>NW_024884767.1:18774765-18821732 GCF_019232065.1 Centrocercus urophasianus
CAAAAACAGGTATTTACTCTAAATATGCAAAAATTGAGAAATCTACATTCCTAATCCTATAGCATTGGAATAGCCAGTTTGTTTTTGTTTTCAGAAAGTACCTCAAAAATACCCATCCCTATTATTTGATGGCAGATATACTCTGATCTTTGAACTTAATCGTCACTAGGAGGTACACTGAACTAATCCACAGTTCTAATGTTTATCTTCATTTCTTGGTTATTTGATTGACCTGCAGTGAAAAGGTTAACTGAACGTTGAATATTTTTATTCTAAGTGGTTAGCTAAATGCTAGATATTTTATCACCGAAATTCATGTTTTTTTTCTAACCAAATGAATATCTGAATAAACATCCCCTGCCTTGATGGAAAGAAAAGCTAAACAGTTGGAAAAAACTCTTTAAGATAACTGCTTGCTATGAAGCTAGCATCTAGAGCATCCTGGGTGCTCTAAGCGATTGTAGTTATTGATAACAGAGCCATCTCACTGCCTGAAGATAAAAAGGTAACTTTTCTTTATCAGAATAAATCGTAAATTTTAGCACACTCTTGAATTAGATCTTGAGAGGATATAAATCAAAGGGATCTTCTTTACGATGCTAAGCTTCTTTACGATGCTAAAGCAGTACCTCATAGCAGTAAGCTGTACAAAATGAACTATGGAATCTGATTTTTTTTTTGCCCCACCATGTTTCCATCTTGCAGTGGCAAGAGCTGCACACTACTCAGAGTTTTTCATCATGAATTACCCTGGAACTTTTTGTACTGACAAAGGGTGAAGGATTGAGTAAGTCACTTCAGTATTACTGTGCTTCTTGCTGCATGCTTGTCTTGAGTGCTACAGTGTGTTTGTGTTGGTGCTAAACCTGTATTTCTCTCTCCCCTTTTATTCAGCCCACAGCACATTACAGAAACAAATGATTATAATGAATATCTTTCACTTGCAAAAGTCAAATCACAGATGTATAAATTGACTGTTTTGTAGCAGCAGCGGCAAGAGATTTATTACATATTTCTTTGAATTTAGAGAAACATGAATGATTTTGACTATAGCTTTTGAAGATGAAAATTAGAATAAAAGAAAGCTGGACTTGAGAAACACAAACTGGAAAAAACGTGTTGATGGAAACTGGAAGAATACTTTTCAGACTGTGCCATACCCCTTTAATACAAATGTAATACAGAACCATTCAAATAACTTTGAATTATTTATTTTTTTGTTTATAAGTTCCAAAAGTTTTCATTCTCTTGTATCATTTAAACCACTATGTAGATGTGCATAAAAATTAATAGTACTTCACCCAGACTTGGAAATCTATAGTTGCCTATTTGTTAGATGGTGTAGCCTCCCTTTCATTGAAATCAGGCTCAGCTTACACCAAAATATTAAAAAAAACTTAAGGTGCTACAGAGAGAAGGAGCTTTGACAACACACAAGATGGTTTTTTTAGTCTTCATATTTTGCTAATCACATCTTTTTGAGGGGTATCTATTTGTGGAGTATATCTTAGAAACAGAGTGGTAGATATTCATGTTAATGTGTGCAGTAATGACTTGGACACTTAAATGTCATTAAGAAATATAAGTCTTTATAGAAAAACACACAGAATGTGTGCTTTTGGTACAAAGAAAGGCAGACACAGTCAGACACAGAAGAATATGGGGACATGAATCCCAGAGGCAAGCTATTTCCCTCATATTTACTGCTTTTCCTTTTTTTTTTTTTTTTTTTCTCCTTTTTCCTCCTGGCTTGGATGGGAAGAAACTTCAAGGATCATCAAGTTCCAACCCCCCTGCCACCAGGAGGGTTGCCAGCCCCTAGATCAAGTACTAGATCAGGTCCTCACGGCCCCAACCAACTCAGCCTTAAACATCTCCAGGGATGGGGCATCCACAATCTCTCTGAGCAACCTGTTCCAGCACCTCACCACTCTCAGTAAAAAGCTTTGCCTGACATCTAATCTAAATCTCCCTTTTTTCAGTTTAAAACTATTCCTCCTTGTCTTATCACTATCTATCTGCATAAAAAAATCAGATTCCCTCATGTTTATAAACTCCCTTGAAATACTGGAAAGCCACAATAAGGTCTCCTCACAGCCTTCTCTTTTCCAGGCTGTCCAGTTCCTTTAGCCTGCCTTCATAGAAGATGTGCTCTACACCTTGATCATCTTCACTGCCCTCTTCTGGATTCTCTCCAAAAGCTCCACATATTTTTTATTTTGGGGGCCCCAGGCTTGGACACAGTACTCCAGATGGAGTATGCCCTTATTATTATTATTATTATTATTATGCCCTCAGAAGGGCATAATGGAGGGGAAGAATCACCTCCCTTGTCCTGAAGGCCATTCCTCTTCTGATGGAAGGACACCAGGACACCACTGGTCTTCCAGGCTGCAAGTGCATGCTGCTGGCTTACATTAAGTTTCTTATTAACCAGAACCCCTAAGTCCTTCTCAGTAGGGTTACTCTCAAGGAATTCTTCTCCCAGTCTGTGTACATATTTGGGCTTACCTTCACGCAAGCACAAAACCTAGTTCTTTGCTTTGTTGAAACTCATTAGGTTCACAAGGACATACCTTTTAAGTTAATCAAGGTCCCTCTGGTTGACATCCCTTCATTCATCTCTATCAACTACACCTCTCAACTTGCTGTCATCAGAAAACTTGCTGTGGGTGCATTCAATCCCATCATTTCTAGCCGTTCCTTAACACAGAGGGCAACACTACCACCCCTTATACATTGCCTATCCCTTCTAAACAATTTATAGGCTTCAATGGTGGTGTTCCAGTTCTATGAATCATCCCATCATGCTTCTGTGATGGCAATAAGATGAAAGGTTTCCAAGGGCACCACGGTTTCCAGCACTCCTTTCTTACTCCCCTTGATGCGTGCTTTGCTATAGAAGCACTTTATCTGGTTTTCCAGATGCTCTGCCTTCCTAGAGGAGTTGTCTCTGGGACAAGTCTGAGGTTTTCCCCTGCTTCTTCCCAGAGTGGCAGCATTCCCTGGCTCTTCTCTGTCACTCAGCGGTACATCCCCTTCCACCAGCAGCTTTAGTTAGAAACCATTTTATGTTTCTCTCTTTCTATTTCTTTCCTTTTCTTCAGCATAACTTTTAAAAGAAAGCTCTTGAGGTTTCAGCAGTGGAATATGGTATCAGGAAGTATACCCTAGTATACAGTATCAGAAAGTTGTTGGAAGATGAGATAGGAACTTCTTTAAATTAATCAGCCTTTTTTTCTAGCACAACTCATGATGATCTTGTAGGTAGACACAAGGAAGCCACAGAAAGCATTGTACGGAAAACTAGGGTGTGTTTGGTACTTTCAACTGATGTATTACTAAAACAGTGTTAAAAAATAAAAAAAAAAAAAGAGATTATGCATGTTCCCACTAGGGGAGAGTCACCATGGTTTCTTACATTTCTATGAACATGATTAACTATTTTTGGTGTAGACATAGAGAGCAAAAGAGGTACGATTTAACTAAGACCTTTTCTACAGGCAGAAAGTTTTAGCATTTAGTCTTTCTGAGTTGTTGACAGTGGCTCCTAAAGACCTCTCGATATTATCACTGTCATTTCAGATTTTCTCTTTGCATTCCTACTGCCTAATAAAACTGAGTGAATGTAGTAGGTATAAGTAGCAAGGCTTTTGTAACAGTGTGCTGAAGGGGTAAAGTCCACTGGTAGTAACCTTCAAAGAGGCCAAAGGTTGCCACTAAGTACTAGATGCAGGACACAGCTGAGCCCATCAGCAAAGCTGATGGCATATCTGGGTAAACAAATTTAGTAAATGGCAAAGCACTGCACACCAAAGAGAAACAAGGAAAAACAATGTGAGAAACAGCCTCACCTGCAGACACCAAGCTCAATGAGGAGAAAAGGGAAGAGGTTTTTCTGAAGCTGGAGCACAAATTCTCTTGCAGCCTGTGGAGAGGACTGTGGTGGAGCAGGATGTCCCATTGCAGCCTGTAAGGAAAGGCAATAGCAGATAATCATTTCTAAATTATCTCAAAAAGGGTAAGAGTCGCAATCCATTTAAAGACAGATTTACTTACCTGTCCCAAGGATCAGGGCTTATCAAATACTCCAAAAGGAGGAATCTACAGGTAGAGACCCTTCCCTGGTGGCAATCAGCCCTGAAGTGAAGCTTAGGGAGGGGTAGAACCAGGTCACACAGTTTAAATCCCATCAGCAGTATTCCCAGCTCCAGTTGTGTCCCTTTACCAGGTTCTTAATCATTGTTCAGTCTGTGACTTAGCAACACCCATGCAGTAGCCTATGGAGAAAGCCACACTGGAGCAGATATTTGCACTGCAGCAAGTGAATAGTTCCTGAAGGAAGCTGTATCTTTCAGAGATTTCCCCCCACTGGCTAAGATGAAAAGTGTGAGAATGAGCAAGCAAGAGGGAAGAGCGGAAGTCTGAACAGAATACTTCCCTGTTTCTCATCACCCTTGTGCTACTTGGCTGGGGACAAAAAGAAGCTGGCCAAGAAAGAAGTTGAGTTTGAGAAAAAACTGGGAGGGTGGTTGGAATACTTCAGGTATTTCCTTTGTTTAATTAACTTAATGTTCTCCAACTTTGTTTTGTTTGTGCTGGCAAATAACCCACGTAGTTTCTTTAACTTAATTTCTTATCCCATCCTGTTGAGAAAAGGAAGTGAGAGACTTGCTGGACGGACCTATGGCAGCTGGCCAATATCAACCTGCCACATTTGATGATATCAAGTTTGACTTGGTTTATTTCTAGATCTGTATGTGGATTCCCAGACTGAGGAAAAAAACTGCATAACCGCATAACTTAGCAATAAAGATGATAGGTTTTAAAATGAGTGTGTGCCAATCACCATACATTTAAAGATGTACAATATTTATCTGTACATATTGAGATTGGATAGGATTTAAGGCATGGGTGGGGACAGAAGGTGATAAGAATTACAAAACAGTTACATACAAAATGTCAAATGAGTTTTTGTTTATAATGTTGTTATAGCAGAAGAAAGTTATTCTTCTTTTTACAAAAATATTGTTTCAATGTTCAGTGCTATGCAATCATGTCTTATGTAAAGATACCCATGCTTTCTTCTGGAGCAGCGTTAACAGAAATAAAGGGTTTTGAATCATACTTTCTCTTGCACTAGTGGAAGCCAATTATTTCAAATGTGAGTCTGCAGAAGTGTCACTGATTAGCACTTTGTTGTGCAAATAACACTGTACACAGGAAATCTGGCATCCTTTTTTCTAAGTATCTTACATTGATTGTGATGGGTCCCAAGCATAAAAGCAAGGAAAAGTAAACTAATTCTGAAGAATTAAAATCACTTCAATATATAGAAGTAAAAACCATACAAATACTCTGTTTTTACATGGTAATTCTCAGCATTGTGTTGGAACTCCTGTGTTAGCAGAGAAAATGGCTACTACTAGTTGGTCCTCATGGAAAGTTTACTTCAGCAGTGTCTGTTCCAGACCAATTATGTTATGATCAATACTAATAATTTTCTGCTGTGACAGACCATTCCCTCTCTCTTCATTCACATGCTGCAGTGGTGAGTGAGTAGAAGAGAAGTGGGAGTGGGTCCTACCTTTAGGTGGACATGTATCTTTTAATTTTAATCTTTTTCAGCCTTGTGTGTGAGTGAGCAAATCGGTATGCATGAAAACAAGTAGGGTAAGCTGATACCAAAACTGAAAAATGCACCTATTAAAATTCAAATTGAGAAGACGGGAGGTGGATCTAATTGCAACTTCATAAGTATTTTAAATATGACAAGTGCATATTCTCTGTTCATAAAAGAAAAGGCAATAAGGTATTTGAACCTGAACTCAGGGGACCAGTTCTTACCGGGGCAAATACTATCATTCATTCTGAGGAGACATTCACTCCCCAAGCTTCCAATTCCCTTCTAGTGGCCTGCTTAGTTTTAAAATATCGTGGTGAAAAATACTGCCAAACTTTCAGACATTCTTCTTTATTTCCCCCTCCATATTTTATGTCCTGTCCAATCTTCATGCCCTGTCTCGTTTCGTGCCCAAGGAACCTAGATTCCAAAATAACTATCAGTTTTGAAAACAGTATTGAGTGTTCAAAGCCTCCTACAGGCAAGTCTTCAAATTTCTTTAGACACTTGAGGGGCTAACTGTGTGATTAGTTATTGTGATTTAATTGGGGTGGGAAATAGAGAACATCAGTGTCTCCCAGTACAAATGTTGATACTGTGGTAGAAGGGAAGCAGCTTATCACTCGGGGGTAGTGATGGTAGCCCAAACTGCTCTCTCTGTAACTGTGAAGGACTGTAAAGTGATCTATCATAACATATTATGCTAAGATTATTTTGTACAGAAATCATAGATATCAATCCAAGCATCTCATGGACTTGAAAAAGTCCACTAAAATTTTTAGTGGTCAATTTACATGGTGAATTTTACCTTTGAAAAAAGGAATTTCACATTTTTCAATTCTTTTCAAAGTTCACTTCTAGGATGCGCTGTCTGTACGTATGAGAGCACTAAAAATGCTTTACTTCTGAGATACAGTATCAGCAAAATATAATGGCAATGCAGGTGAGTTATGGATCTATGGACTTTCTTTTCTCATCCATAACTGCCTGATTACGTGGCCTTACTCTGCAATAATCATGACTTAATGTATCTCTTTTTGTATTCTACCCCTTTATTATTGTCAGTTTCAACAAGATAAATGTATGTATGTTGGTATTGGCCTTGATGTATACATGAATGTGAAATAAAATATATAAACAAATAGTTCTAAAGCAATGAGAAAGATAGAGAATATTATTCAGCATTTTCCGCTTTCCATGGAATGCATGTTCAAGAACATGCACGTAATGGAACACAAAGGGGAAGCATAAGAATTATGTAAATAAATGCTTCTTTTTCTAATGCATGATTTCATTTTATTTACTCATTTTTTGTAAAGTAGAGTCAAAGAAGAGGTAAATATTTATAATATTTATAAGGTAATTAGGGTATCAAAAATTTTATTGGATAGGGAAGTTAACAGGGGTTCTGATAGAGAAGGTAAAGAAAACATCAGGGGACTGTAGAAAACCATCACAGAAATGCACATTATGCTGTAATTTCAAAGATCACTCTACAAGAACTTTGTAGTTTGCTCTGTAAAGCTGACAGCAGCAGAAACAGATCTAAACAGATCCCATGTTGAGACTCCTATGGTGTTTTTTTCATTTGTTTGCGTAGCAGATTCATCATTTCATAATCAAACTGCTGAATTTTAAAATGATTGAACTTTTTACAGCTATCTACATTGCTCACTCACTGTATTAGGGTTATACTTGTAAGAAGCACTTTGGTAAAGTGAACATGCAGTCTATTTGTAGGAGCCCTGTATTGTGATTTCCCTGTGAGAAAAAAGAATTACTTCTCTGAGTCTGAATGACATCTTTGCCACTATTTTTTTTTTTTTTTTTTTTAATAAGAAAAAATAAGATAAAGACAATAAAAATCTCAGGTGATTTTCGGATCGTCTGACACTTTCTCTTGATGAAGTATGACACTTCCATTTTGTTCAGACCCAGAAGAAAAAAAAATTTAAAAAAACAAAAACAAAAACAAAAAAAAAATAGAGTTTGAATATTTAGTTACTCATTGAATAATTCACCAAATACTTCTTTTTTTAAAGAAGAAATCTGTGCAGTACCGTATGAATGTCAGCATTTCAGAACCGTATCACTGACTGTTAAGTTTTTAACCATGTAGAAACTGTCTTCTTATCATTTATCTAACATAGTTTTCAACTGAATTTTCTTCCCATGTTCATCCCCTACCTGCTCCCAATACGCACAAAGCAGTGCAAAGACAACACAATTCTCCTGCATTTTCAAGATGCCTGAGTAACGTGGCAAATAAACTGTTACGTAGTGACACCGTAATACTTATGTGTTCATTTAACTACTCTGGCAGTTAGTCCAGTCTACACATAAACATTCTAAGTCAAAATCCCAAAGATGCGGACTAACATTTTTCTTTTCCCATTGAGATGATGGAAAGCTCTGGATTTGGTGAGCTCTCCGTACCCCCTTTGCAGTGCAACCTGAATTACCAACTCCAGAATAGACTTCAGCAGCAACTTATGCTTTTCTGGCGTATGTTATCCTGTATTATTATACACATGCAAAATGCCACCCAAAGCCACCCAAGTAAGGCCTTTTAGTTAACTATTTTTTTTTTTTTTTTTTTTTTTGGCAGCAAAAATTTGGTGATTAAAATTCTACACGGTACAGCTAATGATCTGAGTGTCCTCGTCTCAAAAAACAGATGAGCTCTCTAAATGCAATATCTGGTTCACAGTTTTCACAGTTCTTTAAATCAAAGAGAACGTAGAGTTTATTCTTCCATTAATATGAAACAAAATGAAAAAAATCTTTTTAGTCATTGATTTATATTATGACACAAAACTATTTTTCTATCAAAATGAAAATCAAAATAAAGATTCAGCATTTCACACTGTGATTTTGCTGAGCACTTCTGCCCTCTGCTGATTAAATAGTCATACCCAATTTAGCCAAGGAAAATGATCCATCACAGCACATAGTATCACACAATTATGTTACCTGGACTAGAACGTGTGTTCACTGGAGGACTGCATAGGTAGAGGTGGTTAGAAAATGCTCAGCTCTGTTGTTTGGCCAATTTTGGCAGTTTAAATAGAGCAGCTCCTGCAGAATTCTGAAGAGAGGAATGAAATGAGAATTACTACTCAAGCCCCAGAAGGCAGGTGAGGAGGTGAGCTTCACCCTGCATAACTGCACTGCAGTTCCTCCCTGTGGCATGTCAGGAGAGGGCAGAGCTGTTCTGTGGGGTGTCAACACACTCCTAAAACACTCCTTCTTGTGCTTTATCTCTTAAGTATACTTGATTTAGAACCCTTTTTGTTAGGATTCTATTTTTTGGTTTATTTCTTTTGTTTGCTTTGCTTGTTTTCATTGTTTTACCCCCTTTACTTGTCCGTTAGGTTCCTAGCAATTTACAAATGCTGACAATTGGGTAGAAATGATATGAAGGCTTTTCCTATTGTCATGAGGCTCAGAGATTCCATTTAGAGTCTCAATGATAAGTAATTAAATTCAACCAAACGTTGGTCACATGAAATTCAGCATTATCTGCATAGTGGTGGTAGAATCCCAGAAGTGGAGTTTAATTAGGTCCGTAGTATAACCAAAGCTAGACTACAACTGATTGAGGCTGAGTTTGGAGAGCCTAAATTCCTGATCACATGAGAAAAGACCAAGATCTATTTTACAGCAGAGGACTGCCCAAGATAAAAGCAAAACTTAGCTCAGTTCCTAAAGACTAAGGCATGTACACAGGTGTTCTGTGCTGAATATATGCCTTATTCAGATACAAAACATTTATTGTCTGATATTTGCTCTAAAAGGTAAAGGGAATGTGCAGATGATTCATTTTACTGTTTTTGTTAACTGAAAGCAGAAACATCAAGCAGCTGTTTTGTTCAGGTTTAAAGCTATAGCTAGTTACACTAATTTATCCCACAGTATAGCACAGATTTCATAGCTTGCTTTCTCCTGTGCCTTTTTAACATGACTTTTAAATTTTAAGTAATACCTGGTATATGTTGCAGTTCTTATTGACATTATAATTCTCTCATCTTGCAATGATACCTGTATCAAATCTGCACCTTCACATGGATAGATTGGTTTGTATTCAGTGACATGTTATGATTACTTTTAAGTTCCATCTCTCTTCTTTGACAGATATTGAAAATCAGTTATTGTGATCTTTAAATATTGTTGGCCTGCTCCATAGCGCATTTGTGACAAATAGTGGTTATTGCTGTTGGGTAAGAGTCCAGCATAAAATGTAGCTTATTTTAGTTCTTTCAGTAGGACTGTTAAAACTATTTATGGCTGTTTAGAGACATGTTTTTGAATGAAGTTGAGAAGAGGGATAGTGAAGCAAAAGTAAGATTTTTGTTGTCACTGTAATGATTGGTTGTATTTCTGAGGGGTTATTGGTGTTTCTCTTGGATAGATGACTGTAACAACACCCAGAAGCTAATGAACAAGGTTTTAGAACTAATTGTCTTCCCTTCTGTTTGTTCAAAGATCTTCCCTTTTGGCGACACTGTCCTGTTTGATAGCAGTTAAGATGCATGCTTTCTTTTTCAAGATTTGCTTTCTCTTTTCCTTCATTAGCAATTGCTTTTAATTGATAAAAATCCTGATACAGCCCAGAGGCTACTAGATCTGTTTCCACAGATCGATTTCTATCCCTTCCAGAACTCAAATGAAGATTTTTCATAGGACAGAGCTTCTAAAAGGACGGTAGTTTTTTTGAGGCATATAGGAAATATTCACACTATTTACACATAGAGTATTTATATACACAGAGATTGTGTAAACTAGGGGGGAAAAAAGTTTTCTTCCAACTCCTTTTCCACTATTCCATATGGTTGTAGTTACCACTGATTGTAGTTAATGCTATTCTACAGGGGTGTTCAGTATTGTACAATATGCTCACTTCAACTTGCCACTGAGACTAAGATCAGTATTTTCATCATTTTTTTCTGTTCTCTATAATTTCCCAAGAAGTACTGATACAACTGGTGTTTACAGGAGTTGTAAAGTGCTCATGGACAGCAGTCTCTTTCAAATCACAGGTGGACCAAGGTCACACTGATGCACTAGCTTTCCAGGTAGAGATGGGCTTCTGGGTGATGTAAAACTATTGCTAAAACTGAAGAAAACATTTGTCTCAGTATAAACAGGAAATTAGCTGAAATAAAATATTGAATGCCACATGCATGTAGTGCACACAGACTCAGTCTTGTCTCAGTTTACTGTAGAGATGCCCCAAGTAGATCAAACAGATTTGCATATATTCCAGCAGCCTTCCAGCTGTTCAGTGTTATCCTATCTCCAGCTTATCCCCATCTTAACTTTACTTTGTTTCTGGAGTGCTTTTGAAGTTCAGTTCAGATATTCCTTGCAATTGGACAACATGCAATGTAGGCATCCTCATTTAAATTATATTCAAGCGCTGCTTTCACTCATAAGGCTAACAGAGCAGCATTAAATTCTTTTCTTCTTTTTCCCTTCTACCACCTTTTTTGCAGCCTTTAGAGACTCTTCTTCTTATAGATATTTCTGCAAAACTTTTAAAGGATCTGCAGGCTTTATGCTGACATTGGTAGCTTTTTTCCACTACCAGTAGTGCTATAGCTCCAGCTATTTCTGTTCAAGTCTCATCTCCAGAGACTGAAAAGTTCTGGAGGACAAAAATGACCTCTATTTCAAAATTTGTTTAAGAAACAGATTTTGAACTGCTTACTGAGACAGAAATGTTAGTGACAGCTACCCTTCTTTATCCTAGAAGATTGCTGCAAAAGCATTTCTTAGAGGTTTTGTAATCTCCTTTGCCTCTGCGAAGCATAAAGGAATTAATCAGTCTTTCAGAACTTAAAGGATAGCATAAAGGAATTTAAGGCATTACTTCTGGTCTAGGAATAAATCTGGCTTAAATGATGCCAGGTGAGCATTTAAGGGTCTGACTGATATGAAAAAATCGTAATGTATTACCATTTTTACAGTGTAGAATTTGTCACTGTATCCTGACCAAGGCAGGCAGACCTGTTTGGGGAGACAGAACAGAGATAAAGGTACATAAGAAATTAAGACTGTGTTTATGTACTTCAAACAGTGCAATTCCATTTACAGACAGTGGAACTGAAATCCATCTACTTTTAAACAGTCATAACAATCCTTGTAATATTCATTCTTTTATTTCTTCTAAGCCTGTGTCAGCTATGGTATTGTCCTCATTTTCCTGCGAGTGCCTTGGAAGTTAGTGTGGGATAGGAGGCAATTAATAGTGAGCAGCCTTATTAAAGAGAGCTTAGTGGTGGTGCAGACACAGGATGTTCAGTGCTGGTTGGCCTCAGTGCTAAGAAGTTGTCTTGTGGTCAGTTTGCTAATACAGCAAATTAGCATTTTGCATGTCCTCGAATATTTAACACTGGAACACAGATGGGATTCTCATTGCAACTCCTCATATATTCTTGAGTGTGCAACAGTGCAAAATTCTTTCCCTCATGAAGAACTCTCCCTGGAATTACAAAAGTATCTATAAACACACAAATGAAACCGCACTCTTTCTGTCAATGACTTGAACTAAACATTCAGTTATGGGAAATTGTTCGAGTGGTATGGCATGACAAGATGCAAAACTCTGACACAATCACAGGGAACTGTTCACAGCAGAATTGGACTCATCTTTCTACACCGACAATAGAGTTGTAGACAGGGCAAAGAATGAGACATATTTTATTTGAGTGCACTTGAAAATTCAAATGTGCCCAAGTTCCTTGAGAGAGATGAGGTCAGCGATGGAAGCTGAAAAATTCCTGAGAGGAACTGAACTATCTCACTGTAAATTGACAAGCAAAGTGGTAGACGGCTAGTGGATGGTGCTGGAAAATTAAACTCAAAATTTAAATGTGACAAAAGGGAACAGGCATATCTAGATTTGATAAAGGTTATCTTAGATTGTTAATAAGAGAAAGCTACAGCTTGACCTTTCGAGGGATGTTGCTACTGCTGAAGGAATAGCAGTAAGGAGGCTGCTGAAATTACAGCCTAGAAAATAAATACATTGTAATTACAATTTTTGTAATTTGATAAAGGACTTAATTACCAGAAGGAAAGCTTGTTCTCATCTCTTCATTGGAAAGTCATGCTCCTTCTAGCATTTTGGTTCGAGAAGCTGGCAATATTTATAGTGAATTTATGTTATCATGTGACGAAACTGAGGATGGTGGATTGTCAGTTTCTAGGGTCACTGCAATAGCTACAGGTGAGTCCTTCAAACTGACACTGGGTTACTACCTTGTAACTCCAGCATCACTATACAGTGCTGCATTTAACATTCTTGCCAGTGTACTTGAAAATGTATGCCAAGTACATGTCCTTTTTAGACTAGGATTTAAGTTTTCTTTAGAAGATTGAAGTTTGTTCACAGGAATTGAGGATGCATTTTTGCATATGTATTTCTCAGTATGTTTTCCAATAATGGAATAGCATACCCTGCTGTACTACAGGGAATGCAATTATTTTCTACTGTTTTCTGATCTTGAAACTGAGTTTGGCAGTGTAGAACTATACTACTCTTTATGTGCACTAGTTAAACTGTGGTATAAAAACAAAAAAATCTCTAACTCATTTGTACACACTTAAAAGATAGTATATTGGCCTTTAGTTGCACACCTTCTGATTTGCAGTGTATTTAACATTACTATCCACAAGCATTCTGGTGTTTTTTTTCTATTTGTTGCTAATTTTTTGTAAAGATGAGATTCTCAGTTTGCAATTGGTGACAGGCAAGTAGGTGATAGCCTTTGGAGGATCTAGGCATAATTAACTTTCCTGAAGCCAAGCAGAACTTTTTGACACAGCAAAGAAATGAGCATTCCCAGAGTCTAACAAAGGCCCCCCACGTGTTCACTTCTCATTTATACTGGTTAAACCAGTAATACTAAATAACTGATACATTGTTCATATTTATGAAGAGGGAGTAGTGGGAGCAAAGTTGATTGGATTCATATTCATTTTGGGTCCTTAGTGATACAATCCTAGGAAAAAACGATTGAATCCTGCTAGTTTCAGCTCACACTCAAAATTAAGCTCGGACTTCCAGTGCCTTCTAAACTGTGGCCTCTTCAGTTACTAACAGTGTTGTTAGTAGGACTCCAAAAGTAATTGTTATTTTATTACGTTGGCCTGTGGTGTCAGAGGCAAATGTGGGATAGCTCTAGGGTTGAACCTTCCCACCAGTATGCCATTCCATGTTATTGCCGTGTGATAGATGGCAGCAGAGGGGCAGTCTGACAGAATTGTGTCTGACATGGAAAGGTGGATGAAGCAAAGTTGTGTCACTGCATTACTCCTTATAGAAAAAAATGGCACTCCTTGGCATTCACCAATGGTTGCTGAACATTGATGGAAATGAAACAGTAGACATGACAGTGAGGAGGTGGGTGGTGTGTTTCAGCAGTGGTGACAGTGGCAGTAGGTCAAATTTACTGGTGCAGATTGTTATAAGCATGGCATGCAGGCTCTTGCTAATCACTGGTGAAAATGCAGAGCTAATGGCGGTGTCTATATTGAAAACCAGTAGCTGAGAATTTGCTCTGTCAAGTAGTGTTACTGCTCTCCATACCTGTTGTAGTTGTAGGAATTAGTTCTAGAGAGACTTTTGCATTTGCCGATTGATTAATGGTCTCAGACCCAATGGAGAAAAAATGAAAAATCATGAGTCTAAACACACTTCGCTGGCCTAAAGCACGATATATGTAGAAAAGAAACTGTCTCCAGAGAAAGCTCAATGGAGTTCCTAGCAAAGAGGCTATCAGAGTTTACATGAAAACATGAAGAATCCACCCTGGAATGACCAAGAGAGCAGATCTTATTATCTGTTTAATCTTAGTATTTAATGGTCTTCTTTATCTTGAAGTAGATTTAGATAGCAAAAACTTAGCTTTTTATAAGGCCCTGAGGCAAAAAGCTTTCTAATTCTTACTTTGTATTCTCAGAGGTTCTTTCACTTGTATCATTCTAGCTTAATTCTTGCTTACCCATTTTTTTACTGAAATTAACAGAACACTGTCAATACCTATTAGCAAGAAAATTGGCTTTCTGAAAAGCGAGAATAGAATTGCTTCACTATTCTTTTTCTTAATGGTTCTGCAATGCTATAAGCATTTACAGTACCGTTTTGGGTCAGTAGATAGGGAGACATGAGTTGTGCTGTATGCCAAATTAACATTTGTTTACATAAACACTTTTTCTTATAATTACAGCTCCTACAGATGCTTCCTAGAAAAGATTGAGCACCCAAAAATAAGGATGCCAAACGGAAAAATAGTTCTGCTTCCTACAGTTAAAGATTTCAGCTAGTAAACAACCAGTTAGCGTAAGTGTCAAAAGTAAACCTGACTATTTTACAAATGTCAAAGACCACATTTAGAGATGCCTTGCAATAGATTAATTGCACAGGTTTTCCCTAAGCTAGGTAGAAAATATTATCCAAAGCAACTTTTGGTGTCTTTTGTTTTCTTTAGGGAAAATATTCATTTAACTGGAATTTATTTTCAGTTTTGTGAAATTGTCTCAATTTTAACCAGAAACTTCTCAAATGGACAGATCTAAAGTATCTGGTGTGACTTTTAGATTAAAGTTGGCTTAGGAATCTTTTCAAATTTTGTATTAGTGTGTGGATTCGGTTTTTGATTTTATTTTAAGCTATTTTGATTTTAACATTACACTGGTTCATTAAATCACATTAAATCATTTAGTTATCACAAAGACTTCTGAAATGAAACAAATTGCTGCATGAAAATTGAACTTTGTCAAATTACCTTTTGTTAGATATTCCTAACTACTTATAAGCTCTATCATGAAAAAGCTGAAATGCTATCTGGTACAAGATGGAAATTCTGCATTTTGAACAGCTTTTTTTTTTAATTTAGAAAAATATAATTTTGAAATAACTTTTATCAGTTGTAAGGCAGAAACTTTAGACTGCACGAAAAGTGCTGTGAAAACATCTTAAAGTAGTTGTAATGACTAAGACTTTTACATATAAAAAGAACAAGGAAGAAAATCATGTTGTTGTTATTATGTTTTTTTCTTACAAATTATGATTTTCTGCTTTACATTTGATCCTTTCTGTGACACAATAACCTTTCCCTATTGAGGTCTCTTTGGCTGTGATTCAGCACTGAATATTATTGAATCTTTACTAAAATTACTTTTAAAATAAAAGTAGGCTATACTTTCACATTTTAAAGAGAACTCCAGCAGAGAGCATAGTTTGATATGCAGTGAGATGACATGGCTAAATCCTTCTATTGTTGAATCTTTCAGGTATGAAATCAATGGCAGATTTACTATAAGAGCATTTGTTATTGTTCAAATATTGTACTTTGAAATGGTTTTATGACAGGCTTCACAAGTGTACTTCTAAATCTGCATTATCTCTTGTTTACCAGATTCTTTTCCCTAACCAAGTGTATTTTGATCTAAGGCAAATTATTGACTTTCTGTTTTTTCTGACACTGTTAACTCTTCCATTTCCAATGCAGCCTAATATTCTAAAAAAAATTAAAAGAAAAGCATTTTTATTGGAACTAAGTATTCAGCACAATAGGTAGTTTGAATCCCAGTTATCAAGAGCAAATGTGGTTGATCAAATGCCTCTTCTCAAGCTGGCATGTCTTTACTAAAATAAGCTTGCTTAGTAAAAAAAGCACAGAATTATTAAAAGAAAATTGATATTTCAGAATAAACCACTTGAAAGTTAGGAAACAGCAGAATGAAAATTGACAATGGAAACATAGGTTTCCTGATTGCATACGCATATTATACTTTCCTCAGGTCTTCCCATTTCCTTCAGTGTTTCGCAGTGGATAATGTTCACTTTATGATCTCCAGTTCAAACTGTGCTCTGTAGACAGTGTAAATAGCCTTCTCTTGATATTATTGTGGTATTTTTCTTTATGATTTAATGCTAAGTAACTATTTTTTATAGCATAAATTTGGCATGTGAGATTGATATTAATCCTATTTTGCAAAGATATCAGAACTTGGACACTAAATTTTGCTACTCAGGTTCAGGTGCTTGTTTATTGCATATAATGGTGTTCATATATTTGGAGTAAAATTCCTGCTGACTTTAGCTCCATTCATAAGAGGCTGCACTCTACAGATATTAATCCGTTCGTTTTGGGTTTAAAATTCCGTGCTACCAGCCTCAGCTGTCTTCCAGTTTTTCTCACCTTCCAAGAAAGCAGAAAAAAATTAACAACAAAAGCCATGAAGGTGCCTTCTTCCCTGACTTGTGCTTTCTTTTGGGCACTGAGCCTATGCCGAAATCCACAAGAGATTATGACAGCAGCCTTGTATTACAGGACAATTCATGACACTACCCTGGGAATTTGTACGTATTTTATACTGAAATATTCACAGGATCTTCACTGCAGCTGCCAGGAAATAACTATGGTTGCATGAAGGAATCTGAGGACAAAAAGAAAGGTAGGATCTCAGTTTCCAGGGTTGTTATTTTCACCAGATCTTAGCCTATTTCTTGTTTTATTCTCACATAATATTCTAGTCTACATTTATTCCATTATTCTGTGAGACCAAGACACACAGAATAAGGCAAGATAAAAGTCAGGGAGTAAACAGAAATATTAATGGCCTGTTTTAAATAAATGGGAATTAAATAAAGGTGTAAATAGAATCTTAGAGTCACAGAATAACCAAGGATGGAAAAGACCTGCAAGATCATTTAAACCAGTCATCCACTTATCACTAATATTTCCCACTAAACCTTGTCCCTTAGGACAACATCTAAATGTTTCTTGGGTATAGTGACTTCCTAATGATATTTTCTAATATTAGAGAGCTTATCATTACAAAAACAAAAATACTCTCAAAATACTGATAATTTTATTTCAACATTTCTTTCTTTGATGAGGGAAATTGTCTTCTGTGACTATTGTGCATTGGAAAGACAGCAAAATGGCTGCTGGATGCTAGCAATTTTGCCATTTTTCTGACAGGTGAAGTTTTGGAATTACTTCACTGTTAGTTAATATAACACTTGATCATCATAAGCTCTAGTACCTTTGCCATTCAATTAATTTTCTTTCAGAGCTAGGAACATAGCTATATTCTAATGGATATAAAAGATAGCTTACCTTACACCTTCCAAGAGGCAGTTAAAACAAGCAAAAATACCCAGGCAACTGTTAAAAAATGGTTCAGATGATATTTTACAATGTATTTTGAGATGATATATTTTGAGTAAGTTTTTGAAACTTACATTTACGTACATAAAATGAAAAGTGAAAGGAATGATATTCAATTTTTTTTAAAATGTCATACAAAATGTCATAAAATGTCATAAATCATTAATATTTTCAGGTTTCTTGCTAGTAAACTAGAATTATTGAAGGAACTTTTGTTAAAAAATCTTTGCTATGTAGGCAAACACTGAAGGCTTTGATTTCCTTATCAAGAATCATCCCAGAGAGATTTGGGTTGAATGGAAATTAAATTAAATGCCTTTTAAAAATATATTTTTTATCTCTTTTCAAATACACTGTACACCAGCATTGCAGGGAATTGCTCTCACAGCTGATGCCTGATTCTTTGTCTTTTCCTCAAAGGAAAGTTCATTACAAGCTCTTTGCACCCCATACACAGTGAAATCTGCAGCTTAATTTTTAACTTGAAAATATGTAAGAACCAGAAAGAAAATAATGAAATAAAAAATGATTACCTGGTACTCACTTTAGCACAGAAATGGAATCCAGCCTGAGTACAGACTGTGAGACTGCAATTTGTTTTAACAAAAAAAAAAAAACAAAAAGAAAACAAAAAAAAAAAGCACTAAATTTAACTATGAAAGTGTATCAGCATAAAAATGGTGTTAATATCTAATTAGGAGGGGAATGTATTTTCCCGATATCGTACCTAGCTTAAAAAATTACTTCATCACAAAACTACAAATAATGTCAGCCTTATCTACCCTGTTTTGGACATTGCAATCCTGACTACATCCTTAATATGGAGATTTGCTGTATCACAGAATTACAGAATCACAGGCTCACAGAGTAGTTGAGTTTGGAAGTGAACTCTGGACGTCATCTGGCGCAATTCCCTGCTCCATCAGGAACACGAAGACTATGTTGCCCAAGACCACGGCCAAGAAGCTTCTGAGCATCTCTCCTAGAGATGAGCCTCCATGGCCCCTATGGGCAGCCTGTGATAGTGCTCAGTCACCCACACAGTACAGAAGTGTTTCCTGATCTTCAGACAGCAGCTCCCATCTTTCATTGTGTGCCCAGTGTGTCTTCTCTTACTGCACAACTCTGAAGAGTCTGGATCTTTGTACCTCCTCCTCATGCCTTTGTAAACATCTATGAGGTCCCCCTGAAACTTCTGCGCGCTGAACAGGCACAGCTCTCAAGTCTTTCCTTGTAGAAGAGATGTTTCATTCCCTTTGTCATATTTGTGACCTTTCGCTGGTCTATCTCCAGTTTGTCCATATCTCTCTTGTACTGTTTTCCTGATACACCAGTCTGCATTACAGCTAGGTAGACCCCAGTTTCCTGGCTTTACTTGACTTTAAGATAATCACATAAATTTTCAGTGAAAGCAGTAGTACTTTTTTGCATAGAAAAGAATATATTTACATGCTGCATTTCATAAGCTGAAACTCAAATAGAAAGAAGGAAGCATTTACCAAAATCTCTTGAAATCCCTGTAGCCCAACAAATGTTTGTACCTCTGTTTTTTCACTCACTACAGGGCATCAGAAGGCATGTAATTTCTTTTCCTATGTAAGATCTGGCATTTTGTTCAGTGTGAAAAATACAAGCAAATATATTTATATACACATATACATGTCTGTGTATGTATGTACATATGTAAGTGTGTGTGCGTACGTACTTGCATATGTACATATATGTAGCCACATAACGTTCAAACTTCAGCATCTGTGTAGAAATAGGAACAAATCCTGCATCGTAGTGAGCTGAAAATACAAAAAACTAGTATTTCATGAAAAATGATGACACTCCAGTGTCCTGCTTTGGAACTTAGAGCCATGCCAGATGTAACTGTAAATGGAGGCAAGAGATGTAGCTAAGATGTTTAAAAGTTTGTTCTGAAGTATCAACACTGTACATATTGTTTTTATAAAACGAACTAAAATGTTTTTCTTCATTTGATGTCATAGGCTTGCTTATCTTCTTATATTTTGCGTTGTCATAACTTTCTGTAATGTCCACAGCAGGGTTGGTAATTTATTTTATTGCTTCTAGCTGGAGTGCACATTTACATTAACATAATCTGTTTATTTTTAATATAATTCGTGCACATACTTTGTTGTGCAGGTAATAAAACGAATAGTTGGAGTAGTTTTCTTGAAAAAAAAAAAAAAATCATAGTAAAACCTGCACAAAGTATATACAAATGTATATCATCCAGAGGAAGGATCGGGTGCTCCCTGTCCTTTACTTGGGCATACAGACACCCCTAGAGAGGAATCTAGATTTGAAGTAGTAGTAACTGCCAAATCAGTATTGATGTTACTAAATAAAGTTGCCCCACAATTTGAATACAAATCTCCACAGGAGGCATACTCTTGCCTCTCATGCCCCTCTCTTTACATTTCTTGTTTTAAACTGTTTGGCAAACTGTGTATGTTTAAAGATGTCTAAACTAAGCATGACAGCGTTCCAGTTTTCTTTGACAGATAAAAAAGTCCTTCTGGAAATGGTCCTTAACCCTCTTGATAGGCCCATCTGACTTGATTCAGCCAGATGTGATGAATGAGAGTAAGTTTGGGTCAATTTTAAAATAACTAGTGTACTCCAATACTGACTCTGTTGAACACTTGAGCTCAGTCTGAAGCACCATTTTAAGCTTCCCTGTTATCAGAGGGTTTACAGTGTTGGTTGCTGTTGACTCCACTAAGCTCTGTGCTTATCAGCTTTTGAAGACTTACGATATCTTCAGTATTTCATTGCTCTTTTGTGGAACCACAAGGACCAGAATTTTTATTTCTGTCTTGCACAGTATGCTAGGTTACATTTCTTTTCTCACAGGATATTTTAAACCTTAAAGATACAAAGGAATTAGGGGAATCTAACATGTTCCCTGTGCTTTCCAGTAAACAAAATAATTGACCAACAGCAGAACCCAGGATGAGCTGTGTTCAGAAGTACACTGACAGAAGTCTTTGTATTTATGGATATTCCAGGCTGCAAGGTTTAACAAAGTGTTTCTCCTAGGTTATAATGCATTAAGGGGAGGACTGATGAAAGAAGGAGCAATGAAGACATCAGAGTGAAAGGATAAGATATTTAAAATCTCTTTAGAGCAAACAAAGCTGTATTCACCAACCTTAAAAAGGGCTGTAGAAGAATCAAGGGATCTATACGTCATTGAGTCTAGTTTCCATACCTGAAAAATTTTCTGAAATAAAGAAAAAAATAGCGAGACAGAGCAGAATTGACATAAAAATACAATTGGTTAGTTCTTTTGTAAGTTAAAATCATACTCTATAAGTCTATGACCAGCCTTTTGACGGAGACAATGATTATGCAGTTAAGGATGATCTGGACAACTTACTGTTCCTATATTAAAGCAAATTTTAATATATTTAGAACTAAAGACACTTATGAAAACTCTTACTAGTCATAGGATGAAAAGATGATCATATATATTAACAAGACATTAGGAGTCATTATAAATGACATGTCTGCACATTGTAAGATATGTACAGCCTTTACAAAAGGAGTTTCCCTGTGGTCTGTATCAGTATTGTCTATGAAACTTCAATGCACTCTTTGAAGCAGGTAAGACCTTTAGAGGAAAAGTTGGGCCATGTGTTGACCTCACCTGGCTGCAAAACACCCACAGAGCCACCCGTCCACTCTCTGCATTCCTGTTCCATGGGAAGTGTGAGAAAACAGAAAACACAACTGAAAAACTTGTAGGTCAAAATATAGACAGGGAGATTACTTACTAATTTCTGTAGATGGCAAAAAAAGAGCTAGATTTAGAGCTAGAAATTTTATTGCCAATTCACTTATGTAATTACTGATTTTGGTACAGGGAAACAAAAAGACAATCATTAAAACATATAGGGAGAAAAACACCTCCCAGGGCTGGGGAACCTGCAACAAAGAGGTGGATTAAACTGTTTGCTGCTTTAAAATTATTCAGTGCAGTCAAAAAACAAAGATTGACTAAAAATAGAGATACCATCTAACTACACAATAGCATGGCAGCTGAAATACAGAGTTCATACCTGCACAACACAAGCAACAAAAAGCAGTTTGCGCAACTGTTTGACAGTGAAGATCTCTAGATAAAAGGACATTCTTTATCAGCCACAAAGAGACTATGGGAAGTTTGTGGGCAGCCTGACCCTAAGTCCAGAAACCTATGGTAGGGATAAATCAGAAAATGCCACTATTTCACATCTTGAATTGCATATAAAGGCAGGCTATGGAGCCCTATTTCTAAATACTGAGTTACAAAAATAGAGGGAATAGTAACAAGGATGATGGAAGTTAGGGGATGATTTTTACAGGAAAAGAGACTAATTAGGCTAGGATCTTCAACCTGGAATAGCAAAGACAAAAGCAGGGGATGACAAGTCCCTGAAAAAAAAAAGACATGATGAGGAGAAGGTAAATATAGACTATTCATCACACCTTTTAGCACAAAAACTGGCAGGCATCCATTGAAATTAGCAGGCAGAAATTTTTTTCAGTGCTCTCTTGAAGAGAAATGCTTCTTCACAGTCTGCTTAACATTAAGTGGCATAGAACTAATTTCCACACAAGATTGTAAAGACCAAAAGGGTAAATAAATTTGAAAACAAAACAAAACAAAACAAACAAACAAACAAACAAACAAAAAGAGACAAATTAATGTAAGGTCTATTGGAGACAGTTATTTGACTAGCATGTCACGAAACCAGTGATTCCTGAGAAAGCATGCCAGGAGACATATCACTCTACATTTACCTTAGACAATGGATATTGGTGGCCACTGACAAAGGCAAGATGTTGTCAGTGGTCTGAACAAATATGACACAATACCTGAAACGATAGGTAGGGAGTGACCTGACCTGGCTTAACTCCACTGAAGTACTTGTGTTCTAAAATGAATTTTAACTCTTTTCCTCTTATTCTTCTCCTAGTGGTAAGTTACAGGCCTTAGTAATACATTTTATTTGCATTATATTTTCCTCCAGAGAATGCATGAGAAGGAAGAATGAAAATAAAATTCCATGACTACCTCTACAGTCACTCTAGATCACACACCCCTTGAAACCACTCAGCTGATGAAACTTGCCAAGTAGCCAGTTATACTTGAGGAATATTTCAAAGCATTTATGTTTCTCTGCAAATAATCTGATGCAGCATGTGTTAGTTCCAGTTTGGATGCATTTGCAGAAGCAGTATTAACTGCAACAGTACACTTCCATTTATACAGTCTGATGGTTGATGTACATATATTGTATGAACAAAACAATAAAAGAGAATTTGAATCTTTTTTGCACGTCTGTTTTGTCATTTATTGCAAAAACAAAGCTCAGGTCACTCTATCTACTCTGTCCTTTTCTTATTTCACAGCTGTCTAATTGTTACCCAATATAATGAGCTTTTCAATCCCCTTCATTCACATAGTTGTACTCCATGCACTCAAATTTTATTCTTAAATGCCAGTCATATCCACCTTTTCATTTTCTAGGTAGTTTTAGAACTGACAAACTGCTGAGCCCTCTGATAATCATAGTATGTTTTGAAAATGTGTTTTCTGCAAGATGTAGTACTTCTCTTTGGCAGTTAGTTGCCTGTTGATGTCTTCTGAATTCCCAAATTTCATTTCCACAAGTTAACCTAAAATCTGTAATTAAATTGAGGATACCTACCTTTACTTTCATCTTTAACTTTCATCCTTTTTTTGACTAAACAATTTAATGAATAAGTAAGCTCAAAATAGTTGCCATTTTGGTGCATAATTTACCTTTGCATAGCCCATCTAGTGTGCAGCTACTGCTGAGCATATGAATTGATTCATCTGTTTTATTTACTTGATATGCAAATATACCATTTCTACTGGAAGATATTAGGGTTATTATTAATAAATATGCAGTTTCAAGGTGATGACCAATATGCTTGAATTTTACTAGCACTAACATGCAGAGTTATGACAGCAGTGAAATTTAAATTTTGATTTGTAATTCAAGGTTGCATTCTCTCAGCTCTAAAGGTTGACAGAGATATTAACTTCCTTGCTGAGAGAAAGCGTGGGCATGTATAATGTGTATGTAATGGAACAAAACCTATAGTTCTAAAGCATAAGAAGGACATGCATTCTTTTCAGCCACTTCATGTTTGTTTCATAACTGTCAGCCTTTTCCTTCAGTAAATGGAAAGCAGAAAGAATGAAGGTGTCATGCTGAGGTTATCACCAGCATTCTTTTGAAACTGCTCACTTGCCTCTGACTGTACTTCAATTACATAAGCTATATAGTTAAGATATATAAATATATAGTTGTATGCATGTACATTTTCCTCTTTATATTACAGATTTGTTCCACCCTGCTCCAAAGTGAACTGGAATTTTTTTCTCAATGTTCTATGATTGTAGAACATTATATTTGAAAAATAATGATTGTCAGGTGAAATCCCCAGTTACTGGAAAAGGGGAAATGTTTCTCTCATTCTTCAAGAAAGGGAGAAAAAGTGACCAGGCGATCTACAGGCAGGTGAGCCTCATCTCTATGCCTGCGAAGATCATGGAGCAGATCCTCCTGGTTTCCATGTAAGAGCACATAAGAGATGAAGAAATGATCCGAGACAGCCAGAATGGCTTCCCCAAGGGCAGATCTTGCCTGACCAAGCTGGTGGCCTTCTATAGTGGTGATGGCATCAGTGGACAGAGGAAGGGCGATGGATGTCATCTACCTGGATTTCTGCAAAGCCTTTGACGTGATCCTTTATCACATCTTTCTCTCTAGATTGGAGAGGTATGGATTTGAAAGATGGGCTGTTAGGTGTATTAAGAACTGGTTGGTTGGTCACAGCCAAAGGGTTGTGATCAATGGTTCTACGTCTGGGTGGAGGCCGGTCATGAGTGGTGTCCCTCAGGGGTCAGTTTTGAGACCAGTACTCTTATCTCTATCAATGACACAGCTGATGGCACTGAGATCACCCTTAGCAAGTTTGCGGACAACACCAAGCTAAGCAGTGCAGTGGATACATTGGATAGAAGGGAAGCCATCCAGAGGGACCTGAACAGACTGGAGAAGTGGGCCCATGTGAAACTAATGAGGAAGGACACTAAGATGATTGAAGGGCTGGAGCACCTCTCCTATGAGGAAAGGTTGAGAGAACTGGGCTTGTTTAGTTTGGAGAAGAGAAGGCTCCAGAATGACCTCATTGTGGCCTTCCAGAACTTGAAAGGAATGCATAAGCAGGAGGGGGTACAGCTGTTTACAAGGCTGGAGAGTGATAGGACAAGGGGGAATGGTTTTAAACTAAGACAGGGGAGGTTTAGGTTAGATATTAGGAGGAAGTTTTTCACATGGAGAGTGGTGACACACTGGAACAGGTTGCCCAAGGAGGCTGTGGATGCCCCATCCCTGGAGGCATTCAAGGCCAGGCTGGATGTGGCTCTGGGCAGCCTGGTCTGGTGGTTGGAGACCCTGCACACAGCAGGTGGGTTGAAACTAGATGATCACTGCGGTCCTTTTCAACCGAGATCATTCTACAGTTCTACAGTTTTATGAACATACATAGCCAAACTTTTTTTTCCAAACTTACATGAGGTTTAGTCCTGAGATGAAATGAACCAGGAACATCCATTCATCCTTGCAAGGGCAAGTCTATTTTGGGACAAAACTTGACATCAGATGCACTGCTGTCAGATCTCCCTTATCCTGGCTATAGCAGGTTACGTTACATTTTCCCGTTATAATCACCACAGTTCTGCTCCCCCGCCTTTGCACTGATGCTTGCCATTTTTGTAGATAAAATAGTTGGTGTGAGCTTGAAAGGCTTTTTAAAAGTTAATAATTGATCACATAATAATTATATGTAGCCATTCAGTTTATGCTGCCTTTGATTCTATAGCTTAGTCTCAGCTTAAAACCATTAAGTTCCTAGAACATGATAAATTTTTCCACTTTGGAAATGATAATAAATCTCTGGGAGAAAACCTCATAACCACAGAAAGATTTTTTTTCATTTTTTATTTTCAATCTCTCTGTATTCATTTATTCCAAGAACTTTGCCATTATATTCCTTCACTTATTCTCACTGCCTGTGTGTTTTCTGTACTCATTGACTTTGTGTTCCCAAAATCTATTTGTAGAGTTTATTTCCCCTTTAGTAACTAATTTCTTGAAGGCCTTTTGTTATTAAGTTTCATCAGTCTAGCAAATAAATTGTAAATTGTAAATTGTAAATTGTTTTTTATTATCTTTAATTTCTCTGTATTCTTAAGATGAGCACTTGACATTTCACTCAATCTTCTATCTGAGAAATCACTACAATTGCATATTTTTCACTTCTTCCTACCCTATCATTTCTATTCCCTTCCGTATCTTTAGATTATGAAATTTTATTTTAATATTTATAAACTTAATTAGTAGGATTTTTAATTATCCTGTTTTTAAAAACAGATAACACTATTCAAGCTTGACACAATTGAATTATTTCCATCAAAGTTTTTGTTTATTTGTTGACTTGCTTATTTGTTTTAACCTCTGAAATGATTTTCAGCTACTGGGACTCCCTTTCAAAAATTACTTTCTAATGCAGATGATGTCAGCTCTCTGGCAACAAAATGAACGATCGTTTTTGGCCTAGCACTGAAGAAAGTTCTTTTTGATAATTATCATCACTGAAAGCACCTGTGCATGATATTTTTCAATGAATATATTCTTTTTTAAACCAGACTGTATCTCTAACAGAACAGTAGAAACAGACTTTAAAACTGCAACACAGTGACTTAGAAAGATAGAACGTGGCATGATGTAGAAGCAGCCATCCAGGTCAGCAAATTTTGATCACACAGGACAGTAATAGCAATGACAAATAAAGTTTACATCAGATACTACAAAAACATTTCCAAAGAGGGATTTTCTCAATGTGTTTTGAAATACTTTTTTTTTCTGTATACAATTAAAAAAAAAAAAACCAAAAAAAAAAAAAAAGGAAAAAAGAAAACAAACAAGAAAGTGAAAACTTCATAGAATATATCTTTTTTTCCCAGCATTTTTCATTCACTATGGCAATTATCATTCACGTGGCACTGAGCACCAGTCACGAATATCTTTAATGCTCAAGATGCATGTCGTATTCCTATTGTACTAACTTTCAATGACAGTATAAAGAGAATATTAACCAGAATGCATTAACTTTATGACATATTGCTATATGAAAGTAAATCAATTGAATTGTTTCATGACTGTGCATCCTATCAAGTCGCAACTCTCAAGCAGATGTTTTACTGCACTCAATCTGCTTATACTTCATTGTCATGGAAATAAATGAAGTTTTTAAAATGTGAATTGTATAAGAAACATAAAAAGGATTATTACAGACTTTAAAATATCACTTCATGGATAGTTAACTTGGTAAGTGACGACATAATGACAAATCTCAATTTTTGTAGAGTGCTCATTTATTAAAATACTCTACAAACCTCCCTGTACCTGGCATAAAAACACCAGCAAAACAAAACAAAATAAACAACAAAGAAAAGTCTTTCTTAGGCTGATATATATCTGTTTTATTTCAAAGCAAACTCAAATGAATACTTACCAACTTGTGCTAGTGGCTGTAAAATAGCACAGGCATTTACATGTTTTTGGTACAATCTAGTTTCAGAGATTCTTGTGTGGTGTCCGTGTTTCCATTCTCAAACTGTATGCAAGTGGATAGGCCCAACTGCACTGGCAACAGAGTGAGAATTCTGCTGAGAATAGGATTCTATTCCTGGAATAGGAAAAGGAGTTCGAAAAGACTATTTGGGGCAAGATAGATGCGTTCAGATTGGTTGAGGTTGACATTTAAAGACCTGACCATATCTTGTATTCAGAGTAGGCCATGCAGAGAAAAGCTTTGGCACAGTAGGGATGGTAAAATACCCCTGGTTGGCTTCAGGGGCTGAATCAGTCTGGTTGTAAGCCTGCTTTGTTTGCATTATGACGTGCTTCCTCTGGTAGCAACACTCTGTCAGTCCCTTAATTCTTCAGTAATGTTACAATTTCAAAAACAAATTCAGAGACGTTAAAATTATTTTCACAGAAATGAAAGGCAAACTAGTTCCCAAACCAGGTATTGTTCCGTCTTTAGAAGGTATGTTACTTGAGAACTTATTACAATAACAACTAAGAATAATTGAGGCCCTGACAATTTATAAAACGATTGGCCTGCTTTATGTACGCTTCAGACAAAGTGATAGTATTTTAAATTTACAGCAAGAATAAATCTACTTTTTTTTTTCATTCACTGAAGATAGACTTAATGACTTAAATGCTACTGCTAATACCATTTCTGAATCTCAGCTAAGGTTTAAAACAGCTCTTTTGTTTTGTTTGTCAATGTGTGTACATATTGTCATGTTTCCACACTTACATGGAGGGAAGAAAAAACTTGCAGCATTTTTTGCAAATAAAGGAAGGAGTGACTTACAGAAGATATGGTATTAGAGATCATTTTTATCCAAAACGAGAATTTGTACTTAATTTTAGATTTACATGTAAGTTGAAGTTTATTAGTAAAGTCAAATATATACGCTTCACTTTTTGTCTTTTCTTCCTCTGTTTTCGAACATCAAGAACTAAATAGTGTCTAGAGGATGTGACCTACCAGAAAACTCATGATTCTGTGATTGGAAAAATAGAATGACGATTCTTTTTTGCAGTTATTAGACAGATAAGGATAACAAAGGGAGAGACCTTTCTCCCTTTCCTGTTTTACTTCTTGAAAGTTTACTATAGCAGTTTCATCTGCAGGTGTCCAAACTTTTATTTTTTTCATTAGAATAAAGCTATTTATTGACATTCTAATTCATATTATCAGTCTAAAAATTAATAATATATAGATAGAAAACATGATTACACTCAGAAGTACATTTTCTGAACAGATGTTATAGCTTAGGTTAGGTATGTTTAGTGCACAGGCATGTAGTTCATTCACTTACTAAAGATTACATTACTCCAATCTCACATGTCTGCATCCTGAGACTGAATGTTGTCCTTAAGTGCAGCCTATGAAAATAATATTCAGTGACTGTAGTCTCCTGTCTCCTTCAGAGTATTAATTAGATGTATGATTCCTTTCTTCTAACACAAAACTTTATTATGGATTTTACCGATTCAAAAAACTTTCAAGATCGGGCAATTTTTCTTCATCTGTGTTAATTTCAATAAATATTAGTCAACATGCAAACTCTACTAGTAATATTAGATTGTGAATAGAAATATACAATTTTAGAAACATCTCCATCTGTTCTTGAGTGTATTCCAAAAGTGGAATTAATCTGAAAAAAAAACACAGAAACATACAAAAAATAACTGTAAGAACTAGATAGTAACCTAGACGTGGGTAGACAGAAATCCTTCCAAAACATTTGTGATTAAAAAAATCCCTCTATCCAAAACACAGACAAGTTATTATGAATATTATTTCTGAAGTAATATAAAAGGCAACTGCAGTGCTTGGGGTAGTGTCCCTCGATGTCTTTGCTACTTTTACAAATCTAACAGTGAGTCCTCAGAAATTCCTGAGCAAGACCCTCTCTACTGATGATTATTTTATTCCACTTTTCTCTGCTGCCTCTACAGAGCGGTGGAGTCCTCTCCAGGGAAGTACTTCATGCACTTTGAATTGGAAGAGAAGACATCTGCTACCATAGTGATCGTAGTCCAACAAGAAACATGAGAAAATTATTTATGTTGACACTGAATCAATCCACAAAGCAACCTTGCACATATCTAGCAATTGTGTTTGATAAATGTTTTCAAGTCCGTAGATATGCTGTTAACCTAATTCCTAGGGATAGGTAAGCGCTTTCATAAAGCCAGTCATCAGAAAATGTCTTTAAAAAAAATGTTTTAATAGGCGTTGCATGTGTGCAGGATTGTGGTGGTATGACTTTTTGTTTTTCAGTTTAATAAATTTGATTGCCATTAGTCTAAAACCCTTCTGATTCCTCTCTGAGAATCCCAACAAAAAGGTGAGAAAATGGAGTTGATCAGCGTAATATTACAGCCATGTCAGATGTTATAGATTCAGTTACTGCTCAGACTAAAAATCAATTTGAATAAATGTTGAGTAAAAGTTAGTCTGTGTTTTACTATATAGACTAATATAAAGATATTACTTAGTGGGATAATGGATTAAATTTGTCAGATGGGCCAAATATAATAGTTGCATGAATTTAGTGTGAGGCACTTATTTAAATAGAACTTTTCTAATTGTGCATTGTCTTCAATTCTTTGTGTGGCAAACTGATTTGCTGCTGTAAAAAATTATTTGACTGGGCTCTGGTCTAGAAAACAAGGGTTGTTTGCCCAAAATGTTAAATAATTCTGAAACACAGAGTGATAAAACAGCTCAATCTACAACCAAAAAGAAAAACACATCCAGGAGTAAAAGAACTTTAAGTATTGACTCTGTTTAAATTCCTGAGAACCCAGAATGACTCCCGAACTTCTTAAAGTGGACTTGAGTACATGTATAGTATCACCTTAGGACTGCACATATTTTATATCAAGGAGAATAGACCTCTCTCTCTTTCTCTCTCTCTCTTTTTTTTTTTTTTCCCTTTTAAATATGTAACGAGTCTGACAAACAACAGTCTGCATCATGACCAACCTCAAATTCTTTATTTCATCAGCAGGTTTTTTTTTTAAGAGCATACTGTCAATGTTGTTGTTACTGTCTGCATAATCTAATGCCTCTTGTCCTTCACACCTGGGCATTTTGCATTAAGAAACATTTACTGCACTGACAGCTTATTTCAGTCGGTGATTTTCCCTTTTATGTTTCTTTCAGTGTTATCTGCATTTAATAAAATCGAGTTTCTACTTCTGATTGCTAACAAAAAGATTTGTGAAACACATTTTCCACTGGTCCTGAAGATCTTCTTTAGACTTTGCAGGGTAACTCTCCTTTCTCACAGTAACTGTGAATGTGGCTTTTTATGTCACGTGGAATGTGAACACTGTTTAGCTCCTGACTGGAATATTCACATGCACACAAACTAGCTTTGTTAGAGGCCTGTAATAACATCGCCCTGCAGTTTCTCAGGATATCCTGTAATCTTCTCAAAATCAGCACTTCAGATATGAATTAATTGCTTAAATTCTACATAACATAGTCTAGCAGTTTTTTTCTGATCCCGGTGAACACATCTTAGCTTCCTGAAACTTTCAAACGTGGAGAATTTTACAGATGTGATTTCTTTGTCCTCAGGTTTGCTTAAAGAAGAAAACAAAAGCTTTACAGAGATTTGTAACGCTGGATAGGATACATCATAGAGGCTTTACTTCACTTTTGGTATATTATTGATTTATTTTTAAATTTCTCAAATCACATAATAGAAATGTGATGTACAAAACTGATGGTAAGAGAAAAAATATCTATTTTCTTTCTCAGATGTCTTGTGACTTAAGATGTCAATTAAAACTACTGGCTTTAACATCTACTCCTACAGGCCTCCAGTGCTGAACATTCTACAGTCTTAGTGAGAAAGGAATCATAAATTTTCCTTTATTTGGATATACTCAAGTACATCACAAGGCAGTTGAAGTAAGCTTTATAGATTAAGGAACTGTGTTTTCATATCCAGCTTCCATTTATTTTTAGAATAAAGCAGAAGTAGCCCAGACATTCACTTTGGCTTCTGTTGTGAAACCTCCCCTTCCATTTAAACCTCAGTTAAACAGCTGGGAAGACTAATAGCTGGCAGACAGGTACAGCTTCAACACGAAACTCTCATTTAAAATTGTTGCACATATCAGATGCAGAATCTCTGAGGAAAGGTGTCATCAACTTCTGTGTTACAGAGAGACGGGTAAATGTAGGTCACTGCATGACAAAGGTCAGCGAAGCCGAGGCCACAAGTGAGGACTGACTACTCTCAGAAGATCATTCCATAAGGGTACATAGAAAACAAAGTCTTTGGAAGGAGGGGTCAGATATTCATTCCAATTGAGATAAGATGAGGTGATTGTAGGGAATTTACTGAAGTGGTGGCTTCAGTTGATATTCACTTAGGACCTGAGACAAAAATCGGTGATCAGCATGAGTTAATATGAATGTGGAACATACAGAAGTAATAGAATTTAACTGCAAAGCCCAGAATAAGTGCAACTAGAGAGTAATAAGTCTTACAGTCTTTAATAAAATGAGTCCTTTCTCAGTGAGATAATAGTAGATAGAATCTGGAGCAACGAAATGATTAAAAACCTGGAGACTTACTGGACCAAGAACAAACCTGGAGATAAGAAAGAAGAGTAGTTTGATACAGTGATTGCAAATTCAAATTGCTTTAGATAATAAAAACTTGATCCAGAAATGTAAATGTCAGAATCAAGAACACAAAGCTATATGCTGTGAAAACTAGAAGAAGAAGCCAAGGCATTACCTGGCATTTGGTGAAAATGCAAGAAATGCAGCAGGGTTTGCATGAACTGATGAGTACCCATAAAGGATGTGTTATGTGGGTAAAAAGAAGGACAGCTGAAGAGTAAGATCAAGTGCAAGATTTTTACTTCTATTTTCATCTCCCTTTTAGAATGTAAGAACAAGATGTGCTTAAATAAAGGAATGTACTGACAAGGAATGTTATTCAGTGTACTTTTAAAATGAAAATACTACTTTCATTTTAACAGTAAGGGGTCAAATTCATTTTATGGGAGTTTTAAGTCATTTTCCAGCACTTGGGAAGCCCTCAATAAGAAAAAATATGAAGCCAAAAGTAAGTGACACACAATTTAACTGTTAGAAAAACTTCCAGTATAATAAAGCAGACAAAGCAAAACAAATAGGTAATGCTTTGGGTAATTGACGGGATTGTGATGGCGGGGGAAGTGTGAGGGGAGGGAGGAACAGTGGAGAAGTGGCAGGGAAACAATACAAAATCAAACAGAAAGCATTCCCTACACAAACTCAAAGAATTGTTGGCCTGTGGGAAAGATGTACCTACTGCGGCAAAAAAAATAAGGATCATTGTGTGGCAAAGGATTTGTCAGCAGAGAAAAAGTCTGTGAACGTGTAGCAATGAAAGGTTCCATTTCCTCCGATTGCTTTTTGAGTCACCCTATGGAAAAACTTTCACAGGTAAATAAAACAGAATAGCACAGCTGGGATAAAAATTAATCTTACAAGGAAGAAGGAATATTTGCAGTAAGCCTTAGCTCATTCATCATGAACTTGCTTGCTTCCCTAGACTGTCAAAGTACAAAGCTCCTTGCCAATAAGCACACATTTTTCTTGACAATCATCCACCTCAATTCTAAAATCATCACTCTAGGAACGCCACATTGCCAGATGCACACCTCAGAACTTGATAATCTGAGATACGACAAAAGTGCTTGGAGGAGTCCTAAATTTGAACTATGTCCAACACTTAGTTATCCAAACACTGAGAAAGGTGCTACTAAACTCATTTGCAATGGTGTGATCAAAATCTGTTAATGCATCACAGCTGCTTACAAAAGCTGAAGGTCAATAGTTTCAAATGAAGAAAAAGACTCACATATAGTACTAAGAAATCTGCAAATCATTTATTTTTGGAAAGGCACTGCCACCTGAAATGCATCACAAATGGCATAGTATTATTGCCAGAAGTGCTTCCCAAGCTCTTCCTCCATCCTGAGAATGGAATATGCCTGCACTCTGCACTGGAGCTTGAGTTTCAGAATCATAGAATAGCCTAGGTTGAAAGGAATCTTAAAGATCACACAGTTCCAAGTCCCTGCCATGGACAGGGTGTCCATTCACCAAATCAGGCTGCCCAAGGCCCCATCCAATCCGGCCTTGAGCACCTCCAGGGACACCCACAGCTTCTCTTGGCAGCCTGTGCAAGGGCCTTATTGCCCTCTGAGTAAAGAACTTTGCCTTAACATTTAATCTAAATTCCCTCTCCTTTAGTTTAGAGCCTTTTCCTCTTGTCTTATTACCATCTGCCTGCATAAAAAGTTGGTTCCCATCTTTCTTGTAAGCTTCCCTCAAGTACTGGACACACACAGCATGGTCTTGGAGCCTCTCTAAAGGTTAGTGTGACCTGGCCCAAGAGCAGTTTTAGCCCCTGCCAAAGGAGGACTGACATTGTACACATCCCCAGAGATCTTCTGTCTCATCTTCTGTCTTCTTGGCATGCTTTTTTTGGTTTTGGAGGTAAGGAGGTGGAGAACAGAATGAAGAAACACAGATCTTGATATGGTTCATCTCTGCTTTGCACTGTGAGCATTCTCCTCAGGGAGCACATCAATAGAGCACAGCACTTTACAGCAGCTCAGCAAAGCCATTTTAAATGACCTGTTTATGGTCACAAATCTATATTAATCATGCACTTTTGTCCAGCCTAGGACCAAGAAAGATTTTTGTATTCTTCAGCTGAAATATTTTGCCTAAATTTTGCTCAGGTAGGTGCTGATTCCCTGTTAAGCACTTCACTTTTCACTTATTCTGTAATTAGAGTGTTTTTATACCTTCTAATTTATGGCATCTCATGTGTATGTGTGTGCTTATGCACATATATACACATATCTATAATCTTTCACACAACGCTAGATTTCAGAAACAATTAAAACTGATTTAAGATTGAACATCTTTTCCACTTTAACATTAAAGTTCACAGTTGCTAATAAGCTGGGTAAATCAAATTTACATTCAAACAGCATGTTACCTAAATTATAAAAATATTTATAGTGCTATTCATTTTCATTAAAAATAGCTATGTTTGTTTTGTGTTGGCTTGTGTTTGTGACATAATTTGCTTTAAAGAGCACTAAAATTCAAAGTATGCTAAGCAAAAATAAAAAGTTATCTGCATTTTATTTTATGCAAATCATAGTTTTAAAAGTCAAAAGCAGAAGTCTCTGAAGTTGATACAGTGCTTACATTTCTTCAGATGAAAATTTTGTAGAATTGTAAAGGTTTTTAAAGACTTCTATAAGTGTGACCAGTTAAGATTTTGTATGCTCTTCCTGAGTCATCAAAATACGGAAAAAATTATTTCCCTCTATACTGTTTTTGAATATGAGTAATACTATTAGGTTATTAATGCAATTTCTATGATATATGTTTGTACTTTTTGACATTAAAAAATAAATAAATATCCTGAGACATAATATTTAATGAAATGTATTTTAGTTGTTTCGAAAGTAATGTCTTCTATTTATTTCCATGGAAACGACAACAGACACAAAGAGCACAATAGCACTGCTTGATAGAGCAAATTCTCAGCTACAAAACACTATTTTTCAATGCAATCACCACCATTTGCTGTGAATTTTCACCATCAATGAACAGTAGCCTGCAGACCACACTTGTATCAACCTGCACCAGCAGTGGTGACACTGCTGCTTTTTCCCCTGTTGAAAAGCACCACCCAGAGACTCACTGTGCTCACATTCACTGTTTGGTCTTAAGAAATTTCAGCTAGAGCTGATGACTATTTGTCATTGGGTGCCATTTTTTTCCACAAGGAGAAATTCAATGACACACATTTGCTTCATCCGCGCTTCCATGTCAGATGCCATTCTGCCTGATTGTCCTCTGCTGCCACCTGTAACATGGCAATAAAATGGAATGAGGTATTAGTGGGAAGATCCGACTTCTACTGCCATACCACCAACATCCACTTCTGACATGTACACTGTTATACAGAAAATGAGCAGATACTCTTATCAGCAACAAACAGAAGAGCATTTTGAGGTAGTTTAACCTCAAGAAGTCAAGAAATAGGGGTGGCCTGTTTGTTTGTACATACAACTCCTATAAGCTGCTGGTGAAACAGGTGGAGAATCTTCTCAAGAAGGAGATTTTTGTTCAAATCCTTTGTATGCCGGATGAGTGTAAAATATACTAAATTACTTGTAAGAGTAACCTCTCCCATCAACCAGAAATTCAGTTTTGGATACAGCAAGCATTTCCTTTTGCTGAAGTACAAAGATGTCATAAAAATTTTCCAATTAGGAAAAAAAAAATGTAAAAATAGTTCACAACAAGCTGTGGTCTTGATCTCAGCACATTCATCAAAGTGCTGCTGTCAAACAGAGATAAGTAAGAAAATACAGCTTAAGGCATATAGGAAATGTTTTGTGTTGCTTTTATTTTTTTGTTCCTATCAGAGAGCAAGAAAATTCAGGTGGTTTGTAGTATCTTTTTATATACAGTTTAACCACCATTAAATTAAGCAAAATTAAAAATAGCAATAATAAAAATGGGAATTAATTCCCAAAGAGTGAATGGCTCCTGCTATGACTTGAATTCAGATCAAGCTTCCTTTTCTTCCTTCAAATCTATAATGCTTAGCTGGAAATCCTGATGGAAACTATTAGGAAAATGATGGTTCTCACTCAGAGGTTGTTAAAATATAGTAGAATCTTACAAATCTGTGTATCTCATAAGCAGAAAAAAAAAAATATTTCCAGTTGTCAGACATGGAAAATCAATGCGGTAATCTCTCACATTATGTTTTCTCCATAACGTGTAGGAAATATATTGCTCTGCATGTCATAATGAGTTAAGAAATGTCACAAATTAATGAAACTGAAGTGTAGCATTTCAAATATATGAAGCAGTCATGTAATGTTGTAGCTGCCTTGCTTCTATAATTGTGATTACTCAGGTAAGGAAAAAAAAACAGCAAAATAATTTTCACCATGCAAGCTCTGCATTACTGGATGCACTAATATGTCTTTCAGATATTGCCTTAAGCTCCATTTCTTCTGTCACAACTGAAGAGTATTCTAGTAGCTGGTGTGCTGACAATATGCCTTAGTTACAGCTAGGACGACTGAGCTCTTCCTGCCCCACACAGAAAGGGTCCATACTGGGATCCCTAAGCTGAGGCTACTGCAGCTTAGTTAGAGATGTTTTGGAGCCTGTTTGAACTTAAGCTTTATTTGTATGCATGAGCAAGAGCAAAGGATCAGGACTACATCAAAGCCAGCATTGGTCATCCCCCCTTCTGCAATATGAGCAGGTCGATTAGCACCTTAAGAAGGTGTTCACTGTCTCTTCACTCTTGTCAGGAAATTCCTATGTCTCATAAGGAAATTCTCTGAAGAATGGTACTGTAATGTAGGTTTTCTTGATTAACTCATGCAGTCTTCCTTGTCGGATACTTAAACCACAAGCTTGGGTTTAGAGTTGATAGAAAAGATGTCTCATTCCCTTTATCGTGAAAGGAGTTGGACTATTTGGTGTATGAAAGGAGCTATTTGGTGTAATTAGAAAGAGGACTTTTACTGTAGTTGTAATTGTTTTAACTGTATTTGCAATATACATATTGCTAAACTACAATGATGGACATACAACTAGACGTTTTCTTGGCCATCATTTATTTGAATGAAAAGGAATTTTTACATAGACAGCAGTATCCTAGCTGAACCAAAGCAAAATTTTATCTAAATGGTTAAGAGAACCTGGGACTAGAGCACAGGCTTAAGTGCATTCAAGCAAAGTAGATAACTGTTTGTTCTTCACTTTAAAAAACAGTTTTTCCTTTGACTAGCACAGGAAGGACAAATGAAGGAAATAGACAAGTCTATGCATTTCTTACCTGAGTTTCTTCAGTACATGAGTTAGTTGTGCTCTTGCATTCAAGAGGTTTCTTGTTCCTTCTCTAGACTGTTTTTTCTCTCTCTCTTTTATTGGACTATATACACAGCTGTTTCCTTCTTTGCCAGTTCCCAAAACACTAATCTCTTCATCCTCTGCCTCCTTCTCTATCTATTTCTTTTTCTCTCCTTTTTTTCTACTACTTTCCTAGTGGTCTCTAATCCTTATTTCTGCTTCCTGATTTTTTCTGTTCATCCCAATCATAAAAAATATAGGATGATCACTTTCCCTGAAGGCAGACTGTCTTGAGTATCACTGAAAACAAAATATGGGAGGTTGTGCTCATCATTATTGAATTTCATGCATACAGCCTCTAGGAATACGATAGCCATTTTGATTTAAAGCAGTGTGGTTGTAGCTTTTCTGAAAGGTGCAGTAGCTGATAGACATTTTAAATTATCAGAAATTTGCATATATATGCCAAGGTCTATGGGACATTTGCAATATCACACATCACAAAAAGGTAATGAGGTAATGACACCTGAAAATGTCCTGTTTTAGGTTGGCAGGTTGACCTCTCCCTGCATGATCACTCTACTTGAAATGTTAATCTGATTTATATTTTACAGTCATAAAGAAATTGTGCCTGGATCAGGGAAGTCTGTACACAATAATGTGCACCCCTAAATTAAACAACCTTATTTGCTGTTACACTGCAACTTCAGCTAGGAGCCTCTGCACTGGATGAATACCTGATGCACAATAAAATGTAAAACAGAGAATACGACCTCAGTGGGATTTAGTTCTAACATGTCTAAGGAGCTGCTGTAGCATTTCTTTGCAAAAGAACTTCTCTTCCTGTCATACACACACACAGAACTTCTCAGAGATTCATGTAAGTTTATTATAGCTGTCTCCGTATTATTGATCCTGAGGTTGTTCTGTAAGGCAACTGCAAACAGTAAGTCACCATTGCATGTTAGTCACAAAAACAAAAGTGGAAGTGAATCTGAATATAGATTCTGAACTGCTTTTTATGTCTCTGAACATTAAAAGAAATTTAAGCATCACTAACCCAAACCTTGAATCTTATACAGTGGAATAAATGCACTTAGCAGTGTAAAAATGTAATTAATTGTATCATCTTTAATTCCGCTGCATATAGAAAAGCAATTGCTCTATAAAGCTGATGTATTTGAAATGATGCTATTTCCAATGCCACTAATGCTAAAAATGTAATACAGAACTGTTTCTAGTACAATAGCATGTAGATTACATTCCAAAGAGAAAGACATCTTAACAAAAGTATGTGTGGATAACGGCAAATAGAAGCACAGAAGATATTCAGATTTTGACTGTGAGAATATTTCTTTTGCAAAGTATTAGTGGTTTGTGAACATTAAACAAACAATGGGGATGTCTGCTATCTTTGCTGGAGTCATCAATGAAAATATTAAAAGATATTGATGTCTGCAAGGAATCAGATCTAAGTATCAGCTTTACATAAATATTCCTCATTTTTCATTTTTTCATTTTTTTATCTGGTGTTTCTTTTCTACAACAAAGCCTGAATAGTTAATACTATTAAATATGTTGCATAAGTTGGGGTTTAACTGTTAGCAAAGACAACAAAAAAATACTTGATAAGCCTATTCCTGAAACAGAAGGTGGACAAACAGATGACCTTGCCAGCAGAGTATTTAGTTTTCTGCTGTAAGTTATTTTCAATGAATCAGAAAACTACACTGTAAATTGAGCATATATATATATATGCTTTATATATGTATATAAAGGACCGGAAAAAGCTGCCTCACCTATCCTTTCAACATGGGTTAAGAATCCAGAGATTTGTTTAGCCTCATCCTCATTCCACTGATGGAAATGCTATAGCTTCCCCAGGCAATCTCTTCTAGTGTCTCTGTTCTCACTGTTAATGAGGACAGAATTAACGCAAAAGATATTTTCTGGGCACTGATACTCAACATGAAAAACCCTTAATGCAAAAAGGGCTTTATATGGTAATATGTTTCAAAGAATGTAAATGTTTCAAGTCTTGAGCTGCTTTCTTCAGAATGAAATGAAGCCTTTTCAAGAACTCTTTGCCGTAGGAACTAATTAGCACTCTGAAATTTGAAATGCTTAAATGCATGATTATTTGTATTATTCACATTTTCACTCCTCTAGACTTCATGAAAGAAATTTTACTGTCATCACCAGCTGCCATGAAATAGGATTTACTGAACATGTTTCTAGGTCCACAAAGCTAAAACCATTTCTTTAATTCACATAAAATAAACTACACTATTTGATAGAAACTCTATTCATTATTTAAATACCATTAGATTGTACGAGAAAGAGGAAAACATTTCAAGGCATAATTTAGATAGCTTGTTAGAGTTATGAAGTGCTGTTGATGATACATTAAAGAAAGGTAATTAAAAGAATTGCTGAAGTACTAGACATGAATGTTTAAATTCTTTATATGGTAAACTCATTTTTTGTCATAATAAGCTTTGTCATTGCAAATGAAATGCACCACCTGGCTCATTTATGCTATATATATTATGTATATGTATACTATATGCCCCTGATGCCTCTGCCTGTTACTTAAGTGCATCAGAGAGCTGCAGGATAGAGGTACATTAGGAGAGAATCATAGAATCACAGAATACCCTGGGTTGGAAAGAACTCACAAGGATCATCTAGTCCCACTCTTGGCTCCACACAGGATCACCCAAAACTGAACCCTATTTTTGAGACCACTGTCCAGATGCTCCATGACCTCTGTCAGCTCTGGGTGTGCTCACTGCCCTAGGGAGCCTGTTCCATGCCCACTCCTCTCTGGTCCAGAACCTTTCCCTAACCACTCCCAACCCTCCTAACACAGCTTGATACTGTACCTTGGGGCACTGTTGCCGTCACCAGAGAGAAGAGCTCAGCACTGCCCTGTGAAGGCTGCAGCTGCCATGAAGTCTCCACTCATGCTGTTCCTCTTATGTCTTATATGATCTCTAACAGCTTTATGTCCTTCTTGTAGTCTGCCACCCAACCCGCATGCAGTGCTGTAGGTGAGGCTGCACAACGCAGAGCAGAGGGGGCAGCCCCTTCCCTTGCCCAGTGGCAGTGTTGGTTCTGCTGCACCCCAGAGTACAGTTGGCCCTTTGGGGCGGCTTCACGTTCAACTCACCATCAGCCAGAACCCCCAGATTTGTTTCCACAGCACTGTTTTTCATTCTCTTGGCCCCCATTATAGGGGACATTGAGGATTGAGGATATTGAGGATATTGAGCATATTGAGGATTACCACATCCCAGGTGTAAAATCTGGCATTTGCTCTTCCAAAAACTAACGTCACTGGTGATTTCACAGCCCTTTAATTTGTTCAGATCTCTCTGCAAGGTTCCTTAGCCCTCAAGGGAGTCATCTCTCTACCCTCAGTTTAGTGTCATCTACAAACTTACTTAGTATGCATATGAGTCCTGCCTCCAGATCATTTATAAAAACACTGAAGAGAACAGGACCCAAAATAGAGCCCCTGGGAACCCCACCAGCAACTGGCTGCCAGTCTGATGCAAATGAATTGCATTTACTATAATTTTTGAGCCTGACCCATCAGCCCATTGTTCACCCATTGTATTATGTTTTTGCCAAGCTGTATGCTGGACATTTTATTCAGAAAGAGAAAAATATATAAAGATACAGAAAGCTTTTCTGAAATCCAAAAATATTATGTCAACTGTTTTCCCTTGGTCACCTAGGTGGGTAACCTTGTCATAAAAGGAAATTAAACTGGACTTTCTCCTCATTAACCTGTGTTCACTGTGACCAACAACTGTGTTGCTTCTAAAGCATTTTTCAGCAATTTCCAGAATAATCTTCTCCATAATTTTACCAGACAGTAAAGTGAGGCTGTCAGGCATATAATTACCAGGGTCTTCTTTCTTACCCTTATTGGAAATGAGGACTGCATTTGCAAGTTTCCACTTTACCTCTTCCTAATCCCAATACTACTGAAAAAGAATTGAAAGAGATCTCACAATATTATCAGCCAACTCTTTTGGTACCTTGGTATGAATCCCATGGGGCCTCATAAACGTACATGCATTCAGCTGAAGCATCAAATCCCACACAAGTTTAGTCCACTGGGAGTTAGTTTTTGAAGTCATAGTCCTCCAACTATAGGTTCTGGAATTTCCATAGTCCATCATAAGTGTTACAGACAGAAGTTTAGCCTGCATTAAACATCTTTCCATTGCATCCTGGTTTGTGAAATGACTACCCTCATCAAATAATGGAACAATGTTATCTCTGGTTCTCATGATGCTGTTAACAAACTTGAAAAAAGAATCCTTTTTGTTGTCTTCCACAATAATGGGCAGCTTCAACTCTGTTTGTTTTTTGTCTACACGAATTTTCTCTTGGTAGTGATGAACAGCATCTTTGCAGTCCTGTCATGTTTCCTGACCTAGCTTCCAATGTCCATAGACTATGTTGATCTACTGGAGTGGAAAAGAAAATCACAGCTCAGTCAAACTAGACTCATACCACGCATGCTCACTTCTGATATGTCGGAATTACCTGCTTACTTCCTTTCAGGTGATACTTCAAAAATGACCAGCAGTGATGGACCCCAATACCCTTGAAAGTATATACCTAGGCAACATTACTAACTAGTTCTTTAAGAAGCCTGAAATCTGCTCTCCCAAAGCCCAGGGTAGCAGCTTTGCTGAGAATTTTTCTCACGTTATCAAAAATTTGAAACAACCATTTCATGATCACTGGGCCAAGACAGCTGCTGATCACCCACTGGCCCACAAGACCATCTCTATTTACCTGTGCTGCTTCATGCATCCCAGATTATATTTGGCCTTTTAAGCTGCCAATGCACATTGTTAACTCAAATGAGTTCATAATCCATTGAAACCTCCAGATCCCTCTTTGTAGGCCTGCACTTCAGCTGCTCATCACACAACCTATAAGGAACTCCAGGATTGCACCATTTCAGGTACACAATCTGGCGTCTCCTTATTTTAAATATCACACAGCTGATGACTGACCAGTGCTTTGGTCTATCAAGACTTCTCTTTTGGGCCTTCCTACTCTGAAGGGAACTGGCAACTCCTCCCAGTTTAATGTTGTTTGAAAATTTATTTAATGTGCACTTAACTCCAGCAGCCAGGTCAGTGATGAAAACATAAAAAAACAGGCCCTAAGGTTATGGTCTGATCCAGTAGGCAGCTAAGCTCCATCCCAGAGGGATGAGAGGGGGAAGGATAGCTTAATATGACAAAAATGGAAGGGGAAATCACAACATTATCATAAATAACAACAGTAACAACAATAAAAATAAAGAATACACAAGATGGATGATTCCCAGTGCTATTGTTTGCTACACACTGACCAACGACCAGCCAGTCTCTGAACAATGGCTGTCCCCCACCCTGGCCAACTGCCCCAGTTTTACTGTTTAGCAGAATGTCAGATGGTGTGGAACACCCCTATGATCAGATTGGGTCAGCTGTGCTGGTTCCGTACCAGAAAAAGAAGCTTCTACTTTTTGTGCGTCCCAGACTCCTTATTGGTAGGGAAGTTAGAGAAGCAGAAATGTCCTTGATTTAGTGTGAGCACTCTTCACTAACAATTAGAATATTGGTGCGTTACCAACATTATTCTCATCCTAAATCCAAATCACAGCACCATGCCAGCTGCTATGATGAAAATTAACTCTAACATAAACAAAACCAGGACATGGAGGAACACCATCAGTGACTGTCTATCACCCAGATGTTATTCTACTAATTATATACTTTTCCAGTTCAACCCTTCAGCTAATTGTTCACCCACCATACTGCATATATCTGGACATTTTGTCCAGAAGGATGCTGTGACAAGACAGTACCAAAGCTTTGCTAAAATCCAAAAACTACATCCACTGCACTCCTTTGGTCATGTAGAAGTGCAACCTTATCTTAAAAGAATATTAAATTAGTAAGGCATGACTTTCCCTTCATGAACCCATATCAGCTTTCTCCTATGGCTGCACTGTTTTTCAGGTGTTTTTCAATAACTCCAAAAATGATCTTCTCCATATTTTTACCAGGCACTGAAGTGAGACTGACAAGCCTGTAATTGCCAGTCTTCTCTCTTGCCCTTCTTTAAAACTGGAATAACATTTGCTAACTTCCAGTCGACTGAAACTTCTCCACTTTCCCAATACTGTTTATAAATAATTGAGAGAGGTCTTAAGTTCTGTCAGTAGCTTAGGACGAATTCCATTGGGCCCCACAGACTTATGTGCATTCAGTTGCAGCAGAAAATCCTGTACAAGTTTAGTATCAACAAGGAGCTCCATTTGTGGTCCATCAACCCAGGCACTACAGGTCCCAAGCCTGTCAACAGTGTTAAAGACAAAGATGGGGAAGGCCTTAAATGCCTGCTTTATCTTTCATCTCTTTTTTCAAGTGACCATCATCATCAAGTAAAGAATTTATATTTTGTTTAGACCTCCTCTTACTACTAATATACTTGAAAAACACTTAGTTTCAGTTGTAATTGTGCTTGATTTTAAACTCAACCATTTCATGATCATTGTGGCCAAGAGAGCAACCAAGTCAACGGTTCATTTATGAGACCATCTTTATTTAAAACAACCAAGACCAAGAAGGGCACCTTTTCTAGTCAGCACGCTGAGTATATGTGAGAATCTTTCTTTGTTTTTTTTTTGGCTCAAAGCTTGCTTCCTGAGGTTTTTCTTGTGATAAAGACTCTGAGTGATTTGTCAAGGAGGCGAGTGATAGGTGCTAACCATGTGACAATCAATTTCGCTTTGGGAACATTTGAAAGCTCCTTCCTCCAGGGCTGCTTGCTCTGTAGAAGAGCGGAAGAGAGTGCTCAGGAGTGTTCACTGGTGGAAGATCTGGCTCCAGCTTGGTATGGGAGGCTGGGGGATGATGCCATTGTATCCTGTGAAGGCAAGATACAAGTTGGTGCCTCCCTGCTCCCTCTTATCTGCTGGCAAGGCCAGGAAGATAAGAACAAAGGAGTTTCCTGCTGAGGTGACAGAGCCAGAAGCTGCCACTCAAAGGAGAGCTGACTCAACCACCTTGGGTTTGAGCTGTCACTCCAAAGACAGCTGACTCGACCACTTTGAAAGCATTGAAAAGGGGCCATCATCGCCACAGTCATCATTGTTGTTGTCATCAATAGAACAACTCTGCCTGATGACTCACAACTACTGAAGATCAAAGACTGAACTACGAACCACTCTGGATCCATGGTGGTGACTATCTCCCTCTTGCTGCCTATAAAGACTCCTTGCTTCTTCTTTTCTATCTTTTCTATTGCCCTCCTTCCCTTCCCCATTACCCTAATTCATAATAGTGTCCATCCTCCCCTTCCCCATTTCCATGATTAAGATTTGTAATAAACTGGTTGGACCAACATTTGAACTATTGTTTTTTAATCTCACATCGGGTATACAGATAATAAAAGAACCTCCTCTCCCTCCTATAAATTGAAGCGAGACAGTATACCTGTATCAAAAATTTCAGTGCATTCCCTGCAATGAAGGCAGTCTGAAGCCAACTTACTTGGCCTCTCTAGGTGATGGAAGTGGGTTTTAGGTAGACTGGTTGCATGCAGGTCAAGCACATACAAAAAAGTACTCTGCTGAGCAGGGATCTCCCTCACTGCATCCATCCCCTTTAGTTCTTAAGTCTTTTTGATGTGAGCAGGCTAGTCTTTGTATGGGGTTAAGATCAGCCTGCACCTGAGGAGCTGCATCTTGAGCTTCAGGGGAAGAAAGTGCAGCTGCAGACAAGGAAAAGGAAGAGGAAGAAGGCGACAGCACACTACTTTCTGAATATACACATGGCCTGGCATGAAACCAGGAACTACTGCTGTCATAGTGCTGTGCTGCTGCAGTGATACTGTGAGCCATCATTTGTTATGAGTGGAGCTGAGTAAAGCCCCCACTGAAGATAGAACAATCAGAGATCCTCTGTATGCTTTTCAATATCTGTTGCTGATGAGCCCACATATAGCTACAAAAAAAGTACAACAGAAGGTAATGTATGAAGAAGAGCATTACAGATGCTCAGCAGGGTTAACAGGACTGATGGAATCTTGACTTTCTGCTGAACAAATAGTGTAGTTTGTACAGTGGTATCAAAATTGGGGTTTTCTTTAAGTTACTTGTTTATTTATTTTTTCAAAAAATAACCTGTCTGGTATGAATTATATCAAGTGAAATTTGAGGTTCACACACACACATGCACAAAAAAAAAAAAAAAAAAAGAAAAGAATGAGTTTTTCTCCTTTTGCTGGTGATGCTGTTTGGAAGTCACTTTCTGAGACAAGGTTTTTGGAGTAGCAGAAGTGCAGACCACAGAAAACAAAGCTCAATCTGGCTTGTGTGGAAGGAAATTGCTAAGCTTCCATTCTTTCCCACTGAGGCTGAATTAAACCTTTCTCACTAAAGAAAATTGATTTTTAGAGCAACACAACTATTAGAAGCTCTGGCATCCTCAAGGATTTTTCTAAACCTTGCTTCATATACTATGCTTGTGAGTGAATATTCTCTTGGGTAGGAAAAATCCCTACCCATCTCCCCATCTGCTTGCATGTGAAATATCTGATACTGAACAATTCTGGAGACAGGCCATTAAACTAACGAGACACGGGGAAGGTTCTGTCATCCCGCACACAGGTATCTGCCCTGTATTGGGAGGAGAAGAGTCACCCTCGATTTGCCAGAAAACCTTCTCGTGTCTCCGTGGGAGCTTTGCTCCACAAATGTGAACCTGCGTGAGCAGATCCCTGTCACACAAAATGAGGACAGCGCAGGACAGCCCAGCCACATCGCGAAGGGCAAAACAACACAGAAGGAAGTGGGCACAGCTCGTGATTTCTTTCTCGTGTTGCATTACGCATTCAAGTTTCAGGTTGGCTTGTTGGGGTTGATTTGTGAGGAAGGGGCATTTGGGGCATTTCAGGAAAACGTCCTCGCACAAATTGGCAAATGACAACACAGCGTCGGCGTCGATGAAATGAGACCCGGACAGCGAGGAACCGGCTCCGGCAGCACTTTCCGAACCGCTTCCTCCCTCCCGCCCCCGGGGACGGGTCACCACCCGCAGCCAGCGCCCACACCCCTCCCGGTGCCCCGTCCCGGCCGCCCCGCAAATACCCAGCCACGGTCCGTACGGGGGAACGGACGCCGCCCCTCCCGTGGCCCGCCGGACGCGCTGGTTGCCCGCCCCCGCGCGGCGCCCATTGGCTGCGTTCCGCCCGCCACCGCCCCGCCGCGGGGAGGGAGGCGCAAGCGTCGCCCTCGGGCCGTCGCCGACGCGGCTAACGGAGCGAGGTCGGCGCGGAGCGGGGCGGCGGCGGGAAGAGCGCGGCGCGGAGTTGTGCACCGGGCGGAGGGGAGCGAGGCGCCGGCTGCGGGCCCACCAACCGGGCAGGGGAGGGCAGGGAGCAGGAGAGTCAAACTAAACGCCCAACAGCCTCCGGCGTCCGCGACTGCCCGCTTTTTTTTTTTTTTTTTTTTTTTTTTTTTTTTTTTTTTT
>NW_024884767.1:18821832-18878347 GCF_019232065.1 Centrocercus urophasianus
TTTTTCCTTTCTTTCTTTTCTTTTTTTTTTTTTTTTCCTTAGAATTATTCCGAAAGAGAACATCACTGTGTTTTTGGCACACTGCTCCGCGTGCGGAGTTGTTTTCCGCGCACCGCTGACAAACAAAGGAAAAGGGGGAGGGGGACCGCGCTTCGCAGAAGACATGCGTTCCGTCAGGAAGAGGTGGACTGTGTGCACCATAAGTCTCCTCCTCATCTTCTACAAGACCAAGGAGATCGCGCGCACTGAGGAGCGCCAGGAGGCTCCGCTCGCCGGGTAAATGCGGCGCTGCGCCGGGAGGGTCCCCGCGGGGGCGGCGGCGCTGTCCTGGGGGCTCCTCCACGACTGCGGCACCCCTGAGCCTCGCGGTGTGCGCGCCGCCGCGGGTCTCCCGGAGGCCGGGAGGGTCCGCCCAGAGCCGAGTGTGGCCCCGACCCGCGCTCCGAACTTTGTCCGGGCTCCGCGCGTAACTCGGGGTGTTTCTCCCTCTTGCGCCTGGCATTGCTCTGATGAAGAGCCGCCGCTCCCCACCGCCAGCATGTGGAAATAAGAGGCGAAAAGTCCCTTCCCGCTTTGCGCTGCACCTCAGCTTTCTCTTTCTTTGTTGGTCACCTTGGCTGTGTAGGTGCATGCCGGCGTTCCTCTTCTCCCTGCTAACTTGCACCCATCCTGTGCAGGAGTTGGGTGTTCCGCTCCGGCTGCCTCTTTCCCGGCGGCGGTAACCGGCGCTGTTCGGGTGAAGGATGCGTGAATCCCTCAGACACGGTCAGCTCGGCGAGGGCGCGGAAAGGGCTCGCGCCTCGCGTTCGCCTGTGCGCGTCTGTTGCGGTGAGATGCGCTCAGCACCCGTTCTCCTTGTGTGTAAGCCCTTAATTTGAGGAAAAAGAATAAAGTTGCTGAAAGTGCCCATAGGAGCCCGGAGGGAGCGAGGGCAACTGCAGTCCCCATGCGTTCCCGCGCACCGCTCTGCCCCCGATCGAGGCAGAAAGCGCGTCGTCCTCCAGCTGCTGCTCGGGCGCAGCGCGACACAGCGTTGCGGGGCACATTTGCGGTGCAGTGGGACAGCCGTGCCGTGCCTCGCAGCAGTGGCAGGTCATAGAATGACAGAACTATAGAATATCTTGAGTTGGAAGAGACCCACCAAGATCGTCGAGTACAACTCCTGGCTCCACAAAGCACCACCTAAATATCAGACAGTGTGAATAGGCCTGATTGTGCCTCTCTGCACCTCTGGTGTGGTGTTCGGTTCTTGTGGCATTAAGGATTTTCACAAGTTGCTGTAACTTTCCCTGTTGTTCAGTTTAGGTGTGATGCGTCTGCTGCAGTGTTGTGGCACCTGCATATTTGGAGATGTATGGAAGTGTACAGTGTTTAGGTTGTGGGGTACACACAGGTTGGTGTGAATACAGAGCTGTGAGGGACTATCAGCCTCGACCAGAGGTAGTGTGTTTTTTAGCAGACATTTCTTCCTGTCACATTAGGGGCAAGTTAAATGATTCAGGAATTAGTCACTAGGTAAAACCCGTATTTGCCAGAAAAGTCCCCTACTTGTTATGACACATTCTATTTTACATTATTTAAGAGGTAGTAAGGAGAAGCAATGCATTAACATTAACGAAAGTGTATTTAGACATAGGTATGTATGTCTTTAGGAGTGCTTCAAAAGGCATCAGTGCCAAGTCTCTGCTTTGGTGGCAGCAGGATGTCCTGTGCAGGGTGGAAGGTGATGGAATGAGGGCCCTTCTCACCCATGTCCCCTACTTCACTGGAGGACCACAGCTGGGTGCACTGTGACCGTCTGCCACCACTGCTGGCATGAGGCTCCCTTCCTCTTGAAGGAAGGGCTCTCTGGTATTACATGGGTTGTTTCTGGCTGCCACAGAGGAGATCCAACTGTTTTTTGTGTGGGACGTGTTACTTCCAGAAGTGCCAGGAACAGGGCTGTGAAGGCAGGAGATGGTCTGTTTGGGGTTCTTGGTAGCACCACAGTTAGATCCCAGGCTGTCTGTGTGATGCACAGGCATGTGGTGGCACCATCCGCTGTGTTTTCGTAGTTGAGTTCTCACGGATGGTAATTGCAAGACTGTGCCCAGTGTCCTCTTAAAGGTTATATGAAGTAATGTGAGTAATGAAATATTCATTACATAGAAGGGCTGTTTCCTACATATCATTGTCTTGGTATGAAATATGCCACTTAAAGCTGTAAAGCAGTTACTCGTATTCAGTGAACCATGTTTGGGAGAATAGACTGTTGTCCTGTGCTGTCTCAGTCAGGTTGGTCACCAGAGGAAGCTGGCTTGGGGCTGGGTACGATGCCATCAGCCACACACTGCTGTTGCTCCAGGTAGGGTTCGCTGTGGTTGTGGGTGGTACAGGGAGGCCCAAATCCGTTTCACACTTTTTTTAAACAATGAAGAATTTTCTGGAATAAACTGAGAATTTTATGTATCAGCTTATTTCATTTTATTGTAGGTAAAAATTGAATGAACCAGTAACAGTAAATGGAGGGGAGCATGAAGCGAACGCCTTTGTATTCATGCTAGAACTTCAGTGCTTAGGACCTTATTTTAGCTCATGAGAACATAATTCAGCATTGTTCTGCTCCACTGTATGAAAATCTGTGCAGTTCACTGCATGTGTAAATTATGAGTGCAGAAGACAACGACATTTGAAATGCAAGGGCACTGTAGGTGTTGTCAGCATAATTTCTCCCAGAGTTGTGTCACCTGTGTCACTCTTAAGGCACCTGTGGGACAGGACTTGGGGGCATCTGTGAGGTGCTTTCAGACCGGGTACTTTCACCAGATGCATTTTGGTAGTTTTTTGTTAGGTGTATATGCTTGATCTTACTGCAGTAAAATATATGTGGTTATCCATAACCAATACGGAAAATTTTAAGGAATAACATAAAAATAATAAAAAAGGATAGCAGAAAATACTAATTACATTCTGACTAGTGAATTCAGAGTGTCCAGTGTCATTCTCACATCCTGTGAATAAATTAGAGTAGGGAGCATGCTTTGCATGCACATCATGTACGTACACAGTTGCTTACAGTGGTAGATTTTTCGGTAGGTGGCACTCTTACCTATGAGTCGGTGTGATGCTGGTGCTGCAGTGTGCTGGCATCGGGGAGGGAGGGAGACTGCTGTCAGTGATGCTGGGCTGCTTTTGGCTTTGTTGGTTTGTTGGCTACAGGGTCTTCTGCAGCCATAGCAGCTTTTGCAGATGACCGCTGCTACAAGTTATGTTAGCTTAATTAATGTCCCACTGAAGGATAGTTCAAGTTTAGTCTGGTTTATAATTTACAAAATCATTGAATTATAGAATCCTTAGAGTTGGAAGGGACCTTCAGAGGTCATCTAATCCAGCTCCCTTGCAGTCAACATGGATGTGTGCAGCTAGATTAGATTGCCAGGTCTTGATCCAGCCTTGATCCAAATGTTAATGCTCAGTGTGGCTCTGTATTGTCATAGTTCTCATTAAGGACCAGGATCCAGTTGCTTCATGCACTTACAGCCACAGGAAAACAAAAGCCAGCAATCCCCTAGATAACTTTCGGCCACACATCTTTAATCTTAGATCCTGTTGGTTGAATGGTTGGTGATCAACAGTTCTGTTGGCAAGTCAAGCGATGCCTTTATTGTCAGTGGTATTTCAGACCATGCTTATTTAACTTACAAAGACATTTCTGTACATTACTGTGATACGTATTCTTTCTTCAATACATTCTGCATGGTAAAATGTTAAATCCAGTGATTCTGATATATGTATATACACATTTGCTTGTGCATATATATGTATACATGTATGATATATTTATGATTAACAGCTTTGATTGAACTGAGCTGAATGTTGCTTACGGGGACACTGTGGAAGATAATGAAAACATACGGTGATAAAACAGAATTCAGACCTAAGGCTTTACACTGTGCTTGCAGTGTTTTATCATTTGTTTTGTGTGACCCTGTTGATGAATATAATTATAGTTGATGATGAACATTTATGATTCTTCATCAGTTACTCTGTGGTTGTCAGTCACAGCTTACTATGGTTCTTAATTTACTCAAATAGCTACCAAAATTTCAGTATGAGGTAAATGAAAAGGTTTAAGACAACTGAAAATGTTTGGATACACGCATGCAAAAGTTTAATGAAAGGAAATTTTGTGTGGTTAGAGCCATTAAACTCCAAAATTCCACTCATGAAAGTACTAGTGCGAGGGAAGGAGAGTCTGCAAGGCAATTATTGTGTGCAGTGTGACCAGTTGCTGGGGGAAAGATTGAAGGTTAACATTTAGTTTTTAGTTTAATGCTGTAAATTTGTAATACAGAAGTGCTTTGTACACCTGCTGAAATTTGGTGTGTAGATTCACAATTTGGAATTTTTTTTTTTTTTTTTTTTTTTTTTTTTTAGTATATATGTATACATTTCATTAAAAACAAAAACATACTAGAGCTCTTAAATGGCACATTAAAGTGTTACCTATAGATGTTTCATAGACTACTCACAGGGAGAGCTCATTTGCTTGGCAAGTGGAATAAGATAAGGGAAGATAACTGCTTCTTTTTGTGAAGAAAATGAAATAGTGCTGGTGCTTGTGAAGTAAGGTACTTAAAAACAGAGCTAGCCTTGCTGTAACTGTTTTTTCTGTGTTGCATTGCAGAGATGGTGAGCTGAGTTTGAGTCGATCAATGATCAATAGTTCTGATAAAACAATCCGAAAGGGCGGTTCCGCTATCTTCCAGCATTCTGTAGAAGGTTGGAAAATCAATTCTACTTTGGTACTGGAGATAAGGTGAGTGTCTTAAGTAACACACTATTCATTTCATATTACTATTGCCTACAGTTCTCTTGGTCCAGAACAAAGTCATTTGATTTACTGCTGCAGGTGGATGTTTTATAACTGTACTCTCTGAAGGTGCAGTGTTAAATGCAACTAAATGCCATTAGGCTGCTAAGTGAAGTCAACCTTTGTATGAATGAATAAAATGTTTTCACCTGGCTATGTCAGTCAGACCTTGAGGACAGTATCTACATTATGCATGTTGTCAAGAACCCTCTTGGAGTCAATGATGAGAAACTGCACTTTTAGAATATGATTTCCTCTCATCCTAGAGGACTAAAATAAGACAGATGTAGCCTGAAATTACCTATTTTTCTTCCTAACTACAAAGGGAGTTCAGGTGTGTGACTTAGATGTAGGAGTCAAGAGCTGCGACGTGAGGTGCTGACCTCCCTGGGGCCGGTCTGAGTCAGAAGGCACACATGGCCTGGTGATGCTGACAGTCTCATAGAGTTTTCTTTTTTTCAGAGGCAGAGAGGCCAGAAAGAGCCTTAGGCTCATACTGAATGTGGGAGCACAGTGGAAGAGTTAAAGCAAATGGTAGCTCTGATGTGTCTTAACAGAGTGGGCCTACCCATGCTGGAGCCTGGGGGAAGAGCAAGTGAATCTCCAAGTACTGCATTGCCATCATATCTTGTCTCAGTCAGGTGGGCAGGCAGCAGGAGAGGAATATGGGGTGGGGCTTAGCAGCGTGGGGGTGAGAAACATGAACGTAAACAAATTTTAGCTGCAGTTGTTTATTAGAGCAGCCTTGATTTTTGGAATATTAGGATGCTAAATTGGAATTTCATCTAATTAAACTGTATTTTCAGTGTGATTGTTCTTTCTTCCTTTTTTTCTTTTCCTTCTTTTCCTTTTTTTTTTTTAAGTAAAACAAAACAAACAAACAAAAAAGTAAGGCCAGCTTGAAAAAACCCCTCAACTAGCAATCTTTCATCTTATGAAAGAATATCTATTCTGAATGAGGAACTGTGGAATTTTTTTTTATGACTACAGTTATATGTTTTTAATTCTAAAACACGTAGAGAAACACAGAAGCAAATGATTTGGGTTGGAAGAGACCTCAAAGATCATCTTGTTCCAGCTCCATTGCCTTGGGCAAGGCTGCCACCCACCAGGTCAGGCTTCCCAGGAACCCCTCCAACCTGGTCTTCAGTGCCTCTAGAGCACAAGGTTACCTCAAAAATGAGGTAACCAAAGCAGTGAGTGCTGTATGTGTCACCCCATTCTGGAAGTCCTCTGCTGTGACAAGTGAAGTGCATTCCCACTGCAACAGCAGAGAATGGGGTCAGGGATGAAAAGTGTAGCAAGAATTGAGTAGGCAGTGAACTATGCTGCTCTTAGTACTTCGGATCCTGTAGCTGTGTCTCAGCTCTGTTGTGCACTGTGGTGCCATGTCCCCTGGTTGGGCTCCCCGCTGTTTTCCAGGCTCATACCAGCGAGCATCTGGCAGTCAGCCATTACAGATGTACTTCCAGACCTTAGCACTGGAGTTTTTCCCAAGAATTTTTTTTGTCACCTGTTTGGCTGGTGTGTTGGTCACAAGGTAATGGACAAATTACGCTCTGAAGGTAGGCTAGGAAAGATACGTGATGTCCTGTACCAATATCTAAAATTCATATGCATGTAACAGACAGTTTAAATTGGAAAAGTAGGAAGCAACTTCAGAAGAATACTGCAGAAATTTCAAATCATATATTATAGTTTTGACAGTGAGAAGAATACACTGTTGTACTTGTGAAGTAAACTTGGAAGCCACTGAAAGACTGTGAGTAGAAGGAGGTAATTATCATTCTTAGTTATCTAGTTTTTTGGAAAAATCAATTATCCTATTTCGGCACCATTTACAACGAATACACCTTTACTGCTCAAGCCAAATAACAAACAAGTAAAAATTTTACAATAGATTTTTGATTAAACTTAAAAGCGAAAATGAAGCTTAGGTTATGCTCATTTTTCACCTGCTTCAGAAGCAGCATAGATCATTAAGACAGAGGGTCAAACAATGGTGAATGCCATTGAAAGTTTTTTTTTTAAAGTCTGTAACTACAAGACTATCATCTCAATCTACCCCAAAAGATGGGTTTCAAAATCAATACCTTTTCCGTATTGTTGGAGGTGGGGAAGTTCTGCCATTTAAAAAATAATTAATGAGCTCTGAAGGAGCATATGATGTGAACATGTGGTATTTCTTAAAAATGGTACAGTGAAGAATGCTTTTTGTCTCAGTAGCGCAGTGAAGAAAAATGTGTGTCCTGAACACAGTATATGAAAGGAGTCCATGCCACCTGCTAGTCCTATCCCTTCCAGAAATCATCTTTGCTAATATATATGGCATATTCAATTATGTTATTCAGCAGTGAGGACGGAAACTTTGCTGTACTTTCTCCTAAGGACCCCCTTGTGAAACTTGTTCTGTTCCTGATGCTGACTGAACAATACGCATTTTTCTTTCATTATTGCAGGAGGATTGCCATAACCTTTCTTCCCCATTTCAGCAGCAAGAAGCATCTTAACCTTAAAATATTTGTACTCTTAGGAATCTTTCAGGATTATCTTCAAATGTATCTAGCAATCTCCTGTAGTGTTTTTGTGGTTAAACTAACTCTTCAGCCCTCAAAAGAGCATGTGAAGACCATGAGGATGATTCATGCAACTGTTAATGTGAGCAGCAGTGCTCTTGTGGTTGAGCATCATCCTAGCAAGTAACGGTAGGAGAGAAACACTTTAAAAAAAGCTACCACCTTTTGAATAATATATAAAAAAAACTTACCACTTGTAAGGAGTGGAGAAATAGTTTGTGTAACTATTAGCATACAGCCTAGAGACATTTCATAAAACTTTTCATCAGTCATAAACTGCAGCTACCTTTGTGTCTTACATCAGCTTGACACCCACAATGACTATTTTAGAACATGGAAAATATTTGTCAGTGAATTTTGCTTTGTGCAAGGACTGCTCTTTAGTGGTATGTCTGGTCATTGCTGTCTGGCAGCTGGAGTGTTACCCTTTGTTATTATACTGTGCTGCTTTCTCTGTTTGCTCATGTACTGATTTTATTAGCTCAGGGTAGTGACCAGTTTCTGTCAACCACAAAGGTCATAGGGGATCTTGGCCAGGTCATTCCTTAGTGAGTCAGTGTGTGGAAAGATTCATTATCCAGACCCATAAAGGTTTTGCAGGGTGTCTGGTGTCATAGACTGCACTCTCTTGGGACCTTGCAACCAGAAGAGGTAAGGGAATGTAGCAGCTGTTCTGGGAGGCCGATGCCCTTTTGAGGAGTTGCTAAGCAAGCATTAAAAGAAAGTGCTAGGCTTTTTTCTATTACTGAGGAGGGAATGGTGATGTTATTAATAACAAGGGACTGTAGCATATTTGCTCTTTAGCTGGTCACAGTTGCTGTAATGGGAGAGATTTTTCCAACTGATGTTACCTGCTGATTGCTGACAACTTCTTTGAAAAATAATTAGTAATTCCTGTGCCTGAGGGTAGAAGACTGCTTGCTTGATTCCCTTTCTGTCAGAATGACTTCAGCCATGTGTATAAGGGGAACCCACCTTCTGCAAAATTGTGTGTTTTAAGTCCTTCCTGTTCTTAGTAGAAATGTGAAGGTTTTCCTGGTACAGAAACAAGGAAATTTTGGTCATATAAGGGGCTGTACCTTCAAACAGGAGAGGTGTGGCTGAGATTATACAATCCTCTCTGATGGAGGACTGATGCTAGCACCTCTGTAACTTTTGTGAAATCATGTAATTACAGTGTGAAGTTTCAGGATGGGACTTTGGTCTTCCACTTATTTTTGATTAAGTGTGGCATGTGTTTGTGTTGAAGGGAGCAGGTAGGGGTTTTGAATTTCGAGAAGACAAAATGAAAAAATGATGTGTGTCTAGATGTGTTCATCTCTTTACAATGTGAGAGAGTGGAAATTTCCTTTCTGAAAAGTGTGAGAACTTATAAGATGTTAGCAGCATCATTAAAAACAAAACAAAACAAAACAAAAGAACAAGAAAAAACACTGTCGTGACTTCCCCTTCTGAAGAGTTTTGATTATTATCACTGTTTATCTTTCAAGTTAATATGAAACAGCTATGATAAGCCACTGAACAGCAAATGATAGACACTGAATTGGCACTGGAATAGTGAAATTGCTCTGAAGCTTTTGTAGGAGCTTTTGGAGGTTTTAGAGCCAGCCACTGGCCATTTCCTCCAGAGTCTGAGACCTGCAAACTGGGTCTTTCCACTATGGTCACAGTAAACTTCAGAGTTTTTTTCTTGCTCAGTCCTTAACGTCAATTAAAAATTCAGTGTTCTCTGTAATTGGAAGCAGTTAACTCCTCTGACTCCTTTCCTTTGGCTCTGGCTTTCTTCAGTGCATTGAAAGCTGAGGTATTTCTAGCCTTCATATGTTAAGCAGCAGTTAGGCCATGCTATGTTTAAAAGTCCACTCTTTTTGCTGGAAAGCTCTAAAGATTTGTAGCTCGATTATTGTGGCTTGATTAATGTATGCTTCAGCTGCTAAAGTGACCTTTCTGGTCAAGGAGGAACATGGTGCCCTGAAAGTAGAGAGGGGGGGGTCAGCATGGAAACAGTCAGAAACTAACTGTCAGCCAGCACTTGGTGTTGGTTGTCTGTGGGCTGGTGATTGTCAGGAACCTCTGCCATATTAGATGCAGTATGCATGGTTGTAATGAATCCAGATCTCTGAGAATTTGCAAAATTATTAGGAAGAAAGCAAGTCAGATTCTGTGGTGACTTAAGAGAATTAGGAACTTCTGAGAGTGAGATGTTGTTGGGCATACGCTAGTTACATATCAAAAGAATTTTTTACATTGTTTTAAGAAAAAAAATAAAAATCAAATGAGTCCCAAAATATAATAAGACAGCAGTTTAGCTATTTAGTTATCATTGTGATCAAAACAATATTTAGAAATTTAAATAATTATTTCTTTACGGAAGAAAAAAAAATACCCACCAAATGTTTGTAGATAAGTAGCTGCTGGCCTTTCAGTAGTAAGTAGCTCTTAAGAAAAACAAACAAAAAAAACCTTCAGTTTTGTTAGCGTGTGAAAAATATTCCATGTAATTGAATGAAGAGCACATTCAAAAAAATAACTAACTGATCTTAATTTAGGAGTCTCCATGTGATTGGCACACATAGAGCATAAAAAGGATGTCCTGGAAAGGAAAAATAATTAATCAAACATTCACTGTTTGTAAATATCTCTTTCAGTGCTGAAGGCAAGCAGAGAGCTGGAGAGCATGGCTCCTCTGGAGCAGGCGTATTTTTAGTGTCTTAAATAAAAACAACAAAACAAAAAAGAACTCTGCAGTAATGTGAAGTCACAGCCTGCCCTTCTAGGCAGCTGCAACTCCTGCTTGCCTTCAGAGGAGGCAGAGATGTTTGCACCTAAGTTGGTTTTGGCCAATGGAATTTCTGTATTTCTCTGTTGTCTGACTGAAACAGAATTTTTAAAAAAAGCTCTTCAAGGAAAGAATTAATTAAGTGGCAAAAAAAAAAAAAAAGTGTCTTTGTCTAGTGTCCATTGTCCCTGGGGGTGTCAACAGATGAGAGCCGCATTCTGCCTTCCATTTCGGGAGGGTGAAGTGATGTCAATACTTGACTAGACTGGAGTCGCTGGAAAATCAAATTGTTTAAAGGCCTGAGTAAATCAGTTGGAGAAAGTCTGAAGAAGAGCTACAAGAAATGTCAGTGACCTCAAACACATGACCTGTACTTAAAAAAATATATATATTTATTTTAATTGGATGTCTTCGTAGCCTCAGTTAAATGAAGGTTCTTGCCAAGAGTAAGCAGTAATCTGTCCTCTGCATGCAAGGTAAATGGAAAAACAGGCTTCAGTGGGAAAAACAGTGGTGTGGGAAAAACCCACACCAGCACTTGGAATATTGTGCTCCAGTGAGGATAAAAAAGCACTGAAATTAATCAAGATCATGAAAGAGTCCATTAAGTCTACACCGCTGGGGAGGCTGCTAAGGCTAAGCTTGATAAACACATGCAGGGTGATGTTGAAAACGATCTACAGAGGGGTAGGGAGTGGGTTAGGTGATCACTCAATTCTGCTGTTTCCATAAGGTAGTAGTTAGTGGCTTACCTCAGCTAGCTACCTCAGTAGCGAGGATACCAGTCAGGCACTTCGCCAGATCCTGGAATTCCTAGCCAGAAAAGCTGGAACACTCGGGTGACAAGGCTTTCCAGCAGTTCCATGCACAGAGGAAGGATTTTCTCTGGAAAGGTATTTCAGATGAGGTTGTGGCCTACTTTGGCTTTCACTGGTATTAGTGTTTATGACCATGGTTTAGAAATTTATTTGCAATCTTAAAAGCCAAGTATTTAAATTATATATTTTTTTTCCATAGTTCACACAGTTTGGAGGAAAATGAGGAAGAGTTAACCACTGTGTAATTGTAAGTGTAGTTGCTAGTAGTTCAAAGGCTTTTTGAACAAAATAAAGCTAAAAAATGCATATAAGTAGAAAGATGTCACCACACTGCCCTGAAACTTTACATTGTTTGGAAAGCTATTTGAAGACAGTGTTATCTGTTACATATCCCTTGACAGTTAATCAGGAGTTGTACTCAGTGTTTAAGTATTAGGAACATCTGGTTTTGGTCATTGAAGACAAGCCCCAGGTCAACCACGCGTTGTGACACCATGTTTGTATAAGTCACATAAACAGGTAGCTGACAGTTCTCGGCTCCAGATAAGCCTGAGCCACATCTGCCTCACCCGCCCACGAAGGGCTCAGTTGCAGTTTTATTCATCCAAACAAAACTTAAAGACCGCCTCAAATGAAACAGTTCTGTTCCACATTCTATCTTAAGGTTGCAGAAGCTATATCTGTTTAACACATTTACTAAAAGGTTCAACTAAAAATTATGCTGTTTTTTTTTCCTTCCTCTAATTGAGCGTGCTTTTGAATTTTATGTGCATCAGAATGTGAATTAGCACTTTCTTAAAATTACTTGTCAAGTCCATTTATTCAGCCTTTTTACAGTCTTTTTGTGTTGTTTTTTTTCAGGACTCTATGCTTGGGACAGAATAGAAATTTAAAAGTGCTCTTACTATTAACCAGGATCAAGACTGATACAGCCATATGTGCTTCATAGTTTGAAGTTATCATATCCTTTACCATATCTTTTTATCTCAACACTTACGTGAAAGTGGGAAGTCCTGCTGTCTCTGTGGTACAGTTGAGTCAGTAGCAGAGAGGAACTTAAAACAATAATATGAACATCTGCATTCTTAATCATATTTCCTTTAATTTTAAAATACGTATTTTAATGCTGGTATTATACACATTTCTTATCAGCAAAGGGATTCTTATGCATACTTAATATCTGTTCACACAATTGAATTTTCTAATGAAAAATTCAGACTAAAATATTTCAGCTGTTTAATACGTGGTTGGCTATATGGATCTGATTCAGGTCCACTTGAGGACTTGTGGAGAAATTCCATGAGCAAATGTAGTCAGGTAAAAAAGATTTAACTGTGAGTTGCCGAATAAGTAATGGAAGCCAAGGGACTTTTTGTTTGGGGGGGAGGCAGGGGGGAGCAGGCTCTGTTTGCATAACTTCACTGCCTTGCTCTTATATTTTGGAATTATGTACAAGATACTCAGTTGATGAGTAAATGTTGCTACTTGTTTGGTTACACAAATATTTAGGTCAGTTTGTTCCAGATATCAGGTATGGGTGCTTTAAATAATTAAAGCAAAGCTGGTAGTGATCATGTGTGCCTTTTTTTAGTCAGAGCCCTAGGTTTCACGTAATTTTTGTTGTGTTTTCTGCTTTAGTTGTGGTCACCCCATCTCACATTAGAATGCGTTATGTCTCTGGATACTTTGGCTGATGCTGTTGGTAACTTTCAGGGCATTCATTGTCCAGCCACTGGTGCATTACAGCCACTGGTCTGGTAGATCTTCTTAGATAATTAATAATTCTTGTCACTTATAGTACTGCTAGATCAGACAAGTCATTCTTTTTTGCTCTTTTTTTTTTTTCTCCTTCTCATTTCATAGTAGTTTCTTATTTGTTGCAGAGCAACAAATTACAAAATGAATTCATCGGCCTGGGAGGATTAAAGTTCATTAGACTTACAGGCTGAAGTGGAGTCTTTATCCTGTGTTACAGAAGCACTTTGCCTGGCCCTTTACACCATTTGCAGGAAGATTTCAGTACTCAGAATTTTAATATTCTCCGCCATTCTCCCTTATTCTGAGACCCTTAGTGTAAGCTGTCTTTGCCCCAGTGCTCCTTCATTTATACCTGACAACTGTAAAAGACACCTCAGAGCATTCTTCTTTTTTCCCCTTTGTCCTGTTGCAGCAAGTGCGAGGAAGCACTCAAAAAAATATTTTTATCCTGTTTTCCTTCCCCTGTGGCTTTTAAAGTCAATTCCAGGTTGAGCGCTTTGTGTAACGGCAAGGTTTAGACTTGCTCTTTCCACTTAAGGCAGTGACACAAGAGCTGTCTGGTCATGGTGCTCCTATAGTTCACTCCTTTTTACTTGAGATTATTTCTCCTTTGTATCTCTCAGCAGTTGTTGCAACTGCTGGAGCGGCGTCTCTTCCTGTTTTGATCTGCTTTAAGGAAGTTCTGCTCTAAAAGTTGGTTACGTAAAAATAGTATTCTCTTACTCAAGAAATAATCTATTTTAAATCTTATTCTATCTGCTGACAGCAGTGGAAAATGTAAAGTTATTGCTTTTCTTCTTGTCTTGTTAGTATTGCAGAAGTAGAAAGAAGAAGTGTGTTCATATTAACAGCTATGGGGATGACCTACCTCAGTTCATCAAGTCCTGTCTGTTCCATATTGGACTTTAGCATGAGCTTAAATTCAGCCATGGTATTCACATCTGCTCCCAAATATTCACACTTTGCAGGGCGAAGTAGGCATGGGCATGGGTGCGTAAGGCTGTGGTCAGTGGTCGTCCTGAGCCAGCAGAGTTTCCTGCAGCTCTGACCTTTTGTAGCTTTTTATCCCAGGGACAGACATGTACTGCAGACTGCTTGAGACTGCCAGTGGTGGGATAAGTCCATACTAACTGTAGTCCTTAAAAGAATTCTTAAAATGCTTACAAGCAGGTATAGGTTACCATGATTTAACTTCCAAAACTAACCTTTAAGCAGATACGCTTTGTTATTTTCTGGGCACTGGAAGTGTACAGATGCTTAATTATCATAGTGCCTTGATCTGTGATAGCTTGTTAAGCCCTGATCTTGATCACGTGTATCTGAACCCTGTTAACAGTTCAAACGTTTAGTGGCAGAGAAGCAAGCTGCAGGACTGAATTAAACTGATTTAAAGTAATGATTGTTTTCTAGGAAGTGTTCTATGAGTTCAGGGAACAGTTTAACTAGACCTTGAGCTGTAGTACTTAAATTTCCAGCATGTTTTTAAGCTGATTTTGCTTAAATCAGAGTGAAAGACAGTGGGTGTTCTTATTTCATGTTAATTAGAATAACTTTAGCTGAGCTTCAGTTAATTAGTACTAAGTTCATGCTAAACTGAATGTGTTACAGTGAAATAAAGAGCTGTATGAAAACACAGCTATTCTTGAACCAAGCTGAGTTGCGAGACATGACAGTGTACTGAAACACTTATTTCCTGAGCTATAAATACTTAATGTTTTAAACTGTCATGTTTCTATGAAAACAAACAGCTCTTGTCCTCTTTGAAGTATATGAATGTTCTGAAGCATTGTAAAACATTAGAATAGTATATACTGTGTGATTTTTAAAGTCATCTTCCCTTGGTCTCTCAGTGGTTTCATCTCTATGGAAGAATTAAAATCCACTGCTGTAGTACTTTACTTGTGATATTGTAATTAAGATTTGAATTCTGTCGTGACAGCTTTCCTCTAATTCCATTCTAGAACATGGGAAGTGACTTCTGTCTGTCTGTTGCTAACTACCTGCAGTAGTATGCTGCATGCTCTGCATGGTCTACGTTAGATAATTGCATGCAGCAGTGAACAGTGGGTCTTACCCATGACTCTTTTTTTTTTTTTCCACCCAGAAAGAGTATTCTTCGATTCTTGGATGCGGAAAGAGATGTCTCAGTGGTCAAAAGCAGTTTCAAGCCAGGAGATGTAATCCATTATGTACTTGACAGGCGTCGCACCCTAAATATTTCTCAGGATTTGCACAGCCTTCTCCCTGAGATTTCCCCGATGAAGAATCGCCGATTTAAAACCTGTGCTGTAGTTGGAAATTCTGGCATCCTTCTGGACAGCGGGTGTGGAAAAGAGATTGATACCCATGACTTTGTTATAAGGTGAGTGTTCTGCTTTTGAACACACGGCCTGCTTTGCTTCTTGGACAAAAGCTGGGAGAAGTGCTTTAATCTCACCTACAGATTTCAGGGGTTATCTGAAATTACAGAAAAATTAATGTGAAACTGTGTTCCTCATTATGGGATTCCCCAGATTTGAATATGTTCCTGTATTATTTACAGGAGACTTTTTTCTAAAGTGAAAGTGAAACAAGAAGTGCACTTGATGAGAGGAGAGAGATTTGAGCTGCTGTTGTTTTTATTCCAAACAAAATAATTATCGTTATGGAGCCCATAGTAGAAAAAATGCAAAATATATTCTTTTTCAAAAGTATTCTTTCTTTCAGTAGTGATGGCCTTTTCTTTGTTCAGCCAATAGTGATGGCTTGTTGTAAATTACTATGTTACTTCTGTGCAGCATGGGGTAAAATTTCAGTGTGATGTGTTGATGCTGAACCAGATGGCTGCCATTAAGGTAATCGGAAGTCACACACATAAATTTTTTCACATTGCTTTAGAAACGTATCCATGCAGTTTGGGAAAAAATGCTGATAGGCTTCACTTTTTATTCATTCATCTGTCAAGTATATACAATAGAATACCGTTGGCCTTCATAAATCAATAGAAACTATGCAGAATAGTAGCTGGCTTCACCTGAGAGCCTGGCATTATAAAGTTTTAGTATCTGCTCACTACCTAGCACTGTTCCAAAAAGCAGTTAGTGTATATAGAAAATCATGAGTGCATCTAGGTATGTTGACTGATGAACAAAACTTGCAGAATCTTATGATGCTGAGTGCATTATATTTAAGTGCTACAAAAAGTAATTTATACTATTGGGGTTAAATTTATGATCCAGTTGATTTTGATACTAATTTATGTTCTTTTTCTCTTATGAGATGTAAAATAAAGGTATTTGTATTTGAGAGAAGGTCATTTCTTAGAACAGGAATTTTAATGGTAGATCCAACGCCAACAATACCACTAATTTTATGATTAAGCTGATGGTGAAAATCTGTGAAACCCTAAATTTTCGTCTTTCTATTAAGGTGATATGAAGATCTTAGTAATAACAAATAAAGACAGAGAATAAGAGAATATAGGCTCTATCAAGAGTAAAGATATAGTCAGTACCTAGTGGTTTCCTAGGTACTATCAGGTATAAATTAGTGTCTTTGAAAGTCATCCAAAGTTGCTAATAACTGGCCATATTTCTTTGAGACAAGCCTTCTGTTTAACAGTGCTTCTCAAAGAGCATTCATCTGACAAAGACACAAAGTAATTAGAATACTAAAATTTATAAGAATGTTTAAAAATAGACATCTAAAATAGAGGTAAGTAGTAAGCTTTCCTGAAATCCTACAAATTTTACAAGTAAAACAATGCAGTTGTTCTTTACTCAAGAGTCATTTTTGCAAGGAATGTAATATAAGCATAAGCAGATTTACTGGACATTTTGGACTGTATTTACTGGACATTTTAAAGTGGCCTCTTTTTTAGTTACTTGATCACTTGGGGACTTTGTTTTTGTAACATCAGAAATGAAGAGTCTAGGGACATGTCTTCTGCCAGGATAAAATGGATTAGTTCCACAAGTTTAGTGTAGTCATGCTTGTTTTGACAGCAGAAAATGTGACACACCTTGCTAAAATGGCAAGCACAGGGGCTCTTCACTAACAAAAAAAATAAAAAAAAACTTGGGATGTCTGTACTACTACTATATTATACTACCCTGTTTCTCATATCCTTTCTGTTTTTTCTATTCGTTTTTTTACACCTTACCAATCCTTGCACCTCTAGAACTTTAGTGGTGGCAAGCTAAAGCAAAGTGCATGTTGCTGCAATGCCTGGAAAAGACTCTGAAGCATTCCCAAATCACTGATCCATAAAGTAAATTAGAATGAAAATGTTAGGTAATTAATCTGATTGCATTTTAAATGTTTAAATAGCACAGTTCTGTTTCAGGAGCTGTTTTTCACACAATGCTTTTTTCAGCTGTTTCTATAGCTGTTGGGTCAAATGGTGTTCATTACATCTGAGAGTTAAATCTGAGATACATTTTGCTTTCCTGTTGTCTACACTTTTTCGTCCTGGAGGTCAGAGACCAGAACTGGTTTAGACATTACCTATCTCAACTGATGTTATTGTAATCTTTGTTTCTGTTATAGTTTCTATGGAAATAAATAGGCATTACTTTCAGTGTAACCTGCATGCATTATAATTATCTCCTTTCTTCTTTCCCCTGTCCCTGTCACCTCCCTTCCTCTTTTTAAATGGGCTTTAGTTTTCATTATGGAACCTTTTCAAAAGCAGTTGCTAACTAGAGTTTTGCAATTTTTTGATTGAATAAAATATGTAAATAAGTAGCAAAATCTTGTAGATTTACTCCTGGTGATGCTACTTCTGGAGAAATCTGTTTTGTTTTAGCTGGTCTATGTGGAAAATAGACCTGAAGTAGTTAAGACACGTTACATGAAGCTGTGAAGCTTCTTCACTGCCATAGTGAACGACCATGTCAGGATATCAGTATTTAATTGCGTCTTTGGATTGAAGTGCACAGTTTATATATTATAAATCCTTTTGCTCAGCACAGGATTTTTCCTTCCAGTTTAACTCTCAGAATCTAGGAATCAAACTGGAAATTTTTGCTATCGTTGGTAATGATATTTTAATAGACAAACCTAGCTCTTAGTTTTTCAGTGTCACTTATCTACTTGCCTTGTCCAGTCTCACACTTAGTGAATTTGAGGTGGAAAAAGCCTTGTAGTCATTTAATAGATCTGCTGCTTGATCCTGTGTAAGGAGAAGGATAATCTGTCCTAATTCCTCTCCTACGTGCTGGTTTTGTGGACAATTGTGGTGTAAGCAGCAGACAATTAGCAGCTCTGTTCGGAAAGAATAAAATGACAGACCTGCCAACAATACTGTGTACATGTGATTTCTCGTTTCAGGAGGATAGCTGGAATTTCTCTGTATCTCCTTAAATTTTAATCCAAGTGGACAGTGATAGTATCTTTTTTCTTCTGTTTTGTTCCTTAAATTGATAGGAAAAAAACAGTTGTAATTTTGTCAGAACCCTAAGTTTGAGGGTAGTAATTTACTTATATCTTGAAACTATTACTTTTTTGTTTTTAAGTATTAGTTTCTATATTTCAATACTCATTTAATTTGCCTTGCTTGGAGTACAGCCATTGTGCCAGTGGAGCTGGATGCACAAGGAATTAGATCTGTCAAAAGAGAAGTTGCCAGTTAAACAGACTTTACTTCAATACAAAACACTTCCTTTGAATGTGTCATCACTAGCTCATTTGAGTATTTTCAGCTTTTAAATGTGGCACTCTTTTTTTTCCTTTGCTTTCTCTTCCTTCTTTAGCATCAAAATGCTTAACAAGTGCAATCTACAAATATACTTCTCAGTAATTTGGGATGGGATGGCCTCCCATACTCATGAGTAGCCTTTGCCTCAGGAGATCCTTGGTTTCTAGTCAGATTTCAGATTTCTTGTGGCTGCATTTTCTTTTTGGCTTCACCTAATGATAACTTCAATGCTGGACGGTGCTGTGCATGATCAGTCAGTCAGCCTGTTCTGGGAACAGAAATGGAACAGAGATGTTTCGCTATGAAGCTGAACTTCTGTCAATAAGTAGCACCTGTGCCACAAATGCTGGTGGGCCACAGTACGGAATACATTCCATTAGTATTTAGAAGTCCAACATTGGAGTATTTTTCTTTTTTCTTTTTTAGGAAAAAATAAAAGTTAATTCCTAATATAAGAGGTGATTTAAGGACCTAAATTTAGAAAACTAATGGAACTGCAATAAGAAATGACTTCTATAAACTCATATTCACCTAGTTCCACATTATCCAAGTGACACTGGAACACTGACAAGCACGGAAAGCATGGAGATCACCCACCTCTTTAGGAAATTCATTCCAGATCAGACTGGAATAAAGAAATTTTTCCTAATATCCATTCTGAACCTTCCTTGGTGCTGCTTTTTGCTGTTGTCTCACATTCTATCATTAGGAACCTTGTCCCTCTTTGTTTTGTCCTAACTCCCTCTCCCAGCTTTACCTAATATTTTGTCTCATTAGACCACCTTCTGAACACTTCTTCTGTAGAAAATATGCTTAGAAGAATTAGGGGAATAAGTGAATAGTCATCATCTTAGTGCAAGAGAAGAAAGAAGTAGCTAGAAAGAAGTAGCTAGAGATTCTGATTTAAATATATATATAGAAAGAAAATATTATTCATCAGTTTGTTAGGTTAAAAGAGTAAAGAGTGCACTTTAAATGATTTTTTTTTTATGGAAAAACAAAAGAAAACTAAAAGGAACTCAGGGAAGTCATTATTTGGCTTTTTTTTTTCTTTTTTTTTTTTTTTCCTGAGGCAAGAGACATTTCATCTTTTTCCCTTTAAGCAGTCAAGAGCTCGAGCTCAGGAGAACCAGCTTTACAAATTTTGGTACAATCTAATGTATATTCACAGTGCTGGTGTTTACAGCTGCTATTGTAATTGACCCAGCTGATTTTCTGTGCTACATGTGACTATTATTTCCAACCTGTTCTTACTATCCCAATATTAGTAGCCTTGTTGTAAAGTTTGTCCTACTCAACTCTGATCTGCAGTCCACTTAGTCCAGTTGTCTAAGGCGAAGGTAGCAAATAAATACTTCTAGAATGAAAGTGTATGTATGTGGTGGAAGATATTGCATGTTGCAGAAAATTGTGTTTTGGGCTCAAATTTTAAACAATAGTATTGTTGCAAAGTATCAGCAGTGCAGCATGTGAGAAAGAGGGAGCTCGGTAAATGACAGTCTTCTATTTATTCTAATGGATTTAGTATAGCAGTGGCAACTTAATAAAAAAGTAAGGTTTTATTTATTGCATGCAAAATCCTAGGTACTTACTGTCAAAGCTGAGGTGTCAAAGCAGTTTTTACTCCTGTGGATGTGTGTGGAGTTCTGTGCCTAAATAAGCAGGAAAGGCTATTGTCTGTTTCAAAGTCTTTCAATTAATAGACTTCTTAATTTACTTGGCAGAAAGTAGGTATATGAGTCTACGTATAGGGTGTTTTCATGAAAGAATCTTGAGAACTGTTGTGGAAGAATCCTGGTAGATTATTGATACTGGCTAGCAAAATTAACTCTAAAATTTCAATAGCTATACGAAGCTATGTTAACATATAAAGATGCATTAGAGTTTAAGATAAAACTCAAAACTAAGTAACAGAAGTTATTTACATGCACTCAAGTGTGAAGGCAAACATACGATAGCCTTTTATTAGCTTTGAAATGTACTTTTCTACAAAGATTTCTGGAAATTATCTGGAAATACATATTTTCTTGTGCAAGCAGTTCAGAATGAGTGTTACCATTACACAAACTGTGGTACACATGTGGAGAAAGTTTATTGAGCAGATGTGCAAAGTTACAGAAAAACGTAAATCCATTTCCCAAGAAAACTCACGTCATGATAAAGCTGGACAACTGTATCTCTTCAGAGTATGTAGGGTTAGTAGCCTTATGAACATTTATTTCTGAAGATGATTGCACCACTTTACTTGATAATTACAGAATAAGGTGTTGTTCTGAGAAATTAGTATTGTTATCTAGGCCTAGATCATGCGTATTAATTGCTATCAATATGCTGAATTATTTTTATATAACATGAGTGTCTGACCAGTAGAAGATGCTAAGGGATTAAGCTTAAGCAGTAAGTTCATTTTGCCAGAAAATAATTGCAGAACTGGTAGAATGACATTATGTTTGGAATATAATAACATGGAAATGTTTCAAAAGACATCTGACATCACTTAGCATCCTTTCACTCAGCTAAAAAGTTTGCTGAATCATGAATATACAGTGTCAAGGTGCTGCACTGGTACATATCAGCTAGAGGTGAATTCACAGAAGATTTCTGGAGGTGATTTGTCTTAGGTCTGACTCATCACTAAAATCACAGGTAGTTTCTGAACCACAGACACCTGCCTCTTGTGCTGCCCATAGAGAAGGGCTTCCTGCTTATGATACATATATTTATATGACAGAGACAAAAAGATATGGAGAGCAAAGGCCTGATGGAAGCGACAAAATTGTTGCAGGTTGGACAAGGTTTGTCCATAAGACATCACAGCAATTATTTTTTTTCCAAAAATGTAATTTCAAAATGAAATAAAAACATTAATTTCAAAACATCTGATCAGCTGCAGTGATATTCTAAAAAAAAAACGAAAATCTTTTTAACATGAGCTAAATTTAATTTGTCAATTATACTTAAATACTGTACTGAGCAAAAAGGCAATGAGTATATAAATTATACCTAAATTGGCTGACATGATTTCCTGTAAGCATGTGCGTTGTTGGTAACAAGAAGATGAGAAACGAGCACTAATGAAAGGTAATAGATGTTACAAGGCATACTCTGAGCTATGCTTTTTAAAGAATAATGACATTGTTCTCAAATACACAAAAAGTCTTTTCTAACTGACTTAGTTGCAGTCAATGCCTTTCATTTTTTCGAAGTCTGAAAATGTTGGCAAAATGCTATGTGCAGTCACACCTACTATCACTGGTATTTTTTCCTCATGTCAATTGAAATAGGCTTGCATGTTCATTTTTGGCTTTTCCTTCATGCATACATTTTTCTGAGTTAATGTTTCATATTTATTTTCATTTTTTTCCATTAATTTCTTTCTCTTCAGGTGCAATCTAGCTCCCGTGGTGGAGTTTGCTGCAGATGTGGGAAATAAATCTGATTTTATTACCATGAACCCATCAGTTGTACAAAGAGCGTTTGGAGGCTTTCGGAATGAGAGTGACAGAGAAAAATTTGTGCATAGACTATCCATGCTGAATGACAGTGTCCTTTGGATCCCTGCTTTCATGGTCAAAGGCGGAGAGAAGCATGTGGAGTGGGTTAATGCATTAATCCTTAAGAATAAATTGAAAGTGCGAACCGCCTATCCATCACTGAGACTTATTCATGCTGTCAGAGGGTAAGTGTCTGGAAAAGACTGGTCTGTCCTTGGCACAATGAAACTCATAACTAGAATTTCTAGCAGCCAGAAAAAAAGAGGGCGTAAATTGTTAAAACTATTAGCATATTTCCCCTATTGTTGTAATGGATTGCATTTATGGTGAAATAAGCTTGTTCGGCAATAAATGTCATCCACTCATTTAGCCCACTGTAATGCAGACAACTGAAATGCGACAGCACAATAACATTTCTCTTCTGCTTTTACATGCAAAGTATTTTTATGCTCATTAGAGTGAGAAATTGATGAAAAACAGACAGGAATCAAAGAATATTTGTATTCTTAACAAATCAGAGGACAATAAAAGTGCTGTTTGTTTTTTTTTGGGCAAGACTATGGAGTAAAAATATAAATTCAGGCAACATATTGGAGGTAGGGTAACAACCATGCAGATAATGAAGTCTGGCAGATCTGAAAGTAATGAGCTCCTTCCCAAAATGCCTAAGATTTTGTAGCAAACTTTCTTCTTTTTAATTCAGCCAGGTGCTTGGTCACTTCAAGAGTATTGACCAGAAAGATTCACATTCACTCTTTGTACAGAGGCGTGCTTCTTTTCAACCTCATAATCAAACAGAACTCTTAGTTGAAGGCTCCATTGCAAGTATGAGTATGTAGGGCTCTATATGAAAAACATTCAGAATACGATAGTGCAATATCTATTTGTTATGTGCAATATGACAGTGTGATAATACTCAGCATCTGTTCCACTGAACTGTCTAATTCATGGAGTTTTGGGAGATGTCTTAAAGCTTGCACAGCAATTAATGATTATGTATCTGCCTAGAAAGTTTGCTGCTGTTACAGCAGCAAAGATGGGAGCAGAGGGGATTTTTCATCTGATAGCTCAGTGTAGTATGAGAACATGAGAATAAAGCTTAGAAATGTGTTTTTCTTTTGGGTATTAGTGCTTTTGAGTGTGTTTCTCCTCTTCTGCCATGTCCCAGATGGACTGATGGTTTTGTTCTTCGTATGGTATAATTCTGGCACTGAAATAAATCAGTCACTTTTGGGATTTCATTGATTTTTCACTATGCTTCTCAGTTTTCAGGTGGATAGTTCTTTTATTATACAGTTACTATTTAATTACTTTTGGGCCTTGATTGTGTTGAATTTTCAAGTGTTCAAAATGCCTATAGCACAGTCCACAATAATGAGGCTTGTTAAATGTAGGTTAAATATAAGGAGTGAGAATCAACTCTACATAGGTTGCATTAAACTTTTCTAAGATGTGGTTGGTTTCTATTTTAAATGGAATATCATGGCAGTATGGGAAACAAATGAGCAAAAAATATTTTTGAATTAAGCATGCCTAAGCTAAAAATTAATATTTTCTGCAAGTGAACTGAGTGTTAAATCAGCCCATTTTGAGCAGTAAGACATGGGAGAGTTTAAGCAAGCTATGGGTGTTAATTTCAGTTTGAAACTAAAGGGCAGCTAACCCCAATGCCATTTAAAGAAACATGTGCAGTGTAGCTACATAATTTTAAGTAAAATATTCATGTTTTATTCTGTTACGCTCATGTCTTTTTCAAATCCAGTAAACTGCTATTTTATGAGCTTATGAAGAGACACTTCCTAAAATATACACCTACGAAACAGTCCTTGTTTTATGCATCTGAACTATTTTTGTGTATTTTCAATACTTTTGCAAGCTGTGCGTTTTGCAAGTGTAAGTCTTCGTGACCACATAAAATAAACAGTGATGACCTGTGGAGGGCTCACGGTGCTGCAAAACAGAAAAGATAAAATAAACACAACCTGAAAACAGCTTCTAGTTGGATGAGAAAACAGGAAATCTACCCACAAAAACTGCAGTTAAAACACTGCAAGGCTTGTGCAGACCTTTCTTAGTAGGTGTCTGAGCACATGTGTGCAATTGAGATTGTAAGGCTTATGCTGTGTCTTTCAGTGTCTTAAGCCATAAGAGGGAAATGAAGTTTGAGTTGTTGATAAAACAATGATAAGGAAATCTGAACTGCAGGAGGTGTGTTCTGTCGTTTGTCTTCCTTTACATGAGGAAATGACTTGCATGTACATTTTCAACTTCTGTTGTGTAGAGTGCAGTGCTCTCAAATATTTCTATCTTTGTTTCAGTGCGGCATAATCTTTTAATTTACAAATGCTTGGAGCAGTCGTTGTCCTCTGTTTCTTACTGTAACATCCTCAAGCTCCTTTTAAGTTCCATACAAATAAAAGTTCACTTATTCTCCTTCTCTTGTGTTAATAATACCAAAACATTCTGTCTTTGAGAAGCCATATTTTGGATTTAATAATAATTGGTATGAAGGTAGTTAGAACTACTTTAACTTAGACTTCAGTGATAAGAGAATCACTCAGGAAAGTCAGCCTGGCTCATCTTGCTTCCCACATTTTTAAATCATCCTGGTGTAACTAAAGCACAGTGAGAATTTTCTTAGATTGTGCCAAAGACATAATACCAGGAGGATGTAGTGAACTAGCATACTTAGTTTGAAAGTATATGGTTATGGAGGTGAATAAAAGGTGCGGTTTTATCTTTAATAAGCTAAAGTAGTCCCTTAGCTGTTTTTGAGAATTTTAGCAGCCTTGCTGGTTTTTGTTTCAAGGGCTACACCACATCCTTATCATTCAGCTGGGTGAAATGAGGCTTGTATTTGAAACGTATTACACTGCAACTACAGGTCTTTATAATCCAAAAATACACAATTCTGTACTGCAGCCTGAAAACTTACTAAAAAAAGCGTATAACTACCCTTAACAGGTTTCAGTTCTGACTTTTTTTTCCTGAAGAACAGACTGCTTGTGAAAACGTAAATTGATATTGAGTTATTTAACACACCTACAATTTTATGAAAAAACATAGAAATGTAGTGTATTGTGTGCTAAATAATTTAATAACTAATGCTTATAAATTCAGTCTGACATACTTAGTAGTGATAGAGATCTTTAATGCTGAAGGATGCAGGCTGATGGCCATAAGGCTTGGAAAGGATTGCCTCTGTTCTTTTTGTACGTATCACACTGCCACATTGTTCAAGCAAATTAGATTCTTCCTTCATTAGTCTGTAAACCATAAGGCATAGTTAGTTGCCAAAGACAGGACAGTAGTTTTCTTGGACTTCTGTTGTAATCTAGAGTCACTAAACTCTATGTGCTCTATTAAATAATAACAGCAGTTTTGCTGCAATTGCATACATCTTTGAGATTCTGTCCTTTTTTTTTTTTTTCCTTTTAATAAAAGCAATTTTCTGAGCAGTACTTAGTGTTTGGGAGGTGATCTTGGTCACATGCTAGCATAAAGTTTGTATTCTGAGAACATTCTGAAAACTTTTTTCTGTCCTTGCATGTTTTGGGTCATAAGAGAGGTAATGTGGTGTTTATAAAAGAAATTGCTTTTTTTTTTTTTTTTTTTTTTTTTTTTTTTTTTTTGTGGATTCCATGGCTTATTAAACTTATATGAATGATGTCTTCTCCTCTAAAATCTCAGAGGGATTCAAAGTTTTGAGAAGAGGTCATATAAACACTAAGTCCAGCATGCCAACTAGTATCTTAACTGATAGCATAAATTTTAAATGGCTGAGGTATACATATATTTAACTTGAGCTGTCTAATACCAGGATGATCTAATAGTTCCATATGGTAATTTCTAATTTTCTTTTTTTTTTTTAACTTTTGTACTTCTTGCTCAAAAAGTTCGTTTATCAAGTTAAAAAATGGGATTTAAAAAGTGTTTGGGGGGCAGTTGCATGATTTGTTCTTGAAGTGTTTCGAAAAGCTTTTTTAATGGAATTTTTAATGTAACTGCGCACACATTATTGACAAAATAATTGAGGTAGTTAATACCAAACTGAGTTCAAGATAGAGGTAGAATCTATAAATGAGGAGCTTAATTGATTAAAGGGATTCTTTGCTCTGTGATGCCAGTGCTAGGAAGGTTAATTCTAAATAACTAAGATGAACAAAGAGCATTTTTATTTTTTTTTTAATTGAATTGAGCAACAAATTTCAGAAACTTTGATTTATTAATAGACCTGAGATTTCATGCTGAACACTTTCGTTATTAGGATTATTTTAAATGATCTATTCCAGGTGTGTGATTACCCTTTGAAGCGTAGTGTGTCTGTATAATCTAGTCTCAGTAGCAGAGTTCCACTGGAAGGCGTGCTCAACTGCAGTGTAGGCAAACAGGAACTGAGCTTACAGGGATCAGAGTCCAGATGCTCGTGTTTATTTCTGATGGTGGCAAACAACTAAACCTGGAAAGAGGAGGAGCAGATGCTTTTTGCTGTTGGTGCTGTCTTTCAGTTCCCCCGGGGGGTCAGGGAGAGTTGCTGAGGCTAGGCACGTTGATGCATTGGAGGCTAGAGTTAGCTCTCAGAGCCCACATCTGCTGGCGCATATTGGAAGACATGGGCTGAAGATGCGGAAACATTCTCACTCCTGCCAACACTGTCCTTTTATCTTCTGCAGTTTTCTGAGAACTTTTTTCTCACGTTTCCTCCCTGTCTCTGCAAAACAAAATTCTCACATTTATCTTAATGTGTGAGAATCTTTTCTTGGCTTTTTTCCTGTTGGAGTCATCCCATGAACTGTGAGTCACTCACCAGCAGTAAATTGTTGCAACTGCTTCACAAAAGATTCCTTCAGCCTTAGGAGTACACAACAACTGCATGAGCATCCTGTGGGATTAGCTTGGGCTCCACTAACTTCCTTCTTGCTACTGCCTTTACGAGAGTGGTATTAGACTTGATCCTACACTAAACACAGCAGAATTCCCACTGAAATCTCTGTGTTGTGCCTGTGTAAAGAGTATTCCTCATCTATTTATGGGCATTTCAGTGCAGAGTCCTTTTCCCTTTGCCAGTGAAAGCAAACAGCTGTCGTTTGAGTGGAGTGACCTTTTGCACAGCTTCAGCATAGCTCTGGAGTCCTTCACTGTGAGAAATACAGAAGTACTCTGAGAAACTGAAACGGGCAGAAATTGAATACTTCTCCAGTAGCTCTCTGCTAATAAAGGAACAATTGCCAGGAGCAATTGAAACTGTAAACAGTCAGTTCCTTTCTTTACTGCTACCATATCGTTTCTTACTGCTAAAATATGTTCCTAAAGAAAAGCTATTTTGAACTACATGGATTACAGTCACTGCAGAAATCAAGGAATGAAAAAGATGGACAATAAGCTGAAAATAACTGAACAGATTTAATATAAGAAAGACTCTTACATCTCACCAGAAAAAATACTCAATATGTGGAAAAAAAATCAGATTTCTCTTTCAGCTTTCCAGTGAACTTGCTCCTGTTTTCTATAAGTGTGGGGATAGAAATAGCATTTTTCTGTCACAAGTATCCTTCTGGCTTGGTCTAACCTATTGGTAGAGCTGGCTTTGTCTGCCAGATTCTTTGAAACCAATGGGACACCAGCCAGTTTGGATTTTCAGAACTTGAGTTGCGTGAAGACATTCACCATATCTCAAGATCTTTTCCTAATGTGAGAAGAGCATGTGGCACTCCTCTTCCTGAGGCAGAGACACCACCAAAGCACCTGGGCCAATCTCAGCCCAGCAGCTTATGGCCAGGGCTGCTGGAGCCCTGCATGCCATGAAAGTTATCAGTCTGCTTAACTGGGCTTAGAGCTCCTCAGCATGTCCTGCTGATTGCTTTGCACAAAATCTCCTTTCTTCTTCTGGTTTGGGGAAGTTTAGGAAAGATGAGATGTGATGCTTTTTGAGAGAAATAAGTCTTTTTTCAATGGGAACAAACTCAGTTAAAGTAGGGGAGGACACAAAGGGGAAACAGAACATATGAAAAGTAGTGCTTCCTATCTTATTATGTTGGCCTGCAACAGGGACAGACATTGATGATATGAAAGTAGAAGTTGAACCTTCCCACCAATATTCCGTTACACGTTGTTGCCTTGCGGCAGATGGCAGCACTCTTACAGAATGGTATCTGACACGGAGGTGCATATGAGCAAAGGTGTGTGTAAATGAGTTCCTCCATGTGAAAAAAATGACACTGAATATTCATTAATGTTTGATGTACATTTCTGGAAACCAAACAGTGGATGTGAGCACAGCAAAAGCTGGACTGTGCATGAGTGTGGCATGTGAGATCTTGTTTGTAATTGGCAAAAATGCATGGCTAGTGGTTGTGACTGTGTTGAAAGAGGAGTGTTTTGTAGCTGAGAGCTTTCTCTGTCAAATAATGTTGTTGTGCTTTTTGTATCTGTTCTTGTTTCCATGGAAAGAAATAGGAGGCAGGAGTTTTGAAGTGACCTTTGTTTTTTATAAATGTGTTTTTCATAGTTAAGTCCATTCAGCAGAGTAGAACCTGAAAAGTCAGGTCATGATTGTAGAGAGACAACCTTTATTCTTATTTATTTGTTGATAATAAAGCTCTGGGTTGTTTCTTGTGTGTGTGTGTGTGTGTGTGTGCATGTTCCTTTTGCTGTGGCAACTGCTTTGCTCCTAAATATGAGCAATGAATGTACTTAGGAATTGTAAAACTTACTCTACTAAGCTTGAATTTTAGCTTTCAAGCAGATGAGAGCAGCGGACTTGGTTATATGAAAAATAGCGAGAAAATTGCTTATTTTCAAGTTTTTTAAGCTTAGTTTGTGGCTGTTAGCAGGACTGTTAGCATCTAAGGGAGGGATAAACTACACATAGTTTATTCATGCACTATATTTACATCTTTATATTTGACAGCAGTTTTTCTACTGATCTGTTATTTTTCAATTGTTTTGTATGATCTTGCATAAAATCTTTTAATTTCTGTGTTTTTGAAAAGTATACAAAAGTGCAAAGTTAATTAATTCTTATTTGTCTGTATCTCGCTCCTGTAACAATAATTGTTGATGCACAGCAGAAAAGCAAATCAGAAACAGTTTTCACAGACTTTAGAGGAGGTCCTTGGAGTCCATAAAGAGCCATGTTTGATGGGCAGTGCTAATAGGATGGAGAAGAGTTTTTCAGTGCTTTTGATGCATGAAGTAAGCTGTCGATTTCTGTATGATACATGTGTGAATGAGGAAGTTCTGTCAGGTTTAATTTCATTTGTTTAAGGGAAGGTGAAACTTACAGTTCTGCTAATTTTTGTTTTGTCTGAAATGGTTAGGTAGAGTTTTCAAAAATCTGTGTATTTAGCTTTCATGTTAATGAACTTCTGTGATAAGGAGCAGTTATGTCGTGTATCTAGCCAGTAACTTATTTCTTCATATGGTCAGTTAATTTCCTAAGTAGAGTGGAAATTAGCAAACAGATATGGTTTTAAAGGATGTGACTAAAAATGGCTGATTTTCCTGCATAGATGATTCTGAATTTTTCGGTAAAATTGAAGCACTAGTATGATATGGTAGATTCTACTAATTCTAAATATATTAATCTCTTTTCCAAACTGATTCTTCATCTGGAATAAGAAATAAAAATAGTTAGAAAAAGAAAATTAAGAAGACTTGAGTGTTTTTTTGTTGTTGTGGTGGTGTTTTTTTGTTGTTGTAGTTGTTTTTGTTTTTGTTTTTTAAATCTTCATTACATATTTTCATAGGGAAAAAAAAAAAGATAAAAATGGATACACATACTTCTTCTGGTTCCTTTGTTCTGTGATATACTTCTGGATGTCTCATTGATTTTTTAAACTGAGCTGGAAGAGGAACACTGTATGCCATGTTTTTCAGAACGGACAGTTTTGGCAGAGGAACAGTGATTCTAGCAGGCCCTTACAGTTACCTTTTACTCCAGCTCAAATAATTGGATAGTTTATTAGACTGAATAAACAGTCCAGTCCTTCAGCGAAGAGGTACTCTGGGACAAATAGTGCCAGTGCATGAATGAGCAGTTTGGCTTGATGTCATCATAGCCTCCCGTTTTAGTTCACATGAGCTTCTTCAAAAAATGTTCTAACAGGTTTGTTTGAAGTTCCTGGATTCTTCTTGTATGGAGAAAGACTCCAATACTTCAGGTCAGAGCTAAGTAGAATTAGGCATTTTAAAGTTAACCAGTGCTGAAGCCAATCACTACCTTACTTCCAAAGACTGCTTGTGAGGAAACACACTGCCTGTTCCTTAAAAGAGTACTTAGATGTTACACAAAAAGCACATGTTCCTCCTGCTTTGTGAAGTGTACAACTAGGTCTGGCTGTAATGACATTAACATTCTTCACAGTAGCCCTGTGCCACAGCACACAGAGGCTGTGTTCTGGACTGCTGGCTGAATCACTGTTGGTAGCATACCACTGTTCTGGCATCAGGGCCTTCTCCATGTCTTGCTCTTCCCCACAGTGAGCTGACTTGGGTGGAGAAGAGGCACAGCTGGGACGATTGACCTGAGCTCACCAAATGCATGTTCCGTGCCACATAAAGCCATGCTGAGCAAAAAAACCCACGGTAGATAGCATCTTTTTTGTTGTTGTCTTTTCGTCTTCCAGCACAGCCACTGCTGAAATACTGAGTGGCTGGGCCTTTAATCTATGTGTGGAAGATGCTGAGTTACTATCTGTGCATAACTTCAGATTTTTTTTTTCCATTTCCTTTGTCTAGTAAGCTGTCTTTATCTCAGTGCGTGAGTTGTCACACTTTCACTCTTCCTGTCATCTCCCTCATCCCACTGGGGAGGCAGTGAGCAGCTATGTAGGGGAAGTGAACTCAAGCAAAATTGAGTTTTTCAATGGCTAGAAAAGAGCTTCTAGTCTGTTTGGTTTGCATTGGAGAATTAAAATAGTTGGTAAGTTACAAGATGAGGAACTGGGTGAGCATTACTTATTCCATGTATTTGTGAAATTAAAAGGCCAGGTGGTTAGGTCAGTGCTGTAATGTGTACAGAGTTCCTAGGCACTGAACACGTCTGGAAACAAAGTAGTTGACCAATCAGGTGACAGTTCTAGATTGTGTTTCTTTGAAATTAGAATTGTGACACACCACAGCTCAGTTAGAAGCTCGCTACACAGGGACTAAGGTTTTAATCTCTTGCCAGTTTTCTTGCCTCTGCCTTGCTGTACACTGTCTTGTGCACCTCTTTCAGCTGATTCCTGGGAATCTTGTTCTCAGGTGTCTTGCTGTCCTAATGCTCCTGTATAGACAATGAAGACATGTTTTTTGTGTATGGGAGATTAAGTTGTGTGTGAGTTCATATTCTCTAACAGATTGAGTTTGCTGATCTGAAGTCTGATTTTAAGATTTGTCCTTTAATCTTCGGCAAGTGAATTTATGGATCACAAGAAAAGAATATAAATTATATTTGTAAATGTAAAAGAAAGTAGTTTTATTTTTACATTGCTTTTCAGTATTTCCGTTTTGAAATAACACTTGATATGCCTCAGAAGCACTGCAGATGTGTTATTTACATTTCTGTTTTTAGTGGGCACAAGTGTAATTGTGTTCTTTGAAGCGTATGTTTAGTGGAGTAAAAGAAAATTGACTTCGAGAAAGCTATTGCTAGAGCTTATATTTCTTTTTAATCTTAGTTGTACTCTATTAACCAGCAGAAGGATAAAGGAGAATTTCCAACCAGACTAATTGTTTTCTCTCACAACTTGCAAGTGAACATTTGCAAAAGGATCTGAGAGAAGACCCTACAAAGAATAAGAGCAACTGCTGGTTTCAGAACATCTAGGAGGTTCATGGGGTTTTGTGTTGTCTTTTTTTGTTGTTGTTGTTTGTTTTCCCATCTTCATTTCAGTATAAAAGAGGGCACAGTCACCAGAGGTGCTGGAAGGAGAGGAAGTAGTGGGTACGCTGGAGTCATACTGAAACCAACAGGTGGCATGTCTTAGTCTTATGTCAAAATCTTTATCTTCAGATGAAGTCTGTAACATGCAGAAGGCCTAAAAGGGTAGTATCCTCCTCTTCATGTTCCAGACAGGTCTTACAATCTAAAATTCATCTGCAGGCTTTCCAAACTTTGAATATGCATGTTGGCAAGAACTTTCCAGATGGGGCCCTTCTCATGTTTAGTCTGTAAGGGACAAAGTAAAAGATGTAAGAAAGGGAATGTAGACCATGGCATATTGCTCTTCAAGACAGGAAGCTTTCAGAAGATAATCCTGAGTGTTTTAGGAGTGTTTTTTTTTTTTTTTTCTTGGGGGGGGGGGTTGGTTTTTCGGTTCTTTTTGTTCTTGTTTGTTTGTTTGTTTGTTCCTTCTACAAAGCTAGTAGTCATTTAAAAATCACAAAAGTTAGAGCCCAGAAGGCTGTTAAAGACAAGACCCAAGAAAGAGTACTTCTTTTGATGCTGCAGTGTGTTCTCCCTTTTGAGCAGTGAGGTGTACTTACTGGCAGCAGCTGGGAAGCTGGATGGCCACATGAATCTTCATAAGCTGTGAACATTCTGTAGAGACTGTGGGGCTGCTGTAAGGGATGGGTGTAAACTGGTGCTAGAAAAAGAGTGCAGGGCTTGACTTACAGATCCACCAATGACCACTGAGATTTCCACTGCCTGTAAAGGATTTATCTTGTGATTTTCTAGAGGATGTGAAGCTCTGCAGTTTGGATTTCTTAGAGACCCGAGGGACGTTTTGTATAGGAGCAGATCTGTAGGGTCAGTGCAGATTTTTTCTCAAATACTGGCCAATGATGACAAAGTTTTTGTTTTTTTTATATTTTTCTACGCTCTTTTTTGAAATATGTGGTATAACAGACAAATTGATGCAGGAAGCTGTCATGTTGGCAAATCTGGGAGGACGGCAATATAAATACAGGAAGTCTTTCTGGAAGAAACTCAAGCACTAATCTCCTTGCTCATTAATCATGGGAATTTGTGTTGGGAATCGCCTGGAAAATTTATCAGTGCAATCTGCAGCCTTTCTCATAGTCATCACATGTTAAATTATGACCCAGTGTAGTAGTGACTCAAACCATTTTTTTCTCAGTCTGTTGCATGTGCTTGTGAAACCAGTTGGAGGGCTTGGCAGAGCTCTGATCACATTTTATTTGCTGATAAGTAGCATTATGGTTGGCATTGTTCTAGCCGTGCATTCTAGCCGTGAAGCTAGAGCTTAACAGAATATGAAAAATGAACATTTTGCTCTTTAAATACACTGATTCTTTGGCATAGAATCATAGAATGGCCTGGATTGGAAGGGATCTCAAGGATCATCCAGCTCCAAACTCCCTGCGACAGGCAGGACTGCCAGCCACTAGATTAAGTACTAGATAGTTTGCCCAGAGCCCCATCCAACCTGGCCTTGAACACCTGCAGGGATGGGACATTTACAGTGTCTCTAAGCAACATGCTCTTGAATCTGTCAGTAAGAACTTCACCAGCATCTACTCTAAATCTTCCCTCCTTTACCTTAAAACTATTGCCCCTTGTCCTGTCACTGTCGACCTGTGTAAGAAGTTATTTCGCTCCTGTTTATAAACTCCTTTTAAATACTGAAAAGCCACAATATGGGCTACAGTGTATTGTTAAAAAGTTTTTCATGTTTGATGGACTTTGTAAGGCTATGTCTCACTTCTCCTGATCTTTATATTAAGTTGTGATGGAACAAATTATTACTGTTCAATCACGTTCTTCAAAAAAGGCTTTAAAGAATATTTTTTACCTGTTTGAAGTCTTGTGGAATCTTTATCTTAGGGAGTAGGTTCTACTTTTTTCTTATATGAAGTAGTTGTATTAGTATGAAGTCTGGTTCGTCTGCTTGACTAATTGATTGCAGCTGTGGGATTTATTATGGTAAAATCAATATCTTTTATATGCATTTGATTAGTCTGCTCTATCTCATTGTACTGTTCAAATCTAAATGCCTGTAATGGATATATTATGTAGTAATTTCTAAAAGAGATACTTTAAATGTTATTGATTAAACCAAGAGGTCGGATTTTCTTCTATATACTTGATGGTAGTTGAGCAAATAAAACAAGTAACGTAGCACTGCACATGTTGATTTATTGTATCAACTGCGAGCTGATGTTAGACTGACTTCAGGCTTCAAGGGGAGTAGAGCACAAGCTGAAAGTGGTTTTACGCTATCAGTCCAGTGAGCAGAATGCATCCTGAAGTAGTCTAATTTATATTCTAATTTCTCTTTTATTATTATTTTTTCTTTTATGGCCTTAACTAAGACGTAGGAAATTGTTTGCTCTTATTTTTAATTATTGTTTTGCTGTGCTGTTTTTTTCTTCTGTTATAAAAGCGTTACTGCTGGAAACTAGATCTTCTTTTTCCGACTGATACGAATATTTGCTGTCTTGGTGAAAGACAAAATCGTTAGTGCAAGGTGTACCCCAGTAACATGGTGTTAAAATTTTCAGAGGAAAGAAATACTAATCAATTTGAAGTTGTAGAATACTTTGATTAAAATGTTAAGAAGTCGGTATTTAAAAAAATAAGAAAAAGGCAACCTCTTCATGGCTGAATGCCCCTGGCCCTCCCGCCCCACCGTGTGCTGCAGCTCCGTCCCGGGGCCGCTCCCACCCTTCTGGGGTGATGTCCACGGCCTGCATAAGGGTGGCCTGCTCCTCCGTGGGCCTCTCCTGGGCCATGGGGAGGTGCTACTCTGCACCCCAAGCACCTCCCGCTCTTCTCTTGCGCTGTACTCTTCATCTCTCTGTCCCAGCTGCTGCCAAAAGACTTGACACATAAGCCCAGGAAACTGTGTTAGGAGCATCAGCTGGTGTCTTTCATGACAGAAGCAAAGTTAAGTGTTTAAGCTGGCGTGCAGTAGAAGACTAAATGTGTTCATTTTCAACGGCTCAGTGCTATTTTAGGTGTAATGAGTTCCGAGGAGTTTAAATGACTTTTAAAAAATATATTCATGGATATTCTTTGCTGTTATTGGTGGCTACACAAGCTTCTGCTCTCCTTTTCTATTTATTCAAGCAGCAGATCAGTTTTTCAAAATGTTTCAAGGTGAAAGCAGGAAGAAGATTTATGTCTGGGCAAACTCAGTGCTTGGAGGAGTAGGGAATACTGACTTGTGGCAGACAGGTATGTAAACAGAATCATAGAATTGCTCAGGTTGGAAAAGACCTTAAAGATATCAAGACCAACCGCAGCCTAACCGTACAACCCTAACAACCCTCCACTAAATCATGTCTCTGAGCAGATAAATACCTTGTTAGGAAAGTTGCAAGTGCAGTGACTGCTTTCTGTGCTTTGAAAGTCCTGATGAAAACAGAAGTGATTGAGGTGACTTCCCAGAAGCTCATATATTTTGATAAAGGAAGAGGTTAAAAGGAGCTGTGCAGACAGAGAAGTCCCGTTCACAATTTTCTGTCAGAATGCAGGGCAGTTAAGCACAATCACAATGTGAAGACTAAGGTGTTCCACAGATGGAACAAAATATTGTCCCATCAACAAAATGTTTGCTCAGACATATTTTAAAAGTTGTTTTGAATGAGAGTTGCACAGTGAAAAAAGTATGAAAATTAAGGGAAGACACATCTTCCCTTAGAGCTGAAAAAATGTGATGTGGGTAATCGTAGATGAAAGTGAATAAATGATCTGGAAGATCAATAATCAGCAGGAAAAAAACTCTTTTCTACGGCAAATAATAAACAGAACTAGTCATGTCTACTAGAAGCTATCAAGGGAATGCCAAACAGGCCAAGGCTTAAAACCTGAGGATTCCTAACACAGATTTTCAGATTCGCAAAATAACTTGTTTAAGTAAGTCTTAACAAAACTTAACATTACAGGATGTGTAATTACAGCAGCACAGTAAGACTATGAGAAGATAGTTATTATAAATGAAGAACATATTGATACGATGATCCTTCTAGTAGGATTTAGCTAGAAGTACCTCAAGCCCAGTTTGTTAATAATATAACTGAATTATAAACAGTTTCATTCTTCAGTTGGGATCAAATTTTTCACATTTAAAATGCCCTTCTTGCATTGATTTTGGTCTCACTAAGTTCGGAAAATAAGAACCTTCCTAGATAATGTTTTGATTCAAAACTGCAATTTCACTTTTCCATGCAAGCACACGTGCACACAATTACTTCTTTTTCCTCTTTTTTTCCCCTGTTACTTACTTATTTTGTTCTTCATAGTGACAGCCAAAGCATGACATGGGCAAGTAAGATATAGCTGTTGTATGGATATATTTACATTCTTTCCTAAGGAGCAACAAACCCAGCTTAGATTTGGCATCTTTTCTCATAATCTTAATTCTTGACAGACTTAGTCTCAGAGGAGAATAAGAATGATATCTCTTTCATTATAGAAGGGAAAAAATAAATGTTATGTTGCTTTATTGAGTACAGTAGGCAAGTTTTAGTGAGAAACCTCAAAGAACATTTCAAACATGCTATTTAGAATCATTAGGAAATGTCTTTGAGACTTTTATTGATACCATATAAGTCAATAGTTAACTGTCATGTGTTTCTAGTGTGAATCAGAGGGGCATTTTTAAAGTAAATGTTCTGTTACTTTACTGTTCTTCATGGGAGCTTCTTAAAGCAATTGTACGTCAGATAAAAATAAACTGGGCTATTCTTGTGGCACACTCAGTATGCCCTAACTGCAAAAGAGCTCTCAGTATGTGTTGCCACGTGGGAAAAGATCTTTGTATGATATGGACATCCCATATACAGCACCAAATCTCCTACCCCACAGAGCAAATTCAGATTGTCCCCACCGCTTGTGAATTTCCAATTCCATGGGAGCAGAAATCAAAATAACTTAATGTAGAACCATAGGATGGCTTGAGTTGGAAGGTTCCTTAAACATCACACAGTTCCCTGCTGTGGACAGGTTGTCCAAGGTTGTGTTGGTCAGTTGCCAACTGAAAGTGACAGTTGAGCCTGCTTTTTAAAAGTGATGGCTTCTGGCTCTGGGATCTCAGCAGGAACTTCTTGTTCCTTGTCTTCCAGGCCTTGCAAATTTAAATTAACAAATAAAAGGAAGCTAGGAGACTCCAGCTTTTATCTTGCCTTCACAGGATGCAGTGATATCATCTCCCAGTCTCCTTTCATTTGCTCCAAGGCCAAGTCTTTAGCAAGTAAACACTGTTGGGCCCTCCCATTCGAAGGCTAACACAGAAATGCTTTCAGATATAAAACTGTCCACAAAGTGATGCTAATTGTCTCATGTTGGTTTGAGACATTCCTTACTAGTCTCAACTCAAGCTGCCCAAGGCCACATCCAACCTAGTCTTGAATACCACCAGCAATGAGGCATCCACAGCTTCTCTGGGCAGACTGTGCCAGTGCCTCACCACCCTATGAATAAATAATTTCCTCCTATGTAACCTAAATCTCCCCTTCTATTTTCAAGCTGTTCCCCCTTGCACTATTCCTATCTGCCTGTGTAAAAAGTTTGAGTACTGAAAGGTTGAAATGAAATCTCTCTGGAGCATTCTTCATGCTGAACAAGCCCAACTCCTTCAACCTTTTTTCATAGCAGAGGTGTTCCAGACCTCTGGTCATCTTTGTGACCCTCCTCTGGAACCACGTAAACGGTTACACATCTTCTTTGCCCTGAGGTCCCCAGCCTTGGATGCAATATTGCGGATGAGGCCTTACAACAGCACAGCAGAAGGGGGACAGTCCCCTTCCTCTTTCTGCTGGCCAGCCCTCTTTTGATGCAGCTCAGGATACAGTTGGCCTTCTGGACTGCAAGCACACACTGATGGCTCATGTCCAACTTTTCATCTGCCAGAATCCCCAGGTTTTTCTGCACAGGGCTGCTCTTGATGAGTTCTCCCAGTCTGTACTCAGATCCAGGATTACTCCAACAACAAGTGCAGCACCTAATACTTGTGCTTGTTCATTTGGGCCCACTTTTCAAGCCTGTCCAGGTCCCTCTGGATGGCATTTCCGCCTTCTGTTATGTCAGCTGCACCACTAAGCTAGTGTCATCAGCAAACTTGCTGAGGGTACACTCAGTCCCACTGCCTGTATTTTTGGTTAATGAGCAAACCAAACAGAGCAGTGGTCTGAGATGAACTGCCTTAGGGACACCACTCATGAACAATCACCTGGATACAGATCTGTTGACCAGAACACTATCTGTAACCATCCAACCAGCCCTTTTTCCACCAAATATCCAACTTTCAAATCCATGTTTCTCTAACTTAGTGATAAGGATGTGGTATGGAACCTTGCAAAGGTCCAGGACAACATCAATTGACCTTCCTCTTTCTACCCATGCCATCACTCCATCACAGAATGCCACCAGACTGATCAGGCAAGGAAGTATTTCTGTTAGTATCTGACTTCAGTGATGTTGCCTGTATGTCACATGCATAACTCATAGAAGAATTTAAACTATTTCATCAAGAAATCTCTTCTGGCATGTTAACTGCTACAACATTTTCAAGTCAGTTCAAAACAACTGACAGGCCACTAGCACGTAAATGAAACTCAAATTTAACATAGGTTATTGTCCTCATATCTGTCCAGTCTCCTTTGCAAGTCTCATATTTAAACACGCTCATGCATCTGTGTCAGTCACCTGACATATCCTTATTAAAGTTACTTCTGTGAAGGTGGGCCTTCACTGTTATTGTCTCTTTAGAGAAATGTATCTGTGTTTTCCAAAAAGGCAATTGATGTATATACAAAATAGGCTTAGAAATTTGCTTTATGTTCTCAGAGTACTTGTACTCATCTGGTGTCTAAATAACGTGAATGATAGTATCTATGTGAATAGCCATTAACGTTATTTTGCCTATTTGATCATTAATATACTGCTCATGGAATGAAAGTGAAACATCACTTTTCAGTTTCAGTCCCACTTGTAGCTGTCTTGAAAAAAGACCTCTCTTTCCTACTGTGACAGTTCAGTGTTTTGGTAGCTGCATCAATTCTCTTTTCACAGAAGCTCTTGGAGGCGTCTCTTGTTAGTGCTATGAATAACTTACCATTTTGAAAGAAAAGTTACACAAGCATGGGCTAGTATCTCTGCACTCCTGTCATTTTCAGTTAGCTCAACAATTGAAATTTAGGGTAAGACTTAAAACTATAGTCTGGTTCTTTATGAACCTGCTAGAGCAGGATTGTGCACTGTTACTTTCTACAGGAATGCCAACAATTTCATTAGTGAAATCTAAGGTGAAACAGCTGCTATATCACATTTTTCTTTCTTGTATAAAGGCTATTTAAAGATAATTGCAGTTGCTTTTTAAAAATATATGTAGAGAAGTATTCCAACTACTTCTGTAGATTGTGTGCAGAATCATAATAAATATGTATTGTTTATTGCTTAAATTGCACATTCACTTTTCTTTTTTATTCCATAAGCTTCCTATTTCTTATTTCTCCTCTCTTCCAGAGTTTGCTATTTGCAGATGGAAAATACAAGTAACAATCAACTTCTTCAAAAAGGAGGATTTTCCTAATAGAAACCTTGACATTTCTTTTAAATTATTTCTAATAAAAGTATAATAGTGCCCACTTTCATTCCTATTGTTTCTTCCTTAGATCTTAAAGATCAACGATTTCATAGGCAGAGTGTACCCATAATAGTGTGAAAATAAGAGCATTTACCAGAGTTTCATAGCTAAGTGAAGAAATTCTCTCTTCAGTTGAAATATGTTTTGTACAAGCAGTTTTGTATTGAGGCACAAGTGTTTAGAAGAACAGCTTGTTTTTTGTTTTTTGTTTTTTGGTTTTTTTTTTAATTTGGAATTTCTGATATAAAGTTCAACTTTTGCTCACGTTGTGGAATATCTAACCTTGACAGCTACAAGCAGGGTGTCCAGTGCTTCAGTGCTAAGCTTTGCAGTGGTTTGGCAGTGTGATGTTCTTTCAGCCTAATAAGATCCTGGCTTTGTAGATGTGTTTTGTGGTGGCCCTTGCCTGTTAAAAATTAGGCCCCACAGACGTACACTTATATTTTCTTTCAGAAGCTACTGAAACAGATGGAAGATATTGTCATCCATTCCCACTTTTTAGTACAGTATTGGGTACAGAGTACTTGCAAAGGACCGGAAGACTTAAACTTTCTTCCCCTAGATGTGACAAACTGAGGCCCATATTTTCTGCAGTCACGGTGTGTCATATATTTGTTAGCGGGCATTTCTGAGGAAACAGTTGTCTCTCTGTTCTGCTGGAATGCTTCTGCATGATAATCAAAAATGTGGGCATTTTTGAAAGTCCTTGTTTATGAATGAAGGGTCAATGTTTCTGCAGTTCGATCATATCACCTTAATACACTGAAATGTATGATTTCCTTATGACATAATCTTACAGTTTAACATAAAAAAAGCCGTTGTCACTGACTCATCAGTGACCAAAAGAGGGGTATTTCCTTTCTTTTGCTGAATTTTCTTATTAAATATCTAAAGAGGCTTATTCATCTTTCAGTCTTGTTCCAAGCCAAGCTCAGTGTTTACTTTTTAGATATGAAAAGTGAAGGTCATCTGGTTTCAAATGAGAGTGTTTTGATGGCTTGGAAATACTGCTGAAGTGGGTCAAAGGTTGACACATTGTCAGTCTTACAAGTATTTTGTAAAGTGCCTGAGAAGACTCTCTTCTTCATTTATAAAAATTTCTGCCTTATACTACCAAATGCTACGTGGTTTATGTCACTGACAGCTGTGGAGGATTCCAGCTATGATACCAAAATCTTTTCATGTATGAGCAAAGAGTTCATATGCTTACGTGGTTTTAACTAGCAAGTGATTCTTAATTAACAGGCAAAAGAAATGCAGTGCTATGCAATGACTTGATACTTCTTTATCCTTAGCTCATCCTTTTCTTACAAGGTGATTTGCCATAAGTTGATAAGGCTGCCTTGGGAGCAGATCATTGCTTTTTTTTTTTGGAGACAGGAAATAGTAAGCTTCAATATGTTCTAAATTATTTTGCCACATCCAGAATAGACTATGTACACAGTGGTTAAATTTATGTGGAAAGATGGTAGAGCTTCATGGCGGCCTGGAGGCCATGAGTACTGATAGCTGGGGCAATATAATATGTGTACCATGTACCATGGTCATATTCACCATTGATGTCATTAATTTTTTTCATTCTCTTTCACAGCAAAGTTTCCATGCAGAGTCCAAGCTCTTGAGCGGTCTTTTAAATCTTCTTCATAAGCAAAAATTGGAATTTGGAACTTAACAGTGTAAGATGATGGGATAATGGGAAAACAAAGAAAAAACAGTCCTTAATATTGGTGTAGTTAATTAAGCTTAGTTGAAAGTGAATGACAGTTGGAGGAATGTTTCATCTCTTCATTAAGCAACAATTTCTTTTGCTGAGGTAATTATGCATACTGTTTCAAAATACCGTACATTGGAAGATATAAAGCAGTCTCATGCAAACCCTCAGCAGTGTTTTCGTAGTGGTTGTTGCATTCTCAGTGTTATTTGTACTTGAATCCTTTCACGCATTCCTTACGGAGTATTCTGCCTAATAGATTTTTAATTAATACATTAATGCATTTAATTAATACAGTTGAGAGGGTCAGATGAAGGGTTGTTTATATCACTGATGTGATTAATCCCACTGAAGACATGAAAGTTCAAAAAGAAGTAGCTGAGAACTAACAGAGGCTTTATTCCTTCAGAGTCTGTTATTTTAACTAACGTCTTCTAGAAAATTAGCTAAATAAATTGAGTCTAGATCCTGCTTCACTGAAGATGGTGGAAGTTTCAGCTTTGACTTTCGACAGGCTAAAGTCAGACAACTGATTCAACTTTCCTTATTTGAGAATAATTACTTAAAATGACTACAGTTAGAAGCATCATTTTATGGTAAGCTATGCAATGCTTCTGTGACAAGATACTTCTTCAATACAAATTGCTATTTGTAACATGCCATCCAACATGACATCCAACGTGACATCCAACCAGATTCTGGGTCTAAGACCCTGTCTCCTCTCTAAACTGTCTGCTGAAGTAGATTCTTTCCTTGCTTGCTGTCATATGGATACTGAATGCCAACTGGATGGAAATGTTAAATGCAGAGGAGGTGCCAAGCTGTGCTCTTGAGGCCAACAGCTTAGCAGATCCATGAGAAGGAACTTCATCTGCGACCCAGTGTTTGTCAGCTTCTGAGTTTCACTCTTTTTAGTAGGTTAGATGTTGTCATACTATTTAATGTCTACTATTTAATGGATGCATAGCCTTTATATTGCAGTCTTTTCATTTAGTTCATTAAAACTCTGTTTGTCCCCTTTTTCAAGCTACTCCAGTTTCTTTGTCTTCATACAGAAATAACTTTTTTTTTTTCTTAATTATTTTGAAAGAATGTAATTGAGACAGTGTGGAAGCTCTGGCTTCTTCTTGTAATACTATATAAATGTATATACACTTATATACATTTATATATTTTATATAACTATTATATGAAATGTAAAGCTCAGTTAAAAGTATTCTGTCAATTTAGTGGCTTTAGAAAGAAAAGAATTTCACTGCCAGACAAGTGTACAAAAGCAGTTTCACACTGAAACTGACATACCTATCTATGAACAGAGATTGATAAGTAATCTTTAGGAGCTATTTGGACTTACATACTTTTTTGTTTCCTCCTGTTCAGTCCTGATCCAAGAAAACAGTTAAAAATGCGCTGAAATACACACATCCAGATTCTGATCTAGCATGCTGGGCAACACTATTGAATTTGGTACACAGATACAGCAAGTAAAAGCGTTAAATATGCTAAATTATGAGGTAATTTAACGTAGCCTATCAGTTCAGATTTTCTTTGTTAACGCAGTAGAGCCTAGGAAAAGCACATATCATGTTCTAATGTAGTCAGAATTTATCCATTCCACAGCAGCAGAGAAAATAATAGTCATCTAGATTCTTCATTTAATGTAATGAAGATTGACATCAGTTGTTTCATGTATTTGTCATTGTGAAAAGATCATTTGTCCACTATCTTTTAAACAGATGTCTATATTTTGATTGTTTATTTGAATTTTTGTATGCAAGGAGTCTTGACCAGGTAGCAATATGCTGTTCAATTAACATTTCCTCTGAAATCATGCTTTTAATACTGCATTCCATTTTTATAAATGCAAAGGTATTTTGCTAGATGTAAATGGAAGTCTGGGGCTTTTGACTGCAAATTAAACTACAGGTGATATTTTCATCTGGGAGAAGCAAGTTCAATATGTTTAAAGGCCAAAATACTGACATTTCGTAAACACATAAGACAAGCATGTCTTTTACCAGTGACTACAATGTGTATAATATTGATGTATCTCACATTCATTAGGGCAGACTTTTACTTCTTCATTAGTTTTCTGCTGTGGAAGGAATTTTGGAGCTCATACTCATTTCCTTTAAAATTCTATTCGTTTTTCCAGATCATAACAAATTACAAAAGTATACTGCTGACTCAAGATTTAAGACCAGTGTAGAGTACACCTGATTTGTAACTTGTACTGCGTGTTACCGCTCTGTTCCCAGTGTCAAAGGATTGATAATAGCAATTGGAGAGTTGTGTAGCTGGTTGGGAATAACCATTTTGACAGAAAGTTTACTATCTGATCCAAGCAGAAATGTTTTATATTATATTCTGCTCACATTCTGCTTTTCATTTTGTTTCCCTTTATTTCAATTTCTTTCATGCGAGGTTGAGTTAAACCATTTCACGGTTAAACCAAAAAGATGAATGTTTGTAAGGATGTAAAGGCGTCATGAAATGTTGTGAAGAAATAGAAATATGCTCAAAAGTAGATTTAGAAAGTCCTAATCTCAAGAACTCTGAGAATTTGTTGACTTCAGTAGTAACAAATTCTTAAGCTCTTATTTTTTAATATAATTTTATTGATTCTGATGGAGGTACAGCAAGTATGGGATAGGAACTTCTACGGAGAGAAAAGTTTTCCTACTTCTACTTCTCTATATGTAGTTAAAAGCCTTCTTGCAGTTCCTGAAATAACAATAATTGACCTGCAAATATCTCACAGTACGAAGGTATCTTGAATTACAGATAAGATATAAGAGGTTTGTCTTTTTGACTCACAGGTAGTTCATGACCAGTTCTGAGCTCTACATGCACCTCTGAAGAAGTACATGAGTTGTTCGATTTTATCTAATCCTCTAATTTTGCCCATGCCATTCGCATTCACTGCAGCAATATTTTATCTATTCCACAATATCAGACAATTGTGTTACCTTCTTGATAGTAAGTGCAGTCAGTACCACATTTGAACTGCAGAGCTTGGATATCTTTTTCATGTTTAAGAGAAACCAAAGAGAGAAATTTACTTTTTCTGTGACAAGCAGAAAAGAAGACGGAGCTTTTAAGTCCTAAAATTGTGAAATGCTCTTCATTATGTCTTTAATACTTCTGTACAGAAGCTCTCAATTAGAAGTTTTTGTGGCCCTCTCAGGTATTAAGATACATCCAATTACAGTTCTCTTTCTTCTCTGCAGTAATCATCTTGTAAGGTTGAAATTCAGCTTGAATGGTGGCAGTTGTAGGCTATTGTACTAGATACGTCAAGTCTGATTACTGTTTGGCTAGAGACAGTCATGTAGGTAGCTGACTACATGTAATTAGAGTAGATACAAAATTATTTCTGAAGATATAAATTCCAATTTATATGAATATTAAAAAGTTTTACTTTCAGTCTGTTCTACTGTATCTGTGATACAAACTGCCAAAAGTGCTAAGCTTAATTTTTTCAAAAACTTTTCTACAAGCAAACTTTCAAAAGTAACAGTAATAAAAAATCATAGGATCATTGGTCACAAATAAAACCCTTAAAGTCTTCTAGTCGAACCATCAACCTAACACAACTGAGTCCACCACTAAACCTTGTCTCTAAGTGCCACAGGAGACAAATGACAACTCTACGACTTCCCTGGTCATCCCATTCCAGTGCCTAAATATCCCTTCCATTCTTAATATCCAGTCTAAATCTTCCCTGATGCAACTTGAGTGGTTCCCCTTATACTGTCACGTATCACCTGTGTAAAAAGATGGACATCCTTCTTGCTACAGCCTCCTATCAAGTGATTAGAGGGAGTGTTGAGGTCTTCCCTCAGTCTCCTCCGTACTGAATAACCTTATAACCCTCAGCCACTCCTTGTAAGTCTTCTTTTGTAGTCCATTCACCAGCTTCGTTGCACTTCTCTGAATATATTCAAGTGACTCAATATGCATCTTTTAAGAAGTCCAAAACTGAGTGCTGCATTCAAGGTGTGGCCTTACCAGAGCTGAGTACAGGGGGACAATCACTTCTCCAGTGTATGCGGCCACTGTATGTCTGATACAAGCCAGGCTACTCTTAGCTATTTCTTGGTCACCTGCACATACTACTGACTCATGCCAAACAAAATCAGTAAGAGTCTCTCCTTTAACTTGTCCTGTTTTAAAAATGTTGTATCAGTTTCTCAGAGTAGGAAGTGAATGCTTAGCTTTATATGTCAGGAGCTTTTGTCTCAAAGCTCAAGTTCATGAAAAATGGTGTGCAGTACATTCAGTACATTGGTCATTTGTACTTGTAACTATTCCGCACTGTAATTGCTTCTTAACTGCACTTATTACTGTGCTACCTTTTTTTTTACAGTCAAACAAAATTCTGACTCATTTGCTTTGTTGTCTTTGGTGAGACAGTCAGTCAGCTTAGAATTGCTTTCTGCTCGTAGATTCCTTCAGCTTTCAAAAAAGTAACTGGTACAATGGAAAATAATCTCATTCACACATATCTTTGATTCAAAGACATTAGCCTGTAGGGCCTGTGTTTTTGGAAAAGAGAAACTGAGGAGGCCAGGTGCAATGCAAAGATTATTATTAATGTTATATAGCATCTGTTGCTTTTGAGTCTGTTCACTGTCTGTTCACATGCTCTTGTTTTTTGTCATTTGGGTGAGAGTTATTTTGCTGTTTCTCTAAACGCTTTTAATATGATACTATCTAAGCTTCAACCTTATTATAACTGTTTAACACAAGACTAACTCTGTGCTGGTAAGGCTAATCTCCTTTGACCCCTTCTAAGAGTGTAGTGATACAGTGCAATGGTTTAGATTTGTGTGGCAGTGCTGTATAAGGACTTGATTATTTTTCTGGTTTTACAGCTTCTTGTTCCCACAGTTTCACCAGTACAGCTATGTGTGTGGCTTTATCTGGACCAGCAGAATGACCAGGTTTAAATGTCTAAGTGCCCTTCTTTTTATGTAACTCTCTTGAATCAAGGATGGGAAAGTTATGTTAGCAATAATAATAGAATGGCATTAGTTTATTAAAGTCTAATTTTTAAAGATTAAGAATGTAAAACAATTTTGGTAGTGAATTTTGAAGATATCAAAGTGAGTTACATGCCAGAATCCTGACCAGTTTCGATGTGCCTTCTGTATCCACCTGCCACTTATGTCTTTGAAAACTACCTGCAGCTTTTAAGCTGCCAATCAAATGTTGTTATTGCTTCAGAAGAGTAACAGTCCTGTAGTTTTAGGTGGGTTTGTGTGCTGTTGAGTACAAAATCAAACCATTTCACAATATATATAAATATTATAAATATAATAAATATAAATAAATACAAGATTTTGAGTTTTTCCAGAGACTGCTGTTCGAAAATAGGAAGCTCTAAGTACTTCCAAGCAAACTAATTAAAGCTAAATTTGTATTTAGTTACAAAAATTGTATTTACCTTTGTTTATATTTCTCTATATTTAGTCAAATAATCTGTGAAGTAATTGGAAGGCTAATCAGATATTTAGCGTAGGGTTGATTTGATGAGGTGAATTGGATACTGCATGGGGTGAAAGCCTATGACAAGAGCTGTGTTTCCTGATCACAGCACAGCATCAAGGATGTTAATGGAAGTTTTCTAGCAGTTGCCGACATTGTGGGTTCTTATCAGAGTTGAAGCCTGAAAGGGAAACTTAATTTAGCTACCCTTTCTCCAACACTGTCGTTTTTCTTCCTGGTGGTATAAAGACAAATTAAATATAGTGTCACTGATTATGATCTCAGTTTAGAGAGAAGAAAGAGACTTGTTTGTTTGATGGGGAAAATGGATGTTTAAAAATGAATAGATAAAAATAAGTGTAGAATCACAGAACCATAGAATGGTTTGAATTGGAAAGGACCTTAAAAATGATCCAGTTCTGATCTCCCTGCCATGAACAGAGACATCTTCCAACAGCTCAGGCTGCCCAGGGCCCCATCCAAGGCCTCACCGCCCTCTGAGTAAAGGATTTCCTCTTAGCATCTAACCTCAGTCTCCCCTCCTTTAGTTTAAAACCATTATCTCTTGTCCTGTCACTATAGGCCCTGGAAAAAAATGTCTCCATACATTTCTTAATGGGTGCTGTAAGTAAAGTGCAGAAAAACTGTAGTTAGGTCTCCCCAAAGCCTTCTCTTGTCTAGACTGAACAAGCCCAGCTGTCTCAACATTTCTTCGCAGGGGATGTGCTCCAGCCATATGATTGTGTCTGTGGCCCTCCTCTGGACCCAATCTTGACAGTCCATGTCTTTCTTCTGTTGATCTCTCAACCTGTTAGCTGCAATTCTTTCACTGCAGCCAATAACACAGTTTGCTTTCTGTGCTGCAAGCTCACATTGTCAGTTTGAGTACTTCACAGTGTGATACAGTGCAGCGCAGAGCACTGCTCCTCCAGTTCCTTCCCATCAGAACTGCTGTCAATCCATTTTTGTGCTTTGGATTGCCCCAGCTCATGTGCAGGACTTGGATTGCATTTGCCTTTGTTGAACTTTATGATATTTATCCGGGCACACCTCTCAAACGTGCTCCAGATGGCATCCCTTCCTTCCAATATTTCAGCTGCTCCACCAGTTTGTTTTTGTCTCTGAGCACTTTCTCATGATTTACATGATATATTCACTGGAAGTTGTATGAGAGGATTTTAATGTACTTTTTTTTTCTTTGCAGCTACTGGCTGACAAACAAGGTCCACATCAAACGACCCAGCACTGGTCTCCTCATGTACACACTTGCTACCAGATTTTGTGATGAAATTCACCTGTATGGATTTTGGCCATTCCCAAAGGATTTACATGGAAAACCAGTCAAATATCATTATTATGATGATCTGAAGTATCGGTACTTTTCTAATGCCAGTCCTCACAGGATGCCATTAGAGTTTAAAACGTTATATGTATTACATAACAGAGGAGCACTTAAGTTAACAACAGGGAAATGTGTACAGCAATAAAGCACATGTGAAGTACAGTAAGAAGTTTGGAATATGCTCTTCATCATAAAGATGCTGTGGAATGGCAGTGGGATCCCAGTGAGGATATGCTTCAATACCCTTTCAGCCATTGGAAAAAGGAATTTTATCAGAATTACATAACCAGCTATTATACCTGCAAAGTGCTATAAAACTAAGCTATTTTGACTGCAAGGGTTCAAGTAAGTGCCACTTTCACTAAGAACAAAGTTTGAATGTATACTCAGTAGTGTTTACAGTATCCAATGATACATTCATCATGAATTAAAGAAAAAAAAATATAGCCTGCTTACTGCTGACTTACCACTGTGGTCAGAGAGAAGACATCACCTGGGGACAACATATTTTCTTCTGTAAAGAAACTAGGCTTTGGCAGAAAAAAAAATATATATATATCATGATGGAATTGAGTAGAGAAAGTGAAATCCGTAAGGTCAAACAAGTAAATGCATTTAGTCAGGGGACTGTTTCTGATCATGTATTATAACCTGAGCTTTTGTTGCTGTTTTTCTTATGGCTGTTGGTTGGGTTTTGTTGCTTTTGAGTAATTGAATCCTTAAAGGATTTTGAGGATGTAATGAGTAATTAAAAGTAAATATTTTATGGAATTGTCTTAGGAAAAAAAAAAAAAACCTACAAAAAATACAAAAAAACATAAAGGTAGGAGGGTGGAGGGAAACATAAAATACTGTGTCAGTTGTTATTGTGTTGTAGCCTACTGTCACACAACTCTTAACCTCTCAATTGTTTTTCTAGCTACAGCTGTCAATACGTGGAAGCACTCAGAGATAGGTCATTTGAGCCATTTTTTTAAGAGCGTTTCTGTTGTGTTCATATTTGAAGACATTTACAAAAAGGTGCCCTTATTTTTGGTACCAAAGATTACTCTTACAGTGTATACACCTTTTTCCTTGAAGAAATAAAGTAGATTTAATGATGTTTCTTTGCTGCTGAGGGGAACGTGTTTAAGTTTTTGAACTAAGCATCTCAAAAGTGAAGACTTTGCCTATATAATTTCGTTCTTCAGAAAAATCTGCAAGAGTAAAGAAATTGTTTCATACATTCGAATATATACATGATTTTTATTCCTAATTGAATGGAAAATACGAAGTCTAAAGAAACTCAGGTGACACAGTGGAATATGGTGAAAGAGGAAGATGTCCAGTTAAATGGAAAATAAATGAACTGCAGATCAAAAGTTCTTTTAAAGCTCACATTTCTAATGTGTTGGATGATAACCCCATCTGATATACCTCTTTTCTATCAACTTGATGTTCTGATGGATAATTCTCTGAAATAACACAGAGCTGCATTATTTTACACTGATTTTTCTGAGCATCAACTTTGTTTATTCATGAAATTCAGAATTCTTTCCCTCTTTTCTTTCAGAAATGAAGAGGATATAGGAGGGCATGGGAGGGTCAGTAAAACATACAACAATATGCAGTACATGTGTGCGTACAGTATGTTTTAGCTCTTCAGGAGCAGGTGAAGTAAAAACACTATGGTTTCACCCTTTTCACGTAAGGCTAGACTAAGGAGATGGATGCCAGGAGTATTTTCTTGCGATGTTTTCAGCTCTAGGTTAGATTTTCATCTCCAGTGATGTTTGGTTTATCTATCCTAGTTTGAGCAATATGTAGCATGGCACTAACAAATATTACTAGTTAAAAACACCACTTGTTAACTACTTTTCTTTTTGTGTATTCGCATATATTTCATCACACGTGGCTAGAGGTCTCTGATTATGCCATTTTAGTAGATTAAATCACTGCCTTTCAGACAGTTTTGCTAAAAGTTGATGAGAAACAGAAATTATTGTGCTTTACCTAGGACAGAGTAGCATCTTTCCTTATTCGCCTGGACAATTTACTTCAGCTATATACAGAGGTGAGGGATAAGATCCTAACGTGAACACCACTGAAACGAAGGCATGACTAGGACCTAAGTAGCAGTACTTAGTAGAACATAGAATGTTTAGAAGGTGGAATGTTTACCTTGATATTGATCAGCCACAGAATGTTCTGTGTACACTGTGAAAACTTGCAGTTTAGGACAAGATATTTCCTTAATAGAAGGTGGGCATGTTAATATTGTTTCCCAACAGCTAGTGTCAAATTTTTGAAATGCATTTTGTACACATTGACTTTCCCTTGGTGAATTCACAGATGCCAGTCTCGCAGAAGCTCAAAAGAGCATCTAGTGAGCTTCATCTGTTCCTCTAGGAATGTTTTTTCTTCGAAGTGGTGTTAGTCTATCTGCAAAAAGAGAATTCAAGTAAATCAAAGTACAAACTGTGCTGCAAGCTGTCCATTTTGAATTAGTTTGTGACAGTGGTTACCAGTTGCTCTAGGTTGACCTGAGTTGCAATGTACCCTGGAGTTTTCCTGGTAGGTTTAATGGCTTTGGTTGTTAGCCCTGTTACTGCTAGGAAGCCGTAGCAGTGGACTCTGCAAACATCTTTTCTCACCTTTCCTTTAGACCTGCTTCTGTATTGCTGTGGGATCTTTGTACATGTCTCTCCTGGCATCCCAGGTCCCGGGTCAGCTGAATGACTTTTTCCCTACCGTTGACCTAGTGGAGAAGCGAAGGTACCCCAAATGCTTAGCAGCTGCATAAGGACTTTACAGTGGAATATATTTCACCTACTGATCCTTCTCAGTGCAGCGGTGAACAGCTCAAACCTCCATACCTCCAAACCTCCATAGATCATTTCTGTTTTTCTATAAATATTCATACCTTCTGTGTTCCCTATCAGATAACAGGCTTTATTAAAATTGCTACTTCTATCATCCAACACCACCCACAACAAACAGGAAGTAGATAGCATAAAAAGAAAGATACCTAATATTGTGATGATCATCTGTGGAATACCCATTGGCTGAGTGTTCCTCAAATTTATCCTCCCATAAGCCATGGTAATTGCCAGCCATATTTTTAAAATATATGTTAAAAATAAGAACCAGGAGCTACATCAGGACAGCTCTGCATATTTTTCCAAATCTTATCGCAGCTCTACATTGAAGAACTCAATTTCATTCATGTAGATTTATTACAAATTGTTTAACATCGTGTATATTAACATTGCTGCGGCAGTCTTTCTCTTATATTTCATAAAGATGATATGAATATATGCTATATAAATACCTTTCATTGTTAAGTTTTCAGCTTTGGGAAAATTCTTTCTGTCTCAGCTCTGAGCCACTCTCCACTGAACCTTTCAGACTTTGGATTGTTTACACAGTACAATGTCTAGTAAAAACTATCATTATTTTGTTAAACAAGAGAATCAGTACATGCCTGAGGTCAGCACCTTTTTTTTTTTAAAAAAAAAAAAAAAAAAACCAACTTTTTTTTTTAAATTGATTGCAATTTGAAGAAAAATAGGTGTAGGTTCAGAACATTTTATTAGTGTTTGATCTGAAAAAAGTGCTGAGCACTCCTTACAGTGACTTTCCTGGAGAGATGTGTCCGGGATTTAGATGGGGATCTAGATTAGCATATTTCAGGATATTAATCTGAAATTGCACGTTATTTATTTTTAAGAGCACTGTTACTGTGTGTTGGGAAAAGCACAATTGTTCTAAATGTAGATAAAATAAAGGAAGAGCGTTTACAGAGAGCATCATTCCTGCACAGTACTACTGCTACTGAGCATATGTAACACAATTTCTGTGGTTTAAAGTATTGATATGTATTCTGTCAGAATTGTCATGTTTGACACTTTAATATTATTCCAAGTACAGCTATTGGGGATTGTTTTCTTATTTGTACAACTGTAAAAATAAAGATTTTTTTTTTCATTTTTCTGCTATATTCTACTCCATATTCATTTCTAATACAGTGTTGATAAGACTTTTCAATTACGTGCAAATTGTGAAGATAAGTGGGAGAGTGTCTTCTCCTTTAAGGGTGTGTGATTGAGGACTTTCTCAGCACAAAAGTGGACATTAAGAAAAGGTGGAAGCCATAAACAAGAACATAGACAGACACAGATTTGATCCACACATGTTAACAGAAGCAGTCATGCTGCTTGTTAATGTGGAGTGTGAAAGTATTTATAGCAGTATGATGATCTGATTGAGGACCTTGTTAAGTAGGATGCCAAGGAAAGGGGGAAGCAATGAAATATATGGAGGCACAAACCTGGTATACAAATATAACAGAGGCAAGAACAAGAAACCAGCTTGGTCACTCACACTAACTGATGGGTTGGCAAGAAACTGCACACAAAGTGGGTCTTTGCAGCTGATAAGGATGTAGATGTGAGGGTCCAGGATGTCAGAGGGGGTCAGTGGCACTGTGTCAGCTGACAAGGTGGCCTGTAAGGGAAGGGGACAGGGGTCAGCAAAATGGGGAGCAGATAGAAGAGATAGGTAGGGAGGGGCTGGTCGCGTGTGAATCCTTGCCAGTCAGTACGTTTGTCTGTCTGAGGTCTGCGTCTGATCACCACAGCCTGTTCTGTCTCTATTAAATCCTCTCAGTAATCTCTCTGTGTGATCTCAGTCTCTGTCTCACATGTGTTGGAGTGTCAAGGATTGGGTGCCGGCTCCTGGGGAAGGAATGAATGGATGGGGTGCCAGGCCCCAGTGTCAAACTGGGGGCATCAGGCAGCTGGGGGTGCACGGGCAGGTGAGAAGCCCAGAGAGGCTGTGCCACAGAGGGGCTGTGCTGTTCTGTGCTGGGAGCGGAGGGTGTGTGAGTGCTGATGATATCGCAGGGATGTTGCATGTGGGCCTACAGCAGGGCCTGCTGGCTCTGCCATCCCCGGGGTTGGAGGCTGTGCCCCTCAGATGTGGAGTCCTATGTGTGGGGCTGCTGGGGGCAGCATTTGGGCTGGAGCCAGCTGTACAGCAGCCAGGCAGCAGCAGTCTGAGGCAGAGCAGATGGAGGAAGCTGCCATATTCCTTCAATCACTTAGCAGTAAGTTAAGTGCAGTAAGTTACCTGCACTCTAGTATCTGAACTTTGTCATGGCTTAAAATGAGAAAGCTGGGTCATGGTTTATACTCAGTATCTGTCTGCCAGTATCCCTCAGCTGAAGCTGATCATTTCTGCCAGCAGCCCAATTCAGTGGTTCCAGGCCTGGTCACCAGTTCTCCACATGTATTTGATAAAATTACCCACAGACACCCACCCATCAGTGCCTCCAAGAACCAGGGTTGGCGTCAGGGTATCTTCACAGACTCATTTCTTCCATCTGGCACGGTTAGACTGCTTTGGGATAAAACAATCCAGGTACTTGCTTATAACCAAATCTGTCATGAAGGGATGAAGTACATAGGAAGCATTTGGACAACAAAACTTCAGGACCCAGGTAGCTTGTTTTCAAAGGCTCAAGGTTGGAAAAAAAGTGACTACTGTCAGGCCTGTTACTTCTTGGTGCTGCAGCATAGGCGGATTTACCATCTTGCAGGAGCAACTAACGCCTTCAGCGTGAATCCCAGTGGGACAGTTTCAGAATGGGACTTCCAGAATCCAGAAGAGGTAAAGTGGTTTCCACCATTGTAATGAGGGGTGAGCAACCTTGTGCTGGAGAAACAACACAAGGATTCAGGGGATTAACAAAGTGTGGACAGGGGCTTAGCAATGACTACTGGTTATAGGATAACGGAAGCTGTTAAAAGCAGGGGATTGCTTCATGCAGCTGAGGCTGTATACTGACAGGATCAAAAACTCTGCCAGTGTGGTAAATACCAGGAGGGGGCAAACAGGAGAGGTAGGTGATTTACTTACAGATAAAAAGTGGAAGAACACAAGTTGGTCTCACTCATTCTCATACTTTCAAATTCTCAAGCACTCAAAGCCTGTCTGTGATACACAAGAAGTCTGTCCTGCTGCCCCGCATGCACTAGGGCTCTGGCTACAGCTACAAACCCTGCCGTGGGCCCCAACCATGCTTAGCGACAGGATGAAAAGATTGATTAATCTTTTCAACACTCCCATCAGAGTTCTTAAATTCCCTAATTGATAGACATACAGACATATATCAAAGGCATAAATTTAGGTTTGGGTTGGTTGACTCCAAATCTTCTTTTGCAGATCTCTACGCCTTTTTCCTTGGAAGGCTGCTGCAGGACATGCTTTCAGAAGTGTTTAGAAAAAGTCATGACATCTTTGGCAGTTTCCTCTGAATCTGGGGAAATTTAGAGGAATGGAAGCCATGAGAAGTGCTGCTGTGCCAATTGCGGGCGCACATGCAGTGTGCAAATGGGAGATATGGAGGTGTAGAAGAAAGGTTGTCAGTGGGCAGCACATGGCAGTTCTGACAAGCCAATGGCACTCAGACTTGGGCTTTTAAAATCACCCCAAGAGATGGAGGCCTTGAGCTAAAGGGCTTTGATCTTTTGGAGTCATCCAGGGAGACTGTTTCACCTGCAACAATTAATGTCCAGCTGGAGCAGGAGGCAAAGGGGCTCTGCTCCCCAAACAGTACTCCTGACCTGAGGGCAGTGAGTGGGACCCATGGGCATCTCACCCTGACTATGGCATTTCTTTTCTGTTACTTGAACAGAATTCTTTTCAGCATGAGTATCTCCATATGGTGAGGGACAGTGGGAGCTGCTAGCTGGGCACTGAATAAAACCCTGTTTTAGGGAGGTCTCACATTTTATTTTCCTCTGAGTACTATTTTCTCTTTTTATGTTTAGTTTTCCACTTTCCTTCCAGTTTGTGTGGGAAAGATGAAACTAATCCCAACCATGGACCTAATGATGTCAAAATTCAACCTCAATTGCTTTTGTAAATTTTACCACTTATCCTTTGCCACATCAAAGCACTGCACCAAACATTTCAATGCAGGAATTTCTTTCGAAAGCAAAACAGGACAATCAAATAGTCAGTCTCTCACCTGATCTCTTAGATTCTGAAATATCCTCTTGGAAACCAATGAACGAAATGAAGAAGGTGGATTTCTCATATTGCAATTTCTAAATGTTGATGCAACTGAGGATGTAATTGCTACCTTATAGACTGGCAGTGCTTTCTCTTCCTGGACTTAACTGGTGTAAACGGACGTACAATAGTTGTGACTGGATTGTACTCACTCAGCTCTTCAAAACCTCTAGACTTACAGATTCCATGTATCACTGGTGTTTAATGAGCTTCACCATGATCTTTCTTTCTCTCCAGCCTGAACCTCATAACTCCTCTTTAACTACCCCTTTTCTGCTCTGTACTGAATCAGGTTTGGCCACGCAGGCTTTTCTCACAGAGCAAGTGCTTGAGTGTTGCAGTAGTCTCCTCTTCCTTGCTGATGTCACTCCTGTATGTGGCCCAAGAAAGGACGTAGAGCCTGGAATAGGCCTGCTACCTTCAAGTAGGGGAGAAAAATAGAAAAAATCTCTGAGAGCAAGCCAAGGGCTTCCTTTGATGCAGAGGACTGGGCAGAACTGCAGGCATATAAGGAGAGTCATTAGGCCCATGTCCTGCTACCTCAAAGGCAGATGTGTTTTGTTGAAGGCACCACTGTGCTGTATGGATCTGGAGATGAATCAAGATTGGGGCGACCTGTTCAAAAACACAGTCAAAGCCTTGGTCACTGCTGCAAAACCCAAGTGCCACCTGTACATGATATGGGGAATGGAATGGACAGAGGAACTGGGGAAAATACAGATGCATTTGTTGGTGTTGCTTTGCTGCAGCTGACGATCGCCCCTTGTAATGTCTATGGTAATAGACATCCCTACATGAGGACAGGTGATATATGCAGCAGGGGATGGTGACCACATGGCCCTCACTGTGCCTGCACTCCAGCCGAGCGTGTCCATGAGGCTAGGAGCGAGCAGCAAGGATAGCCTTGGTGCTGGTCTCGTGCTCTGGGAGCTGCCGACAGCCGCTCTCAGTGCTCGTCCCCAGAGCCACCACAGCTTCTTCCCCGCCCTGCCTGGCTCAGGCAGCCGGGGCACCCAGGAGGCCGCAGCAGCAAAGGGAACCGGTAAGGGGACGCCTCAGCCTGGGCAGCCCACTGGGAGGGTTTCCTTCCTGAGGGACCCGGGCACTCGTTCCTCCGCTGACGGGGTCAGAGAGTGACCGTGGCCTCTCTTCCTTTCCTACGGTGATTGACCCCTGCAGCTGCAGAGGTGGGGTGAGGAGCAGCCCCTCATCCCCTTTGCTCTCGTACCTACCACAGCAGCTGGACAGCATGGCCACTGTACTGGACCATTGCCGTCCCATTTGCCAGGACACTATGGATGACACAAGATAGATAAAGCCGTGCCACCACCGGCTCTGCTTTGGTTGCGTCTGTTGGTAGCCCACATGCCCCCTCTGCAAGTTCTTTATTATGAGAGTGGTGAGGTGCTGGAACAGGCTGCCCAG
>NW_024884767.1:18878357-18926603 GCF_019232065.1 Centrocercus urophasianus
TTTCCCGCCTGACTCCAGCTGTGCTCCAGCCCCTGCTGCCCTGGCTGCACCAGGAGCTGAGTCAGCTCTTTGGGTCTGACCACAGGGCAGCCTCTGCAGCGCAGGGCCGAGTCATCTCTGGCCTGTGCTTCTTTGGCCTGAACCAGACAGCGCTGACTCTGTGGATGATCAGCTGCCTGCAGATCCGGGCTGCCAGCTTTGTGCAACGGCTCGTTGCTCAAGCTGCGCAGGTGTGCAACGGGCCGGTGCCACATCTGCGTGCCACAAGACAGCAGGGCAGCCCCGCAGCTGCCCATGGTTCACAGACTCCCCACGCCGGCCCACAGCCCTCCAGCAGCACCGTGGAAGACAACGTGGAGGAGGAGCTTCCTGTCCCCTCAACTGCTGCCCTTGGTGAAGGTCCCAGCCAGCCTCCATCCATCCCGGCTCCATTGCGCACCGACCAAGCAGCAGCCCAGGAGGAGCCGGGGAAGGCAGTGCCAGGTCCCTCCGGCACCAGCAGGGCCACGCAGCGCTCACGCAGGGCGCCTCGGCGAGCTCCAAAGAGGAGGGCCCGCAACTCTGAGGCCTCTGCACCTCCTGCCAAGAGGCCACCCCGCCGGCAGCACTAGGACACCGCCCCAGCAGCTGGCGAGAACAGGGCCGGGCCTGCAGCTGGGGCACAGCCAACAACGGGTTGGAAGGGACCTCAAAGATCACGGATCTCCAACCCCCCCGCCACAGGCAGGGCCACCAACCTCCACACGTAACACCGGACCAGGCTGCCCGAGGCCCCATCCAACTTGGCCTTGAACACCTCCCGGGACGGGGCATCCACAGCTTCTCTGGGCAGCCTCACCGCTCTGCCTGTGAAGAACTTCCTTCCGACATCCAACCTGAACCTTCCCTCCCTCACCTTCAGATCATTTCCCCTTGTCCCGCTGTTATCTACCCTTTCCAAGAGTTGACTGCAATAAAATCACATAAAAGTCTCCGTGTTGTTCCCAGTGCCTTTGTCAGCGCTGTGCACGAGGGAGGTCTGAGCTCTGCTGGGCCTGGAGGCCTCCCGTGCTGCTGTTACTGTTTCTTTACAACCTCCCTTAACACGTTGCAAAGGCAAACGTCGACAGAGGAGGCACTGCTTCATTTCTATGCAGGGCACAAGGTGGCTCATCTCCACCAATAAACACTCCCATATCTTTACACTGTCTTCTACTTACAATCCCAAAGGTCTCACTCCACACCCATCACATACTGATCCCACTGATATATGACAGGCTTACAAGGTTACACAAGCATAACTGAATCTTCTGCACCTGTGCAGAGGGTTCAGGGTCCTTGATGGTTGTTTGGGAAGGTGTCCCCCTCCTCACTTTCACCACATTTGGGCTGGCATCTGGCGAGAACAGGGCCAGGCCTGCAGCTGAGGCACAACCAGCCTCAGCGGCTCAGACTGTGTCAGACTGAGGAAAACCATATGACAGAAAAATCTCTGTGTTGCTACCAATGGCTTTGTCAGTGCAGTGCAGTGCTGCGAGCTGTTTTATGAATCTCCTGGATCTATCTGTATTAGATCTGTGGTGTTCCCAGGTTACATCTTGTGGTTTTGAAATCAGCCATAAGGATAAGGGCAGCTGGTCTTGAGGTATCTCTTAGAACCTTTAAGAATAATTCATCGATGTTTTCAGCCTGGGTGGGATGGCAATTGAACAACAACATCCTCTTTATTTAATTATCCTTTAATCCCTGCCCAGAGGCTCTCAACTACATCACTGCTAAGCAGGAACTCTGTACATCTCAACCCCTCCTTCATGAACAGCTACTTCCCCTGCATCACCTGCCCAGCATATCCCTGCTGAGGATCCCAGAACTGTCCATTGTGACACACCAGCCACAGGGTTCTTCTCACCATGTTTTGTCCATGCTGGTGATGTTGTAACTCTAAGACCAAGCCCAGATTTCTAGTTCCTCTTCCTTCTTCCTCATGAGTAAGAGTGAAGAGAGGGACAACAGGCAGCACTGCTTACAACACATTTGTCATTGCTGTCTCCACTCCTGCTGCTTTCTCTGTTGATTGCCCATCATGTCCTGATGTGCCTACTGGGTCCTGAAGTGCATGAGGCTGTCTCATAGGAAGAGGACATGATCCTATCCCTTTGTGGGAAGGGTTGAGGTGTTCATGTCCGCACTTTATTCCTCATGTGAGAGGCAATACTACCTCAAAAGCATGCACTGCTTAGCTCCAGGCCTGCACCACTACAGATTCTCCCAGGGAGTTTTTTTCCAGTTTAACGGTGTCTCGCTCCAATTTATAGGAGGGAGAGGAGGTTCTTTTATTATCTATATACCCAGCGTGAGATTAAGAAGCAACGGTTCAAATGTTGGTCCGACCAGTTTATTACAAATCTTAATCAGGGAAATGGGGAAGGGGAGGATGGACACTATTATGAATTAGGGTAATGGGGAAGGGAAGGAGGGCGATAAAAAAGATAGAAAAGAAGAAGCAAGGGGTCTTTATAGGCAGCAAGAGGAAGATAGTCACCACCATGGTTCCAGCGTGGTTCATTGTTCTGTCTTTGATCTTCAGTAGCAGTGGGTCGTCAGGCAGAGTTGTTCTGTTGACAACAATGAGAACCATGGCGATGATGGCCCCTTTTCAATGCTTTCAAAGTGGTCGAGTCAGCTGTCTTTGGAGTGACAGCTCAAATCCAAAGTGGTTGAGTCAGCTCTCCTTTGAGTGGCAGCTCCTGGCTCTGGGATCTCAGCAGGAAACTCCTTTGTTCTTATCTTCCTGGCCTTGCCAGCAGATAAGAGGGAGCAGAGAGGCGCCAACTTGTATCTTGCCTTCTCAGGATACAATGGTATCATCCCCCAGTCTTCCACAGCAAACAGGAGTTATTTGGTAACAGGCAAGATCTTTTGCCAGTAAACAGTCCTGAGCACTATCTTCCGAAGGCAAACAGCTCCAAAGATGTAAAATTGTCCACACAGCGATTTTGATTGGCACATAATATCCATCACTTGCCTCCTCAACAAAATACCTAAGGAAGCAAGCTTTGAGCAAAAAAAACAAAGAAGGATTCTCACAAACGGACCATAATGCCAGCCCTTGTACATCTCCATTACCCCAGATCTAGCCTACCCTTCACCTTACTCTCTGCCTCCAAGACTCAGACCTCTTCTCTCCTTCCAGTTTGTAGTGCTGATTATGCTCAGGTTATTGAAAAATTTGCCTCTGCCTGAGGCAGGAATAACCCAGACTGTCTTTCCCAGAACGCTTTTTGTATGCAATACAAGGACTTTATTCTATTCTGCAGTATGTAACGGTTTTGACTGAGCAGGGTCAAATCAATTACCAGAACCTCACTAGGGTTAAATGTCCCCAGCACCCATTCCTCTTTCCTTTACTGTCCTTTGTACTTCTTCATTTTTCTACAGGCTGATTCATGACAGGAAAATTTGGTATACCTATTCAATGCCATTCTCCTTAGACCAGGTGCCTTTGAAGTTGTTTCGGAAATGAATCCTGTGCCTCGCTCAGTTCTTTTTGGAGAGAAATGCTGCCATAAGACTTGTCATTCATTCCCCAGGACAGTGTTCTGTGCAGTGACATAGAGTATGGGCAACATTACCAGCCATCTGGTGGTTGCTTTTGCTATTTAAGTGCATGGCAAAGTGAACGTGGAACAGCAATGAGGCCTTGCTCCAATGAAGGCTAATGATATTCTGGGCGAATAGGTGGAGTGAAATAGGTGAAGTGTTGTCAGCAGGTCAAGGGAAGTGATAGTTTGTCTGTTTGAGATACTTGCTCAGCTTTGCCAAGCGATAAGGCAGTATCCATGACTCCAGGTCTTCTGGCACCATGGCGTGCCCCAGCGACTGGGCGGGAAAGACCTGAGACAAAGCAGCTGACGGAGGTTGCCATGCTCCCAACATCTCTCAACAGTAGCATAATTTATCAGAAAATGTTAAAAGCGAGCACATAACAACTAAACAATCCCGTGAGAGCTAAAATTAACCTCTGTACATAATTCAAAACTTAAAAGAAAATGAAAAATAATTTGCAGAAATCATATAAAATGTTGCCAAAACCCTGCACTAGGGTTTAAAGCTTACTGAATCAACCAATAAAAAAATTCTATACCTTCACCAACTATGTGAAAAATATACAGCTCCACTCTTCATAAAGAAACTGGTAAAAAAAAATCTTTTTTTTTTGTTGTTGTTATTTTTTTTTTTTGTTTGCAATGAAGTTGTTATTTTTAGTCTATAATAGAGTATTCAGCCTTCACACCCCATTTGGAGTTCATGCATATCTGAGAATGGTATGAAAACTGGTGTTTTTGAGCAGTGTTCTTTTCGATAGCACAGATGCAAGAGGCCATATTATGCTGAATCATGTTTGTAACTGTGTACAATTGATTGGATTAATTTACACCACTATTTATTGGGTAAGTGCTGTCTTTTAATTACCTACTACAGCAGAAATGTAAGCATATAACTGATAATCACTAAACGAGGCCATGAAAAATTCTTGAACTGTAATCAAGATGTGCTTATAGTGGCAGTAGAGGCTCTGAAGCATGTCCAGAGAAGGGCAGTGAAATTGTGAAGAGTCTGGAGCACAAGTCCTATGGTGAGCAGCTTAAAGAACTGGGATTGTTCAGTCTAGAGAAGAGAAGGCTCAGGGAAGACCTTGTTGCTCTCTACACTGTCCTGAAAGGAGGTTGTGGTGAGATGGGAATTGGCCTCTTCTCCCAGGTAACAGTGATAGGACGCGATTGCACCATGGGAGTTTCAGGTTGGATACTGCAAAAAATTTATTTTCTGAAAGAGTGATAAGGTGTTAGAGCAACCTCCCCAGGGAGGAGGTGGAGTCACCATCCCTGGTGGTTTTCAAGAGAAGTGTAGATGTGGCACTGAGGGACATGATCTAGAGTGGTCACAGACATGGGATAATGATTGGACTAGATGATCTTACTGGTACTTCCAACCTGAATGATTCTATGATTCTTTCCAAATGTCCTTTCTCTTGTAGTCTTTAACAGTAGCCCGGTGAGCCTGACTTTTCTCTACCTGGTTTAAGCTTTCTTAACCTCTTCATGTCTTTTTTGTCCCAAAACAAATACGTAATTCAAGATGTTTCCACCATTTTCTCATAGCAAAACTTGAAAGATATGTAATCTGTGCTTACTGTGGTTAAACAGTATTTGAGAGTTACTCAGTTACTGTGTAGATGTGCAGATTGACATAACGGTATCCTATGGGCATTCCCAGAAATCTTCCTGCCAGAGGAAATTCTGTTAACATGCTAGGATGCTATCCAGAATTAAAGCCCGAGATCAATGCAAAGGTGGGAAAGTAGTTAGCTCCAGAGTCAAGGTGGGTAAGGAGAAGCACCCAGAGTCCCAACTAGCTGAAAATACACACTGTACATTGAAACTATCTTGAAATATCATCATTTATATTACATATGCAAACTTTTGTGCTATTTTTAGCTGGCCTTTTTGTTTCAAGTTGTTGAGTAGACAGTCAATTTCTGAAATCTCAGCAAAGCAAAATCAAACTCACCAAGCTTTTCACTAAAATAGAAAGGCTGAAGTGTGCTATTTCCCTGAATGGCAGAATTAGCTCTGCTCCATAGCAATGTTTTGTCTTTTCTGGTGCCTACCTCATCTAAAAAAAAAAAAAATGTGCTGCCCAGGTAATGTTTCTCAGCCTTTATTCTATTCCTTAATACTTCCCAAATATTATTCTTAGGTGCTTCTGTTCAGATGCTGACAGATGCTGTTAAGTTCATCTCAACTGCATGCCTTTGCTATCAGGATTTTCAGACTCAGTTTCATGGCTCAGCAGCTGTTCAAAACCTTATATTCATCCTTTGCTTTGCTGGTCTAACAGGAATTACCCTTAGGTTACCCTTAGGTCCAAAAGCTTCAACAATGGTGCCTAAGTAGGTAAGTTCTCACATTTTCTTTCATAATTTTCTGATAAATGAGAAAAACTGTGAGAACAAAGGTTAATAACTTTAGTAGCAACAACAACAACAAAAAAAAACAATCAACCAAACTCAGGAAACAAGTAACAAAATAAGAGTAGATGACTTCAGCTCTCCTCCTCCTCCACTCCTGATAAATTCACAGGATTTATTCTTTCTATTTGCTCTCCAACTTCTCTGTTCATACTCCTGCTGGACCATTGGCAAGTGCAAGCTGACTCCTTAATCTATGTGCAAAGAGAGAATATTTGAAGTATGAGGAGTATTATGTAGGGATGCAATCACATGGCAGAAAAAATGGTACTGTAGTACAGTACTACTTTTGGATTAACTGCTTATTTTCAAAGAAGGATGAAGTAGCCTGAATGCTGCATCATGGTAATGCTTTCTTACCTGCTTCTACAGGATGTAGAAGAGTGGTCTGTAATATACAAACAGCAATAAGTACTATAATAGCTCCAACTCTCTTCATCAAACAAGAATGTCTAAATCCTTATTTTTACATAAAGCGATGTCCTGAAGTAACTCAGCTTTTCCTCTGCCAGCTGTATCACTGCTTGTCCGCCTTTCATCTTTCCTACTTCCAGTGTCTTCCAGAGTCTTCTAACTGAGCTGCTTGCCTCTTCAGCAATCACACCAATATCCACCACTGCAGCATGAGGCAGAGGATCTATCTTCTGAAGATAGGAGAAACTCAGACTCAGACAGGCAAAGGCACCTGTAATGCCTGTTTACAGCTCTGCAAGGACTGATAAATTCCTCTTAATAAATCTGTACCTCAATTAGGGATCAGGCTGTTATAGCTGAGGAATTATAGTGTAACTTGTCTTCCCTATAGCAGTAGAAGAGGTGTGTTCAGTCCTTTGTCATTTTCTTTGCCCTGTGCTGGACTCTCCAGTTAAGTTACTAGGATGAACCAACAGGCAATTTGTCATATAAGTTATCACTGACTTAGCAAATTGGAAATGAGCTGTTTGCAAGGACAAAGCTACGTGGCTTTATCCGTTGTAAAAGAATGGCAAGTGAATAGGAATCCACTCCATATTCTCTCTGTTACACTTCTTGTATTTTGTTATCTGGAGCATTTGAAGATGTTAGGAAAGATGTTGATAATTCCTAAAAAGAAAATTCCAGATCATTGGGATTCCCTAGAATAAGATTATGGTTTTATAGCCACTATGTATCTTCAGCTGACTATGTTGAAGACACTGGTACTGGTTACTTCCTTAATTTGAATGGTGTCAATTAATAAGAAATTATTATGTAGATTGCTCCAAAGTAATTTCTCCTATTTATTTTCATCCAAACTGCAACAGATACAAAGAGCAAGAGATAACACTGTTTGATAGAAGTAGTGTTCTCTGAGTGTTCTTGCTTCCTTGGTTTTTTGACAATTTTTTAAAAACTTATGATGTCGTATACGTACACACCATCACTAAGAGGAAAATCAGAAGAAACTTTGGAGACTGGAAGTTGCCTGTGTGCAGGAAACTTTTTGTCACAATACAGTCACTCTATTTTTACCGGGTCATTCAGGGAGTTTCTCAGCTCCACCTTGTTGGAGGAGAGAGCTTAGTAACAAGAAAATTAACTTGAAGGCAAGATGTCAGTAACAGTGACAAAATCTCAGTTAGTTCCTATACAGTTTCCTATTTCTAGATCAAAACCTTGGAAAGAAAACTTAGACATGCAGCTGAGGTGAAAGGAATAGGAAAGGATCTTTGGGAAATGACTCTCATGTTATTTCTCTGCCTTTGGACTTCACAGGAGATGACAGCACTCTCTGACAGAGCACAGTAAAATAGGATTGTAGCTCTGAAATCTTTCTTGTTAATGGTAGGGCTCTTCTGCTTACCTGATGAAGAGAAGCATACGGATTCCACTTTAAGCCAATTCTTGAATTGCTTAAAAGAAAATATTATAGAGAGAAGAATAAATAAAACATGAAGTTACATATTTAATCTGTTTACAAATTGTAGACATTTTGTTGACTATCTAAATTATTTAAATGCAGTTGAAGGAGTAAAGATGATCAATATGAATTTTAAGCAAACTTCTAAATTGCAAAAGGCAAGAACTGTTGCTTATGAATGCAGAATGTATTCTAAATCAAGAAAGAGCCATGATGCAGGTGACTTCAGACTGTACTCACTAATACGTTGTATTTCAGAACTGTGGATTTTTCTGTTGCTAATGGATGGTCTCAAAGTTGAAGTGGCTGAGGATGCAGCTGGCAGAGAATTCACATGAATGCTTTTCTGTGCCTTTCTATATGAGTGAGATGCAATCTAAAAAGAAAAGAGGTAGAAAATAAGTGTGTACTATGCAGACAGCAAAGCAAAATCTCCTTGGATTACTTTCAATTATCAACTTACGTATAAAGCCAGTTTGCTTTCCAGCAGTTTGAAGGCCGGACAGCTATCCTACAGTTTTTTATGCTCACGTAAGGAGGAAGTCTGTTTCTGTTACATTTCTTTTGCTGCTCTTAAGTGAAGTCCCTAGGACTATCTGTGTCACTGTACTGGCTAACACTACAGTACAATGCACAAAACATGAGTATAGAGGTAGATTTTAGCTGGTAAGAGTACATTGTGTTTGCTGAAAGCATACTTTCCTCAGTACTTAAGCAAAGTTTTCAGTGGATCACATGAACAAAACGCCAAACATTTGATGCAGACATTTGAAAAACACATACTTTCTTTTTAAATTTTATTTGAGCCAACAGTATGTTTACAGCTTCTCTCTGCTGCTCTGTAGGATAAACTGAAACATCTCCTGCCAGCAAAAATGAACAGTTCACAGACAGCAAAATTAAAGCACATTTTGATGCAGTCAGCCTAGAGTGTGGATGGGAAACAGATGCAGAAAGAGTAAAATGACCGAATGTTGATATTTAACATGTCCTGAGTAGCAAATATGCTTACAAATTTGTTCTACTGAGAGATTTCCTCACCTTAGGAATGGCATTCTGGAATAAAGACTGAAACCATAGGCAGAAATAAGCAAATGGTAGGAAGCTTAGTTCCCAAGAGCTATTAATAATAAGAAGGTAAGTGATAAACAATTAGGACTATAAAAATAATGAGTAGAGACAGCATGTGTTCAGAAAGCTGATGTTAATGAGTTGGCCTGTAGCTAGAGTGGTTTTAGCAGCAGTGTGGTCAGCTGTGCAAATACACCCTTCTAGCAGCTTGGGCAGCCATGGGTCTGCTTCTTGGCAGCTGTGAGGAAAAGGACAGAGCTGGGGCTGCTTATGATCAGTCGGTTTGTGTGTGGGAGGCATTTAGGGAAGGGGAAATAATAGGGAAGGGGTTCTTTTAAGTGCTTCTAGCAAATATGGTCTGAATTAGGTTGTTTTTGAAGAAGTGGTGTGCTACAGTTGTTCAAGTTATTTACGAGAATGGGTCCTTGTGCTCTTGGCTTCTGACTGCAGATATATCTTCACAATGAATACTGAGGAGGAAAAATATACCTGACCTCTTAAGAACTGCCAGTTACAGATAAAGACTTTGAGGATTACAGACCAATATTTTCTCATTTGGGTGCCTACATGGAGCATCCACAGTCTGACAATGAGTGAAATTTAGTCTTACTTTCTTGGCATTGACTACCACTTCTACTTCATTGATTCATTGATTTGAATTTGAGCTTAAGTGCACAGGCTGTTTGAATCATAAGCTACTTAAATGAGGCTTATTGGTGCAAAAACTTTATAAACATTCCTGTTAATGCCTTCAGTTTACTCATCCATTGGCATTCTGTTTTCAGCTTGTAAAGATGTACGCAGGTGTATTGAAATGAAAGAGTATGAAGACAACTCTTTTCCATGCAGTACCTAATGTGGACGAAGTAGAGCCATGATTCTATTTATATATTACCACATTCCTTTCCCCCTTTCTTTAAAAAACAAAACAAACACTCTAACTTTTAGACTTAAGCAACAGCTAGGATTAAAACTAATGAATGAGTTCCAGAGCAGGCAACCCTTTGTCACTGCTGATTGCCATCAGATTTTCAACTTACCTTAAAAATCATTCTGCAGCAAGCCGTGAATTATAGAGATAGCTGGAAAGTAAATGGTTTCTGGTTGCTGTGTGCACTTCATAAAGAATGAGGAAAGGATTCTTTTTGTCGCTTCTTTTTTTTTGTTGTTCCTATTGCAATGAAAACCCAGCAGGATGTAAGAGTAATCAAGAGGAGATGACATCTTCTACGTACGGTTACATAGGAAAAGTATCAGGAGCTAAAGGTGAAAAACAGTATCTGAAAAGAATTGGTGGCTAGAACAAACAGGTGCCAGGATGAAAGAAGTGATAGCATTTTGGCTGGAAGAATGGTTAAGTATTCAGATATACACTGAAGACAAACACTTTCCATGCCAGGAATTTTATTTCATTTTCCAGGACTCTGGACAAAGTTACAATCAAAAGTGAAACTTAAGGAATTTAAGTGCCGTTGTCTTTGTTGAATTCTAGCAAAAGACTTAGGTAAGAATGTGATAGCATACCCCTTTATTGTGACCCTTTCTGGAATATGAAGAGTGATTGACTTCATTATGGAAATAATTCTGAACACTCCAGTAATCAAAAGATCTTCTAGTATTGTATGCCCTGTGGAACAGTTCACTGCCTATGGCAAAAAGTCCATGTTTTACATGGACTTGAGTTACAGGAGATGAAGATGTTTTGTGTCACTGTAGTACTGCAAGAATCTTTGAGGCGGAAAGGTGATAAATTATTTTTTCTTGAGGATGATTCAGATGCAGTGTGATAGGCTATAAATGTGGGTGAAAATATGTCTTTCTTCTCTAGGTCATTTTGTAAATGATCCTAAAGATTTTTAAATACTGAATCTGATAGGTTCAGTGATGAAGATCTTTTGATGGATGGCTTTCACTGCAAACATTTAAAAACAAAACAAAACAAAACAACAAAAGCCTGAATCAATAGGCTAGGAATTTGAAGGTAACTAAAAGGGAAGGAGCATTTCCAAGTAATGGTCATTAAAACATAATTCAATCCACATTAACCTCCTTTAGCCGATGGTGCCAGCACGTTCAATCTCAAATTTATTAGCCAGGCAACTTGCCAACTCTTTACAAAAAACACTGAAATATGCTGCGATGGCTGTTTGATCAGCTCTCCATTCTGCTTGTCTGTCTTACCCCTACAGAAAATAACTGGCCTACTTCAGTGCTCAAAGTAATCAGATCATGCATGTAAGGGGAAAGTAACCCAATGTCAGTGCTCATAACTGGAATGCGTATCAGTAATGATAATTTTGACTTCCCATCTCTAAAAGGATCCCTTTCAGCATTAGTTGATGTTTCTTGATAGACAGAACAAGAAAATTTAATAACAAGATATAAGGAAACTGGCAATTTTAAATTAAAAAAAATGTCTTGGCAATAACTAGATCTTCCTATGAGAATTTTTTTCCTTGGTTTTTCAGTTTCTAGTTTCCTGGGAACACTTCTACTGCTGTCTGAATTGTCTGGTTGTCTGACCCAGCCAAGAAATGTGGTGGTACAAATGCCAGTTCAATACATTCTTCATTTTCAAAGTTTTATTTATGGACTAAGAGGAAGTACACTTTACACACTTTACATATCACTCCAAGAGTTCATTGTTAGCATCACAAATCTAAACAGTCTAATTCAAGAAACATTATTAAATCTGATCTCATTGTAACAGAAAAAGAGTAATTCACAACAAGTCCTGAAGACTTGGTGTAAAGCTTATGGTATGTTACTAACAATGGCTAGCAATAAGTATATTTTGCTAAAGTGTGTATTTATACACAGAACTGGTAGCAACTGTGGTTGGGAGTTTAACAGTAACCTAACAAATTCCACCATCCAATTACAACTAACCAAATTATACCAATTTCTGGTGTAATTTATTTCCTCCTTTTTTTTTTTCCCCTCTCCCCCCAAAAAATTTCATCTTAGAATAGAAAAAAAAAAAAAAAAACAACAAAAAAACACACACACAAAAAAACAACCAAGTAACCAGAATGCCTCACAATGCTTTGTTTGTTTAAATCACTCTGAGGTGGGGAAGGGAAGGAAGTATGACATTTTAATTTAGTGGCAGATTTCCAATAAGTTTTCCTTGGGAAAACTTTGCATACCAAAGATGTTAGGGAGTTGGTGATTATTTTTTGTACACATAGTAACTTTTTTATGTTGCACTAATCTTTGGTTAAAAGAACACAGACTTTGTAAGATATTTGTATAAAACATGCCATTTTTGTTTGAATAACCATTTTAAGCTGACTATTGAAATTAAATGCAGGCTGAAGATTGAGAAGTAGAAGAGAAAAAATGTACACAAATGAACAGATGAAGCATTTCTTAACTGTGAATATCACAACTTTGATGTCTAGTTTTTAAAACTTACACACACAAAAAAGAAAGTCTTGGATGTCATTTGAGTGTCAAGAAAGCATACTTATTCAATTTCTTCTGAATTATAATATGTATATATAAGAGTACATAATGGTTTTATTTGCCCTTTTCTCTTATATCTCAACAAGTTCTGAGATGTGAATAAGAAAATGATGACTTTTTTGTGGCCAGATCCTTACCCTTTCTTTTAAACTAAACGCCTAAATTCTTCTAAATTCTTCCTTGTGAGCTTATACACTGGTATAAGCTAGATTTACTAGACAGCACAGTTTATTAATTAATTACTATTGTGTAGAGGTTACTGGAAACTAAGGGGTAAATTTTCAAAGTGTCTGGCTCCAGTGGAGCTTTGAAATAATCCACAATTGCCTAACATGACATTGCTTGAATGGCTCTCTGGTCTGATCAACAGTGCAGGTCCAGGTGTTCGTATCCAATAACTGTTCAACCAGAGAGGTAAATCAGAGGTTTGGATGACAGTCATCCTTGAAAGATGAGCTCTGACAAATCTGGAACAGCAGAAGCTCTACAAGTTGTCTCTGCTAATAGCTGCATTTTGCAAAGTATCACTGTGAAATTTATTAGATTGCTTGAGAAATGACAGAACATTTATTGAAAGGTAGTATTTGAGCTGAAAATTCAATAAGATCTTAATTAATCCTTTCTGTGTTCCTGGATATTAGGCAACGATTAGCTGGTCAAAGATGATTTTCAATTTTGCAAGTTCCTTAATGGCAATATAATGTAAGCCTACCTAAAAGATTTGCTTAGAGAAAGAGTAATATATGGAGCCATCTATTTGGCTGTCAGAGAAAAAAAGAAATTAGTGTGTCCTTTCTAGCTCTCTCCAGATAAATGTTTCAGCCCAGGTTTTTGGGGTACCTCTTGCTTACAAAACAAATTCTCTCTTGAAAGTGACCAGATGGCAGAGGAGAAAAAACAGAGTTTTATCATCTCTTACTGAGAATAAATGTCTATGCTGTGAGGCTTATTTGTCTTTATTCAGGTGTCAATGTGCAGTCACTTTAATGACTAAGGTTCAAGATTTTTCCGTTCTTTCTTCTTTTATTTCAAGTGATGTTGCTTCATACGTATACTTGCTTAGAACAGTGAATAGTCATTTTCAGATCTCCAGAAAAATACGTCAGTCATAAAAAGACTTCCATGAGGCCCTTAACAAGATCTATTTCACTTCATTAATATAGAATGAAGTTAATGTTTTTGCTAAATTAATATTAAGAATCAATATTAAGAAACGTATGTGGAAGCGGTATACTCCAGATATTCAAAATAAAATATTCTCAAACTGACCATACTGCTTTCTGTAATATTTCTATGAGCTGGAAATTACAGGGAAAAGTGGAATGGCATTCTCTCATACCTCTAAAGAGGATAAATACAGGGTTAGGAAAAATACATATATATATATATATAGTTGAAAAGAAAACTATTTTATTTTTTGTAAATTAATGCAATTAAATTGGATGCTATGGACATGGAGTGAAACAGATACAGGCTCTAACACACATACAGGAAACAGTTTGCATGTACAGTTATCACACTGAACAATAGGAAGCATTTTAAGAAAAGTGCTTGAATTATATTTACTTAAATGGAGTATAATTTTTAACATGATAAGAGTTTCAAAAGCTGTGCTTTTCTTCACTTCATAGGTAACCCATTTTGGATTAGCAATATGGATATTTTTTTCTGCTGGGGTATGCTGAGCATTGGCATCTTGTAAGATCTTCCACAAGAGGTAAAATCTTTCATCAGTAACTCAATTAAGTTGTAAGGTGGTAAAACTTCACATAGACTGAGTTGCAGTTATACACAGGCAGCAAGTATGAGGCAGATTTAAGGAATGGCTACGCTGAAGACACTGGGCCACTTTCTGAGTGCACTGATTATGACAGCTTTGAGACTAAACATTTTTATTGCATTGCTACACTAATATCTTTTGCCTCTCAGCAGAATCCATTAACTTAGTTTCAGGGTTTTCTAAAAGAAATACATTTGATTTCTCTGAAGGGTCCTTCTGTTTATGCCAAAATAGGGCCAAAACTGTGTTCTGTGTAATTATATCCCTTGATGATGTTTCACAGAAAAGCTTTGGTTCAAAACCAAAGCTAACAAAAGCTTTGGTTCAAAGGTACTGGTTACTAAAAGAACTCAGAAATCCTGCATACTCATTTTTTTTTCTAAATTGTGAAATTATTATCTGATGAGTAGGACTCTATTACTTAGAGAAACTTACTTTACAGGTGGAAATGCAGAAATATATGTAGAGACACATATTCTGTACTGCTTGTGTGCAAAAAGTAAATATACTTCTAAAGGTAATTGGTAGTTGCAAACCATGTGTACTGAAAGGATGGTGGCACTATTCTTAAAAATGACAGAAAAGGGGAAAGAAATAAATGTTTTTGGTTTTGTTTTTTTTTTAACTGGTGTCATCAGTGCTATGATACCTTATCCTCACTTTAGTCATCTGATGTAAGATATTGAATTATCTTCACATAGCTTCGGAGGCTAAAAACCCAGTTTGGATCATCGCTCTTACTTATATCTTCTGTAATATTTCTACCCACATAGTAATCACAAATGTCAATGACAGTAGCAGTAAACTGAAAAGCAAGCAAACAAACAAAAAAACCACAGACAGTAGAGAATTTTGTTATTGTCTAGAGTATCACTGTGCTTAATAATTTACCGTTTTAATTTAGGATAATATTATTCAAACACCTCAACTATTTTATATAATAATTATTGGACACGTCAGCAAGGGGCACGTGTGAGTGACACATGTATTTCATAAGCACGTTTTCATATTTAACAGTATGCCCCTACCTACCTACAGCCCCTAGTCCCCTCACAAATATTCCACCTGTTTGTGCACTACTTAGATACAGAGTCAATAGTCACCCTGAGTGGAAAAGTTTAAGGTAAGAATGCTGACAGAACAATAATCCAATGGCCTGAACAAGCCAGTAAAGCATAAAATTTGGTGTCGGTGGGAAAAGAAAAGCAGAAATCTGGTCAGCGTTTAGTAGAAGGAGCTGGAGAACTTTCACAGATCCTCTGGCTGTTTGTAAGTGCTCCAAAGGAAGAAAGAATCTGTTCTACTTATGGATGAACTTATTATCAGATTTCCTATAACTGCCTCCCCTTGGAGAAGGAAAGAAAGTGAGCCCAACAGCACTGAATTTTATAGTACTGATGAGTAAGTTAAAGAGAACCAGAAAGCATCCACTACTGACCATCAACCAACACATTCATATGCCATTAATACTGTCTTGTCTGGCACCACGTAACAATTACAGATAAAAAGTAGCTTCTTGAGCAGTAAGTACTGAAGGTGTCTGTAATCATTAAAGACAGCTGTTGAAATTAGGAATGCTGAAGCAAAGAAGTTGAAAAGCAGATTGCAGAAGAGCAAAGACATAAGTGGGAGGAGAGGTCAAAACATTTGGAACAATGCCAGGAAAATAAAATAAATTAAAAAAAAAAAAAAAGAGGAGGAATAAAGTGAGAGATTAGTAAATGAAAGGGTTTTTAAGAGATATGTGTAAGAGAAAAAACTGCGTGAAAAAAATACAAGATAAAAAAATGTTAGAACAGAAACAGAATGGAAGAAAAATGCAATCTTTTCTTGTCATTCTAGAAAGCTAGAGAAATGGGATGGTACCTTGCTCTGAAGTTGAAGAGCAAATATTTCTTTTTATATTTAATTAATTTGAAACAGATTGAATCAATCAAACTAAATTATTTGATTCGTCAGTCAAATGATACATAGTTTAAAGGATAGTTATCAATTTCAAGCATAATTATTTAAGCTCATGGCTCTTTTGTCATGATTTTATCATCATATTATTACATGAAAGAGAAAATCAAGATTATAAAAGATGCTAAGAAAAGCTTCTCTGTGTGAAAGAGGGAAGTGAAGAAAATCATAGAATCATAGAATGGTTTGGGTTGGAAGGGTCCTTTAAGATCACCTGTTTCTAATCCCCCTGCTATAGGCAGGGACATCTCCCTCTACACCAGGTTGCTCAAAGCCCCACCTAATGTAGCCTTGAACACCTCCAGGGAGGAGACATTTACAGTCTCTTTGAGCTGTTTCTGTGTCTTACCGCTCTCACAGTAAAAAATTTCTTCTTAATATCTAGTCTAAATCTACCCTTTCCCAGCTTAAAACCGTTTCCGCTTGTCCTGTCACTACATACTTGTATAAAAGTCCCTCCCCAGCTTTCCTCTAGGCCCCCTTTTTTCAGGTACTGAAAGGTTTTCTGTGAGCCTCTCTTTTCCAGGCTGAAGAGCCCCTAATCTCTCAGCTTGTCCTTGTATGGAAGGTGCTCCAGACTTCTGATCATCTCTGTGGTTCTCCTCTAGACATGCTAGAGCTATGAATGGCTAGAGCTCGTCAGTGAAGACTGAGCCAAAGAAGTCATTGAGCATCTCAGCTTCCTCCATATTCCTTGTAACCAGGTCTTTAGTTTCCTTCCAGAGAGAGTCCACGTCCTTTTTATCACTGATATACCCGTAGAATTTGTTCTTGTTCCGCTTTATTCGCCTGGCTAGTTTTAATTCTGTCTGGATTTTAGCATTCCTAACTTGACTCCTGGCTTCCTGAACACTTTCTGTGTAGTCCTCCCAGGTGACCTGTTCCCACTTCTATTCCCTATAGACTTTCTTTTTGAGCTTAAATAAGTTCAGCTCTTTGCTGAATCATAAAGGCGTCCTGGCATTCTTGCCCACCTTCCTTTTTCTCAGGATGAACTGCTTCTGGATTCGGAGGAGATGGCCCTTGAATACCGACAAGGGTATGTCTTGAGCATCTCTTCTCTCCAGGGCTTTCTCCCTTGTCACACTGACAAGCAGTTCCCTGAAGAGTTCAAAGTCTGCTCTCCTGAAGTCCGCAGTGGCAAGCTTGCTGCACACCCTCTTTGACAGCCTAAGGATTTTGAATTCTGCAATTTTGTGGTCGCTAAAATCAAGGCTGCCCTTGAGCTTCACATTACTCACCAGTCCCTGCCCGTCTGTAAGGACAAGGTGTAGCATAGTCCCTTTTCTTGTTTTCCTGTACTACTTGGTAGAGGAAGTTATCATCAGCATATTCCAGGAACCTCTTTGATTTCTGGTGCACCTCCATGTTGTACCTCCAATAGATATCAAGGTGGTTGAAGTCCCCGTCTTGTATGAATGTATAGCTACTTCTATTTTTCTGTAGAGGGCCTCATTCACTTGCTCTTCCTGATCAGGTGGCCTGTAGCAGACCCCCACTATGGTGCCTCATTCCCTTGCTTTCCCTTTAGCCCTAATCCATAAGCTCTTTGTCAGCTCCTCTTCTATCCCAGGTGGAAGTCCAGGTCGTCACTCATTTAGAGGGCAGCATCCCCTCTCCTTCTACACTGCCTGTCCTTCCTAAAGAGTTCATACTCATCTATTTCTACATTCCAGTCATGAGAGTCATGCTACCACATTTCAGTTATGCCAGTGACTTCATAGTCTCATAGCCCTGTTGGCATGTACATGCCTGCAACTCCTACTGCTTGTTCCTCATGATCCATGAATTGGTGTACAGGCTCTTGAGCATAATCTCTCTACTGTACTATGCAAAATTCTCTGAAATTTTGCTGTGTATATGCAAAAATTCTCATGTTGAACCATGATTTTTAGAGCTGTGCTTCTCTTTTTCCATCAAGTTTTTCATCTATAGGCTATAAAGATATCTTTTTTTTTTTTTTTTCAAAGAAGCATTCACTTAAAGGCTGTAAATGCAGATATTACTGATGTAATCAGTTTCAAAGACATAGCCTATTTCAACTTTTTAAAGAAATGTAACAGAGAATGACTTGAACTGTAATCCCAGTTACTGAGAAAACTCATGGAATTCTCTTTTTATGTGTTTGACATCTATGACAATGAAAGCCTAACATATTGTCACAGAGGAAGACCCAAAATGCAGTACCTGAGTGTTTAGTTCTTCAGCAGTCAAACTCCACTTATCTGAAGAGGGATATTTTATATTGAGAATATGAAATGATTGTCAGCCAAATATTGAGCACATCCATAGTTTGCAATCTATGCATTAAAATGCCTAAAACTGACATGCTTGATCCAACACATGAACATTAACTGCTTGCCTCTGGATCATGACAAAAGAAAGAAAACTCAGACTTATTACATTGAGTAGTATCAAAGATATCTTTTGAACTAGCCCATTGCCCTTCTGCTTTTCCAGTGTTTGAGTGTCTTTTACTAACTCAAATTGTACTCCCTGCACAGGAAAATGGCCAAAAGAGTTTATTTATGTTAACATATTTTCCCAGTACATTTGGCACAACTGCAGAGATGCCTAAGCAGTGTGTCTTCTATTAGTTTAGCAGGATACATCTGTAGCCAGTAGGAGGGCAGGATGCATTAAGTTGTTTTTGGCTGGGCAATGGCTTGAATAATCCTACATTCCTGTCTGCTATCTGAAAGGATTTTAACAGATCTTCCCAGCAGGGATGCATATAGTTAATAAGAAGTGACCACTGTAGCAATTTGTACATATCTTCTTGCAATTACATACTGTGTCCTCCCTCTTGTAACAAGTTATTCATAGTGCAATGCAACTACTCCAGGACTGAAAGTATACATTTCAGTATTTAACACATATTTTAGGCAAATCTATGTATTTTGTACATATGTATGCCTTCTTCCCCAGTATGTTAAGACAGAACCAACTTTTAACACAACTTTTTAAAAAGCAGTTGACAAATATATTTAGAAACTTCATATCTAATGGAAAAGGACCACTTTTCTCTATTGTTACTGGAAACAAAGCTTGGTTTTAAAGGACTGTAAAACACTAGCTTCTCCTGAATGCTCCTCATTCACCTGAGTATTTAAAGAGCAAAGTAACAACGTACAAATTAGTACTTAAATAGATACTAAAGAGTATGCATATGCTTCTGCATGTGTTATTAAAAATGTGATGATGAAAACTCACTGAGCAGTGGGGGAAAAAAGATATGTATGTTTGATTGTTCTTCAAGAAACAGGTCAAGACTACATATAAGAGGCAAAAATATGGTCTTCATTTGTTACATATACTTAAAAGTTATCACTGAGAAAACTGTAACTTCTCATTTTATTCTGAAGATCCTAAAAAGAGCAATGCTTCTTAATGACTCTATCTTCTAAAAGGGTATTTTGTTCTAGTTCCACAAGCTTTGTCCTTGAAAAAACAGATAACATTAATATCATCATTTTTCTAACTCATCATCTTTTATCACTAAGTGAATGTGGTCATAATTGGCCTGCATATTTTTTCCCCAAAACTATTCAGCTGTTTCGTACCACTTTTCTATAAATGTGTTTTGTCATTTTTTCTATAAAATATGCATGGAATGTTTATGCAAATTTTCAGAGGGCAATAACTTTCAAATATATGTAATTTAATGGGATGGCTGCAGATCTGGCATGTTAAGTTTGACTGATAAAATACAGAAACTGCAAGGCTGGATTTGTGTGTGTTGATCCATGGAGCAGCCCCTCAGCAGTATCAAAGTAGTCTTGAAGCTCAGCTGATTTGAGTTGAAGTAGTCCTGAGAGATCTGTTAGTCACTAACCTATTAAAAAGAAAAAATCCTGTAATCTGTGGTCATTCTGCCTCTCTGCAAAGAAGAGCCCACGGGCCACCACGAGCCACTCAATACCTGAAAATGTATTTCAGCAAAACGTTGGAGAGAGCTCTACTTTTCTATAGAGGTGACTGCAGGGACAGAGGACTGGCAAAGTCCTTGATTCCCATAGACTTAGAGTAAATTACTTTTTTTTGGTCTTCTAGCTGTCATAAAGTATTTGGCTCTGTTTCTGGATGGTTGAGAAATAGCTACAGCAAAGGTACTGTGAGCATTTCTCAACTACAGTTTATAATAAAATCACCTTGTGCAGTTTTGTTTTGTCAACTGGAGTGAGATTTTCATTGTATTTCAAAAGATATCACAGAATCATGTAATCATATAATTGTTTGTGTTGGAAAGGACCTCAGTAATCATGAAGTTCCAACCTCCTGACGTAATGTATTAGATCAGCCCAGTACACCACCCAATCTGGCCTTGAATACCTCCAGCAATGGGGCATTCACAACTTCTCTGAGCAACTGGTTTCATCACCTCACCACTCTCTTAGTGAAAACATTCCCCCTAATATCTAAACTGTATCTTTCATCCCCTAGTTTTAAGTTTCCCCCTTGTCCTATCACTATCTACCTCTGTAAAATGTTGACTTCTCTCCTGTTTATAGTCTTTTAAATACTGGAAGGCAGTAATGAGGTCTGCCTGTAGTCCTCTTCTCCAGAGTAAATAGGCCCAGCTCCCTCAGCCTGTCATCATAGGAGAGGTGCTCCAGCCCCCTGATCATCTTCATGGCCCTTCTCTGGACCCTGTCGAAAAGCTCCACATCCCTCCTGTGTTGGAGGCCCCAGATCTGGATGCAGTACTCCAGATCTGCCCTCAATGGGGCAGAATAGAGAGGAACAACCCTCCCCTTTTTCCTCCTGCCACCCATTTTTTAATGCAGCCCAGGATACTGTTGGCCTTACAGGCTGCAATCTGGACAAGATTGCTGGGTCATGTCCAGTATTTCATCTACCAGAACCCCTAAGTCATTAGGGCTGCTCTCATGGAGTTCTTCTGCCAGTCTGTGAACACATATAGGATTTCCCTGATCCAAATGCAGCACCTTGCTCCTGGATATATTAAACTTATTTAGGTTCTCATGTGCCATTAGAAAACAAATGAATACATAACTACTTGAAGCTTCTTACTGCTATAATGAAAATAATTAATTCTTAGAAATGGACTTTATTTCCATTTTAATGAGAAAAATTGAAGATTTAATTGAAAAAATACATATTTATTAAAAAAAACAAACATGAAAGGTTAATATCATACTGAGTTATTTTGTGCTTTAAATTGCTCTAGTCAGCATGATGCAAGATCCAAGTGATAGGATGCAATCATAGTTCCTATCATACCGCCATACACTTTTCTTGTCTCCTGACAGTAACAGTGAGAAGAGGAATTGAAAGCTGTACTGTGCTGGTAAGCTAGAGCCAGCAAAATGACTATTACTGCCAAAGCAATGTACATCTCCTGCATCCTGGCCATTCCACAGGGCTAATTTTGCTGTACAGAAACGGAGATAATACAGCATAGATGTCCTTGAGAATAGCAGGATATAGTTTGGACACAAGTTTACAAGAATGAGGGAAGACAACTGGGAATACTGACAGAGAACTTGACCTATTTCAGTCTATGCTAACTATATTCTGACACAGGAATGAATCAGAGAACAGTAGCATCACTTTAATTTTCAGAGTGTTTTCCATGTACTTCTGCTTACAATTTAGGAGACATGTGAAGATAAAGTGTTTCAGAGAAATCCTTCAAAAACAGTGTATAGTTCAGTATACATATTCGGTATACAGCACTGAATGACTGTTAGGCTCATTTACACAGAGGTAGTGACAACTCACTAGGAAGATTTCAAAAGCCTGTCACGTGTCTATGGCTCACCTGCAGATTGTCTTGTTCTGGTAGAGGCTTCTAGTTCCATGTTGATCACATTTTTTGGGCCCTCATTCATATTATTCCACATTGTGTGCTGCAAGATATCATGAGGGACAAAAGTGTACGGCTTGATGTCCATAGTTAGCATCCCAAAGAAACAGCTGTGATTAACCAAATCAAAATCTTTTAAAGAAAGTAGCTATAGCCCAGCAGCACCCTAATAAAATGCTGTCCTCGTGTTAATCGATGGCTATATTAGATTATTTTATATAGTACAGACAGTAAATTCACAGAACTGCCTCTTGCATACTGCATCTCCCGGAACCGACAAATTGGGGTGGGATGTCTGTAGGGAATGTCTTCATTATTATCATTTTTTATTTTGCTTGCTTCTTGCTTTTTTCTGTACTCCAGTTAAAATTATAATTAGATTGCTGATTCTTCTCATACCAATTAAACACAGAATGACCCTCAAACACTGTTTGACAAAAATGTGCTTTTCAGCTTACTACCTCACAGTGCCTGAACAGAGCCTAAATAACCATTCACCATTTCACGGCTGAATGTTTGGCAAAGAGATTAATCTCCACGTCTGTTTCACCTGGACTCACTGACATGGTTACTGGCAGAAGGACATTTTTGGAAGTGTCTGTGATTTTGCAGCACTAAAGTCTAAGTGCAGCAGCCTCTGACATGGGCGCAAATGAGTTCATTGCATTGAGGTTATGGCTGGCTGGCACTGACAGCAAAAAGGGAAAAAGTTCAGTTTTTGAATGAGTTTTAGAAAAATGAAAATGAAAATTGATTTAGCAGGATAGGAGAAAATATGGCAGAAAAACAAAGTTTGTTTTTCTTGTAAAGATACTTTTACTTCTCATAAGGAAATTGCTGATTAGATGTCTGAAATCATTTTCCATTTGATTGTTCATCTTTCCTTCCCTCTTTCTCCTTCACACACTTTTCCTTCCCTCTTCGCCCTCCCCTTCTCCTCTCCATTCTCTTTCTTCCTTTTCTCTTTCATACCCTCTCACTCAGCTTCTCACTTCTCTTTCTCCCCTCCTGTCTTCTACCTCTCACTATCTCTCTTTTCTCCATCACTTCTCACCCACTGTTGACCATTCTCCCTTTCCCTCCCTCTGAAAAATGTTCTTTGTACACCATATAATTCTAAATTCATGCATTTATAAGAAAACAGCTTTTATTTTAATCCTCCTTAGCCCTTTGAAAACTTAAGTAGTGGACTTTGTTAAGGAAATAGTAAGCATAATAAACATGTAGACAGAACCACGATAAAACAAAACGAAAATCCTGGGATGTTGAAAATGAATGCAATATAATTTTAAAATATATTACAGTCTTTTCCCTAATTTTCCATGCATTATTCTCTTTTATTTGCCTACAAGAAATTCAGATTTGCAGACAAATGTGATCATTTCCAGCTGAGTGTCTCAGATGAAACTGGGCCGTATGAATAGCAGCTAATTTGGATGTTTGATTCTTGACTTCTGAAGATTTGATTTCTGCTTCTTGAAGTTTAGTCAATTAGGAATGTAGAAAGCACTCTCTTGGGTCTCCTTGCCACATTCCTGAGCTCAAGACACTGATTAAATCTACTTGATAAGAAGCTTCTGAATATATATACACATTAAGTAGAAATCTTAATATTTACTTGCAATACTTTAAAAAAAAGTCCTTATTTTAGTAATGATATTTGCATTTCTGATGTCTTTATATCAAACATTTGTCAATGGAGGACATTTTAAGTAAACTTGTGCAAAAGTAACACCTAGTATAGGTAATATGGACAAGCAGTATTTACAAAGTGAGCAGTTTGGACTTAGCCTGACTCAGAACAGATTGATCTCTTTCTACTGGATAACTGCAAATGAGACCGTATTTAAATGATAATATGAGCCCAAGAAAAAAAAAAAAAAAGCAGAGTTCCAAATTCTTTTAACAATGACAGCTCTTACAGTCTTGTTTTTATTGTCACCCATAGGGTGCCGTGATTTAAAAACTTGTGTTTTGCCAAGATATGGATAAATTATTTTATAATCTGCATGCTGTTTACTTAACTGATGATTCCTTTGATGAAGCTACAGTTGAATCTTGTTTAGTTAAACATGCTGGTGATATCTTGTAGGAAGAGTCTACAGTTGTGTCTCTCAATTTTGATCTCTTTATTGTTCATATAGAGCTCTTGTGCTCCTTTACTTTGCAAATCTCTGTGTTATTTTTTTCTTCTTCCCCCTTTTCTCTGTTTTATTCCTGTTTCTTCTTTAAATAAATCTTCCTGAAACTACAGTTTAGAGAGAAAAATGAATGTATTCAGATTTTATCTATTTCATTCATAATTAAATAATTTGTAAAATAGTATAAAGCATTATTCAGCTCAATTTTAATCACCAATTACAATTATAAAGAGACACTATGGGACATGGTTTAGTGACAGCACATGATAGGACAGGTTGGTGGTTGGACTTGATCTTGGAGGTCTCTTGGTATATTCTATAATCTGCCTGGCATGGTTGCACTAGAGTTTATTTTTGAACATGGAGAGCACATATAACTTCTAAAGCACAGATAAGCTGGGACAGAATAAATTTTGACACATCTCTGAAACATCGCTATGTCAAGGAAAAAAAGGGGAAATCTGGAGAGATAGGAAAATGTCTTATCCTTAAGATAAGTTGTTTGTTTGTTTGTTTGTTTTCTTTACTCTTAACATGGCAAACAGAGACTGTGTGCTTTGATCACAGAATCACAGAATCATAAAATCATAGAATGGCCCACAGTGATCACCAGGATCATTGAGTACAACTCTTAGCTCCACAAGGGACCACCCAAAATTTAAAGCCTGCTTATGAGAGCATTGTCCAAACGATGCTTGTCCTTCAGCAAACTTGGTGACCTGACCATTGCTCTGGGGAACATATTCTGATGCTTGACTTTCATTCTTTTACCCACAATGCCTTGTCTGGGTTTCTATGGTTCGATGCCTTTTTCTTCTCTTATTCAGCTGCTAGAGAATCTCAGAACTTCTTGACAGGATACACAGGAAGGCTAACAAGATATTTAATATTCTTTAACTTCAGGAAATTGAGATACAAGGGAATTTGTCTTACTGCTGAAGTCAGTCTGTTTCAGTTCAGGTTCTCTACAAATGTCTTCTAAATCTGTTTCTATTTTGAGCTGGGAAGTTCTTCACTTCACTAATTCCCAACTGACATTAAGTTAGTTTCTTATCTTACTAATTTTAACTATGCATTTGAAGTGTGCTATCTTGCATTCCGATAATATACTTAGTAAATTAGTTCGTTTCTCCTCAGATCGGTGCCGCTGTTTTTAATTATTTTGGGGTCCCCTGTTTCTTTTTTTTCTTCCGGAGGCGCGGATCTGAGGATCCCGTCACGGAACCGGGCCGAACCAGCCTGTAAACCATTGACACATATATATGTAGTTGTGCATAGATGCATATAAATATGACTGATTTTTTGAAGATAATTATGTATGTGTTTAATAAATACATATATACAATCTAGTGAAACTGCATGCAATATATTTTCTGCAGGTTTTTTAATTATTTATGATGCTGTGTCATTTTAGTACTGTTTTATATGTGTTACATGTTATCTTTTAATTATTCCCATTTTTGTCTCTCCTTCTTCTCAATGGGTGTAAAAGCCCCTGCTGTGTAGGCTGAAAAGGGAAGGCTTCTGTGATACTGGCAGCTAGACAGCAAATATTTCATTAGGTATGCATTGTCTTCATCACTGTTAATCATTACCAAGGTAATTACTCTAACTTTGACAAACATATCCCATCTTAGTTAAGAGGCCACTTCTGTCTTTAATCAATACAGTCTTTCAGCTTGGGTATGTTGCCAGACTGCTGCAAACTGCTGGAAAACAGATGATTTACCCCTGCTGAAGTTAAATGCCTCTGTATTTTCCCACTGATATACTTCATTTCATTTCTATCATGTGTGACTCTCCTTCAAAAGAAGATAAGGATGTGATGAAAGGGAGTGTCCAATTCTTTAGTCAGTGGCTTCAGAATAGACAGCGAGAACTTTTCATACCGATACAAAGGAGAAGTGAAAGTCTCATTCCTTCTTTCACTTCCCTGATCAGTGCTTATTTGAATGATGAAACAGCAGTGTAAGGGAAGAGCAGTTTCATATAGTACAGGAGTTTGCATTTGGAAATTTCATCTCATAGTGAAATCATTTGGTGTGAGATCACTGTTGTTTTTTAAAAGTCCTGATCTTGTGAAAGTTGCTTTATTTAAATTTGTGGGACTCTGCCTTAGCATCAACAGAATTTCTGCAGGGTTCCGATTAGCATTTATGAAGATGCCAAAAGTCTTCTCAGTTTGCCTTCACACTAAGAGTAGTCTTATTTCTTAAAGTAAACTTGGTAAAAAATACCAACAAAACACAATCTTAAGTCAACTGAAAATTCTTCAACACATTCAAAACAAAATTACCCACAATTTTGATATTTTTTTCTTTCAGAATTCTTGATTTTCCCCCCTAAATTTAGAAGATGAAATCCAAGGACAGTGAACCCTACTTTGAAAAGAGGATACAATATTTTTATGCAGTCTGTCTTGTAAAGTAAAAAAATAACCCAAACAGTAGCTGTAGGTCCAGCAAATAAATTCACCTTACAAGGTACAAATTTAAGTTTTGTGCCTCCTAAAGAATGACAGAAATGAATAAAAATTTATACAGCTTATGATCTTTTCAGAGGAAGAGCATATTCTACACTGTAAAATTACAGCTATAAAAACCAAGTTATTAGGAGGAAAAGTTTATAGAAGCACTATAACAATTAACATCAAAGAGAAATCTCCCATAAATACTCTCCAATACTATTTTCACACATACCAAAAGCACAAAATCAAGTGAATGTATATAGAAATTATTTCACATCGTATTTTGCAAATTATGCTATTATAGATTTGCTGGCTTAGCTGAGTTGGGTTTTCTGACTGTAAAGTGAAGACACGCAAACATTTTCTTATTTTATGCATTAACTGATACCTAAGAAACTTATATTAATATAAATGAGAGATAGGTTGTCAAGGATTGCGTTTATCTGATGAATTACTTATTCCTCCTTAAAGTGACCAAAGGGAGTAATGATTACTTTTAAATTTGTTTAAGCAGTGAAAATGTAGATGAAAATAGGGAGGAAAAAGAAAAAGAGAATCAATTATTTGGCAACTGAACAAACAAATAATAAGAAAGGAAATTAAAAAGATTAAGCATCATTAATCTTGCAGCTCACAAGTGGATTGTGATGATGACTCCAATGCTGTGCCTAGGAAGATATCTCCTTTTGAAATTTTGCTTAAAACGTCTTTGAAAAACAGTTTTGACTTATAGTAACAAGGGACAATGATAACAAGTAGTAGAAGAAAATGATCTTTGGGATTATGCCTGTACGATTTAAGATCAAACTATTGGCCCACTCCTACTATTAGAACAAAACACTTGGATATCTGTTTTGTTTAGAATTATGTCTTAGCTGTGAAGATGGGTACTGAAAAATAGGAAGATGTGTTTTCATTCAATACACACATCATTCTGATGGTTCAAGCAAGCTTTAGCTATTAGTCTAAAAATTGCTATTAGTCTAAAAGACAGTAAAAAATGAAAAATTCTTATTATATCAACCCAAGAGCCAAGGCTCCAAAATAAAACCACATTTGGAGAAAGCTAAAAATGAAAAGTTTGTTCCTTTGGGAGAGAGACTTTCAGTAATACATTTTATTATTTTGTCTGCTTTGGACATCATACTAGTTCTGGAAAAGACTACTGCATCCATAATCTATTCCTACAGATCTAGTAAAAACCTTAAGAAGTAAAGAATGATCCTTTCTTTTTTCTCAATAACTTTTTCTTACGTATTGCTACAGTACATTATTTTATAGTATCAATTAAATTTTATTAAAATATTAATGTAGCTCCTAAAAGGCATCAAGATAGTGGATTGCACTGAAAAAAAAAATAAAAAAATAAAATAAAAAAAAGGCTTTTAGTAAATGTGGTGGTTTCTAGCATCTGGTCTTTTCAATAGAAGAAATGTAAGTTCCTGAACCCTAAATTGAGATAAAGTAAGGAATGTTACTTACTTGCAGTGCCTTCATTCTCTGAACAAAGGGTTCTGTGTTGAAACTTTTAGAATTGGAATCAGACACCAGCTCTGGATGAGAATGGTACACCAACTGACTTACTCTGCTGCAGCATATTTGGGATAAGACTTCAGGCAAGGTAAACTGGCATTGTTTGAAGAGATTACCTAGGGAAAGGAGAGAAAACATAGTGAGAGGGGAGAGAAAGACACTGAACAGTTCTTGGGTCAAGCAGTGCATGACTAGTAAACAGCAGAAGTTACAGAGATGTCTGGAGGTTGCAGATCCACTCTACCTGGTTTGCAAGAAGAAAAAGGTGAAGGATATATGTTATCAAGGATCCTAGAGGAAACAAACTCTCAAAGTCCCCCAAAACAACAACCAAAGTTCTAAACACAAAAAGAGTTATCTCAGCTTTATGTAGCCTAAATTCCTTCCAAATCCTCCTCCGTAGTGTTTCCTTTTGGAATCTGCAGGGTATTCTACCAACGTGAAACACAAAGAATTTCAGTCACTGAGACCATTGCTGTGAACGTAACAAATCACAAATGTAGGGATAGGGGAAGATGAAAACAATCAGTATATAAGGCATTAGCAGTACTTGTAATATCCCCCAAATCAATACAATGTTAAAACTATATAGTGAAAATTTTACCACAAGTGCCATTCGTAGTTGAGAAGAATCTCATCTTTCTGTCATTGTGTAGAGCTTAGTAAAAAAGGGTAACTGGGAAAGGAGAACATGCCTCCATGAATGTAACCATTAATGTATTTGTTAGTACCTTTATTACACAGAATCACAGAATCACAGAATCACCCGGGTTGGAAGGGACCTCAAGGATCATGTAGTTCCAACCCCCCTGCCTAGCAGGGCCACCAAACATACACATTCAGATCAGGTTGCCCAGGACCCTGTCCAACCTGGCCTTAAACGCATCCAAGGACGGGGCATCCACAACCTCCCTGGGCAGCCCGTTCCAGGGCCTAACCACTCTCCTTGTATAGAACTTCCCCCTAACATCCAACAATTACAAAAAAGTCTAATTCCAAAACTCTATTGCAACCCACTGAGCTTTGAAAATCTGTAGTAAAGTTGCCTAGTATTAAGAGCTTGAGCTTTGTACATAAGATTGAGTATGAATAAGTAGTAATGCTAAATGCTATGAGCATTTTGTTGTTACTGTTGCTTTTTCATATCCTTGAATGCCTAGAGGTAAGAAAAACAAGCAAAATTGGGGAAACTGACAGAGATGTATTTCAGATCTTGGTCTGTGGCCCATAAAGATAATGCCTTAAGATCAAAAAAGTAAACAACTTTTCCATATTTTTCCATGTGAAAGGAAAATAAATCAAGTCTTAACACGTTAAAATAAATAAATAAATATGTTACTGACCTTTCCTGCAGCTGAAAACTGATGAATCTTACAGAGCTAACCTGCGAGATGTACTGGAAAACAAAGTTAAACAAATACAAGCTGTGGACATTAAGAGGCATCAGTTAACCTGATTCACATTTCTGTTGTAAATTTGGATATTTGTAAATTTAACTGAGAGTATCTACACAGGCTTACTGCTGCTGTGCATGTATGCTCTCAAGGGTAAAATTGCACTGTGTGCAATGAACCAACTTAACACCCTTTCCAGCTTCAGTGATCTGCTAGAAGGGCTCAGGTATTTTGTGTAATTTCCTCCTGTCGTACATGGGGTTCTAGGGAGTAGTCCTTGTTTCTTAAAGGTGCAGCAAAAAAGAACTGTTCTGATCTGTTTTTGGTAGACTGTGGGAGAACAACTGTCCCTTCTCAAAACACATTTTCTTTGTAAAATGTACAGTTCAATCCAGAGAGTACTGCTTACCATGCAGTATGGTCACAGGGGCAACAAGCTGACAACTTTGGTTAATTCTACAAAGAGACAACTCTAGGTGGTGAGTAGAATAGACACACTATGATAGGAATATTTTCTGCCTAAAACATCCTGTCTTTCCTTAGCGTGAGTGAATGATGGAATAATTTCTATGACCACAGTCCCAAATCTCAGCTTTTATATAAGATGTCCACAAAATACTCTCTTCCGTGCCCAGGAGAATAAGCCTCACTTACATACCTTTGAGCTCAGTCATATCGACACAGTCAGTATTATTAGAAGAAAATTATTTCATTACCAATCTGACAGCTTCAGGAAGTTGCAGCTGCTGTAGCTCCACACCAAAGTTATGGCCAATCATGTTCACAATAGGCACATGCAAAATAGCACATTTTTACACTACATTGACTGGCCAGTGATCACAGCCAGACGCACTGAGCACGTGTATGAACACAAGCATCACTAACAACATAATCTATCTCCTTCTCCTCTCTGCCTGAACATATGGAGGTCACTTAATGAGAATATATATATGCTTATTTACAGTGTGGGCTCCTCCAGCAGATAGGGTCACACACAATAGCTGCTTCTATATCCCAGCTTCTGCTGTTGCTTTGCACCTAGGTTTACATACACGATCTTCTGAGGCCACAATCCCCCTCCAGTGGCTGCTACAGACCTTTTCACACATGCAAAAACTGTCTCCCTCTGTATGTCCATCAAGGCTGACCAGCGCTTCCTTAGTTCCCAGTAGCCCCCAGTAACCGATTTCCCCACATCCTCACAGAGATCTTGGTAGATTAAAGTTCTACGCGAACATCAAAGTTTTGAAATTAAAAAGAAAAACTGTCAAATTCTGCACCAGGTATAATGCAATCCTGGATGTGTATATGGTCTGGGGGACAAGCAACTGTAGTGCAGAGAGGGAAAAGAGAGGTTTTCATTGATGGTAAATTCTTATGGGTCAACATTGTGCTCTAGTGGTCAAAAGGTGGTCAAAAGGGCCAACCATATCCTGTGGTGTGTTAAGCACAAACAGCTAACTAGTCTAAAGGAGTGACTGTCCTACTATACCCAGCACTGGTGTGGCATCATCTCAAGCACTGTGTTCAGTTCTGGACTCCAAAGTATAAGAATAACATAAAACTAATTAGATGTGTCCAGAGAAAAGCAAAAAATATGGTGAGAGGTCTAGAAGGAAAGATGTGTGAGAAGCAGCTGAGGATAGTGTCAAGAATTTGAGGTAGTCCAGCACAATACCTTGGTCTCCAAATTGGAGAAAGATGCGTTGCTCAATGGACCACTCACTGTAAAAGGAATTGACTGTGTGGTTTCACTCAGAGGGTTGTAATCAGCAGCACAGTGTCCAAGTGGAGACTGGTGAAAAGCAGCATTCCCTAGGGATCAGTGCTGGGACAGGTGCTATTTAATATCTTCGTAGGTGATACACAATGAGATTGAGTGCACCCTCAGCAAGCTTGCAGGTGACACCAAGCTGAGTCTGCAGCAAACACGCTTGAGGGAAAGAACTCCACCCAGAGGAAACTAAACAGGCTTTATGGGTGGGCCCATGCCAACCTCATGAAGTTCAGCAAGACCAGGTGCCAGGTCCTGCACCTGAGAGGGGCAATCTCAAGCACAAATGAAGGGTGAGTAGACAGTAGTTTAAGAGCAGCCCTGAGGAAAAGGATTTGGGGCTGTCAGTTGACGAAAGACTCAACATGAGGGAGCCAGTAGTGTGTGCTTGTAGCTCAGAAGGGCAACTGTATCCTGGGCTGCATAAAGAGAAGTATGACCAGCAGGTCAAGGGAGGTGATTCTGCCCCTGTACTCTGCTCTCATGAGACCCCATCTGGAGTGCTGTGTCCAGTTCTGGAGTCCCCAGCACAAGAAGGATGTGGAGCTGTTAGGGCAGGTCTAGAGGAGGGTGACAAAAATTATCAGAAGGCTGGAGCACCTTCCCTATGAGGACAGGCTGAGAGGGCTGGAGCTTTATTTCTTACCTTGGACTGTCCCTAAACATCCCATAGCAATTTTGTGAATACCCAAGTACTGTTGCATTTCAGAATATCATAGAATCATGAAGGCTAGAAAAGACTTCTAAGATCATCTAGTCCAACCATTCACCTACCACCACCATTTCCCCACTAAACCATGTCCCTTTGAACCACATCTAAATGTTTCTTGAACATCTCATGGGGTGGTAACTCAACCACTCCCTGGGCATCCTGTTCCAGCACATGACCACTCTTTTGGAGAAGAAATTCTTTCTAATGTTTGACCTGAATCTCCCCTGGCTCAGCTTGAGGACATTCCATCTAATCCTATTGCTAGTTATGCTGGAGAATACCATCACAGGGTAGTTACAGAGAGCTATCATGTCTCCCCTGAGCCTCCTCCTCTCCAGCCTACACAACCTCAGCTGCTTGTCGTATGACGTATGTTCCATACCCTTCTCAGACTGGAATGAGCACTGGAATTGACCCATCTTGAAGGATTTGAAGATAGCAAAAAAAACGTAGTCTCACCATTTATCACTAAACCTGCCTCTCTCTTTCCTTCTTCTAGTAGCTGACCCAGACTAGAGTCACAAAACAAGCCGATATTTCACACAACAACGTGTATCTATACCTATCTATCAAAACTTGTGTATCCATGTATAGGTAGCAAATAGGTAGCAACTCAGAGAAAATCTAAGAAGTCTGAGGGAGCCGAGTAGTAACTTCCAGTTTCCAAACAGAAAATATTTCTTTCACAGCAAAATGCTGGAAGAAATTAAAATATGTCTTACAAGCAAATCCACACTGTGGCATTACTAACAATTTGTTCTTATTTCTGCATTCCCTGTACTTTTTTTTTTAAATAAGATCAACAAAATTAAAGTGAGCAAACAGCAATCTTGTTACCTGAGTTGTTTTGTTTTTTCGTACTGAGAGGCCATAATCATCATATGCTTCCCAACACAAAAAGAAGGTCTTTCTCTATTAATCACAAGAAAGATCTAATCAAATGAAAATATTAGCACACTAGTTCTGAAACAGCTACATGTTGAGTTTAAGACATCAAAAACAAAATGATAATAGACAGGATTCTCACCTGGTAGTTTTGTTGGTATTACAATTATATGAATACCCATTTTCCAGAGAACCGTGTTATAAAAGCTTTCATCTAGAAGAAAGATGGTAAAAAAATGAATGACTCCAAATTGTTACAGTTAATTTGAAGGGCCTTTAAACACAAAACTCCCTTTGTTGTTGTTCCCAAGGTTTATTGCTATAATGCTCTGTGTTTCTGACTTTAATTGCATCAACCTGTGGTAATCAAGGAAGACTAAAATATTCTTAGGCCACACTGCTTCTACTTATATCTAGAAAAAGCATAATAAAGTCTAAAAAGACTCCTTGGATGGATTGTAACAAATCTTATTCTGATTGTCTTGGAAAAAAAAACAAACCAAAACAAAACAAAACACCTGTTTAAGTATGCAAACTTTTCATTTCTGCTACCGTAGTCAAGGGTGTATATCTTATGGACACAAAATCTACCTTGGCAAAGACTCCAGCATGTTTATTTAAATGTTGCGCTACGCATTTCTGGAACGTAATTTTATTACCAAGGCAGATCATGAAATAAACATCAGATTCAGGGATAGATTTTATTTATTTATTTATCTATCTACCTATTTATTTGTTTGTTTATTTATTTATTTTTAGATATTATTTGAACTGGAAAAATGAAAGTAAAACACATGGTAAAAATAGAAATGTAGACGACTGAGTCAGTGAGATTTTGTGGAGAGCCTCTTCAATGATTTTAGCACCTACAAATCAGTCCAGCTCTAATCTTGCAATCTTCTCCTCTAATCTCTCAGAGTGTTTTGTTTATTCAGGATGGCAGTGTTGCATGTCATGTTATTTGTAATGCTACTTATTATACAAGAATAAAGTATAGTACCTGTGAATCAAGAATGGCATGAAATGGCTTCTATCAATTATAGCTGTTGTGCTATTCTTGTAATTACATGGACTGGGGCCATTGTAGCCTCCTTGGCCAGCTCACAGGCTTCTTCATAGGAAAGGAATGAAGATGAAAGCAAAAAAAAAAAAAAAAAGAAAGAAAATTGAGACAGATTTGCAGTTTGACTGCTGTTTTGTAGTGTATGCTTCAGAACTAGACAAAGAAAGTCCAACTTATACTTTCAGTAATGGCTAATTTCTGTTCATTTCTGTGTTTTATGCAATAAATAAATAAAAATTCTAATGTAGAACAGATAAAGTGTTACAAAAGAGGGGTCAGGAGCTACTTAACTCTTTCCATGAAATATTTCATAGCAACATTTATTCTCACAACCTTTTTGTGGTCCTAGATTTGTCTATAATTGGCTCTGAATACAATTTCTGGATTTGTAGCTTCTATCACTACCTTAGGAAATGAGGAAATCTAACTCCTATCAAGAGCACAATGGAAGTCTGTTTTTCTTCTAGTGTATTAGTAGACAGAAGACAAGCAAGCCCTACTCCTCTGCATGGGTTATAAATAAAAATAGCAACTACTCCTTTACAAGGCGAAAACCAAAATACATTAATTACCAGACAGGTCTAATGGGCAGTGATTTTAATGGCATATCAAGGTGGCTCAAACACCTTGTGAAATAACTCCTTGTGAAGCTCAAACAACTTCAGCAGGGTCAAATGTCTTAGAGGCTTACCATGTTTGCGGATGCTCAAAACAGAATTGTCAGCATCTAAGACACTTCTAGCATGCACGTTTGAATTGGTAGGCAAATATCAAAGGCATTTATGTGTCTCCCTGTAAGCTTAAGAACTTGGTAGGCATTCTTCTCCTTTAATGCTCTCGTAAGTTTGAATATATGGCTTGTACTCTGGTTATGCTTAAGGTATTTTATTGACATTGGTTTAGGCTTTGCCACATGATTTAAAAACAAACTAATTTTAAAAAAATCCATAAATTTAAGAAAATGACTTTAGTAAATGGGGCTATATTTTTTTCCAAAGTACCACCTACAATTCTGACTGACTTATACTTCCATTATTCTAATATTTGTGTTCTACCAAGCACTGCTCTTCTGTTTTGCTGGACAGAAGATCTTACAACAAAGCAAAGCTGCCCTGTAAACTATTTGATTGTAGCCAGTATTTCTTTCTGGGATGTGCTGGAGACATTAGGACCATTTGAAATGCTTTGGAATGCACTAGAATTCTACTGTTATCTCAGTGACACTGGATAAATCAGATCTAATCCTTGAATCAATCTGTCCTTGAAATCCATTTTGGATTTACAAACAGGTAACAATGTCTTCCTGTGATCCATCTTGCTCTATCAGCAGAATCACCGGAAACTAATAGTGTATTATCCTGAAACAGGCATGCTTTAAAATGCATGTTCTCCACTAAATTTCTCACAGATCATTTTTAAAATGTTCTAAAATTATCTGAGCATGCCTTTCCTTTGAAGTACAGCAAATCTGAAGCCATAGTGGAAGGTATTAGAAAAACACTTGAATTACAATCACACGAAGAATTTTACCAAGCAATGGATAATGTGTAAGTCAACTGCAGCAAATTTCTGTCTGTGTGATAAAAGTTTTCATGACTATGATTAGATATTAATGTTGAGATTTCACAACGCTGATCTCTCTTAGGATATTAACTCACAAGCTCCCTGAAGTTTTCAGGAAGGTGGATTATCAATCCATATTTGTATTCTGAAGAGAGATAAATGAGAAATATTGCCTTTATAGAAGAGGTTGTTCAGGTTTGTTGGCTAGTCAGATAGTATCATGGTAAGGGGAAAAATTAAGAATATTTTTTTAAAGTTTGTCTATTGGAAACAAAATATTTGACTTGGTTCTTAGTTTCCACGAGAAAAAAAAATAATTTGAAGGTAATATAAAACTGTTAGAAAAGCTTATTAAGCACAGAAGATAAAAGAACTAGTGAAGCTTTAAAAATGGTAATTAAAATATCTGATGTGTGTCTAATGCATTTTTCTCAATGTTTTCTAGCAGGAGATCACAATAGTGTATGCTTAACTTTTTCATCCATGTTATTGAAACGATTACTGCTAAAACTCCTATCTCAATAGACTGTCAAGATGCTAATATGATAGTAGTTCTTGGAACATAAAAGCACCATTATATTTTCTGCTGAATATTCACTGTGTGAATGTACAATAACTGAGTCATCAGCCTTTGTTTTAGTGTTCTGCCTCATTAGGAATAAATGCAGAAATCATGATCTGACATGAATGAACACTGTTTCTGTAGCATATCACATACATTTTGGGGTAAAAATAATTAACAGGCAATAGAGGAAGTAGAAATGACTCAGTGATTGATGATATTTTCTGCTTCCCTGGGAACTCTACTTGTCACGTTTCTGTGCTTCCTGATTTTGTGATCTATATGGTAAGATATTACAAAAATCTGAGAGTCTGTTGAGTCTTATACCCTTATTAGTATGTTGGCAAACCAGCAAACAGTGCAAGAAAATTTGATGTGTCTGACTGAAAGAAAAAAAATTATTCAGAGATTTGGCATTATTGGAATTATACCTGCAAAATCATGCATGGTTTATGTAAATGTCACACAGAATGGTTTCTGTTACAGTTTGCATGTATGGTAGTCTAATCCATGCATTCTAAAAACTGAGTGAAACCTTCACAGACCATAAAGACTTCATCATCTCTATTGTCTTCCTCTGAAATGTAATGCTAATACACTTCACAATTTGCCCTCTGTGTGGGGTGTATTATACTTTCCAGTATGAAATGTTCTCTGCTGGGGGAATGTGTTATCCGAAGTTATCCAAAGTATCTTCAGGCACTTGAGCTGCTTTCTCACACAAGGGAAAGATCCACATGCTTAGTTTTTCAGATCATAAAGCCATGGAATCATAGAATCACCAAGGTTGAAAAAGACCTCCATATGTAACACATCTCCAGTAAACCATATCCCTTAGAATCTAAATATTTCTTGAACATCTCTAGGGTTGGTGACTTAATCACCTCCCTGTGCAACTTGTTCCAGCACCTGACCACTCTTTCTGAGAAGAAATTCTGCCTAACGTCCAACATGAATCTCCTCTGGCTCAACTCAATAGGATTCCATCTCATACTATTGCTAGTTACTCTGGAGAAGAGTCTGATTCCCACCTTTCCACAAGTTGTGTTCAGGCAGTTGTAGAGATCTATAATGCCTCCCCTGAGCCTCCTCTTCTCCAGACTAAACAGTCTCAGTTCCCTCAGCTGCTCATCATAAGACTTGTGCTCCAGACCCCTCACCAGCTTTGTTACCCTTCTCTGAACGTGCTGCAGGGCTTTTATGTTCTTCCTATAGTGGGGGGCCCAAAACTGAATGCAGTACTTGAGTTGCAGCCTCACCATTCTGTCCTTATTACAATGATCATGCCTAAGCAGCCATTTAAAATCCTATTTGTACATCTAAATGCAGCAAATATTTGTGAAAGAAGTGACATTTTCCTTCAGGATGTTCTTCAGACCCATCAAGGGACAGAAATTGTCACATTCACTTTTAGTGATTGTCAAACTCTTTGACAATTTCAGTCTGCTTATTTATCTGAAGAAGAGAGGTTTTAGCAAAATGCAGCATGTGACAGGAATGCAAAGGGACTGTTATAAGCAAACACTTTCACTTTTCTATTTCATTTGCTCTTTTAATCTTTTTTTTCTTTAAAAAAAAAAAAAAAGTTAATAAATCTTCATGAGCTGCTGTTGGTAGCAAATTTGATACATCTTTGAGATGCAGCACCTCCAGCCCTCCACCTCCTCAGCATGAGTTTATAATCTCAAAATGTTTTGCATATAATTGATCTCTACTATTTTTCTAAGATTATCAGGAAAACCTGTCAGCAATTTACTGTGAACACAGAAAGCAAAGGGATTATTACTGCTAATGTATTACCTGCAACCTATAGAGGCTTTATATAAGATAAGGTATAATTAGGAATGCAGCTGTGGTACCCATTTCCTTGCCAAATCAGAGCTCACAAAAGCAGATACGAGACAGCTCTGTGAAGAGCTAGCCTGGGAGGATCTGATCACACTTCCAACTCTTTATCTGCACAAAAACTGCCACAGTTACCGCAGTAAAAAACATTCTTTCCATTAACCCCCTACCAGAAAATTCAAGATATGGAGCAATACAGAATGTTTATGAATTATTTACTCCATAGCTATTTTTAAAGCCAAAATATTTTATTAAATTTGTATTATTCTTGGATAGAAAGAAACAAAATCAAGTTGCAAATGGAAGTATCTTTACTAAACAGATAGCATTACCCAAAAGTAATAATTGGCAGCTTGTGAGCAAGAAACAGCTGAGAAATTCTTAAGACTGCTTGAAAAGTCACACTTTACAAATCTCCAAAGTTCTTGGATCAAATGCCAAGAGGAGATTAGATGATGTGATGATCTTTAATACTATGCCTTCAAGTTAGGTTTCTTCCTTAGTTGTAAAATTCATGATGCTGTGTTAAAGTGAGTAAATGTCCTATGGCAATTTGAGCAGATTTAGACACTCAAAAAGGAATTCACAGAAGCCAGCACACTGAGCTCCAAAAAATTTAGTATACCCAAAATGAAATAATGAAGAGGTGAATATGTTCTCTCCTTCCCAGATGCCTAAGAAAATTTCCTGTATAAGGCTGGGGCTCAGTGGCAAAACAGTGTCTAGTATGAGGTGTCCATCTCATACAGTTGGGCACGGACAACCCACATTGTGTTTTATTATTTTCATTATTTTCTTTTAAAGATGAACAAACCAAATGTAGATTAAAAAAAACTGCTTTTTTTCTTTTTTCTTTTTTTCTTCTCCTTTTTTATTTTTAATCTGGTTCTTTTACAGCTTTATCTCCTACTCTGTGCAGAATGATGCGTGCCCGAGACTACAGGACTCAGCCCGCTGCACTTTTTTGCAGGTTTTGTTGCAAGCTAATGCTAAACAATGAGCATGAGAGAGTCTCTGTGTTTCTGTATGTGTAATGATTTTCCCTTTGCAGGCATGTATGTGTGAGCAGCTACGTATGTGTACACATCTGTAGAAGCTGAAATGCCCTCTGAAATATATTCAGACTACGCACCCTTTCCCAGGAGGAAAACATCATGTATACCAGGGTATGCCACCCTTGAGAGGAAAAGGTCTTCAAGAAACAAGGATCAAGATTTTAAAATCCTTCTGTGCTCTGCTTTGAGGATGAAATCCAGAAGTAATCCTGAGAATGAGCCTTGTGGACTCTGCATTCTTTTGAGAACTATTAAGCCTGTAGATTAGAATGTTCAGGATAGTATTCCTTTTTTACAGCAATCTCACTGCTTCCTCCCTAGTGTAAATCAAAGCTGATAATCATTCTGTACTACAGAAGAATGTCTGGTTTCACCCACATCAGTTTCAAGCTTAGCAGGATAAAGCAGGCACTTAATTTATAATCCCAAAGCTTCCTCTCAGCTTCTATGTATTCTGCTTTCTTTGTATTTTCATACTGCAATCAAGGAATAGCAATAGTTTTCTGAATTATAAATCAGACTTTTATTCAGTCTAGCCAGCTGTAACAGCTTATCTATATTACTGTAATTAAGGAATGTTATTATCATTGCTTGTGGAGGCCACCAGGTGCTCTGCTCTCTGTCCTTTGCATGACAAAGGAGGCATCGAAAAAGATTTCTATAAACATTTATTTAAAGAGGTATCAGCTATTTCTTTTCTTGTTTTCCCCTTTTCTTCAAGCAAGTCAACTTGCAGATTGTTCCTCGTACTTTGATTTTCTAATCCATCTACACTCAGTCTTTGTTGTTTCATTCATTAGACATTTTCTGTTCAAAGACTTCAGTTTAGAATGGAAAATCTCTTTTTCAGAGAATGCATACCTACATTAGTTTCATTTAAGTTAACATCAACGATTGAGGTATAGAGATCAACACTTTGGTTCCATTCCATTTTTTCCCTTAAGTATCATTTAAATACAGAATTCTGTGGCTATGTATAAACATAGGCATGCATAAAAAGAAGTCAGCCATGCATATTCCTGGGGAGGCTTCCTCCAAATGTTTCACCAACTCTCATTTTTCCTGTTAATTACTCCATCAGATCATAATGTCTTCTCCAAAAGTAAACTCAACAAATACTTCATAGTTTTCTGCATTCTCAAGAGAAAAATGTAAGGAAAAAATGAAAAAATGCCTGCCAAAAACACCTGCAAGGTGTGTTTAAGTTCATTTACACTCTAACAAAATTAAGAAACTTTGGTGATAAACCACCTCTGTTCAATTATGAAGTGGAATAATAGAAATTTAAAAGCAATATTGTACAATATATCACAATTTAACTTATAATAAATGGGATATATGTAATGAAGAAATCAGTTGCTAAATGGTTTCAAGTACAGATGATAATTTCGTCAAGAGTGACAGTTAGTAAGGGAAGTGAAGATTATCTAACAAGACAGGGAGCTTTACAGTATTCAAGAAGAAATCTGATCTTTATTAGGCTTAAATGGGAAGATATATATTTATTTAAATAGAGATCTGCCCAGTCATAAGAAGTCCAGTAACCACTGGGAATATTCTACATGAAGTCCATTAAGAAAAAGATTTTTAATTTATAGGACTGTAAATTCTAGCAGCTCATAGTTCTAAAAATGTAGCGTAAAAACTCTAATAACAGGAAAGACTGACAAAGTTATGGTGATTTTACAGAGAAAAAGAAATAAAGAAAAGCAAAAAAGTGTGATTCACATAAATAATGAAAATCTGTTGCAAAAATCATTTGATAAACAGGTGAAGGATATGAATTTAGTTCAATTGATACTCATATATGGGAAATTGATCTTCTGAAATGTCTACTTTATTGAAAAAATATATTTACCTGAGAAAGATAAAGTGGAAGATATATTTGGATGTGGTAAGTTATTTAGCCATGTAAGGTAGTGACTATAGCATACAAAACTGATTCAGTAAAACCAATATCATAAATATTAAAAAAAAACCAAACTATTTTATGGATTTTTTTAAGTTATGCTTTAAGAATTAGGCCACACAATTAAATGATTAGTTTTTCTCTGACATGACATGAAAGAAAAAACAAGAAAGAAATGAATTATAACACTGAACTGATGAGACTGCTAAGGTTTGACATGCAGCCTTTAGAGAAGATAATGAAAAGCTGGATAGAGTTATTTAAAGTGTTTCTTGATTATAAGTATTTCTTTTCATGCTATGTTGGAGTAAATTTTACCAGAACACTTAGTCATTGTGAAACTGTTCCTTAGGCAGACTGTTTTTTTAGTATTTTTGTATTGAAAATTTTTCTATCTATCCTGCTTCATAAAATCACAATCAATGAGATGACTTGCAGAGAACTCACTGCTAGCATTGCAGTAGCATTCTCCACTTGAGAAGCACTTTTGCTTAGAAAATGCTGTATGCTCCCTTTCTCTAGTGATGTATTGTCTGAAGATGAACTTTCTTCCACTTTCTGAAGATTGGTGCTAAAATGAATAGTTGGCTTTTATTGTTTACTATTTATACTGTCATAAAAGCAAAAAGATTTCATTCCCTTGGCCTATGAAGTATATTAGTATTTGACACATCTGTAATGACAGAAGAGTTCATTACATCTCTGAGAAAAAAAACAAACAAACAAATAGAGGTTTCTTAAACTAACATTTTCTTTAACATGTGCCTTGGTATCACTGAAAACACTTCTGCACAGTCTTTGCAAAGACAGTCTTTCAGGGAACAGGCTAGAAGGTAGAGTGGTGCTGTCTAAAATTGTACTTGTAAATCACTTCCATTGATTTTTGGTGGTGTCTTACAAAAGAGAAATATCTGTTTGCACAGAGAAAAGACTGCGTTTGAAAGGAAGATAAAGTTTAACAGTCCAGTTTTAGAGAACTCTGTACGTAGGCCAACATATTAATCTGTGATAGAGACAGTTGTTTTAGCATTAAATATAATGTCATTTATATGGAAGAATCTCCTTCTAGAAATCTAAACATGGTATAGGATTACTTTAAAAAATGCTAACTTCAAAACCAGTGCGAACAGTGGAACAACTGATCAAATATTTTTTTATGATAAATATTAAATGCTTTCACACCTTTAATCATTTATGAGGACCGAGAACCAATTTCAGCAGGGGTGTTGGACTAGGTGATCTCCACTGGACCCTTCCAGTGCCTACAATTCTATGATTCTGTAAAGAAGGGTGATGTGTTTGGCTAATTTGTTGTAGAGAAACAAAAACCAAATATTGCTTACTATTAAGGAAAAAAAAAAAAAAAAAAAAAAAAAAAAAAAAAGTTTTTGTTTTTTTTTTTTTGGAAGGAAGATTCCTTACAATGTCTTTATATCTCATCAGCTTCAAATTGGATGAAAATTCTCTAAAATATGTGATCACAGATTAGCATGCCCTCAGAGGTCAGCTGCTTTACAAATCATTCTCAGCCCATCCTGTGGGTAGGTCAGCATGTCCTGACCTCAGAATGATACAAAATCCAGGCTTCCCCTGGTCCATAATTAGAGATGGTTTAGACAAGGCAGCACAACTCTTGTACCCCATGGCCCTTTGTACTTATGACAGGCATCATTCAAATTTTGAAACTGAAGAGACAGACAGGTCAGCTTCTCTTAGAGACAAAAGGGTGAAACTAGATGATCTTTAAGGCCTCTTCCAACGTAAGGTTTTCTGTGAGTCTGCAATTTACAGGCCAGATCTCAGACACATAATGTCAGTTCAAATGGTGAGCAAATTTAACAGTATGAATCTGAATGTGTAGTCTGTTCTTAATCTTTCATCAGCACATTTCCTCTCCCCTAAAGCTGTTCTCTCTATTTTTTGCATTTAGATTATTACATATGTCTGCAAATTTGCACTGCCATATGCAAGTATTGTATACAACTAAACCCTTTGAAATTAATGGCTTTTGAAACATTGAACATTTGGATTAAGATGCTATTAAAAATGTTATTTTTCTTCCTTATCTTAGAGGGCAGCTTAATTTTTTTTTTTATCATGAATATCAATTGCCCTTGATTAATTAGTCAAAGAAAATATATTATTTTTATTAATTAGCAGTATAATTAGCAGTGATATGTTACTGAGGAAAAATATCACAGGCAATCCTGCAAAAATAGAAATAATAATTAGCAAGAACAAAAGGAAGTCAGTTTCTCCATGAGGCCCAAATGCATCTGGTCCATAAAGAGCTCTTTTAAAGCACTGCTGGATAAATGTTTAGTTGATTACATTTTATTAAAAAGTGTAACTACAGTATAATGCTTGATTAATATCATATTTCTACATGTCTATTTTCTTTTTGTATGGTCTGCATTTTTATTATTGCAAAAAGAAACAATTTCACACACACAGAAGAAATATTATTTAGACTCAGGATCAGATTCACAGTGTTTGCTGCATCCTCATTTGCACCAGTTGAGAAAGCAACCCAGAATTTCCTCAACTGAAAGCTAACTACATATGTTTTCAGCCATGAACAAGCAATTCTACTTCTAGATACACAGGCACTTTGTTTCTCTAGCATTTTCCCACTTTGTACTGACCAGTGGACTTGTCTTAAATATTGTCAACAACATATACTTCACCTACAGTGTCTGTGTGGTGTCTTTTGTAATAGAACTGTAGCAAGCTTCTCTATTACTTGCCTTGATGAGGTATGTGCAGTCTTCTGAATTATAACCGTTAAAATTAATTTTGATCCTTGGCTTTCTTGTCCTAAGTACTGAGGCATTTTATTATAAAACAAAAAATTATATATTTTTTTTTATAATTTGCAGGGCTAACACACTGAAAGTTTTGCACATTTCTACATCTTCATATCAGAAGGGTTTGACATATGAAACAAGTTGAAAAAAAAGTAACTGAAATCCACAGGTGCATCTGAGAATACTTTTTCCTTAAGATGCTGCGTATTTCTCTATAAATGATTGATTCCTCTGCTCAGATTTTCCCGTGGTGCTTCAGAAATCTGTACCCTGTCAATACCAGTTCTACAAAATTTCGTCTCGTCTTAGCATCAACATACTGTGTTTTTCATCTTTCTTGTTTTTGTGTTAACAATAATGAAATAATGAAATATCTCATTCTACCACAATTATTTATAAATGTCCTTTGTAAAAATGAGAAGGCACGAGTACTTCACTGGATGTCAGAGTAATTCACCATCACAAGCTGTGTACTCAGACACTGCTGCCTCCAAAAGGGGCTGAGATACAGTCCCAGTATTGTGCAGTTTTAGCTGTGTATTTTGCTTTATTTCCCTCCCTCTTTCTTCACTTTGTAACATATTTAGTAGCTGAACAATTCATAAGAGTTTGACTCAAAAAGCTTTCTGTAATAAGACTCCCAACCACACTCCTTACAGCAGATCTTCTCAGCGCCTTATTACAGTCAAATTCCCAGTGGACCAGCAGATGCAAGTATGTGACTGCATTTCTATGACCAAGGTCAAAACCACCGTGAACAAAAAAAAATCCACAACATTTGAAAAGCCTTTATGCATTTCTGGCTTCCACGGCTTCAAATGTATCCTCACACAGTGTTACAGTTTGAGCAGACATCAGAATGACTGTTTTGGGCAACACTGTTTGTTTCCAGTCACTGGTAATGAAGCACATATTCTCTTTGCCACAGGTGCTTCAATCTACAAGAGGTCACCCCTGGTCTCAGTGTGAAACTGGTGAAAGGCGTCTAAGAAGTACTTGCTGACAGGCACTGGAGAGTGCTCTGCCCTCCAGCTGAGAGTGAGGCTACCATGGAGACTCCCAACAGAAGAGGCTCAGGAGTGATCAGAAAACTCGACACTGCCTTGCAAGTTATCATTACCATTTTGCCAGATCTCCTGGTAGTTCTCCAGATCTGTCCATTTGTCCAAGAGCTACCCAGCAAGCTTTAGGCACAGGACTTCTGTCTGCTTGAAACAAATTTACTTTTAGATGCAGTACATCAATGTCCTGAGATATGTCAGAAAACATCCTCATTTTTATTACATTTGACAAGATCCCACAGAGGTTTGTGTTTTCTGTTCTACAAGTTCTTTCAATACCAGATATTTCACAGTTGGTTCTGTTTCTCTTAACAGCTTTGCTTTCTTATTAATTGGTTTTATTTATTGAGGGTTTTTGCTGCTATAGCTGTTATTAGCTTACTAACCCTTTTTAGTTACTGGGGAGAAAGATTCCTCTATTTTCCTTCAGTAGTAGAATTTTTTATTTTAGCAATCTTTATTAAGCAGTGGCATATTTTGGCTTAAACTGTACTCTTTTTTTTTTTTTTTGCCTTTGCAAGTTTATTTGTGTCATTAACCTATGCTAGGTCATAGCAGCATGACTAGGCAAGAAAATGTCTCAGAACTATTCAGTCCCCCAACATGGAGATAGGTGTAAGAATAATCATTCATTCAATGTTTGATTTTTACATCTATGGCTGTTTTGGGAAAAGGACAGCAAGTAGATTAATGAGCCTAAGACTAAGATAATTAACTAGCAAGATATCCAGGAATAGTTCACAGAAAAATGAGAAGCTACGTAGAATGACTTGGAAAGGAGACCACTGGGTGAAATAAATCTTGTAATCTTTCAGATTGGAAGAGAAAGGGAAAAAAACTTTTTTTCTCTAGTGTTGGGTAGAGAAAAGCAAATAATTTTGAGGCTTTCAAAAGCAGGGGGGAGGCAAAAAAAAGATTTTTTTTTTTGTTAGTTTTTCTTGTTTTCTTATTCTTGAAGGCTTTGGCAGAAGAGTGAAGGAAGGCAAGCTGAGTTTGTTTTGAGTAGCTGCGAGGCAAAGAAAGGAAAGGTAAGGAAAAACATGCTTATCATTATTATTATTATTCCTTTCTGGGGCAAAACAACATGTGTATGCATGAATGCTAAACAGCTGTGTGGGATCCATTTGATCCAGTGTCCTGTGGCCAGTGTCATGTTGATGGTGGTTGCAAACAGCATGACTACAGACCATGTGAAAACTGGAAAAGTAAATAATGGTATGTTATGCAAAGTTTTTGTAGTTTGTCTTTGCAATAACATTACCCAGACTACAATAGGCTGATGAGATCTCCACGATAATACTAATTATGGCCTTTGTCAATCAGCCAAAGCCTTCGCATGATCCTGACAAGAATGACTGTTTTCAAGTGTCTGCAAATGATCCAGGCCTGTGACCAATACATGTGATGCTGCAAAATCTGCTCTAAAAGCACAATCTTGGCAGCTCCTCCAGCCATTTCCAGGTTTATATTCTGATGGCATACTTAGCTCTCTGATATTTCACTCTTGATCAGGTACACAAGCAGTGCCACGGTCCACAAAGACTTTGAGAATCTCATAGCATGGTAAATCTAGTTTAACGCATGTGAGGTGGACATGTAATGACAGAGACTTGAGTAAGAAAGGTTTATGAGACAGTTAATGTGTTTAAAATACAGTCTTGGAAACATTAAACACCATGTATGTAGAATTTCTACTCTATCAAGACCTTGTTTTGCTTGATGCAGGCACAAGAGATTTGCTCTACAGGATCTTGGAGCTGCAGTTGTCAGAAAATGCATAGGTTGTTTTGAGGTATCATTACCACTTTTTATTATCTGGCTGCAAACATAGGAGTACCTCATACTTAAAAATGGTCAGCTGGGACACTATTCCTACTAAAACATAAAAGGAGACAGAGAAATTATTAAGCATACTCCAAAAAGTATAACTGGGGCAGTGAAAAATAACTAAGAATAAGTTTTTATCTGCTACAAATACTGGAACTCCCTGATACAAAAATGAGTCATACATTGAAAAGTTATTCTGTACATCTTTTTAGAATACTTTTTCTTTCTTTCACATACATATTATATTTAAAGTTCATATTTACTGGATATAAATTCTAATATAATCTAAACTTTGTACAGCTAGAAAGAATCAGAGTATAGGATAGGAGTGTTGCAGGCAAAATATTAGAGCCTGAAAATCTTTTATTAGTATATCACACAATTAATAAATCCACTGAGAAAATGAAAGAAAAAGACTGTAACTATGTAAAAAAATAGTGTCAGGCTCAATAGCTATTAACTGACTAGTTTGAATTGCCTGGTAAGAAAAATGCCTGTGACTAGTATGGCAGTCACAGCACAGGTAACACCGGGCTGGCACATCTGGCTCTGAGTTACTGTGTAAGGTTGAGTGGGGATAAGAGAGAGCAGAGACAGAAGTTTTCAATGGAAAGGAGATGCCAAAAACCACGGCAGAGATGTGAACACCTTGCTCTTCTGGTTCAGGACTGATAGGCAGGGAACTCCAGCCCAGGCGTGTTTGCCTGTGGGAAAAGTTGAATGGAGACAGGAAAGATGACTCCTTGTCTGACGTTTGAATATGATCAGAAAAAGAAGAGAGATGAGAGGAAGACTACAAATCTTTGTACGTCTTCAGAAGGCAGCATGATGTTCTCTGATGGATGCTGGATGCTACCAGACATCTATGATTTAGAAGAAAATCCAGTACATGGGTTTCCATCCAATCTTCTGGCTTGCCTGGGCTGTAAGGAGTGAAGAGGAATTGTCTTGGGCTATAGGATGCTCCAAAAGTAATACTTCCTGTGTATTTCCATGGAAAATAAGCAGATTCAAAGAGCACAATAACACTGCTTGATAGAGCAAACTCTCAGCAACAAAACACACTTTTTCATCATAGTCACCACTATTAGCAAGGCATTTTCACCAGAAATGAACATAAATATCTGCACCAGCAAAGATAACCTGCTGTTGCCCCTGCTGAAATGCACCCCCACCACCTTACTGTGTTCACATTCTCTGTTTAGTCTTCAGACACATTCAGCAGCTGTTGATCAATGTCACTGAGTGCCATTTTTTCTGCATGGAGGAATTCAATGACATATCTTTTCTTCACACACACTTCCATGTCATATGCCATTTTGTCAGACTGCCCCTCTGCTGACCTCTGTCACACAGCAGCGAAATGTAATGGAATACAGGTGGGAAGGTTCAACCTCTTCTGCTGTACCACCACAACTCTACCTCCAACACTGTCAGCCAGCTTAATAACATAGGAAGCATTCGTTTTTGAGCAGGCATGTAAAAATACATCATTAATGTATATATATAAGAATATATAAGAATATATAAGAATTCTTATATATATTATATTATATTCTCAGCACCTTATTCTTATAAGAATATTATATATTCTTATAATTCTTTATAATTCTATATTCTTATAAGAATATAAGAATATAAGAATATA
>NW_024884767.1:18991127-19052438 GCF_019232065.1 Centrocercus urophasianus
ACAAGAGAAGAGAAGAGAAGATAATCTAATTGTTTTTTTTATTGTGCTTGACAACCTTCATAATAAAAAAAAAAAAAAAAAAAAGAAAAAGAAAAAAGTGGAGCCTTTGTTAGGAGGAGAAAAAACGTGCTGCAGTCACTTCATCTTTTTATCTCATTACTGCCTATCTTTTGGCTGTTATTTCTGTAGAATTGTTATCTCCAGTGCACAAGAAAGCTGAAAGAATATAAATCCAAGTTTGGAATATACTTCATAGCCAGGTAAAGATTATTTTCTGCATCTAATTATAACACCTATGAAAATGAATCTAGTGTTAAGTGTTAGCAATATTATAGCTAATGGGATTTCCTTTTTTTCAAAATCATAACTTTCTTAAGATTTTCTTTACAGCAGTGAGCTTCGTGCTCCATTTCCTTAAAGAAATATAGCACCAATTAAGGGCAGCTCTCTAGATGTCTGGATGTCTGTCAAATGTGTTACTATAAAATATTTTTAAATAGCTGCCTTCTAAAAAAATACTCTCAAATGGAAAAATGAAACAAAACAAAACCAACCATAAAGTGTATTAGAAAGCCACCCAAAAAGTCTTACACTTTTTAATGTTTCATTAAACATGTAGAAGTTAATTGGACAACTACAGGAGTAGCTCTGGCTGTAATTCTGCCAATAGTTGTTTTAGTAGGAAATCTGTGCTATATTGATAGCATAATATCAATTGCCTGTTGCAAGAGTTTAGCATTTGCCAGTGAACTGCTTGCCAGGGTTGCACAGATCACTTGATTCTACTGTGTTCAGACAAAGTTTAGAAAAAAGATTTGTATAGCAAGTTGTTCAGCCACATTGTGCAGGTTTTAATACAAAAATATCTTTATATGTTTCTCATGTTAAATAAAATATATATAAAGCCTGAATTATAAGGCACTTTTCTTTTAATTTTGTCCCCCAAAGCATCTTTATTTCCATGTAAAACCATCATATTAAAATATACCATTGAAAATATTGTGGCATGCAATCTAACAAATTGGTAACAGTTCATAATTGTCACATTCCATGTTTCTAAGTGTCATTTAAAAGGGCTGTCTTCTGCATACATATGGATTTTCATGGTTATGCAGATCATAAAAAGATCATTAGCAGAGACTTCGAATAATGTAGTTTTGTCTAGTACATGAGTTTTATAGACATGATCCCCTTCTTTAAAAAAGAATTAAAATCACTCCACAGAAAAAAGAACTGAAGCTCAGTTCTATTGATAAGAGATGATAGCTAATCGTATCAAGACCTTTACACAAATATGTAGTGCTGTACCTTTCAAAGCTAACGTTGTCATCTGTAAGTTTAAACAAAGTGATATTTGCTGACAGTTTGAATTATGACGGTAATGTTTCACAACGTTTCTTTAAAGTTTACACCCAGAATTTCCATTACCTGAAGTTTGACAACTAATGGCTTGATATAGTAATACTGGCTGCTCTCTAGTACTTCAATGATTATCCATGTTCTCTTACACTGGGTGTGCATGTGACCAAATTTACAGGCTCCCTAATTACTCATACTCTCATACTCCGTAGCTTATTAAAACAGATTACCCTTACATATGATCCTTCTACAAATCACTAAGGAACAGACACAACTGGTGATGCTTAGAGGCTCCTTTATCAAATCAGTCCATAGTCTTTTTTTTTTTTTTTTTTTTTTTTTTAATTTATAAACTAAGTCTTGATACCCATTGAGAACTAAGAAGATATGTGTAGGAAAGGAATGCTATGTACTTCTGCCTTATACAGCTTTTCTGAAGAATTAGCATTTGGCTGCTGTTAGAGTCAGAATGTATTTCTAGGCAGAAATATTGAATCTGATTGAAAGCTGGCAAGGAAATGCAAAAATACCAGAGGCTACATTAGAGAAGCTGGGTCAATGGCTAGAGAGCAAGTGTCTTTCCTGCTAAGAACAGCTATTTTGGATGCCATGCTATGCAGTACAACTAAGCTGCACCATTTAGCTCTCTCTCTTCACTGCCAGAAGTACCTAATGAAGGCTTTTCTCTTTTTATTATCTCAAAGAATCCAGGGATTTTTCTTCATAGAATTTCGACACTCAATATTCTTTTTCCATCTCTCCCATTTTCTCACCTGTGCATGGTACAATTTGTAAATGAATAGCCACAGTCAGGAAGCACATTATCCTCACTGGCTAGACATAGTTTAAATCTCATTCTGGTGTGAAGATGCATCTAAGACTAGTTAAGTGTAGTAGTTAAGGTAGCTGAGACACAGCTGCTTTCAACTGGCCTTTCAACCAACTCTGTTACGTGTTCTTTGAACTCCTTGACTGGAGACAACTTCATCCCTGCAACACGCTCAACCATCTGACTGCCTTCGAAATTCTGGATACTTCTGCAAACTCCATACTGCCTATTTATCTCATTTTTATTTTTACCTCCTACTGTGCCAGTCCTTGCCTGCTGCAGTTTGCCATGTCATTCCTTTTATTGTTCATTTCTGATAAATTAATTTTTATCCATACAGAATCTAAGCATACTTTTTAATACATATCTACTACATTTTCACTTCATGTGGGTCACTTTCACAAAGCTCATTTAACCATATTAGTGGACAGAAAAAAGAAGAATGAGGAAGGGTTAAAAATTAAACCCAGAGAGATCAAAATCATTTGGACAATTTAGGCGTGCAATAGCTATACAAGGCTAGGTTGGACGGGGTCCTGGGCAACCTGATCTGAATGTGTGTGTTTGGTGGCCCTGCTAGGCAGGGGGGTTGGAACTACATGATCCTTGAGGTCCCTTCCAACCCGGGTGATTCTGTGATTCTGTGTGATTCTGTGTGTATACGTAATTTTTTATCAAGAAAAGATAAAAATATTAATATTTGTATAGTATATATTTGTATAGTATTTGAAAGTATAGTGTAGTAGGATTAATTGCAGCATACAGCCCCAGTTCAGCATCAGTATCTACTGACAATGATCACTGGAGCCTTGCAGTCATTTAAAGATAAAATAGATTTATGTAAATTCATCTTAGTGGAAGTTATAAACTTTAGCAGTTAAAGTCAGTAGCTTCTACAGGCAGATATAGTAAGAAAAATAGAAAATTGGCACAGGAAAAAGGATAACAGAAACTAAAGTTATCTAAAAGAGAGAAAGATGTATTAAACATTAGCTGACAGTATTAACACTACAAATATTTCCATTCTGTGTTGGAAAAGGTCACTCTTTGAAAAGAGAGGATGAGTAAAAAGTTTCCATTAGAGGAAAAAGCTGACAATAGGAAGGTTACTAATGAAACCCATCAAAGAGAATGCCTAATCTGAGGAAGGGAATCTGGGGGGCACTGAAAGTACCACCAAAGAATCACTGAGGTTGTGATCAACTATAGTTTTTTTTTGTTGTTGTTTTTTGTTTTTTTTTGTTTGTTTGTTTGTTTTCTTTCTATCAAATTAACAGAAATAGGGATTTTAATAGATTAATTTCAATAATAAGGCTAATAAGTGGTTATGAGTGAGAATCTGTACTGGGAGCGAGGCTCGATATACCAATTAAACTTTATCTCTGTGCAATAAAGGGACAGAGTGATACCTAACTTCAGGAAGGAGCAATGTGCTGTCAGAATTAAAACCATAAAAGAATATTTAATCTAGAAGACCTTAATTGGCTCGTTATATTTGCTGTGCCTGAAGTTTTCTTGTCTCTTCTGGTGTTAGCTTTTGATAATCATCATCATTAAGACAAAGCTTCAGTATTTTCTTATACAAGTCATACTCAAGTCTGTGCTGTAGAGCATTTGACTTACATTCCATTGCATGCTGTGATGGACTGGAGAAACAAAGACAATTTAATATACAGTAAAGGAGAAATTGATTGCATTTTTCATTTTCCTATTTATTTAATCTGTTAGGCTCTTCTTTGTTATTTGGAGATTAAACTCATTTTATCTTAAACCATCACCACACATCCAATGTTTTTATATGCTGGAGGTTTTACTGGCCATACACAACTGCACATTTAAAGACCACAGATCTGCAGTCTTTAATGACTATATAAGTGAGAGCTGAGCCATAAGAGAGAAGACGTTAGAGAGCTTTTGAGCTGTGATATAAATATCTTAGTTGGATCGTTACACTAGAATACTCAGCAACTATATTGGGTAGGTTTTGCATTGTGATTTTTATTTTCCCCTTAACATTTCACTGAGAGAATAAGGTGCATAAATCCTCCTCAGACCTCTTGTTCCAGGCTGTCTGTAGATTTAGGAAGGAAATACTAGCTGATAATGAATTCTTTGTTCTGTGGTATGTAATAGCATTTGTATGGAGCCCACACGAAAGCTTTATTTTTTTGTATGTATTTGTCAGTCTCTCCATGTATTGCTTCCTTTAACAAATACATCAGATTTTGTGCAGAACTCCGTGCAATCTCTGCAGAAGATTCTAATGACTAAATATCATCCAGCACAACTCACTATTCAGAGGTGAGCCACACATTACTGTTATAATCACTTTGTCATTCAGCAGAGTGCTGAAGACACCCAGGAAGTGGCTTACAATGTACCTGTACTGCTAGTCTGCATGCTGAGGGCAAACAGAAGGCAGGAGGATACCACACGTTTTACCGTGAATATGGCTTGTAAACAAAGACCTTTGCCAGTGAGGTATGCCTGTCTAAAATGTGATAGAGTTGAGTTTCTAAAGCTCTAGAAGCACTAGAGTGTGCTCATAGGCCCAGCAATTTGATTCTTGGCAGAGCCTATCTTCGAGGGTTGCCAAATTAACATTTGAGTTTCCATACAAACATGGAATTTACTCCCATCATGAAAATCCATTCAGCTGTATAGAAACAACCCTAAAACACAGATTTGTTTATTTTAAGCATTATTCTTGGATAAGTAACCGTTATTCCAAGACAAATTACAAACCTGAAGGAAGTTTTAAACATTCCATTGGATACTGTGCTAACTTCATGACAGTATACTTCCTTGGTTTTAGGAATCTTTATCAATCTTTGTTCTGATAAGAGTGAACCTACACAGAATTGTTCTGCTGCAATTTTCCCTCTAGAAATCAGTGAAGATGTGGCTAATTAATAGTCTGTTATTTTGCATATTTTACATGTATCTTGGAATTTTACTATCTATGAAAACTTAATGGAGAAAAATCACAGGTTCCTCTCGAAGAAATGCTTAGAAACGCAGCAAAACACAGGACATTTGATGGAGCATAAATCAACCACTTTCTCCATCTACATTCTCTTGCTCATTTTTCAAAATGAGAAGTAGTTTAATAAACAGCAGCTCTTGCCACTATACAGATACACTGATATTGAAAAATCATTCTCATTGCAGTCAGCTAGATTTGCAGTTAAAAAAAAAATCGAACTGCAGTTAAATGTTTCAAAAATATATTTTCTATAGGTTTATTAGTATTATCACTACAACACTAATTTAATTTTTATTTTTCCTGCTTCTGATAGTATTAACAAATAGTTAATTTTTCCTGAAGATTCTCAATGGAAAGGAAGCATTAAAAGAAATAGCAGAGAAAGAAAATGTAAGCATAAATGTGCATAAGAGAGACATAAGAGAGAGAGAAGAAAGTTTAAATATAAAGCAAGTAAATTAGTCAGATTCAGAAGGATGCAACTTTGGAGGAACAGCTAGCACCAGGCTTGGAAACCAACTAACAAAAGAGATTTTGATGTGGGATATAAAAATGGACAATGTTCAAGACAGTGAGAATTAACTAAAATGAAGACATCAGGATGAGGATGTTTCCTTATCTTTCAGTCTGAGAAGACAGGGAAGAAGTAAAAAAGTAAAAATAATAGGGAGAATGCTAGGGCTAGAAAAAGATCAGTTTAAGGAGTGATTAGATGACTTATTCTAAGAAGTGTGGTTTTAGCTATCTTGCAGTTTGAATGAGCTGGAGAATATCTAAGTTATGCTACACCACTGAAGTTCTTAGGTGTCTTATATTTCTGTTTTTCTCTTCCACAGGACTGAGTACATGAAAATGACTGTGTTGCATCAACACCTCTGTCATAGATGGGAGTTGGCAGGATTCCTTTTCAAACCATTCTCCTCAGGATAATTTAATAGATCTAGACATCACGAAATAAAGGAGTACTATGCTGAGGAAGCTCAATATATATATAAATTTTTTATAGATACTATTTTAGAAAATGAGAGGTCTGTGTTGAAAAAAAATCAAAAATCAAAAACTAAACAAAAACATTTTCTGCCAAACTGGAGTAGGCCTGGAAGAGTGAGGTTTTACACACAAGCAAGCGTTTTGACGTTCCTGTAGCAACCTTAGAAAAATCACTTTTGACATTTCAGGCTTTTATTATCTTCATTCCTCCAAAGACTTTCCTGATCTGTGAATTCCAGTAGCTGGCAGAGCATTTTGTTTAGTTCAAACCTCAGACTATTTTGTGACTTTCCAAAGAGGGAATAACATACACGTCACAAAGTCCAGGCCCTCTCAGCCGTGCAAAGCAGGGCCAACTGTTTTTCAACAGGGATGTAACTTTGAAACTATATCATTATTCCTTGTTCTGTTGTTTTTGAATAAATGTATTAATTTAGGAGTTTATATGTAATTTTCTTCTGTATTTCATTTGATTTTCTTTTGCAATTTGTTTTTCCTCACTTGTTTTGCCTTTATTCTGGTATTTGATCTGATAGAAGTCAAGGTATGGAAAAAGTATTGAGTGTTTACAATGCAAGTGCAATTAGGACATTAGATTTCAAGACTCTTCTTGAAAATCTTCTTTGCATAAGTAGCTTTATCAAATGTGGTGGGATTGTAGCATAGAATAAACCAGGATGAATGACAAATCACAGAATCACACAGAATCACAGAATTGTAGGGGTTGGAAGGGACCTCCAGAGATCATCAAGTCCAACCCCCCTGCCAAAGCAGGTTCCCTACAGCAGGTCACACAGGTAGGTGTCCAGGTGAGACTTGAACATCTCCAGAGAAGGAGACTCCACAACCCCCCTGGGCAGCCTGTTCCAGTGCTCCGTCACCTCACTGTAAAGAAGTTCTTGCGCACATTTGTGCGAAACTTCCTATGCTGCAGCTTGTGTCCATTTCCCCTTGTCCTGTCTCCACTCACCACTGAAAAGAGTCCGGCCTCGCCATTCCGCCCCCCACACCTTAGATATTTATAGACCTGGATCAGGTCCCCTCTCAGCCCTCTCCTTTTTGCACGTCATAAGAAACGTGTTTGAAAGGAGAAGGCTTGGGATCAGCCCACAGTAGCAAAGCCTTTTCCAACATGAAAACTTAAGGACAAATTTAGGCAGAATATTCCAGTGAGGTAATTTTCTCCAGGTTTACTGTATCTCCTTTATCTCTTAAATGAGAAACTCGCAAGAATATTCCTATAACGCTTTTTAAATCCTACAGATGAGTAAAACCTATGTACGTCACTCCTTAAATGCATCAGCTCTTCCCCTAGAAGGTACTGAAAGCTGAATTTTCTATTAAGTCATACCATTTATTGGCATTTCTTCCTTGAAATACTGAAGAGGCAGAGGTATGTACGGATCTGCTTGAGTGTGTGCACCTGTACAGCATGCATCAATGCTGCGAGCTATCAGTGTACTACTAACCAGTCCAGGTTGGTTACAGTAAGATACTGAATGCACATCAAGGTTACTGCCCTGTGGGGGGACTGTATATAAATTCAAAACCTGGCAGAATCTTTGAAGAACTCAGTAGACAGGTCACTAGATTAGCTCACAGACATTCTTTTTTGTTGTTGTAAATGGTTTGAAAATATTGTTTTGAAGAGAGAATTCTGCTCAGAGACTACTGGCACTGTGATTGTTCTTGGAGTTTATTTCAATGTAGTTGTGGTTTTTTAAATATTGTGGTTAGACCAATCTCTGCATTTGGTAGCAGGATGAATTTCTCCTGCTTAAATACAGATATTGCTGTTGGTAAGAATCTGGACAGAGGTAGTTTCCTCTATCACTAAAGGGTGACCATCGCAGAAAATATGTTTGCTCTCTTTCCTGCAGTTCTAACACAAATTCTGCAATTTCTGATCTTAGTTACTACACAGTCACTGGGGAAAAACAAGGAACGTAATAGAAGCCAAGCATCCAGAAATATATTTCAGTTGGAATTATGCTTTAGAAATACAAAATGTTACAGAAGGGAGATAAGTTCTGACTCTTCAAAATGCTGTGAATGTTGACATAATGAAGCTCTCAATGAGATTATATTGCTTCTTGATCTCTGGTGCACTGACTAAATGGTTTGCAGCTACCTAAGACTACAAAAATTCTGACATGGATCCCTGTTGCATTTAAAGTGTATCTACCTGGTGAGGATTTGTCTGTAATTGTTATAAACTATGATGTCCATTATTCTTTTTTTTATGGTATTAGTATTCCTTATGTTCAAAATTGACATCAAGCTTTTCTCACAGGAGAGCACTCTCAGACCTCATCCAGTAATTTGTAAAAATGCACTCTGTTTGAAAATCTTCATTGTTCTAAAGGTTTGTTAGATTATGTGAAAAACATTTGAATCTAGTTCTGTTGAAAAAAATATATAGTTATTCAGTGAATAGCTTTGACTTTCAAGATCATTACAAACATTTGCCTTTTTTTTCTACACAAGTTACAGAAATTACCTAGAATTTTTTCCATTATCTGATTGGATGCATCATATAATTAAACAACAGAAAACGTACTGGGAATTACATTTTACAAAAAAAAAAATCGATAGGTTACTCTGAAAGTAATGCCCCCTATTTATTTCCTTGGCAACTACTTCAGATGCAAAGACCAAAATAATGCTATTTGATAGAGCAAATTCTCAGCTACAAAACACTTGTTTTCAACAGTCATCACTATTAGATTTGTGTTTTTGCCAGCTGTTTGCAGGAGCCTACATGCTGCACAAGTCTGCAGTAGTTGTGGTGTTCCATTGTTGCTGTTGCCACTGCTGAAATGCACCACCCACCACCTCACTGTGCTCACATCCACTGATCTGTCTCTATAAATGTTCTCAGCAAGCATCACTTACTGTCAATGGGTGCCACTTTTTCCACACAGAAGAATTTAATGACACGCCTTCATCTGCATTTCCATGTCAGATGCCATCCTGTCAAAATATCCTTCTGCTGCAACCTGTTGCACTGCAACAAAATGTAATGGAACATTGTATGTTATTGTAAAAATAATTTTGGGAGAAAAGAAGGCTGCGGGGTGACCTCATTTCAGCCTTTCAATACCTAGAGGGAGCCTACAGAGGGGAGGGGAATCAACTCTTTAAAGGGTTGATATGTGTAGGATGAGGGGAAATGGTTTTAAGTTGAGGGAGGGGAGATTTAGGTCAGACATCAGGGGGAAATTCTTTACCCAGAGAGTGATGAGGTACTGGAACAGGTTGCCCAGAGAGGTTGTGAATGCCCCGTCCTTGGAGGTGTTCAAGGTCAGGTTGGATGGGGCCCTGGGCAGCCTGGTCTAGTATTAAATGGGGAGTTTGGTGGCCCTGCATGTGGCAGGGGGGTTGGAGATTCATGATCCTTGAGGTCCCTTCCAACACTGGCCATTCTGTGATTCTGTGATTGTTGGGAAGATTCAAACTCTACTGCCATACCACCGACAACTGCCTCTGAATCATGAGCCAACATCATAAAATAGGAGGCATTGTGTTTGTGGCAGCCGTCATATTTGTGCTTTGTTCATTGGTTGTATAGTGTTATCCTTTCTATTTAATGTCTGTACAGCTGAGGAGCCTCAGTTTAAAAGGGACGCAGAAACTTTGACAACTTTTGTCCAACGTCTTGGCTTTCACAAGTTGGTTCTTTGCATCCCAAGTCTTCTGAAAAGCAGCCGTAGACTCCTAATTTCTCTAGTAGGAAGAACTGCCTGAATTTCAAAAATTTCAAATATTGCAATGACTATTTCATATCTTTGTCCCCCAAAATTTTATTTATTATGCATTTCTCCCACCATCTTGCCTGAAAGATTTTATCTGGAAAGATTTAATACCTCTTGTTCTTCACAAAATGAAGGGAAAGCTCAAGATCATTGACATTACAGTGAAAAACTTACCTGAAATGCTCAAAAGTTAAAACACATTCCCATGAAAAGGCTAATTTCAAACTAGAGAAATATGTCAACACAGATGTTTTAACCACTAGGCTCTTGGGCACCATTCCGTATCTGCTTCATTACTTTGAAGAGCTAAGAGGAAAAGTTGATCTGATTTTTGCCTAATTCCAGAAGGCAGTTTGCAGGTGCAAATTCAGGTTGAGATACTTGCCACTGAAGTGCTGATGTTAAACCTGTTTATCCTCCTACTAATTAGCATAAACATTTTTTTCTGTTTAACATGGATGCTTATGTAAAGCAGATTTTGAGTGTTTATCTCTGTAATGAATAGTAAAAGGGAACTTATCTGATGACTTACATTTCATGCCAGTATGTCTGAAGCAATAAGTGTATTGGAAACAGCAAGGAAAGGTTCATTAAAAACTGTCAAATTGACATTCATTTTTAAATTAATATATATTTTTTCCTGTTATTTGTTCAGTTGCATTTAAAACTTTATTTTGTAATTAAGGCCTGAGTCAGCCACCATCTACCATGTTTAGACAATAAGTACATGGAAAAATAAGCTAACAATATAAGGAGCTTGGTGTCATACTCTGGCTCATTTAGGTGTGGTCATTGTATCCAAATTTATAAGCTACCACTTTCCCCTTGCTTAAAGGAATTTAATTACTTAGTCTGAGAAAACATCTGATTATTATTTTTTTTTTTTCCCCATGACTTTCCTTTTACATGGCTCTGTGTTCAAGCTTTAATATAACAGTCTTCAAATGTTCGAGGATTTCAGAGATTATTTCTTTTAAAATGAAGAAAACAGGAGGTTATTATTGAAGAGTAGAAAACAGAGTTAGGAGATAATTCTCAGTAATTGTGATATTGTAATGCAGTTTTATAAATGAAGTCAATCAGGCTGTTTGGTTAATGTGTGTATCCTGCAGAAAATAACTACAAATGCTCTTTCTCTGACTTCAGAAATGTTAATATTTACACTACAAGACTCATAAAAAAGATACATTATATGTAAATATATATGCAGATATATTTATCAATTCAAATTTTACTGGCATTTCATTTGCCAAATACACATAGTCGTTCAAAGCCCTATATCCTTACAGTCTTTTTCTTTAAGGTGTAAATATATCATCCTTGGCCGCAACTATATGTTTTATTTATCTTTGGAAAATGCAATATAAAATTTAAAGATTAGATCTTTCATTTGATTTTGTGCTGAACAGCCCTTTCTTTCTGCCACTTCTTTCATTTCTGGCAAGTAAAGTTACATTGAAGATCTTATTTATTTATTTTCCAGTGGTAGAGGAGAAAGGTCTTATATTATTGTATAGATAAGAAATCACAGCAGGAAGGACCAGTTTCACAAAGGAGATTTGCTGCTATTGCACAGCCTTGAATCAGATACTCATCTTACAGATGCGTATTTCCTTGTAGGATAAAATCATGCCAGCCACTTCCTTCCTACAACTTACTCAGTACAACAAGGAGGAACACTTTTTACAAATAGTTCAGACAGACACCAACAGGAAAATAAGAAATAAAATGAAATCAGAGCTAGAAAAATTAAACTCCCAAGGGATGTCCAGGCACCTCCAAATTTAGGAAGCAACTTATTCTATGATAATTTGATTTGGGATTTGCCGAAAGTTGACCAGTTCAGTTACTGGGGAGCTAAGTAAAAATGTCTCAACAAATGCCACCTACTGCCTGAAAACTTGACCAAGGACATGCAGTCCAGCAGTTTTGTCACTTCCTTCCTCCCAAGAATAAAAAAATCTTTTAATGTGCATATTTCAACTATGCACAGCAATTTAGTCTATATTTATTTAACATCCTATCATATCTGTTTGTAAAGTGGCTTAACTTATATTCATGTAAATCTGTATTAAGAAAAGCTATCTAGAATCTGTTCAAAACTAGGCAGATACTATGATCTGGTATTATATGGCTGTGTATCTCATACATGCAGTATTTACAATAAATGTTTCTGCAGACCAGAATCTGCCTGACTGTATTCAAGCACAGAAGCACAATACATTGAAGCATTATGGTGCAAATTGCACTGACATTCACTCTTTTAAATCTGAGATGATTTTCTCTTTCTGTATAATTCGGTTCATTCTTAAAACTTGAAAAATCAAAGAACCTTCTTCTTAGTCCATCAGAAAATTTTAACTCACAGTGATTGTAAGACTTCAGTAAAGCAGCCTGTCTGGAAGTCTCTGGACGCGCAGACATCACTGTGAATATATTTGTTCTAAACTTTGCTTACTAAAGACTCTGAGGAAGTTACAACATGGAAGACTCCATTTTCTGATTCAGCTGATAAAGCCAATGATTGTTTCCTTAAGTTCTAATGTTACCCATCACTATGGTATGTGAGTATATCCTGGAAATTGGAGTTACAGTGATGACTTCTCTTCCTTCTTTCCTCCTGTGGACAAAGACATGATCTGTAGATTCAATCTTGACAGCAGTCCAAAACTATCTAAAAGAATTTGAGAATATCATAGCTCCAGATGGTGCCCTTTCCCTTATTAAAAATACATGATTTAAAAATGTTATCAAAAATGTTGGCACTTTTGTAAGGTACATTTCTCTACATCTAATATTGTTCTTAAAAATCTCCATTATTGAGAATTCAAGAGCTCTTAAATCACCAGTTGTAGTAATAACAGTTACTTACAAAATGAATGTTTCTTGGTAAGACTTTAAGCCTATGTCTTCTCATATCAGTTTAGGTATTGAAAACAAATTACAATATCTCTGTAAGTCACTGTCAGTTAAGGATAGAAGAGAACACCATCTGTATTCCTGCTCCATCAACCAACTGCCCCAGTGCCCTGAAGTCCTTTTTTGTAGCCCTCAGGCTTCTCTCAGTGATGTCATTGCTGCCAGCCTGGACTATCAGTGAGGGATAATAATCAGAGGGGCAAACCAGACTAGGGAGTCTCTTGGTAATGTCACTGACCTGGTCCCTTGGGAGGCAGTTCTGTGGGTACAGATTGGCCAACATATTGGCCCTTCATTCTTGTCAGTCACCTACAACAACTGCCCTTTTAAAGAACAGCCTAGTTCTACCTTAATAATTCTGTACCTATCTCTCGCTGACTGTTGTGCTGTTTTTCATGCTCACTAAATTAATAAGAGCTGTGACAAACACATTTTAGATTCAGATTTAGAATCTTCTGTGTTTTTGCCCCTACAGTAATTTGAAAATTTTCCTGATGGAATTAGTACTGCTATTCCAGTTTGTCACAATTGTTCAAAGCCATAGATGTAACACAGCCTGCTACTGCATATAAAATAGTTCAAATGGTTCCTGAGATTTTTTACTTTATGAAGAACAGAAAACTGAATTCCTGCAATGTCCAGTACAAATCTTATGGAGAGGTTACAGCATGTCTCTCTGTGTCTGTCTGGCCCTTAAAACTGAGAAAAACTTTCAGGAACAATACAAGTGAGTAGGACAAAGGAATACTAAATATGATCATAGTACTTGCACATGAGTTTGGCTGTTTCTGAAGTTGCAGAATAAATTTAGCACTACTATGTTGTTAAGAGCTAAGAAAATATTCTGTTGTGAGTATTGAAAATGCCCTTATTATCTTTTAAACACCGGTCTAGACAAAAGAGATTCTATTTAACATCTCATTTAGTTCAAGATAACAGATACTTAGAGATATTCAGATACACTTTTAAAGTGCTTCTTAATGATCTATAATTATTGTAGAAACCGATCCGTTTGAAAAATTACCAAACTGTTAATAACATTCACTGTAAAAAATAGATTCTCTGCAATAATTCTAAAATAAACTTTGTTTTATAAAGTTGTAATGTAGAGTCTCTCTGTTTTGAGTTAAACTCTTTGTGCTGAGTTCATGTATATCTTTTCCTGAGTTGCAACAGAAACACTCAAATCTTTTCCAGGCATTTCTTTGAAGAATCAGCAGGTATCTATTTCTATCATCATCCCACATGCTTCATCTTTTCATAAATTTTCATAGTAGTTGATGTTAGATAATCAATATTTTGACTTTTTCCTGATAAGCCCGGTTAGTCATTTCACTAGTAACATAATATGGTGTACTAATGGTACATTTTCTGTTAACACTCCTCCTGTTAAGCTCAATATGACTGTATTCACAGTCTGCTCACCAGCTATGAAATGCTGAAATGGTTAAGTTCTAACTGTATAGATAACCGTAAAAAGAGGTTATTTAGCTTTGCTTCTTGATAACCTTATAATGAATATTCTATTGTAAATCTGGTTGTAAAATTTGCAGCATTGCTATTCATGGAGAGTTGACTGCATTATGTTCATGCAGTCAGTCTGAAAATAGAGAAAGTAGCATGATATGTTGAGCTCATCCATTTTGTATGAATTATTAATTGCAGTTAATGGTGTGTACCATTCTCTAAAGTAATGTATGCAAAAATTACTGCATATGAATGCTCTTGAGCCTATTTGTTAACAATCAGCAAACTAGAAAGAAAAGAGCTTTTTGTTCTTCTACTGCCAAATGAGCAATTGCCCTTTCCTCTCCTGATTTGGTGCTCTGTAGGCTCTGTGGTTGATGTAAAGTGTGCTGCCTCTAGCACTTGTTCAACAGTGATCTGTCAGAAAGCCAACTTTCTGCCAGAAAAAGTAAATAGTTTTCTGTTGAATGTGTGATAATATGAGTCAGTGGTTGCCATGCAAGCACAGAAACTTTCAGGAGCAAGGAACTAGAAAGAATGTACTGTAGGAAGCCATATGTGACAGGAAGAAAGAGATTAGAAGAGTAAGGTGAAAGCTCTGACTGCTTTTTGGTGTTGAACTTTTTGACTCAATGAAATCTGAGTTAGAACTCATAGCTAGGGTAAAAATGACTAGTCTTTAATGAGAAAGAGGAAGATGCTTCTTAGTAACCTTCTGTTACAGATGAAACCATTGTGCTCGTAGCTAAAGAAGCAGAAGTCCTTACATAGTGTATCAGATGTCAATGCATTTTCCTCTCACAGTTTGGCAATGGCACAGTATCTCAAAATACAATAAAAAACTGTGTAATCCATGTGATTTTTTTTTTTAATTTCTTTTAAACGTGTCTGTTAAAATGAATAAAAATTGGCTTCCTCTCAAAAAATACTTTAGTAACCAGATATATAAAGGAGTAATTTCTTTTTTTTTTTTTAATTTATGTTCTTACTTTTGGAGGCCACCATTCACTGCAGAACATGAGATCTGAGTTCATGGTTTCTGGCATGTGGCATTTCCTCTGACCGTAGGGTAATGCCTCATCCTATTCTCTATCCTGTGACCCAACACAGTGAATCATTGGTTCAGTCATCAGCTGCCAACTTGTATTCAAGTGGTACAAAAAAATGGAATGCTTCATCACAACTTATTATGACTGATAACCAGGAATAAGACACCTTACTGTCTGTGGGGAATCTGGCAAAGAATTGAAGAATTCAACTGCCAGCACTGAAATTGGATAAATTTGACAACTGAACACTTATTTGCAGAAAATTGTCGTGGGCAAATGCTTGTTCTTAAAGATACATTCTCAAAAACAAAACAAAACAAAACAAAAACAAACAAACAAAAATCCCTGAAGAAATACCGAGAAATATTTCTTCTTAATTTTTCTTTATATTCTATTTATGTTTTTTGTATGCTTCAGAATTCCCCCTAGAAACTTTGTTTTAATGGCAGATTAATTTGTCTCAAAGTTTCAAGAGAAAGACAAAATCTTCATAAACATCTATTTAACCACTTCGTCTCTCACTCTATATCTTTCCTCCGCCCTCCCCGCCCCGCGCCTCCCCTCCCCTCGCCTCTCCTCCCCTCCCCTCTCCTCCCCTTCCCTTCCTTTTCCTTCGCTTCCTTCCTATGAGCATTCCGCATTCTGGTACAGAACAAAAATGACAGAAACAAGGCAATTTGCTGTCCATATTTGATTATGATAAATGAAGTGGATTATTTTAGTTATGGTATTAATACCACATAAATTACAATTGTAATTATAATTGTAATTGTGTAAAGGTTTTGTACCTCAATGTGATTTTTAGCTTGAGTGATTCTAAACAGTTTGACTGCAGAACATCAACAACAAACAACTAATTAAATATAAAATTCACTACACATTAATTAAATTACCAATCTGTCTTTATTAAGTGATTGTAATGCACTTGATAGCATGCCATATTTTAAATATGCAGAAAAATTAAGACAAAATAGTTTTGAAAGATAAAAATCATCATCTTTCCAAATATTTGGCACACGTCTTTTTCATGCTAATGACAACCAGTTAGGGAAAAAGTCTTAAATATTCTAGGGAGATACTTTAAAGTATTTGGTCACCAACAATCATAAAACTTTAGTACTCAGATAAGAATTTTTTTATTTCTTTAATTATACCAATACATGCTTCTCAAATACTGATGTCACAGTGGTAGTAAACTGCCATGTTCCCCATACTCTCCAGTGACCATCAAATGTTTAGATTCTTCTAAGGGAAGTCACAGTTTGTCTGCAGTTCAAGGAGTTCATACGCCTTGCTGAAATTCAGGTTTAATGCTTGCAACACTGGGGATTAGCAGTTACTAATTACATTCCTAAATATAGAAAGTGTAGCAAGCTGAGCCCATATTGGATCAAAGAGCAGTACTTTCATTTCTGTCTTTCATGATTGCATCTGAATTTAAGTTTCAGACCTATGAACAAAAAGCATGTAGAGAAGCAAGGTTTTGTTTTTTTTTTCCATTCAGTGAAGTCTAATAAAATAGTTCCACAATTCCGCTATATTTAATGCTGTTTTCTTCAAAGGGAATTATTATCCACCTGAGAGTGCTGTGGATGCTGGTGGAGGTGATAGCCAAGCCACTTTCCATCATCTATCAGTGTTCCTGGAGTCCTTATTGAGTCCAAACTTACCTTCAGTCAGTTTGCATATGACACCATGTTGGGAAGAAGTGTTGGTCTGCCTGGAGATAGGAAGGCCCTTCAGAGGGATCTGGACAGGCTGAAAAACTGGGCTGAGGCCAGTGGGATGAAACTTAACAAGACCAAGGGCCAGGTCCTGCACTTTAGCCACGGTAACAGCAAGTAATGCTAGAGGCTTTGGGCAGAGTGGCTGGAAGACTGTATAGAGGAAAGGGGCCCGGGGGATATTAGTTAATGCTGTGTTAAACAGGAGCAAGCAGTGTGCCCAGGTGGCCAAGAAGGCCAACGGCATCCTGGCTTGTATCAGAAATAGCGTTGCCAGCAGGAGCAGGGAGGTGATCATCTCTCTGTACTCAGCCTGCTGAGGCTGCATCTCAAGTACTGTGTACTGTGTTTTGGGCCCCTCACTACAGGAAGGTGCTGAGGCCCTGGGGAGAAGAGCGATGAAGCTGGAGAGGGGTTTGGAGCACAAGTCTTCTGTGGAGAGGCTGGGGGAACTGGAATTGTTCAGCTTGGAGGACGCTCAGGAGAGACCTTGTCATTCTCTACAGCTACCTGAAGGGAGGTTGTGGTGAGCTGGGGTCAGCCTCTTCTCCCATGTAACTAGCAATAGGACCAGAGGGAAAGGTCTCAAGTTGAGCCTTGGGAGGTTCAGGCTGGTTGTTAGGGATTACTTCTCAGAAAGAGAAAGAAGGCACTGGAACGGGCTGAGCAGGGAGGTGGTGGAGTCACCGACACTGGAGGAGTCAAGAAACATTTAGGTGTTGTACTGAGGGACATGGTTTAGTGGGAAATATTGGTGATGGGTGGACAGCTGGAGTGGATGATCTTGGAGGTCTTTTCCAACTTGGTAATTCTATGATTAAATCTAGTTACTTTGGAGAATTTACTAGCCATGAGTCACACTAACCAATATGAAAAAGAGGAAATCCATAATTTGCAGAAACAGTTCAATTTTACTTTTTTTTTCAATGAGGATTGAAATTTTTTTCTAGTATTAAGGATCCTTCTATTTTCAAGCCAATCCAGAATCTCTTTATTCACATTCTGTAGAGTTTCAGATATCTGAGTAAAGACTATATGGGTATCTTCTGGAATTTGTCAGAAGGCTTTTGGAAAAAATGTGCTTAATGGTGCCAGGGCCTTCAAAGTCTCACAGGGCAACTGTTCAGTCTTTGAAACTACAACCTTTTCATTTTGTTAGAGTAACGATGCAGGGCTTGATTCAGTTGCCCATTCTCAATCTGAGAAATATAACACTGGGAGACAGGCAGTCCCACTGAGATAAGACATTACTATTATAGCTCATAAATCACTCCTTATGCTTTCAGATACCCCTGTGAAATGCTCGTTTGCATATTTTGTACTACACCTTCTATACCAAGTCAACAGAGAGAGAAAGTAATTTCTGAAAAATCTCTTTCTAAACCACTCACTACATTCTGAAGATTAATTTTAACAACACAGAGTAGCAGTGAAAATTTGCTGGAACAGAGTTTAGTGCACCCAAGGTAGATATTTTTCTTCTCATTCACAGAACTGCACATGAGAAAAGGCTGTGCTTCTGTCTAAAAATAAATTGTACGAAATGTTTTCCTTCTGTACGAAACTGATCCGCCTTCCTCAGGCACACCAAGAGTTCTTGTTCTATAATCCTTTACTTAGACATCACTGCCTGGAAAAATTTTATGCTGAGAAGAGGAGGAAACAAATTGTTTCATAGTTACAGGCTGCAAAGAGTTCCAAAGCTTTATTTCTGTCAAAAGCCAGAATTAAAACAGTCACTAGCATCGGTGATTTTAGGCAACACACGAACAAATATGGAGCATATATGAGTTCTCATTTAGTCCTATTTTAGACTTAGGCTGACTTAGATTAGAAAGAGGTGGTGTGATGAAAAGTAGCGTGGGTGTCTTCAATGAAACAGAAATTACATGGTGTGGTTATTGCTGCTACTCTGCTGCACTGAAGTAGTATTATTCAATCAAGTGCCATCTGATATTAAAAAATAAACAGACCAGAAAGAAGTTCTTAAAGAAATTCTTTCTTTGTGAACTTCTGTTTATCAAATAAAAAGAGTGACCGTATCTAATGAAAGTTGATTGTCACTAAAATAAGTGTGGGAGGAATAGCTGTTAAACAAACAAGCACATGTGAACACTCAATACACATACAAATGCAGAGAAGTGAAAAGATTAACTGAGCAGTATGTCTCAACATAAGAAGACATGGCAGAAGTCCACTGTTTTGGAGTAGGAAGTCCTGATCTGTAGGAATCCCAGTAAGAAAGGTATAATTCACAAGGCTGATTGTTAGAGCTAACACTATGGGGAGAAAACAATATGGATGGTCATATGTCCCCTTACATCAGGCACATTCAACTGCATTCAGCCCAATTTAGCACACCCTGCAGCCACCCCCTACCCTATGCCATCACGGCAGCGGCTCTACACCACCAAGGAGCCTGGCCTGATCCTGAGCACACATCCATTGCTCAAACAACCACGCACTGGTGTGCAATTGGCACTATACAGGCTGAAACCTGGGAATGAGGAGGGGACAGTGCAGTGCTGACTCAAATTATGGCAAAAAATTGTATGCATTGTGATACTCTGGTTGAACACAGTCCTGTGAAAAATAACAACTATACAACAGTGCTTCCTGTCGTGATAAAGGAATTTGAGAACAGGTTTCAAGATTGCCAAAAATTCATCAATTTTTTTGTATGCTTGTGACTCCATTTCCAGCCAACACAAACACAAAGTCTGCAATTTTTTAAGTGGAATGTGTAGAGATACAGTCAGATCTTCTACTCAAAAATTTAAGCCTTTCTCTCAACTGGACTTTTATAAGCTCTATCTCAGTAGAGAAAAATATCCCTCACTGCACTATTACAACTTATTCATGTTACCTTCTAGCAGTATGCACATTTGTGAACAACTGTTTTCAAGGATGAAGTACATCCTTGAGTAATATTTCACCAAAAGTCTTTGATCAACAACTTGAGAGTTCACTAGCAATTGTAGCCACTTCCATTGAACTAGACTGATACATCAGTTTCACAATAACAGTAAATATCTTTCCGATTTTGTGTTTTGTTACCCTCTTTTCTGTTTTAATAAAAAAATATTTACAAATAAATTTTATTTCTTGTCTACGTAAACTATATAATATGTTTTGTGAAGGCTGCTCTGAAAGTAATGCCTCCTGTTTTATGTTATTGGACCATTACATCAGAAGCAGTTGTTGGTGGTACAGCAGTAGAGATTGAACAGTCCTACCAATATTCCATTACATTTTGTTGCTGTGTGATAGGTGGCAGCAGAAGGGCTGTCTGACAGAGGGGCATCAGTCGTGGAAGAGCATATGGTGCAAATGTATGTTACTGAATCTCTTCATGCTGAAACAATGGAACCCACTGACATTTATTGATACTTCTTGAATGTTTATGAAGACCAAATAGTGGATAAGAGCACAGTGAGGTGATGGTGATGCATTTCAGCAGCAACGATGCCGTTTTAGCAGCTGTGGAACAGTGGGTCACCTCTGCTGACGGAGATTGTTAGGAGCACAGCATTCAGGCTCTTCATCATGGCTAGCAAAAATGCATAGCTAACAGTGGTAACTATGCCGAAAAATAGAGTTCTGTAGCTGAGAATTTGCTGTATCAAGTTTTATTATTGTGCTCTTTGTAGGGGTTGTGGTTACCATGGAAGTAAAAAAGGAAGTATTGCTTTCGGAGCAACTGATGGTCTATTCCTGTTCACTCAGTGCATCCCAAACGAGCTAACAGGCTGGACATCCATAGCATAGATGTTGGAAACTCAGACAGTGTGGCAACTCAGAAACCTCTGATCCATGCTGAGCAGGCCCTATACATAATAAATTCAGTTAATTGAGCTATGATATGATTTCCTTACAAGAGTGTACCTATACTCATGATTTCTGCTGTCAAGTAGAACTGATGCTGTCATGTAAACTTCTTGCTGCTTTGATGGATAAAGGTAAGAGCACACAGCAGTCATAATCACTGTTAACATCAGGAAAGTGGTGGAAGCTGTACAGAGGCCAAGAGATTTATGCAGCACAGCATAGTTCTGAAGGCTGCATGGGGCTAGCCTAGGCAAACTCAAGTTGGCCCTGGTGTGAATCATCAGCTCCTTGGTGCCTACTGGTGTTCTGGTCAGGATCACCACATTGGCAGTAGTCTTTGGCTCATTTAACTCCTGTATTAATGACCCAAAAGTGTAATCAGACAGTATTTTACTGAGATGTACTAATTTAAAATGGATACAAAATACAGAAGCTAGGAAAGGCAAATAAACACATCCATCTGGAAAGGTCAGAGAGGAGAGATGGGCTTCTATGGCTTGTTGGTTGTTTTATGCAGGCAGTGGTAGCTCATAGCATATTTAATAGATTATATTCGTTTGAAACAAGTCACTATAATGATTTTTCTCAAATGGTCTAGGTAGGCCTTTGTTGGGTCCAGCTGTCTTAGGCCACAGCTTTCAGCATGCAATAACACTTGTAAGTGTCATGTCTGAACAAAAATAATGAAGTGCCTCTGACAAGATGATACAGTTCTTCAGAGTGTAAATCACTGTGCAGAACCACAGAATCACACGGCTTGAAGGAACCTCAAGAGTTTATTGTGTCTAACCCCCCTACTGAAGCAAGGTACCCTAAACTAGGTCTCACAGATAGATGTCCACACGGGTCTTGAATATCTCCATAGAAGGAGATTCCACAACTTCTCTTGGCAACCTATTCCAATGTGCTGTCACTGTTACTGTAAAGCAGTTCTGCCTCACATTAGTGTGGAACTTCCTATGTTCAAGTCTTAATCCATTACTCCTTGCTCTTTCACTAAAAACCACCGAGAAGGTGCTGGCCTCATCTATTTGTCTCCCACTTCTGTTCAGATATTTATAAACATTTATCAGATCTCCTCTCAGTCTTCCCCAGCCTGAGTAGATCCGGCTTACTCAGTCTTTCCTCATATGTGAGGTGCTCAAGGCTCTTTATCATCTTTGTGACCCTCCACTGGACTCTCTTCAGAAGTTGCCTGTCTTTTTTGAACTGGGGAGCCCAGAACTAGACACACTATTCTAAATATGGCCTCATCAGTGCAGGGTAGAAGAGGAGGGTCACTTCCTCAGCCTGCTGGCCATACTTTTTTTAGTACATCCCAGGATACCATTGGCATTCTTAGCCACAAGGGCACACTGCTGGCTCATGCCCAACCTGTTGTCCACCATGAACCCCAGGGGCTTCTCCACAGAGCTCCTGTCCAACAGGTCACCCTCTGTCCTGTACTGATGCAGGCAGATATTCCTCTCTAGGTGCAAAGTTCTACACTTGCTAAAATTCATCAGATTCCTTCATGCACAACTCTCCAGTCTATCCAGAACTTGTTGAATGGTAGCACAGACTTCCAGTGTTTCAGCCACTTCTTCATGCAAACTTGCTGAGCGTGAATTCTATCCCTTCATCCAGATCACTGATGAAGATGTTGAACACAACCAGACCCAGCACTGACCCCTTGGGAACACCTTTAGCTACAGACCTCCAACCAGACTGTGCTAATGACAATCCTCTAAGTTCTGCCAGTCATCCAGTGTTCTCCTGCACCTCAAAGACTTCCTTCTTGAGGAATGTGCAGCCTTCCCGGACTTATTTTACTATGTTCCCAGAATACAAGATAACACACTATAATACAATTTAATTGAAATTGGGATTAATAAATCAAACAAGATAGGAGAGAAAGTTCCCAAGACCGAGCCAAACCTGAAGAGCTTGGAACAGCTAGGAAAGCACCCTCCAGCAACCACTGCTAGGCAGTAAGAGACTGCCCCCCACCCGGAAGGGCCAGATCCCATGACTTCTGTAATGTACAGGGATAGGTACCTGGAATTGGGGCATTAACAGTTTAATGCCCAGTACACTACATGATGTTTTGACGTGGAATACTGAAAACCAAAAAAAAGCACATAAAACCATGACACTAAGGGAGCTGGGTCTATTCAGTCTGGGGAAAAGGTGGCTGAGGGGAGACCTTATTGCTCTTTTCCAATACCTGGAAGGTTGTTGCAGCAAGAGCAGGGTTGGTCTCTTCTCACTGGTGACTGGTGACAGGACGAGGGAAATGGCCTCAAATTGTCCCAGGATAAGTCTAGTCTGGATATTAGAAGACTTGTTTACAGAAAGGGTTGTTAAGCACTGGAATAGGCTCCCCAGGGAGGTGGTTGAGTCACCATACCTGGATGTGTTTAAAATCTGTTTGGATGTGGTTCTCAGGGACATGATTTAATGGAGGGTTGTTAGTTAGGGTAGTATGCTTAAGTTGTGGTTGGACTCGATGATCTTTAAAGTCTTTTCCAATCTGAGTGATTCTATGATTCTATGACTTCTAAACAAGTAGACCTTCTTGTCATTTTTCTATGATCCCTCTATCCAAACTTTTCATTTCCCTTCATTTCTTAGCTCCTCATCTATCTTCATCACATCCTTTGCCTTCTCTGCGTTTCCTATTTTATTCTGCTCCTTCATTGCCTGCATAAACTATTGAATCTAATATGTCAACAGAAGGAGCTCTGTCTAAGGAGCAGTGGGTGCAATATGCTCTGCATCAAGAAAACCTGGTACTGCAGGATGTGAAGGGCTGAACACAAAGTATTGCTCAACATAGCATGAAAGGCTGGGAGGAAATGCCAAATGGGAACAAGGAGACATTTATCTGGACAAGTTCCCTGTGACGTGGTGTCCTTGGAAGTGATGTGGATGTGTTGTCAGTATAAAGCACCGCACTAACTAAAGGTGTATGGAAGCAGCAGGGAACCTGAAAATGCAGTGATATTCTGGCTGTAGACGTATGCTGTTTGATGGAGGTCCAGATGTTTCTGAAGCCTGAACATTGTGGCAGAGGTGTGGCATTACACAATGTGACATCTCACTGTTTGTCATTAGGAAGTCTTTCGTCCCATGGCTTGCTGGTCCTGTGGGATTGGTATTTGTATAAATAGAATGGGATTTTTTGATACGTATAATAAGCAGCATAGCAGGGTTCTGCAGGATATGGGATGTTGTCAGAGTTTATAGACAGTGTAGGTTAATACATAGAATGTGAAGAGGATTTTGCAAGTCCTATTTGACTCTTTGCAATAAAGAAGTCTTCATGAAGATGTTTCGTCAGTACAGCATCTCTGTATAAAATATAATTCAAGGAGAGGAACAGATGCATCACACATGAAGAGAAATATGAGAACTTCTCTGTAAATTGTGAGCAAAAATATATATACAGAACATTAAAACATCATCGCTTTTTTTTATCTTTAACTGCAAAACTGGTCTAAATGCATCCAAAGTCTGAAAAATATTTATCTCCTGCTTACTCCCTTCCTTCATTTTGTGTAGGTATACTGTACAGATGGTGAGGTAATTGTCCAAGCAAGAAAACTGGATTGTTAAAATGCCTACAGTATAAATGTTGCCTTTTAATGTTTCTTTCAGGTCAGTTAGATAAGATTATCTTGTGAGACTTTCCACCACATTTTGCAAATGGGTTTGTCTGAACTTTGCTCACTAGATCATAATTATCTTTAAATTTTTATCTCTCCTTTCCTTATCCAGCAACTTAAATGCTTTTACAGTCATCCCATGTGACAGAAACTGGTATGGTCTATCTCTCACCACAGTTAATTTAATTAGCAGCTGAGGAGATCCATAGTGGATTAATCTTCAACATCCACTATGTGCTCACCAAAGCACTCTCTCATTTCCCCTCCTCACCATGGCAAGAACAAAACAAGATTTAAAAAAATCTGATAGATTAAGAACAATCTTATATTGTCAATATAATTATTGATTATAGTTATATAATCTCAATGGGTGGAAAACTTATTTTACTATGTTACCAGAATACAAGATAACACACTATAATACAATTTAATTGAAATTGAGATTAATAACAGAGAAATTGTGAGGTCTCCTTCTCTGGAGACATTCGAAACTCATTTGGACATATGTGGCCTAACTTAGGTGTTCCTGCTCCAGCAGGAGCCTTGGACTAGATGATCTTTCGAGCTCCCTTCCAATCCCTGACATTTTGTGATTCTGTGATTCCTTGCCTCTCCCTTCAAAAGAGAATCCATCAATTCATTGCAGCACTCCAGTTGTGGGAAAGATTCCATCATGTTTCAGTAATGGCAGGTAAGTCATATTTTGCCTGTTGGCAATGGCTGCCAGCTCTGTTCTGTTCCTATGTCCTTAAGCACAGTTTCCCAGGGGATCTCATCCAGCAGTTCCTTGAACAACTTGAATTTTGCTCTCCTGAAGTACAGGTTCCTGACGGTGCTTTTTCCAGCCCTGCATTCCTTAAGATCACAAACTTCACCAGGGCATAATCACTGCAGCCCAGACTGCCTCCAAGCTTAAAATCTCTAATGCTCTCCTCTGCGTTGGTGAGCACCAGGTCTAGTAAGGCTTCACCTTGTATTGATCCATCTAATGCCTGGACCAGGAATTTGTCCTCAACAAACTCCAGGAATTTCCTGGATTGACTACCACCTGCCATGCTGCTATGCTAGCGGATATCCAGGTGGTTGAAAACCCCCATCAGAACGAGAGTCTGCAAGTGTGACACTTCTTACTTCTTGAAGTAAGAAGGCCTCGTCAACAGCCTCCTCCTGATCAGATGGCCTGTAGCAGACCCCAATCACTAGATGTCCCTTACTGGACCACTCCTTGATTTTAACACATAAGTTTTCAACCTGATCATGGCTTTTACTCAGACACACTCTTCGCAATCTATCCACTTCCTAACATGGAGCCTCCTACCCTGTTCATTCCTTCTGTAGTCCTCAATCACAGCATGTCAGCTGTGGGATTTTTCCACCATGTTTCTGTGATAGCAATTAGGTTATTCAATTTCTTCAGGAAAAAGTTCACTTGTGTATCTTGGTCATCCATCCTATATCGGAGGTCTTCAGGAATGGTGCACAAGTAGATGAATGGCAAAAAATTTTATCTTTCATCCTTTTCTCTATTCGCTTAAGAGACCATAAAGGATTAAACTGTACCTGTTGCTGCACTATGTTTTCAATTATGTAAGGACTTGTGTTAAAAATATAAGGAGTCAGTTCGTAAGGAGGTTGAGTGACTGCAAGTAGCTGTTTGAAATCAGTTTTTATCTACAGTGCCAAGCTGGAATGAACTTCAAGATTGTCCCAAAAACCATATTATGAACACTGCAAATAACAAGATGGTGGCATACCAGCATTCACATTCAAAAGGACAAGCATGTACTTGATCTTTCATTTTGCCTCCAACATACTTGGTAATAATCTGGGAGACTGCTGCACATTGTACTGTTCTCAATCTGGTATCTAATTGAAGTTGTATTTCCATTCCCTCATATTAGAGGAGTCTGTTGATGTTTACCCTCTTCTTTTATTTCCCATTCCTGTGGTGGAATGTTTGAAAATGGTGGGATTTTCACTGAGGAAAAGTGATGTTACTTTTTTGGCATGTGTCCAATATGAGCAACATAAGCATCAGTCCATGGCCATCCTGTGACACATAGATTTCATATATCTCAGGTGTCAATTATAAAATCAAATCTTAACCCTGGGCCTTTTTGTCCCCATTTGCCATATATGACTAGAGATTTCATAAAAATGTAATTGTACCAACAGTCTAGTTCTGACCTTTTTTTTTAACAGTAGAAATCTTTTTTTTTTGGTAGATATAGAGTTTTTCCGGTACAACACCATTAATTTGCTGAACTTCAATATCAGTGGGTGTATAATAGGCAGATCCATTAATTTATTGGCAGCCAATTTGTGTATTCTCTCCTGGTGCAGCATGAAGTTTGGCTGTCTGATAAGTATTGTCCTAATCCCACTCCTCTTCTAAATATATTTTGGTCCCACACATAACCAAAAGATCCTCCCACGCTGTGAGGACAGAGCAAGTCTGAGACTGCCTCACAAGACTGAATGTGTACAAGTCCTTGGGGCCGGATGGCGTGCATCCCAGGGTCCTGAAGGAGCTGGCTGAGGTGGTTGCCGAGCTGCTCTCCATCATATTTGAAAAGTCGTGGCTGTCAGGTGAGGTCCCGGATGACTGGAGGAAGGTCACGTCACTCCCATATACAAGAAAGGGAGCAAGGAGGACCCAGGGAACTACAGGACGGTGAGCCTCACCTCTGTGCCTGGGAAGATCATGGAGCAGATCCTCCTGGATGACATGCTTGATCACATGAGAATGAGCATGTGATCCGAGACAGCCAGCATGGCTTCACCAGGGGAAGGTCATGCTTGACCAATCTGGTGGCCTTCTATGATGGAGTGACGGCACTGGCGGACAAGGGAAAGGTGACCAATGTCATTTACCTGGACCTGAGCAAGGCCTTTGACATGGTCCCCCACCACATCCTTATCTCCAAATTGGAGTGATGTGGATTTGATGGGTGGACCATTTGATGGATAAGAAACTGGTTAAAAGGCCGCAGACAGAGGGTGGTCATCCACGGCTCTGTGTCCAGGTGGAGACCGGTAATGAGCAGCGTCCCCCAGCGGTCTATCTGGGGACTGGTGCTCTTTAACATCTTTATCAATGACATCGATGACAGAATTGAATGCACTCTCAGCAAGTTGGCTGATGACACCAAGCTGAGTGGTGCAGTTGACATGGTGGAAGGAAGGGATGCCATTCAGAGGGACCTCAACAGGCTGGAAAGGTGGGCCTGGGTGAATATAACGAAGTTCAACACAGCAAAGTGCAAGGTTTTGCACTTGAGCCAGAGGAATTCCAGGGTTCCATACAGACTGGAAGGAGCGGTCCTTGAGAGCAGCCCTGCGGAGAAGGACCTGGGGGTCTTGATGGATGAAAAGTTTAACATGAGCCAGCAGTGTGCCCTTGCAGCTCAGAAAGCAAATGGTATCCTGGGCTCCACCAAAATAGGGGTGGCCAGCATGGACAGGGATGCGATTGTCCCCTCTACTCTGTTCTTGTGAGGCCCCATCTGTAGTACTGTGTCCAGTTCTTGACCCCCCAGTACAAAAAAGACAGGGAGCTGTTGGAGAGGGTCCAGAGGAGAGCCACAATCAGGAGACTGGAGCACCACCCCTACGAAGATACTCTGAGGGAGCTGGGCTTGTTCAGCCTAGAGAAAAGAAGGCTGTGGGGTGACCTCATTGCAGCCTTTCAATAACTAAAGGGAGCCTAAAAGCAGGAGAGGAATCAACTCTTTGAAAGGGTAGATAACTGCATGACAAGGGGAAATGGTTTTAAGTTGAGGGAGGGAAGATTTAGGTTGGATGTCAGGGGGAAGTTCTTTAGAGAGAGAGTGGTGAGGTGCTGGAACAGGCTGCCCAGAGAGGTTGTGGATGCCCCATCCCTAGAAGTGTTCAAACCCAGATTGGATGGAGCCCTGGGCAGCCTGGTCTAGTATTAAATGGGGAGGTTGGTGGCCCTGCATGTGGCAGAGGGGTTGGAAATTTCTGATCCTTGAGGTCCCTTCCAACCCGAGCCATTCTGTGATTCTGTGATTCTGTGATTCTGTGATTACTGGAAACCTGGGAATTTAGGTTTGCAAATCAATATTTCAAATACAAACAAGCACACAATGAAGTACACCAGTAACCCCACTGGAGTACACTCAAATTCTGAATATGTTAGTTATTCTTTCCAGTTACAGATTATGTTCATTCTCCTTCAATGGAAGGATAACTAATTTTCATCTTTCAGTGAAACCTCTCTTCCAAGTACTGGAATCTGTAAAACCTTTTACTAATGTCTACACCCTTTTCCTACATTTCTCCTAGCTGTTTCAGTAAGCATTAATACCTGAAATAGTCCTTCCTACTCAAGTTGAAGTTTTGACTCCTCCCAGGCGTGTTTTAGGACCCATTCTCTAGCCTGGAATAGGTGCACTAGGAATTCCAGCAGTGGAGTCTGAGCCCACAGCTCACAAACCTTAAGAGATGAGAAGGAGGAAGACAACCTGAGTATATAGTTCTAAAGAAATTTATATTTGGTTTTAAGAGTGGTCATCTCACCACTTCCCTCTAAATGTGGTAACAGAAACAGCATTTCATGTAGCAGTACTCCTATATCTTTTCTAGGAGCAATTTGAGTCCTGAGGAGAGCCAAGGGCAAACATTTGATTTCTAATACCAGCTTTGTCAAGTGTTTTTTCAAAGTCTGATTGTCTATTCCACTTTTCCTCAGGAAGGGGGGTGCCATGGAGTATGGAACTCCCACTTTATCCCTAAAATTTTCGTTAGCTGCTTTAGGATGTGTGAAGTGAAATGACTTCCCATGTCTGAAACAATATTTTCTACAATCCTATATCTAGGGATTATTTGTTCTTAAATTGTTTTTTTCACTATGCTAGCTGTTGCTGACCCTGAAGGGAAAGTTTCTACCCACGTGACAAATGATCGACTAATACTAACTGACAGATACTTCAATCTTCTTTCTTGATCTAGTTTGGCAAAATCTACTTTAATGCTCTGGAGAGGTCTGAGTCTCAGTTCTCATCTACCTGAAGGTTGTTTTCTCACAGTCTCTTGTTTATCTGTTGATATGTTACACAGCTATTGCATATAGCTACTCTATACATTCCTGTACCCACATATTTCCTTAATACAGCATCACACATTGCCTGGACCCCCCAGTGACTCCCCAGACGCGGAAGAGTTAAAATTTCTCTTATCAGTTGTTTGTTCACCATTTCTCTACTGTCAGGGAGAATCCAGTGACCTTCTAACTCCTTTGCATCCAATTCTTTGAATGATGCTCTCTCTTTTTTACCGAAGATTTGCTTTTCAGGAGGAGTCTTTGTTTCAGGCACTTGAGACAGTTTCATTACCTGTTCCGACTATAAAGCAGCCTCCTTTGCTTTTTCATCAGCAACTCGATTTCCCCATGCTGTTAAAGAGATCACTTTTTGATGTCCTCTTATATGTACTACAGAAATTTCTTCAGGTAGTAAACCCGTCTAATCAATTCCTCATGGGCCAGCTCTTCCCTCTGCTATTTGTTAAACACCTTTCTTCCCAATTTTTTCCAAATGTGTGTACCATTCCATACGCATATCGTGAGTCTGTGTATATAGTTCCCTGTTTTTTTCATAACAATTTTAATGCTTGATTCAAGGCATCTAATTCACAAGTCTGAGCTGACCAATTATTAGGGAAGCTTCCCATTTCCATTACCTCCCATCTGCTTCTTCAATAAATGCATAACCTTTATATTCTTTTCCATTCATGACTTTGGATGATCCATCTATGAATAAAATTTCCCCTTCATCTAAGTGTACATCCTGTAGATCTAACCTTAACTTTGTCTAGTAATTTGTTAGGTTCAAACTGTTATGTTCCAAATCTACAGTGTCTTCATTTCTGTTTGTTAAGAAGGAAGTAAGATTCATGATAGGGCCAATAATTATAGTTAAATAATCTCTTTCAATCAACATTCTCTCCTGTTTGAGTATTCTGGAATCTGTCAGCCATCTTCTGGCTGTCTGAATGAGAACTGTTACCTGATGAGGGTTAACAACAATCAGTAGCACCCCAAAAGTCAGTTTCCTGCTTTCTTCCACTAGTAAGGCAGTTGCTGCTACAGCCTGAACACATTCTGGCCACTCTTGAGATACAGGGTCTAATAACTCAGGTACGTATGCAACAAGTTTTCTTTTGTCTCCCCAGTCATGTGTTAAAATTCCCAAACCAACTCCTCTGCTGACAGTTACAAAAAGATGAAATGGTTTATTTAAGGCAGGGATAGACAGTACTGGTGCTGTAGTCAAATCTTGTTTAAACTTTTCTACTATTTCCTTTTTGTCTTCTGTCCAATGTAATATATTAGATTCTTCTTCTGACAGTTTAAGATATAATTTCTTTGTCTTTTGTGCATATGCTTCTACACACAATCCAATTAAAACCAAGAATTTTCACAGATCCTTCTTTGTTCTGGGCAGAGGAAATTGTGCAGTTCCCTGAATCCTTCCAGGGTCTAATTCTTCATTTACCTCCAGGAATTCCTAATTTGACTACTAAGTCTCTTCCTTTTTTACCATTTGATGTGCTGCAACGATCATAATTTCTGCCTTTGCTTCTGTCTTTCTTCTCCCCTTCTAATGTACACTTTCTGTGCTTCCTTTGAAAAGGTTTCTAATGGTTGCTCATGCCACCCTTCTATTTTCTGAAGCCTCTTTTGTATATCTGGCCAGTATTTAGTTACAAATTTCTCATCTCTCCACTAGTATGAGGAGAGTTTACTTACCTGGTGACACTGCAACCCTAAGAGGACACATAGAAGTGTTAGCAGAGTTAGTTTTGAGAATGGAAAGATTTCTAATATCCTTTTTGCTTTGTTCTAATTAGTTCCTAAAACAATATAATTTTTCTTTTCCAGCCTCCAGATAAGCTGGCAATAGGGTGATGAGAGCCAATATTTCCCATTCTATTAGCAGTCTTCAACTCCCCTCTGTTACAAAAGTTGGTTCAGTGTCAGGATTACAAGGCGGAAATGCTGGAATGCTGTTCAGGAGGAGAAAATAGCTGATGTCTATTCTGTGTATTCTGTGGTACAGGGGGGGTGCAAGTTTTCTAAAGTATCTAAGGAATCTGGAACTTCTCTGTTCTTCTTTATGTATGGAATTCTGTTGAGTTATGACAAACTCTCTACCCAACATGTAGTGAAAACTGATTCCTCCTCTGAAAAAAGGAGTTTTGCTGTTCACATGCACATTTAAAGTCTGACGTGCCCGAACTTTGTCAGACCTATATTTTGGCCGAAATACTGATTTTCCTTAAGTTGGTTCTATGGCCAACACAAGAACACAATATTGAATCCTTTTCAATATTTTCACGTTCCTTTTCCAGTTTCTTAATGTGGTTCCTAAAGGACTTACAGCAGGCAGAGCATCAAGGACCTTTTCTCGGTCTTCATTTCCTCTGAAACTCTTCTCTTAGCAATCTCTACTTGTGCTGCTACAGAAGATATCCTTCTGCAGGATATCACATGCCAAAATCACAGTTCTTGATAAAGAAGTACTGTCAAGCACTTCACCATGCAGGATGATACTGTACTTTGTAAGAGTCCAAAAACCCAGCGTCGAAGGCTATACTTAACCGTGAACAGCTGATTGTTCTTACCTTGGTCTGTGCACAGAGTTGTCAGGAATTATTGAGTCTACTTCTTAAAACCCCAGTGCCAACCATCCATCCCTGTCCACAGCTGTTCATGGATCCTGCTTTGCTAAACAGCCTTGTGTCTTCAGCTAGCTCTCCGGTGAATCTGCCGCCACCAGCTCACAAGGCTGCTTAAAATGGTAGAGGGGTGCACCTTCCTGCTTTGTAGCAATGAAGATCTGTCACAAGCGATGTCAGTTGCCAGGTTTTGGCATCAAATTGTGAGAAAAAATGTCAGTCTATAAGTTTGAACCCAGAAAGAATCTTAGTGAAGCAACATGTGTTATTCACAAGTGCAATGGCAGATGCGCATTCTCTTATGGCATGAGAGAAAACATGAATCTTGCCAGCAGAATACACACCATTATATATAAACCCTTTCTCCCGACAAACATTATCTTCTCTCCAAGTTACTCATTGGTTGAGCATCCCAGGCTCACAATCTTCTTGATACAGTTACTAAGAAATATTTCCGTATTAGATCTGTTACCAACTTGTGGTTTTTAAGTATATCTTGCATTTCTTTGTGGGGGCACAAGAGCAATATTTTGTAAGGTTACTGCATTTGTTCTAGGGATTAAAGTTATCACGTTTGTTCTGTTCTGTGCTGGAGATTAAAATTATCACAGTCTTTCGGTCTTGTGCTAGGCCTACCCTGCAGACTTGCCTTATCTTGGATTAGTCAGAAAGCTCCAGTCTCTGCTTTTAAGCAAAATATTTGCCAGTCTCTGCCTCAGCAACTTATTCGGAAAAGCAACCTATGCAGACATTTTATAAGAAGTATATAAGTTTTGCAAAGGCCTGTACTTTGGTATTACCTTACCTTTTTTCCTCTTTCTTGTCATAACTTTTTTTTTTTTTTTTTTTTTTTTTTTTTAGTGCCTATATTACCAAAATATTAAATTGTAGCAAGTGTATAAAATATATTCAAGTAGTAAGAGTATGCACAAATTCAGATGGAATTTACAATATTCATCAGTATTCTATAATTGTTTCATTATTTTTAATTATTAATTTGTTTTTAAATGCATTGTAGCTTGCTTTAGATGTTTTAAATTTTAATACTTATATTTCAGTCAAAATGAATAAAGTTCAAATCAACTATTTAATAGCAATGGGATATTCATTTTTCCCGATAAGTTCCACCTCACATACACATTGCTTCAAAAGTGAAGATTCACTGATGAGAATGAAAGCTGACCTACATATTCAGAGAATGAAGAGCAGTAGAACAGGTGAATAGACATGGAATTAAATGGTTACTATTCATTTCAAGCAGTGTTAGTTCAATTTAACATAAATTCATCAACTTTACGTACATGTTGGGTAGGCGTTTTTATCGATGTTCATTAAACACAGAATACTGGAATAATCTTGGCTGAGAAAGAACTACAGGATTATCACATCCAACCATCAACCTGAATGAACAAGTCAAATCACTAAAACGTCCCTCAGTGCCATGTTCACCCATCTTTTAAATGCCTTCAGAGTTGGGCATACTGAATCATCCTCTCAACAAAGAGTGTCTTCCTAATAACTCATCTTAACCTCCTTTGCTATAGCTTGGGGTCATTTTCTTGTGTTTCATTACTTGCTGTCTGAAAAAAGGAACCAGCACCCATCTCTCTGCAAGTTTTTTCGTCTAGAAACTTCATTTTCTAAATCCTCAGAATTACCATATCTTAATTCAGTCTGTGTGCTAGTTTTAGAGGTGTTGCTATGCATTTTGCTAGTATTCACCTTTTTTCAAGCAAATGATTTTTTATTTTCTTAACTCTGCTGGGAATACTATAGACTTACAAATGAAATGCAGAAAACAAATGAATTACCATGGAAACGTATGTCAGTCTTTATACTGGTAATGTCTTTTCTTTTGTAGATCAAAGACAAAATAGAATGCTTAGTTTTTTTCCTTTGTTTGATATATATGAATGTGAGATTATTTGTAAATATTAAGAAATAGTAAAAGGCAATGACAAATGAATATCTTACTCTACTACTTCATGAATACATCCCTAACATAGATCAATGTTAGTAATAAATCCACGGAGTTTGACACAAGTAAATTCCATAAAGATGTATGTTTCTGTATGTCTCCCAGTTTGTGCTTTGCAGTTGCAGTCTGCACAAACCTAGTTTTAATATAAAATATGATTTCCTCCCTGAAGGAATCTGAGTAGGAAAGAAGTAACAGTCTCAGAAATATTTTTATTTATTTATTTTTTTAACCAGAACAAAAATCCAGTGCCACCTTTTTGGGATAAACAAAGCAAGCAATCCCACACACTATCTCAGAATATAAATCAAAGTGAATACATGGTATATGTATGCATACCTGTATATTGCATCTACTATTTCATTGGAGTGTTTCTCAATTTGTCTGCTTCTGTATTTATTCTTTTTTAGTGGATATCTACACATACATTTTCCATTACTCCCATCTTTAATGACACATGGAAGATCTACATTCATATTTTGTATACTTAGTTAAAATCTGAGTTAGAGAAGCAGATTTCAAAACAAGTTCACAGAATCACAGAATCACAGAATCACAGAATGGCCCTGGTTGGAAGGGACCTCAAGGATCAGAAATCTCCAATCCCCCCGCCACAGGCAGGGCCACCAATCTCCCCATTTAATACCAGACTTGGATGCCCAAATCCTCAAATGGCTGTATAGCTAGAGCAGTCTGTGAAATTATCTAACTGATTCGAGAAGATTAAACAGGGAATCATTCTTCTGTTCAACATTTTTATCAGTTTTGCATGTATAGAGTGCATCCTCAGCGAATTTACTGATGACACTAAACTGAGAAGTGCTGTTGACTTGTTGGATGGGACAGGAAGCTTTGCAGAGGTCTGACAGTTTGGAGCACTGGGCAGTCAGCAACATCATGAAGTTCAGCAAAGAAAAATGCTAGGTTCTGTATATAGAACAGAGCAATGCCACCACAGGCAAAGAATGGGAGGTATGTGATTGGAGAGTAGGAAGGAATCAGCAGGGAAGCTCAGCAGGAAGGGATGTGGGAGTGGTGGTGAGAGCAGCTCAGCATGAGCCAGCAGTGTGCCTGGCAGCCAAAGGGCAGACTGCCTTTTGGGGTGCATTAAACACAGCACAGCCAGCAGGCCAAAATAAGTGATTGTCCCACTGCATTCAGCATTGATGCAGCCTCAACTTGAGTACTGGGAAAAAATACTTTATTCACTTTATCTGTCTAAAGGGTAAAATGCTTTGAAAATTTTTAAAACTCTTGCATTGGTAGGCCTATTTGGGTTGGCCAGTGTATATGGAGAGCACTCATCATCTTGCCAGATCAATCTTAACAGGTTTAGAATAAAGTTGCATTTATTTTTATCTGATTCTATTGGTTAGTTTTTCTAATACTATAAAAATTAACACATTCTGCAAAGGAAGCATTGTTACTAAAATGATCCTTACTCTACCAATCCATCTGCTCCAAGAGCCTTCCAGTTGACAACTTGCCCACTGTCATGTTTTGCACAAACAGAAAACCATACAGTTTTCTGACATAAATTTGCTGCAATGTATTGCTTAGCCTTCCAGTGCAGTAGGAAAAAAAATTGTTCTTGTCAGAAATAGGTGGAGCTGTTTCCTTTACAGATGCAAATTCCAGTGCTTCATCAAGTCTGCATTCTACAAAGTAAACTTTCAGCTCCTTAAAAGAATGTCATGTGAACTAGCATATATATACCAGTATTAAGTAGCAATATAAAACATTTTTTTCTTCTTTCCAAGGAAAGAAAAAAGATTAAGGTTTTAGTTTATATATACAAATATATTTGCACATTAGCACTTTCTTGTCCTACATAGCTCTCTCTCCTCATCTGCTGTCTGCTTTAAAGTGTTAGGCCAGAGCAGTGAGTTAGCACTTACAGGACTTAGGGATGAGTATTTGGCTTACACTGCATCTGTAGTATCAACTGGTTACATAGCTGTCATTTTCTCTATTTTAGCAGTTTGCTTCCCGAACAGCTCCAGCATTCTTTCTCAGATTACAGCATATTTATCTAATCTTCTCTTTGACTCCTAATATTTTAACATTTAAATTATACCTCTTACTTTGCTATTTCAAAAGTAACAGTTTTCATATATTCCAATCTTTTTTGTAACAATGTCAAAACACTAAATAAAATACAGATCCCTCTGACACCTCTCTCTAGCATCCTAGATAACAGTGAATAATAGATCTTCCTGCTGAGCAATGAGAATACAGCCTCTCTGTAGGAGCAAAGTGATCAGTTACTCTGAACAAGATACCAACTAAGTACATTATCACAACAAGCTCTCTTTGCCAGATGGCTTACTCCTATTCCTTACAGTTATTGATTGCAATAATTTCTGGCATATGTACATTTTGCTACAACTTCTATTTCAGAAAAGGAAGCAGAAGAGGAAGTTGCATAATTAAACAAACAAAAGCAGCTTTATGCCTTCCTATAAGTGTTTACTCATGCAATCACTTATATTCTTGTATTTGCCATATAAAATCATATTCCTTGTAGAGTGCATTCACATGTGTGCTATCTACTTTATATAATCTTTAACATACGCACACACACACAAAAAAAAAAGGTGGAAAAAAAATTCTGTTGATTGTTTGTAATACTCTTACAAAGATAAGCAGCATTCTGCTGCACAAGAATAAGCACAAAATACAGGGCCACTAAGATGATCAGAGGGCTGGAGCACTTCTCCTATGAGGAAAAGTTGAGGGAACTGGGCTTGTTTAGCATCGAGAAGAGAAGGCTTTGGGGAGATCTCACTGGGGCCTTGTTCCCCAATACTGGAAGGGAGCTTATAAACGGGAGGGGGAATGGCTGTTTACGAGGGTGGATAGTGGTAGGACAAGGGGGAATAGTTTTAAACTGAGACAGGGAAGGTTTAGGTCAGATATTAGGGGGACGTTCTTCTCACAGAGGGTGGTGAGTTACTGGAACAGGTTGCCCAAGGAGGTTGTGGATGCCCCATCCCTGGAGGCATTCAAGGTTAGACTGGATGTGGATCTGGGCACCTGGTCTAATGTTTAGTGACCCTGCGCATAGCAGGGGTTTGAAACTAGATGATCATTGTGGTCTATTTCAACCCAGGCCATTCTGTGATTCTATGAAACAGCGTAGTCCGAAAGAATCAATCTTGTTCCAGGTGAACACATACTGGTACTGCACTGACATTTATTTGAGGAGCACGCAACTGATTCATTTGCCAAAACTTGGGTTCTCTGTGGCATTTTAGAGTTTATAATCTACTTACAATACTCACATTGGTATGGTAGATATGACAAAAGGCAGTTAAACCCCAGTCTTTCCCCAGTAGCTATGAAAGGCAAACAGGATAATTAGATTAACAGAAAAATTAACATGTATATTGAAGCATCAGAACTACTCTAAAGATGTAGACCATGATGAACAAGCTGTCATAGAGGCCACAATTTGGAGAATGTTCATAATTTTACACCTTCCTTGTAGCATTTAGTTTTACTTTGGATCCAGTTCATGAATTAGGAATTTGTCATTCTCCGCTCTGAGGATTTTTTGCAAGCTTATATCCTGTCACTATTATACTTATTACACCTTTATTAATCTAATTCTGCTCCTGAGTTGCATGCATAATTTTTCCATCATGGAATAATTCTTCCTGTGGCCTTATAGGTCACATAGGAAAATATGCTCTACAATTTTTTTACGGCTTCCTACTTTACACCAAACCCTATTTGATATTGGAAGACGATACTTCTGTTTGTAGTTTTATAGAATCACAGAATCATAGAATCACAAAGTTGGAAAGGACCTGCAAGATCGTCTAGTCCAACCATCCTCCGACTGCCATTGCTACTACAAGCTACTAAACCTATCTCGTTGCTCCTCATCCAAATGCCTCTTGAACACTGCCAGGGACGGTGATTCCATGTGAGAATCCTTCTTTGTTTTTTGGCTCAAAGCTTGCTTCCTGAGGTATTTCTTGTAAAAATCAATCTTCTGATTGATTTATTGAGAAGGCAAGTGATCAGTCCTGCTATGTGACCATTAACATCACTTTGTGGACATTTGAAAGCACCTTCCTCCAGAGCTTCTTGCCTCTGGAAGAGTGCTCAGGAGTGTTTACTAGTGGAAGATCTGGCCTGTGACTAAGTAGCTCCAGCTTGGTATGGGAAAATTGTGTCCTGTGAAAAATAGGATGTAGGTGGGCATCCCATGCTGACATGCCCTGGGAGATGGGAACAAAGGAGTTTCTGCTGAGATCCCGAAGCTAGAAGCTGCCACTGAAAGGAGAGCTGACTCAACCACTTTGGACTTGAACTGTCACTCCAAAGAGAGCTGACTCAACTGCTTTGGACTTATAAATAACTTGGTACTACCACTGAAAAGTCACTGTCATCAACAGAACAACAACACCCGATGACCCATCACTACTGAAGATCAAAGACTGAACTACGAACCTCACTGGATCCATGGTGGCGACTATCTCCCTCTTGCTGCCTATAAAGACTCCTTGCTTCTTCTTTCCTATCTTTTCTATCGTGCTCCTTCCCTTCCCCACTACCCTAATTCATAATAGTGTCCATCCTCCCCTTCCCCATCTCCCTGATTAAGATTTGTAATAAACTGGTCGGACCAACATTTGAATCATTGTTTCTTAATCTCACATCGTGTATAGAGATTTCAAAGAATCTCCTCTCCCTCTTATAAATTGGAGCAAGACACTCCACTACCTCTATTTGGCAGGCCATCCCTGTGACTGACCACTGTCTGAGAGAAAAGGTTTTTCCTTATATCTAATCTAAATCTCCTCTGGTACAATTTGTGGCCATTTCCTCGGGTCACGTTTGTTGCCTGGGAGAAGAGGCCATTGTTATTTAGTCACACAGGATTTCAGAGTGGCCTGCTGATTAGAGTATATCTTGCCTCATCACCCTGTTTTCAGGTCACAAATACAATAACCATTAGTTAAAGGCGCTGCCTCCAGCCAGGTGGAGAGGAGGAACAGTTGGATTTATTGAACTGTATGGATTTGATGGCCTGGCATATCAGAACCACAGAAATATGAGGCTTTAGGGCTCACTGGTGCGCAATGTACTTTAATGCCATCAAGTAATGACGTGGACAGTACTCTATTGCTCACACTGGCCAACAAATTCCCAGTCAGTCCTTGAACAGCAGTTGCCTCACAGACAAACTCCCTTGTTTTGTAGTTTCACATGATGTCATATGAGATGAAATATCCATCTGGTCAGTGTGAGTCAGCTGTCCTGTTTCTGTGCCCTCCCACATCCTTGTGCCTCCCTAACTCCCTTGCTGGCAGGACAAAACAAGAAGTTGAAACATCCTTAGGTTACTGCAGTGCTGCTCAGCAACAACTATGATATCGGGCTGTTATCAACATTGTTTTCCTCCTAAAGCCAAAGCATAGCATCATACCAGACACTATGAAGAAAATCAGCTCTGTCTCAGCTGAAAGCAGTACATTTGCATACTCTGTGCTGCTTAGACACTGGCAGTGAGTGGGTGGAGAAATATTTTTCATTTTAAAAATGCACAAGCAATTCCCATTTCATTCAGAAGTTTCTAATGAAAATAAGAAACAACAAACTCCTGTCTTCGGAAATTTGTTTCATAAAAAGACAATAACAGTACTATGAAATATTCTTCTTCAATATTAAAGCACCTTAGGGGCTCTGAGAAAGAGTCATGAAAACAGCAATATTCCTTGCTGACTCAAGTCATTAATGAAAGGTAAGCAGGTTAAAGTTTCTACTGATCTTGCAGAAGAAACAGCATTACAATGATACTCGGTATTTTGGGGCTATTCTATACAACCTAAAGCAGAAATGGTTACAATGGTTTCACAGGTTACACTGTGCAGGATGAAGCTGGTTCTAAGCAAAGTTACACTGTCACAAATAGGCAATTTCTAACACACATTATCCATATTAAGCTACTGTTAGAGACAATCAGGGCAGTCTGCACTGGACATCGGGCTAAATGGTTAAGTAGGGAAAATTGCTGGGATCCTTCCTTTTCTTTCTTTCAGGATCCCATGAAAGAAATGTTGGGTTTGTCTGCAGTATCTTTGCTTCAATATTAATTTCACTATGGTGATTTCAATATCAGAATAAACGAGTAACGATATTCCCACCTAATATTACCAACTCAATTACTAAATCCTGTACTCCAAAAGAGAAAAATTTGTAAATTCAAACAATACCTTGACCTTATTTATAAATGTAAATATAACTACTTTCAACCACAATTTTTAGAGATAAATTTTCAATTATTTAAAAAAAAATCCAGATCCGCATTTCAGGGAAAAAAAAAAATAGGTAAAAGAACTGTATCAATTATATATATGTATGTATATGTATGTATATATATATTTGTATGTATGTATATATGTATATATACATGTACCAACTGCTAAAACTAACCAGAAAACACAACAAATAACTCAGTGTACTTCTACATAAAGTTGACTGTGAACTGAAGAAAGCGTCTTCTGTTTTTATTGTATTCCACAAATGAAAACCAAAGACTTCCACAAGGAAAATAAGGAATCTACCAGGAAAATAATAATAATAATAATAATAATAATAATAATAATAAAGAATAAAATAAAATAAAATAAAAAAAATACAAAGTTGGAATGACTTTAGAAACTTTTGAAAATTACTGGATATTGTTACCTGTCAAAATATTTATTTCAATTAAGATTTTTGAATTACTGGATTATGTTCTTCTTTAATGCTGCTAGCAATTTACTAGCAATTAACAGAAAGTACTGCCAGCAAAAGAAAGTCTCTCTCACCTCAGCCTGTCTAAACTTCATTTAATATTTCACTTAGAATAGAAAGGTTGTTCTATGAAACTGTAGAAAATTGTTTTTACATTAGTTGGCCATGGTTACATATTTAAAGCAAGTCTATTCTCTATTCTCACCCAGTTATTGTACAAAGCATCCAATCCAGTCTCCACTACATCACTTACTTTCCGAAAGAGATTCAAGAGGTGATGCAGTGAACATTCAGTGATCTTCATTCACTTTAAGCTATTACTGTTACATTAGCATGTTATCTTGGCACTTGCATAGCACCAAATTATCCACTGATATCACACACAGCCCAAGAAAACAGAATATTCCACTGACAGTGCATTTCTCTTGTTACATATATTCAAAATTCAGCAATATCCATCCTTTCAAATGCCATGTCACTTTTCACGTGGCTGTCTGCTTATGTGTCTGGCTTCTGCTGTTTGCATTGCTTCAGTAGAATAAAAAGACATATCAAATATTCAAATCTCAGTCAGTGAGACTACTCATTTGCAGGCTGTGAGTGGAGAGTAAAGCATGTTGAAGCATTTGGACTGCCTGGAAAAAAAGAACAACAGTCAAGGCCTGGCAAGGTGTGTGGGAGAAGCTGCCAACAAGATGGGTTTTTTCACTGCCAGATATGATAAGAGGTGATTTTAAACCGGGAGCAGCCTGAGATCCACAGTCTGAAGAGTAAATAAAGATTGCATGGAAAACATGGCAAAGAAATTCTTGAACATCCTGCACAATTCTTTACTTCAGCTAATTACTCTCTGAGTGGAAAGAAGAACAGTGTATCATGCTTTGAAATACACATTGCTCTTTCAAACACATTTTTCACATTCAAGCTGGTTCTACTTTTCAGGCTACTGCTGGATTTCACTGTCTGCAGTGAAACAGATGTCTCAGAAGCTTAAACTAAAACTGAGATTTATGTCCTGAGTTTATTAACAGTTCCAAACTTTTGCAATATGCAAGGTAAAGTATTTTGAATACCATAAATTGCAACATATTTTCAATTCTCCTTTACCAAATATTGTAATTTGTGTAAGCAGATTAGAGTAATTAATTACAGACAGCACAATAATTAATGATATATAATTTGCAGCTAGTGTTGTCAGCTATTATACTAATATGGTCTGCATTATACTAATAGCAATGAAGTGCAGCATACCTAAAATTTACAGAAGTATACTGCTAATGTAGTTACAAATATATATCTGCTTTACTGCAGCTTATGTAGATTTTTTATGTTGCATCTGAAAACACATAAAAATCTGAACAGCCAGAAAAGAACTGTAGAGTTGTTTACAGAAAATCATAGAATCATAGAAGCATATACTGGCACAGTTAGGAGGGACCTCAGAGTTCATTAAGCTCCATTCTTCTGCCAGGGGCAAGATTGCCTCTCATTGGATCAGATTGCTTAGGGCCCCATTCAACCTTGTTTTGATCGTCTCCAAGGATGGGGCACCCTCAACTTCTCTGGGCAGCTCTGCCAGGGTCTCATGCTCTCTGAGTAGAGAATTTCCTCTTGACTAAAACTAAGAGGAGAGTCCTAAATCTCTCCCCTTAAAACTCTTCCCCCTTGTCCTACCATTAATTACCCATGTGGAAAGTGTTTTCCCTCTTGTTATAAAGCCCCCTTTAAGTACCAAAGTGCCATGGTGGGGTCTCCCTGGAGCCTTCTCTTTGCCAGGCTGAACTAGCTCATCTCCCTCACCCTTTCTTCATAGGAGAGGTGATCCAGGCCTCTGATCACCCTCATCACTTTCCTCTGGAGCCTCCTCTGCATACACACCAAAATTACAGTTAAGATCCAGAAAACAATAAAACTAGGATTTGTTGTTCTTTTTTTGTTTGCTTGGTTAATGTAGTGGGTTTGTGTGTGTGTGTGTGTGTGTGTGTGGTTGTTGTAGTTTTGTTTTTGAATTTTGCTTTGTTTTTAATTTTCATACAAAGCTGTCCCCTAGCTGTGTAACATGAGGACTTTTTACATTTCTAGGAAAACAGTCTCACTGATGTACTGTAACTGATTTCCAAACATATGTTCTGCTGCATTTATCCCACAAGAATCTTTATCAGAAAAAAAACTTTTGGAAACATATGATCATGGATACTAAAAAGAGACAAGTCAGGGCAAGGGCAAGTCAGGAATGATCTTTAAAGATTACTCAGTTTGGTCTCCTATCTCTCAATTGTAATTACTCAATTGTAATTCCAGTGGTTCCTTTTGTCGCTAAGAAATGTAGGCACTGTTCTGGATTTATGTGATACTGTACAATAAGCTAAACAATGTTGAGGACATAAAGGCTCAGGAAAATTTCATCTGCTCAACCCTAGACCCTGTTTCTTCCCCCAAAATGTAGAGCAGGATGGATAAATTGAGGTTTAGAAGTGTGAAATAAGGTGTGAAACTGAATACCAGTATTTTTTCTTACTCTATACCATCACAAATGTTCTCCACTTATTATTCTGCTTCACATACTGTAATAAACACATTATGAAAGGCAGTGTCTAATTTAAAAATAAAAATCCCGTAGTTTCTTTAAAGGTAAAGCACTGTAAATAGAACCTTACATTTTACATGAACTGAATTTTTCTTTTCTCATAACCTATAATAATGAGATACGTTGATTTTACCAGAGCTCAGAATAATCAGGTCTGTTTAATGTCAGAGAATATTTATTATTTGAAGGCCATGAATGTGATAGGGCATGTTTCCTATTTTGCAAACAGAACGATCTTGTTCATTTCAACTTTTGTTACTGTGTTTCATAGTGATTGCTAAAATTGGGTTATACTTTAAAAAAACGTTCTATGAGTTAAACTTCTTCTAGGATTACAAGTAGCTTAGTGTATTTCTCAAAAGACACTAAATATAGGTCTTGACACTAAAATATTTTGAAGGGCCATTCCTTACTTTAATTGAGTACCAGAATTTTATTACTGACAGGACCACCATAAAGCATCACCATAAGAAAACTTCAGAAAAAGAAAAAGAGCAAGGATATGGGCTCCACACTAATATACAGATAAAAATAAAATATATGACAAAGATCTGTCATATGTTATCTTCCCTTTCCTTTACAACTTAGTACATAAAATCATACCTAAAACATACCAGAAAAGCTCCCAGACATCATCATCCTTATCACAGTACATTATTGAACTTCACTGTGTTGTGCCTTACAGCACATTTCAGTTCAGCAAGAAGAATGCCATACAAGATAAATATATTTAATAGTTTTTCTTTTTTTTTTTTCAGATAAGAAAGTACAGGTCAGAGACATAACACATAGAATCATGGAATCATAGAATAGCTTTGGTTGAAATAGATCTCGAAGATCATCTAGCTCCAAACCTCTGTGCTGTTGACAGGGTTGCCACCCATCATATCAGGCAGCCTAGCGCTCCATCCAACTTGGCAGTGAACATTCCCAGGGATGGGACATCCTGCTTTTCTGGGCAGCCTGTGCCAGGGCCTCACCACACTCTGGGCAAAGAATTTCTTTCTAGGCAGTTCCCTCTTGTCCTGTCACAATCACAGTGTGTACAAAGTCAGTCTCTCTCCTGTTTATAAGCTGCCCTCAAGTACTGGAAGGATTGAATGGCTTCTCCCTGAAGCCCCTCCAATTTTCCAAGCTAAACAAGTCAGCTGGCTCTACATTTTATTGTGGTGTTTTTTTCAGCCCTCTGAGAATCTTTGTGGCCCTCCTTTTGATCTGCTCTAGCAGCTCCAAAACCTTCTTGTGCTGGGGCCCCAGATCTACATGCAGTACTCTAGATGCGGCATCTCAAGGGCAGAGTAGAGAGGGATAATCCTTTTCCTCTCCCTGCTGCCACTGCTCTTTTGATGCAGCCCATAATACTGTTAGGTTTCTGGGCTACAAGCACACACTCCTGGCTCTTCTCTAGGTTTTTGTCCAGCAGAACTCCCAAATCTTTCTCAGCAGGGCTACTTTCACTTAGTTCTTCTCCCATTCTGTACTCACACCTGGCATTGCCTTGACTCATGTGCAACACTTTGTACTTGGCCTTGTTGAACCTCAGTAGCTTAAGATGGGCCCCCTTTTCAAGACTGTCCAGGTGTCTCCGGATGGCACGCATTCCTTCAGTTGTGTCAGCTGCACCACTTAGCTTGATGTCATCAGCAAACTTGGTGAGTTTGCACTACATTTCACTTGCTTCATCCTTGATAAAGATGTTGAAGATGTCCCAGGACATCCTTGGAGGACACCAATGGTGTCCCTGAGGGACACCATTTATCACTGGCCTCCACCTGGATGTAGAACCATTGACCATAATGCTCTGTCTGCAATCATTCAACCAACACTTTATCCACTAAATAGTCCAGTCTTCAAATCCATACTTCTCCAATTTAGAGGTAAAGATGCAGTGCAGGACCATGTCAAATTCGGGTAGATGATGAGAATTGCTTTTTCTTTGTCCATTGATGTCATCACTCCATCATAGAAAATCACCAGATTGGTCAGGCATATTCTGCCACTGATGAAGCCATGCTGGCTGTCTCAGATCACCTCCTCATCTCACATGTGCCATACATGTCTGTCAGGAGGATCTGTGTTAACATTTTCCCCTTCTTATTACAAGCTAGTGTAGTTTTCTGTTTAGAAACATTAAGTACATTAACCAAGTGTACACTTGCATACCAAAGTTCAATTCATATGCTGAGGTAAACAGTGTTTAGCTTATGGTTTTATAAGGATACATAATTTCACAGTATTAATTGTTGACAAAGATGATAGTTTGTGCATAGATCCAAATCAACTTTGTGTTTAGGCTGTCAGTCACTTAGAGTTCAGAATAGGGCAACGAGGATGGTAATGGGCTGGAGCATCTCCCGAATGAGAAAAGGCTGAGAGACCTGGGCCTCTTCAGCCTGGAGAAGAAAAGACTGAGATGGGATCTGATCAGTGCTTATAAATATCTAAAATGTTGGGCACAATTGGATGAGGCCAGACTCTTCAGGGCTGTGTACTGGTAGAACAAGGAGCAGCAGCCAAAAACTTGAACACAGGGAGTTCCACACAAAGATGTGGAAAAATTTCTTTACTGTGAGGATGACAGAGCACTGGAATGTGTTGCCCAGATAGGTTGTGGAGTCTCCCTTTATGGAGATATTCAAGACCAATTCCTACTTTTGTGATCTGTGGTGGCTTACCTGCTTTAGCAGAGGATTAAACTCAATGATCCCTCGAGGTCCCTTCCACCCCCTGCAATTCTGTCATTCCGAGATTTTCTTTGAATAACTTTATAAAGCTATTTAGAAATTTAAAAAAAAAAAAAAAATCTTTCCTGAATAGTCATTGACTTTCAGTAGTTTTATTTTTAATTATTTAAGTAGACATTTCTATTTATTCCTTTTCTTCATCCACTATATTATGTATGTTCTTGTAAATTTTTATTTATTGATTTATTTTATTAGGCAGTAATTTATAAAGCCATTTTAAGGATAGTATTTTATATTCAAATATTCCAACTCATTTTCCCAATAGAAGAGACCATTTGATTTTGCTTACTAAAACTCTTGACAAATAGAAGAGTGAATGATAACAAAGAACAAGTGTTCTTTGTCATTTTCTGTACCTTCTTTCCCCTTATGCAAGAGTGAAGTGATGACCCTGATACTCACTTAAACTTTTGTACATTTTATAGCAGCTTTATACAGTGGCCCTCAGCATCTGATATTAAAGTTGTCAATTTTATCAAGGCTAATTTCAGTGTAGTGTATTAATGCAATTGCTGATTAAACCAATCAAAGCATTGTTACATTTATCATCTGTTATCTTAAATGTATCACAATACTGCCTGTAACTGATTTTAAATAAATTGATTTCCACATAAGGTTTCATTAAGTAGGTTAAATTGTCTTCATTAGCTAAGACGATTTGAAATACTTAGCAATAAAGAAATTATTAAACCTTAAAATATTCACAATGAAGACTTAATGAATGTGCCAATTAAATATTTAGATTAATTTTTTTGCAATGCTATGTAAATATTTAATTATCTCCTGAAAATATGAAGATTAACTAGATTGAAATATTTTATGCTAAAGGGAGGAGATCAGAATATGTGACTAAGCAGTGCAGTAAGTGGCATAAGAAGGTTAAATCTCTACTTAATTTATTAGAAAAAGTGGAAGTGACTGAAAAAAAACAATCAACTAGTTACGACAAGAGAACCTGCAGCACTCTGATGATCACTAGGACAATTTCAATGGACATGTGCTATTCAAACAGAGACGTTCTATTTTATGATTTTTTAAGGTCTGGTGGAACATAAATTTCACAGTTATAAAATATAAACATAAGATTGAAATAAATACTGTACTAAGAATTTACAAAGCACTTCATGCTTCATGTAAGATGACATCTCAGAGGAAAAGAAACCTTGTCTCTTTTAAGGCAGATGAAAATTCATATGGAAAAATGGGAAGGGGAAATAAATATATAGCACACAATAAAATACAGATTATGGAACATGCAGATAAGCATCACAGCGGAGAAGTGAGTATACACTGCTGGTATAAATTCTTCTAGTCTTCTAGGAGGGTTTACTTCAGTAGTTCATGAAAATCAGCCTTAATCATAGCTATCGCTAAATCAGCAGGTTTGGGAAACATTGCCTAGTTTCTGCTCAAAGGCATTGCTCAAAGTATCTGTGTATAATGCAGTGTTATTACCTTCATATTGTTATTCTTCTTTATGAAGGCTCCAGCACTCAGATTTCCACTCCTGACTTTTCTGAAACCATTTTACAAACAAAGTAGATACTCAGAACATTCCCTGAAAACTGTACAGAATTTTTCCCCGTGAAGATTACAGATTTGGGTTCATTTTCCACCAATCATGCCCAGATTTTCCACCATCACAGCTCCCTTCGTGCCAGGCAAGTACCTTCTAGTCTGGGTTTTGTAAGCCCTGCTGGCAGGAGCAAGTCTCTATTTGTGTCAGTGGAGGAATGGAGAATGCAGGACAGCAGTGTTGACAGCCAGAGCTACAGCAAGGTAAGGCAAGACAAGGCAAGACAAAGCAAAGAGTAATAATTTGCAATGGCCTTTCCAAAAGTAATTCCTTCTTTTTTCTTGCCCCATAACGTCAGAGGCACCTGTTGATGATATGGCAGTAAAGGTTGAACCTTCCCACCAATATTTTATTTGTTGCTATGCAACAGATGACAGCAGTCTCACATGGAAGTGCAGATGAAGAAAAAGTGTGTAATTGAATTCCTCCACGCTGAAAAAAATGGCATGCACTGACATTCAGCGACACTTACAGACATTTACGGAGACCAAACAGTGAATGCACTGTGAGGCAGTGGGTGATGTGTTTCAGCTGTGGCAATGGCGACATGAAAAATAAGCCGTATTCTGGACAGCCATGCAGGCTGCTACAAGCACAGCATACAGACTCTTGATCATTACTAGTGAAAGTGCACTATGCTAATGGTGCTATGTATGTTGGAAAATAGAGCTTTGAAGATGGGAATTTGCTCTACCAAGTAGTGTTATTGTGTATCTTTGCGTCTGTTGTAGGTTCCACGGAAATAAAGAGAAGGCATTATTTTCAGAGTGACCAAAATATTTAGTTGCAAGAGAGTCATTATAGTTAGTTTGGAATTATTCTGTTGTCACTAGCAGGAGTTGAGATCATTGTATTTTTTAACTTCTTAAACTCATTTTCATCAACTTCATTCAGAATGCACAGTTTTTAGATTAATGGTAAAAATGAATTACATTAAACTAATCCTCTCAGTAAATAACAGATTAAGTTTTGCAATGATAATTTCATGTTTTGTGTAATAATAATTAATTGATTGCATTTTTAAGATGCAGAAGATTTATTTATAACTCATTTGTGAGTTATTCCATTAGATAAGGTACTTGAGAATAAAAACATTCATAACTCTGGTCGCCAAAGTGTGAAATTAAGGGTTACAAATTTTCTTAGATTTTCTAATGGAAGAAAGAAGTAGAGAGGGCAGAAATAATACGGAAAAAGAAGGACTGGAGATATCTCCTTTCAACCTTGTAATTATTAAGAACTTTTTTTGTTTGTTTTTTTTTTCAATCCCATGGGGAAGTTTTTATTGAGTAACAAGATCTGTGCTTTTCTAAAGGTAAATTTTTAAAGTCAGCATATTTTTCTCTTTTGTTATAATCCATTGGTAACCTCCACCTGAGTTTCAAATTCAAATCTGTGCACTGCTAATTATATTCTTGATTCTTAACTATATTTGGGAAAATAGCAAAGGAGAGCTAAACAAACGATTCAAAGTGGAAAAGCAAAGAAAGAGCAATTTAGATGTGTGGAGATGCACTCTCCTTGCCTCATCCACACTCCCACTCAGCTCTTCATCCAGACTGGCCTTGCATGGAAAGGCAACAAACAGTACTGAGAAAGGCCAACTAACTGCCTCAAACTAAGAGGGAGCAGAAATACCTGATAGCAGATGCCCAGTTCAGCAGCTGAGGACAGACTGAGCATGTATTTAACAGGGATCTGTGGCTATTAGTCAGATACATTACATTACATAATAGTGAACAGCTCAAAAGTCCCTTTAAGCCTTCACGCATAGCAATTGACTGCATAAAGGGATCTCTCTTCCAGTAGGGGTGCCTCTCAAGATTATGTGCAGAAATCCCTTACACTTTGATGTTTAGACTCCTTATCGATACAGATCCTTGGTAAGTGACTAATAGCTTGCTTTAGGCTTTGTTAGCTTCACAAAAATCACATCTTAGTTTGACTGTGCATGTTTAATCCCTTAGGTTTAAACTATTGACCATGTCTGGGACTAGGAGTGGATCCAGCTGCACCTAGGCTACTTGTCTCTGTGGTTTATGGAGTTTATGAAGTGTGAGGGTCCACTCTGAAACTCTCAGCAGGAGGCCTCCTATATCTGTGTGTTTATTCTCTACAAAATAAATGATCAAGTTTGTCCAGCTGTCTCCAATCTTGTTAAGTCACTGTTAAATTACTAAATTATATCTATATTATGATAATATACACATTTCTGTTTCTCTTTTACAAATGAAGTGTATAGTGTAGTTGGTTCCATCTGCAACAAGACATGATTAGCTAAAATAACCACATTTTTAATGTATACTTTATTTTTTTTAATAACAAAGAACAAGCTAAGGAATCTAGGAGAGTATCACCGTCCTTATGAGAAATGATGCCATATGGAAAGATCATTCATTGCCATTTGTGTAAGATGAGAGTTCACAAGAAGCCACAGCCAGCAAGAAGACACAAAAAATGGTTGTAAATCAGGTGCCATTACATAGTGTGGTTCTTAAATAACTGTTTCATAAACAAGGGAAATATCTAGTGTGTTAAATACGTGCAACATAACTTTGTAAATATGTACACTGAAAAGACTATATTTCTAAACATACTGATTATTTGGTATAGAGTGACACAAATAATCTGATACCAAAATGAAAAAGAGTAAGATTTAAATAATTTGCTCGAACCATTTCAATAAGGTAAAAGAGTTTAAAAAATGAGATTACATCTGAGTTTTGTTACTTGCAGTGAAATTATCTTTCTCTGACTGCTCAACCAGATTAAATTCATTCAGAAATGGCTTACTTGCTTTAGATTTTTCTAAATCTGCAATAACATTATTTAAGACATCAGATTTTGTATCATACCTGAATTATACTTTATTAAAACCACAAGGATTCACTTCTTTCATGTACTGATTTTCCATAGTCAAATCTGTAGTAGTCATGCTACTTAAGAAGAAATTAGGAACCCCATTACCTACTTCTGTTAGTGAACAATATGTCTTTTCATAATGTTTTGTTGTTGTTGTTGTTGTTGTTTGTTTTTTGTGTTTTCTTTTTTTTAAATTTCATTAGCAAGAATATGCACCTTTCTGTCTTGCACTTCAGCAGTTTCACATCCTTTTATATAACAGCCTTCTAGTGCTTGACATTTAGTTTATGGTATAAATGTGTAGTCCTAGATTGACAAGTTTGATACAAAATGCTTATGTGATTACATTGTTCAAGCATTTTAAAAATGTACATTATGCAGCTGTCAGACGTCCATTTTTGAGAATAAATCTGACAAAATTCATGTTTGATAAGTAACACAAGAAAAGTGGAAATTTCCCTTCTAATCCATTAGTCAGTGACAGACAAGATTTTCTGTGCTTCATTTAATCTCCCATCTGCCATTGTGAAATGAGTCATGCTGTTTAAATAGAAGGAACACTACACAACTCAAAAAATTCTCGTGATCCTGAGAAACCTGGGATTCATTCTTCATATAAGATCATGACAGATTTTGTATGTTAGAGGAGTTCTGTCTTCTCAAAGGTACTTGAAGAATGACTAGCCCTCTCCCACACAATCAAAATTATCCAGAACTAACATGGATTTAAACACTGTGCAATTCCAAGAATGTCTCTGTGTGTTTCTGTCATTTATTTGCAATACAGGCAAAAGAGGGAGGCTAGGCAAATAATCAATTAGAAGTAGAGCTTTGATTGTTCCTGTTAAGTATATCAAAAAACTTTGGCCAAAAATATATATGCGTGTGTGTGTGTGTGCATAATATATATGTATATTTTTATATATATATATATATATATATATATATACACACATATGTATAAAAATTCACAGGAAACACTCAGTAATCTATCCAGGATGCCAAATGATTACATTCCTTGAAAGACAGATACTGATCAGAAGTACTCAGGAAACCTCATTGTGTATGAGTCATTTTGGTTCAAAATACTGAAAATGGCATTTAGATATTAATTTTTTTCCCTTAGTTTCCAGATAAGCAAGTCAGTACCACTGTGGGGATAGGCCACCAAGAAGTCTTGACTGACATTATTCCACAGATCATCAAAATGCAGCAGCATTGATGCTACAGAAGTGGAAAAACCTAGTATTTAATTGGAAGTAATTCTGGTTTTAGAAGAGAAGAGTTTCACCTTCTTTCACTCCAACCCAATAAACAAAACTTTTTTCTTTTTAAATTTTAATCAATGAGTTAGAAAACTCTCATAGATGAACTTATCTTTCAGTCTAATTCTGCAACTTATTTTTGTCATATGTAAGTATGGAAAAAAACACTGAGGTTGTCATATGTGATTACAAAGAACAATTTCAAGAACTGCAATGGTTATCTTTAAGCTATATTGAAAGCATTATTTTGTGGGGTTTTGTTTGTTTGCTTTGGATTGGTGGGTTTTTTGTTTTTTTTTGTTTGTTTGTTTTTTGTTTTTTTTTTTTTAATAAGGAATCAATGTGCAAAAGGCATTTTAAATTTTCTTTCTTGAGATGTCACTGACAAATTAAAAAAAATGAATATGACCCATGAGGGCACAATTTGGTTTTAGAAAAATGCATAAGCTTCAGAACCTACTTCATTAGAATAGAAATATGTTCTGTACCTCTGAAAATTAAATGCTGCCTCTTTAAAATTTAGTCTGTACTTTAAGATTCTTAGAACTGTAATGAAGAACTGAAGAACTTTATACATATTACTGAACAGTTTTGTATCTGAGTCATTTATTTATCAAAGTATTTATCAAATTCATTTGTTGTACTGAAACAAGTGTCTTCCCATCATCCGTTGGCCACCAAGTATTTTAAAATCATCTCCATCTCTCCCAGTGTATCTGTCTCATGATGTTTAATTATTTAATAAAGCTAGTAAGGGTAAAGCAGAATTGAAAAGTTAAATATTTAGATGTTTGACATCTTTTTTTTTTTAAATTATTTTACAATCCTAATTAGGATTTGGGAAAAGCACTCTAAGAAAGCTGCTCTACTTCACACTCAGTAAAAAAAGAAATCCATAAAACCCAACTCTTTTCTTCATTTACTGCTGTTTCACACCATTTCACACTACTTTACACTCCATTTACTCTCTCATGTTTTTTTGTCCTAGTTCCAGAAAACATTTCCACTGAATGTTTAGAAAGTTGTAAGAGAAAGTACTTTTCATATGCTGCTGTGTTTAATTAGAGGTGGACTAATAATAATAATAATAATAATAATAATAATAATAATAAAATAAAAGTCCATATTTTAAAATGCTCATTGAAGGAAAAAAAGAAAACTGAAGTACATCTGCCTGTATTCAGTAGACTTCACCAGCATTCCATGCACATTTTAAGAAATGTTGAAAATACATTTCTTTAAATAAAAATATTCTACATGTAGTCCAAGATAGTTCCTCTTCACTCAGTTTGGCAGGCAAGCCAAAAGGTTGGACATTCATGAACTAGATGATCTTTAAGGTCCCTTCCAAATCAAACATTCTGCAATTCTATGAAAGGTACTTAGATCCTCCAAGAGGAACTCGAGCCTGTGGCTTCCTGAAGATTTAAGGCTCGAGTGCCTTTGATTATGTAGAATTCTTGCTCTGTTGTAAAAGCAATGAACTCAAACTTGTCTTCTTCCTTTTAAGTAATAGCAGAGGTAATATTTGCTACCTGTGCCTGCATTTTCACAGAACTGGCTGGGTTTTACACACATAAAACCTGTGAGAATTGATCTAAGCCTGTTTGATTGCAGTTTCATAGTGAAGAGGTAATAATAGTCTGGAACATATTTCTATGAAACTGCCATTATTAAAAGAAATACATTCCAATGTCATTTCCTATATTTATTCCTCTGCTAATTTTTAGTTTAATATCTAATATCTTCATTAAATGAAATAGTCCCTTCCTAGCATTTTTGTTTCATTGTTTTAATCTTAACTATCTATCAAAGTCTTTAAGTATGTAACATTGTACAGTGATTTACTTTTAGCTTGTATGTCAAGGATTTTCAACCTCTTTTTGTTATATGGTGTCTTTTGACAACATCTAAGCGTGAGCTTAGATTTGAGACTGAATAAGACATGACAGGAATTATTCCAAAGAGTAATTCTAGTTTCGCACGTAGATATAACTCATTCCTATTTTGCAATTCCTTGTCAGTTCAGTTCTAAATTGCAAAGATATTAAAAGAACTCTTTTTACAGAAATTTCTGTGTTTCAAGAGATCTGATTCAGGAAGCTGTAATAGGGATGAATCTCAAAACAGCAAGAGTGGACTAAGGTCCATGGGAACTCAGAATATTTACTTGCTGATTAAAAAGGAAAAAATGAAGGAAGAAAGAAAAAAAAAAGAATAAAATGTCAATGCCTGAGTGTAAACTATGAAATACAGATTAAGGATACACAATTAATGATACCCAAACCCCACGTATTCAAGAGCTCTTAGGCTCTACTAAGGAGACTAAGAGGAACATGGCAAGCCAAATAAGGAAAACCACTCCCATTCTAGGACACCGCTACTACCTGAGAATAATTTCTTAAGTGATTTCAAGGATAAAATAATTTTAAATTTGTTTCTTGTTTAGAAAGAATTTTTGGAGAGAAAAATAATTTGATGGAAACTATTCAAAATGTGTAGGGAAATTACCCAGGGTTTTATTGAGAAAGAAAATTCAGCGTATGAAAGAATTTTTGCATGACAGTTATTTCAGTGCAGAAACCACCATGTTTATAACATTTGTTCTGCCATTCCACATAATAAAAAAATCTTTAAAATGAAAAACAAAGGATTATGTGAATCTTATACACAGAATATGTCCTTAATTATGTTACCTTTAATCTGTCTAAAGTACATAGTGTGAATGTGATACCACTAGCATCCCAACAGGCTGCTGCTATTGAGATTAAGTCTTTTATTTAATAAGGAAATAGTAGAATTGGAGACATAGAAACAGCTATATCTTCTTCAATCAAAATCATTCTGTCAACTCCAATTATTTAACTTTAGAAATACAGAATATTTATGTGCATATGGTAATGTTAACCAATGACATACACATTTGCTTCTTTTCACAGTAGCTAGAATGCAATTGTGTCAACGGAAGCATGACTGTGGTTCTGATTCCAACCTTCAGCAGGCAGCTGGAGCCTGTCATTTACTGTAATTAAAATAAAATCAACAAGGAAGTGCTATCATAACAGATAAGTTTTACAAATATATATTTTAAAGTTCTATTTAAAGAATAATTTTAAAAGTGAGATTTTTTTTTTAGCAGATTTTTCAGTAACAATCTAAAAATTCAGGAAACAATGAATCTATATTTTGACATTAAACATTGTTCTACTTATGAATAAGGATAGAAGGTCATCAAGTGACATTTTAGTAACTACTCTTAAGTTTACAGTTAAGAAATAATGTCTAAGCACATTAGACTTCAACTGAAAAAAATCTGCAGAAAAAAAAAATTGTTAGGCTGCAACAATGAGTCAACTTATATATTTTGAGGTTGTAGGTTACTAAGTCTATATCAGAACAAAAGCAGAATCATAGAACCATTTGCATTCAAAGAGACCCTTAAGGGCCACCTAGTCCAACTCTGCAGCAATTAATAGGGACACCTACAGCTAGATCGGGTTTCTCAGTGCCAACCTGAACTTGAATGTCTCCAGGCATGGGCACCCATCACATCTCTGGGCAATTCGTGCTAGTGCTTCACCATCTTTAGTGTAAAAACTTTCCTCTTATATGCAGTCTAAATCTCCCCTCTCTTAGTTTGAAACCATTTCCCCCTGTCCTATCATAATAGATTTTGCTAAATAGTCTATCCCTTTCTTCCTTATAGCCTGCCTTTAGATATTGACAGGCTGCTATTAGGTTTCTCTGGAGCCTCCTCTTCTCCTGGCTGAACAACCCCAGCTCTCTCAGCCTGACCTCATGGGAAAGGTGTTCTGTTCCTTGGATCATTTTCGTGGCCTTCCTCCGGATGTATTCCAACAGGTCCACATCCCTCCTGTACTGAGGACTCCACATCTGGATGCAGTACTCCAGGTGAGGTCTCACCAGAACAGACAGAGGGGCAGGATCACCTCCCTCACCTTGCTGGCCACGCTTCTTTTGATGCATCTCAAGATACAACTGTCTTTCCGGGCTGCAAGGTGCTGGCTCATGTCCAGCTTGCTCTCCATCAGTACCTTTCTAACAGGTTCTGTTCTGTCCTTACATCTACCAGCTGGTACTAATAGTGGGAGTAGCCACAACCCAGGTGCAAGAAATTTCATTTGAATTTACAGAACCTCATGATGCTCACCTGAGCTTGCTGCTGAAGCCTCTCCAGGTCTCTCTGAATGTCATCCTGTCCTTTGGCTGCCTCGATCGCAAGCTTGATGACATCCAAAAAATGCTGAGGGTGCACTTGAACCTACTGTCGATGTCATTGACGAAGATGTTAGAGAACAGTGGTCCCACTACCGACCCTTGGGGGACACCATTTTTTCACTGATCTCCATCTGGATATTGAACCATTGACCATCACTCTCTAGGTGATGATCTTGCAAACAGTTTCTCACCCATTGAACAGTCCACCCATCAAATCCTTATCTTTCCAGACTAGAGGGAAGGATGTTACGTGAGATCATGTTAAACACCGTACTGAAGTCCAGATAGATGACATCAGTGGCTCTTCCACTGTCTACTGATGCAGTTATGCCACCATAAAAAGCTTCTTGTAACTGGATGATGAAGACTTCATCAATAGGCTCTATTTGATCAGGCAGCCTGTAGTAGATCCTAACCAAAAGTCTCCCTTTGTTGCCCAGTCTCTCTACAGGCTTTCAGCTTGCTCATTGTTCAGGGATAGCTCTTCAAACTCAATTCCTTCCTTGTTGGAGAGGTTAATGCCTCCTGCCTTCCTTCCTCCAAGAAAAATATTTGCTTTATAGTCTGAAATGGAAAAGGTACTTTTTATTTATTAAAACTAATGTAATAACAGTTTTTCCTTTCTTGTGAAAAGATACTATAGATATTATATTTATAAAGGTATTGGAAATGAGCCAATCCCTTGTAAATTATTTTATTCATATACACATGCACAGGTACATACTTAAGAAGTAATATAAAATTTCACTTAGTAGGCAGTCTTGCCAAGTCTGTACAATTTTAGAGTTAAAATCCAAGTTAAAAGAATCAGAAAGCTTGCTCCTTTTTTTCTCTTCTTTTTCTTCCCCCAGAGAATATTAAACTGACATCTGCTTTTAATTTAATTTAATTTTAATCAAAATCTCTTCAAAGACAAATGAAAATAATACTATTACTACTTGCAGATGATGATGCAATAGAATTAATAAGGTTTCCTGTAGAAAGTTACAAGGCAGAGAGAAAAATCAGTTTCCTGTATGGTCATCAGTAGGACTACTATCTGGGCAGTAAGCAATCTTGAATAGCAACCTTGATTAGATGTTTTTCATTATTCCTTTGCATCTTCCTGGTAACTATTTAGGAATCGAAAGTTTTATTTTGTCCCAGAAATCTGATTTACTGTTTCAGTATAGAAACAAGTATATTAGTGTTGGATTCTAGTTATATAACTTGATTTCTGGAAAGAAGACATTGCTCAAATGTTAATTTAAGTGAAGAATGAAGGTCTTAGCTTTTCTGTCAATGCACTATGTTACCAGTCCTGCAAGTAGAGGTGAGCCTCTGAAAAAAAGCTCTTTCTATTTATTCAGAAAGTATCTTCTGTCTCTGTCTTAACAGTCTACTTTGTGATTTTCACAAAAACAACAACAAACGCCTGAAATGAAAGCGTAATTGGAGGTGCTACAGATGCTACAAGACAGAAAAGTATAGACCATTCTAATTTGAAATGACAGACATCTTGAAATAAAATTTCTGTGACAGGCAGTCTTAAAAGAAAAAGAAATTGTTACAATATGTATGTCCAGGAAAAGGAGGACTTGATAAATACTGGCAAGACAAAGAACATTACTTAGAACTAGCATTCTATTTCTTATCTATAACAAAGTAGAAAGGGAAGTCAATAAACTCAGGCATCAGCTGGAAATTGGGAGAAAAGTTTATACATTTCTTTCTACGTAGTGCAAATTTATCATACTCAAATTATTGCAGCAAATTTAGCTGGATCCAAATGAAATCAACATTTTCTATTTTATGCTAAATACTAGTATTTATGCTAAATACTACTAACCATTAATGATAAACACTTCCAAGACTGTTAGAAAGAATACTACATACTTTTACTGCTTGTTCATAAACCATCTCATCCAACAAGGAAATGAGGTATGTTTGAAAAGAAACTTTCACTATAAACAACTAGCACTATTAGAAATGTTATGCATTAGGTGGATAATTCTCATCCACAGAAAACCTTATGACCTCTCCCATGATCTGACAGAATTCATAACTGCTAAGCACAACTTTTTTTTTTTTTTTTAAGAATAAATAGTTTTAGAGATTTATTTTTTGAAGTCTAATATCACTAAGATTGTTGATTATTCATTTCTTCTATAATTCAATACCCCTCATGTAATCTGCTAATTTATTCTGACATTATAGTTTATAATTTGTATTATAATTATAAATTGTTTTGTCCAACTTTTTGTTTTTGCATTCTGTCTCAAATACACATACCACTGCAAAGGAAGTTACTCCTCCGCTGGAAGTTTTAAAAATGCAAACGTAAAAGAAGCTGCTAGGATTTGAGAAAGGAGGATGAAATAAAGAAGAGTGCTGCAGTGAGAAAAATATAAAACTAAGACTAAAGTTAAGACAAGACTAGAAAGCGGAAATAAACAAGCAAAAAAGACACTACTACCAACAACAAAAAGCCTGTTTGCATCTAATGTGAACAAGGGAGATCAGAATGTCAAGGGAAATGTAGGTAGATTCAGCTACTGTTCTTTACTGTTCTTTTCTGGTCAGAAATACGGTAGATTCTGATATGAAATTCTTTGCTGAGACATTAGGAAAACTCCAGGGAGAGACAGTTTTCCGAAGCAGAAACTACCCAGTCTTTCCTTCTCAAAATTAAATAAAACCTATGCAGAGTGTATAATAGGGATAACCTGCTACACAAGTATACTAAGTACTGTTAAAAGATATTATACATTCACAATGGCTGTCAGCTTGTTAAAGCTTGAATACAGGACAGAATGGGAGAAAAGATCTGGAAATTATAGGCTTAAAAACCATTAATTCCTGACAGACCTACGGGATTTCTTCTTTCAACTATCTTTTTATCTGATTTCCACAATTTAAAACTGCAACTGGAAAGGAACATATGAGTAATATTGGTCTTGAATTAGTTATATAAAAGAAGCATCTTCAGAATAGAAATTTGCTAACAGAAATAAATGACTCTGGAAAATCAAAATTCAGAATTCAAACAAGAATATTGTAATTCTCAGTATTCACAGAACACTACAAAGCCCAGAGAACAAAGATCATTCTTATTGCTCTTAGCTTAACAGTTGTAAAATTGTAGATTACAGTCCATGTACTATGAATGAATCAACACTGAAATGTAGTGGCCTAGAAGATAATTATTAGAAATTGGTCTAGAGGTACAGGTACAACAGCTCAGTCTGCAGACAGAATATATACACAGCTGTGGTAGATTACAAGGAAAGAAAAGAATGGAGGAAACAGAAGAGGCGTAAGAGATTAGGTATGGCTTTTTTCTTATTCTGTTAGAATAATAATTCTATTACAAATGTTAAAAAAAAAAAAATTCCAAATGAACAAACATTCAGAGAGAAAAACACGCAGGAGTGAAAAGCCATGAGGAATATTTTGTACAGAGGAAACAAAATAAATGGACATTCACCAAATAAAAGTTTTTAAAATTCCTATAAGACATGCAAAAATATGAGACTTAGAAAGATTCTCCAATCAATATTATGTTCATTCAATTGAAATTAAATTCTTTCTATATTCTGACTAAATTATTTCTGAAAGATTTTGTACCTCAACACTGCAAACAAAAACAGTAAAATTGTTGGCATTACTTTTGGACCAGGACTTTTAAATATTCTTACAAAACTGATGATAAAAGCTAAACAGTGCCCTGTCCTTCTCCCTGCTCCTTCCAAAAATTAAAAAAAAACAAAAACAAAAACAAAAAAAAAAACCTTTTCCTAGAATTATTTTATATCACTTGTAATTCTGAGATTCTGTATGCATTCTCATGAAAGGGTGAATCTGGGGAATAAAAGCATTTACTAACTTGGACATAAAGAGCACATGTGCAGTCAGATATCTTGGCTCAGTTGACTTTTGAGAAGTCAGAAAAACTGAAACAAAAATATTATGTTCAAGTCCACATGTAACAGCTCTAAGGGCATCCCAGGACTCATTATGTATAGAAATGGGCAAGTGTGACCACAAGAAGACTGAACAAGTAGCACATATAGTGAGTATGCTAGATAAACACTATTTGCAGAACTTGACCTAATTGTCATACCTGTTAATGTAATTTTACATGATTAATTTTTTCTTATATTGAACATTCGTTAAGATCTTTTTTCTCTGATGTGAACAGCAGTACACTTAGCTCTGGGAAGTAAAACATTGTATTTCACCTTCCTCTCTCAAAATGGAACTACAGCTCATCTCAATATATCTAAACTATTTATGATAACAATTCTTTAATATTTTTCTTTTACTCAGAATAACTAGCATAATAAAACACAGTACACTCCAATTTTTTATGGGTGTGACTTAAGATTCAGAATATGCTTTGTAAAGAACAGTTAATAACTATTAGTGTTAGAGTATTATTATTATTATAATTCAGTAGTATTGGTATCAGTATTAGTGTTAGCATTAGTTTTAGAGTAAAAAAATGTGTTATATTCATGGACCATTCCTGAGCTTCCTAAATAAAACTATTCAACGTATTAAACACCTTTTGCAATAACCTATTCATCTTCTAAAATTGTAATTTTGAGGTTAGCAGCTCGATAGATAGTGAGCACAGAAAGTTAGCTGGAAACTAAAGTATTGAAATTGCAGTAATTTTTTAAATAAGCCTGAAAGCAGTTTGAAAATATATTAATGGCTCTAAGGAAAAAAAAAAAAAATCCATTATTTTAAATGCTTGTTTGTCTTTTAAGTTGCCTTTCTGACCACTGATGTGTCATTGAAATTTATCAACTATCAAATTATTGGCTGTGAAAAAAAAAAAACGTTTGACACAGTAAGAATTCACATTAACTGAGGAAATCAGATTAAACGGTTTTCTTGTTGAAGCTCATTATTCTTTGAAGAAGAACAGTATGAAGGATGGCACAAAGAAAATGAAGGATTCCTGGGGAAAATCGCATTATAACAGGAATGTCACTGCAGATGTTGAAAAAATAAATACTTAATCAAAGGAAGGAAGGAAGGAAGGAAGGAAGGAAGGAAGGAAGGAAGG
>NW_024884767.1:19052925-19140531 GCF_019232065.1 Centrocercus urophasianus
AAGAAAGAAAGAAAGAAAGAAAGAAAGAAAGAAAGAAAGAAAGGCCAAACTACTTCCACGAATCAAGCAAGATGAGCTGCAGCAATAGAGATTGTAGTTTCCTGTCTATTTATTTATTTGTTTGTTTGTTTTGCATTTCTGCAAACACATTTCAAGGAAAAAAAACAAACCCCTAAGTTGCTCTTAAAAATTTCACTTAAGAGCTCATCATAACTAACTGTAGCTAGTATGGAATTAGTAATATATATATATAAATTATTATTAATTTTTACAGAATTATTTCCACTACTTGTACACAAGCATGTACACTTGTAAGTTTGTTTCTCAACTAGCACATTTATTAACCTCCTGTGACATTTTAGAAATATAGAATCAGTCATGTTAGAAATACCTGTCAAGCTAATCTGGTTTTATTTTCAGGAGAGGCAGTGATAACCCCAGAATTTCAGCAGGTTGCTCAGGACTTGTTCAATCTCCATTTTGTCCAGTCTCTCAGGAGGAACATTCTCACTCTGATTTATATGTTTGTTATACTTATTCAGTGTTTTCCTTGCTGCAACGTGTAAAAGCCCATCCCCTTCACAAGGCATCTCTGGATGAAGAAGACTAGCTTTATTTTCTTGATAATCCTCCCACAGATAAATGCAAATTGTACTAATATATATATCTGATACTCTTTTCCAGGAAGAGCCCTGTTCCTTCATCTACTCCTCAGAGCCCAAGTCCTTCATGACCTGACTACATTAGGGGCAACGTCCAAAAGTTGCTCCAGTCCCCAAAAGAGCAGCATATTGAAGATGTAGAATCCAAGTAGTTAGTATGAAGAATAATCACATGTACTGACCTGATGGCTATGCTCTTGTTGTTGAATTTGAATAGGCAAATGCCTTTTTATACTCCAGGCTGCACTGCCAAATTCATGCCCACTTTTTGTCTTAATTGACCTTTTACGGATTTTTTATAGAGCAACTCCTGAGTTGCCACTTTTAATTTCTTATTACAGCCACGTCTACTCTCCTGTGCTATGTCCCTTTGAATGGCAGCTTTGCACCTTGCAAATTTCCTCCTTCAGGTTGGCATTAACCATAGGTACAAATGACAAAACAAACATGACTTTGCTCATTTCCTCATTTTGCGCAAAGCCCCACCCAACCTGATCTTGAGTACTTCCATGGACAGAGCAACCACAACAACATTCAGTTCTCTTCTAACTGTTTTCTTGCCTGCTTACCATCCCTGTCCTGTTCTCACCCACAGCGGTGCTCTGAGGCACGTAATTTATTTCACAAGTTCCCTGTTATACCAAAGGCACTGTAGGTCTGTGACTGAACATGGACTATCATGTAACCAACTTTAAAGTTGGAAAAGACTTCCCAGTCATCTAGTCCAACTGTCAGCCCTTCACCACCATACTCCAAAATCATGTCCCTCAAAGGCACATTTACACAGTTCTTGAACATGTCCAGGGATGGTGACTTCACCTCACTGGGCAGTCTGTTGCAATGCCTCCCCGCTCTTTCTGAGAAGTAATTTTTACCAGTCTCCAACCTGAACCTCACAGGTACACTACTCTCTCTTGCCCTGTTACTGTTACCTGGGAGAAGAGGCTGACCCACACTCACTGCAGTCTTCTTTCAGGCAGTTGCAGTACGAGAAAAGGTCTCTCTTGAACTTCCTCTACTGCAGACTAAACAAATCCAGTTCCCTCAGTGTTTTTCTTGCAGTGAGGTGTTTACAAAACTGAACAGTACTTGAGGTGCAGCTAAATACTTTCTGTTAGTTAGTAATTTTGCATAAATTTTCATATCTACATATTTCATCTTTATTCTTTTTGAAATTCAAGACATGAAATAACGTTGAATTGGAAGGTACTTAACCTATTATTCTTCTGAATGGCTTTACATCACAGAAACTAATTTATCTCTATTCAAAGTTAATGCTTAACAAAATTTATCATAATTAATTGCCAAGATCAAAAGTAATCTAAGAAAAAGATAATGTATTTTCACAAATCATTGCTTTTCCTAAAATCATTAAACCATGAAAAAAATAAGGACATTATGCACTGGATATTGTCAGAATACAGTTTGTCAAAGTTATACACAATAGTACTCTTAAAATATTGTATTTGATGAAAGAAAGAAAGAAAGGAAGAAAGAAAAAAAAAAGTAAGAAAAAATATAGAAAAAAAAGGTTATTCTCTATAGCTGAAGAAATACAATACAGAAAACCATTTCTGTAGTCTCTATTAATGCCAGCAAGTGAGATTTTATCCCTGGTAACATACATAAGCCATGTTTTCATTCTGTTGCAGCAAAGGCTGTGTATTTCTTGTACTTATCACCAGGCTTCTGTCTCACTGTTCATTAAACTTTTCAGGTGAATACTTCTCCCACTTGGATGCTAACTGGCAGGTATTAGCTGACTTAGCCCTAGCAGGTAATACTAATAGGATCCACCACAAATTTAGTATAAAATTCCTTAGTAAATATTACAAAATGCTCATATTACTCAATTTCTTTTGGGGAAAAAAAAAAAAGCTTAGATTTTTCTTTTACCTCAGCCTCACATAGTCAAATAGACTCTTTAATTACACATTCATTTATTATTTATACATTGAAGTGAGCACAAACAATTTTCCCCATGAAAACAGTTGCTGTCAATGTAGTAGGTAAATCCATGTTAACATTAAGAAAAAACTACCTTCTTACTAAGAACATTATTATTATCAAATATTTCATATACAAAAAGGATGAAACGCTTCAAAGCAGATGAAAGTTTTTCTGAACTATCCCTGAGAATACTGCATCTGATTTCTTACCCAACTTCCAATCTTTTAACATTTTTAGCTAATTTGCTCAACATTTAACTGAAGTAAGAAAGCCCTTTCCAAGCCTAATGTGAACTTTACTAGAATTTAATCTTGTTACTTCTTATCTTGTTAACAGTGGACATTCACAAATGTGTGCTTTTGTTTCTTCCCATATTGGTTGTTTGATAATTTCCCTCTGATATCAAGTTCTCTGTAGATTTTTGCTTCCTTGATGCTCACTGTTTTTTTCTCTGCATTTCAATTTCAAGCTGAATGAGCAAAGACAAACCAAAATATGTTTATCCTGTCTATTTATTCTATATACATGGACATTTAAAATAAAATTTCTTCGAAGTGATATCTTATTCAGACGACCTTCTCCAAATATAGATTGTATTTCCTTCATTTGACACTGGGCATGACAAAGGTTCCATTTATTTATCAGGTTCTACTAAACATATGTGACAGATATGGAAGTTTCACAAGACAAGTTTTAGCATAACTCCTTTGGAATTAATCTGTTCCATATGATTTGAAAATTAAATAGGTAAATCTTTAGTTTGAACAGCAACAACAAAGAAAAAAGATCAACAGATCAGATTCCATAGAAAATATTTTAGCAGTATGCAAACTCTAAAATATCAGCTCTACCACTAAACTGATTTTTTTTTATTTCAATTTTAAACTAATTCACATATGAAGAAAAAGCCAAAACACAGTGACTTGAGAGTTATCATGTATTCAGTTTTTACTGCTAAGATGGACTCTTATGAATCCCAGGTGCTGGAAACAAGAGAGAAATCCTGGAGAAAGGAAGACCTCCTTGATTGAGGAACATCTGATCAGAGTTTGCTAGGCAAAACTTGACAATTCACAAATTCATTGGCCCCAACAAGAAGCACGTGTGCTGAGAGAACTGGTAGAAGTGACTGCCAAACCACTCTCTATCATCTTTGACAGATCACGAAGAACAGGAGAGGTGCCTGAGGAGTGGAGGAAAGGCAGTATCGATATAGTCTTCAGAAAGGGAAAGAAGAAGGATCCAGAAAAGTACAGGTCAGGAAGCCTGACCTCTGTCCCTGGAAAAGTGATAAAACAACTTATTCTGAATATCATCTCAAAGCAAATGAAAGAAAAAAGATTATCATGAGTAGTTAATATGGATTCACCACTGGAAAATCATGATTTACCAGCTTGGTAGTATTCTAGGATTTCATGACTGGATGAGTAGATGAGGGGAGAGCAGTGACTGTTGTTTACCTTAACTTCAGCAAGGCTGTTGAGACTGCCTCTCATAAAATCATCATAGATAAGCTTAGGTAGTGTGTGGCAGACAAGTGGACAGTGAGGTGGATTGAGAACTGGCTGACTGGCAGAGCTCAGAGGCTTGTCATCAGCAGTGCAAAGTCTGGTTGGACGCCTGTAGCTAGTGGTGATATGAAGCTGGGAGGATTGGCTCCAGTGGCTTCCAGAAGGCTGTGCTGCCATTCAGTGAGACCCAGACAGGTCTCAGACAGACTGGAGAGTTAGACAGAGAAGAATGTGATGACGTTTAATGTGGGCAAGCGTAGAGTCCTACATCTGGGTCGGAATACCTGAATGCATCATAACAGGTTAGGGACTGGCATACTGGAGAGAAACTGAACAGAATGACCTGGGTATCCTGGTCTACAACAGTTTGGCCCTTATGTTCAAAAAAGCCAGTGGTTTCCTGCAATGTATTAAAAAATTGTGCTGCCAGCAGCTTGAGTGGAGTTCTCCTCCCCTTCTACTCTGCCCTGGTGAGGCCAGTTGTGTCCTGTTCTGAGTTCCTCAGTTGAAGAAAGAGTCCAGCAAAGGACCACACAGATGGTGCAGGATCTGGAGCATTTCCTGTATGAATAAAGACCAAGAGACCTGGGACTGTTCTGCCTGGAAACAAGAGGACTGAGAGGGAATCTTATCTAAGCTTATAAATATCTGAAGGGAAGGTGTTAAATGGATGAGACCAGGCTCCTTTCAGTGTCCAGCAATAGAACAAGGGGCAATGAGAAAAAAGAAATAGAGGATGTTCCACCTGAACATGATGAAAAAAAAATATTACTGTGATGATCACAGAGCACTGGAACAGGCTAACAAGAGAGGTGGTGAAGTCTTCTCTGGAGATGCAAGTCCATCTTCCTCACCAACAAAGAAACCTGAAATGAACACTACTCAACACTATACCAGTCTAGTCCTACACTTTTCTCCCGGACTAGATATTTAAAGAGTTCTTCGTAGGAGCATACAGTACAAGCTAGACAGATATTTTAGAGGTTATGAACTTTATTTAAGGAAAAAGATCAAGACAAATCACTACCCTACTCAACTCAAAGAAAGAAGAGAAAATAAGGATCTGTAAATTATTACATATAATATATAAATATTATAAAATTATTTTAAGGAGCTCACAGGTGGAATTATTTTATTCAGGATTTCTATTTATAAAGCTATTTTTTATTGTTTGTGCCCTTGTTCAAAAAGTGAGTTCAGTAACTACTTCTACCTACAATCCTAGAACACAATTTACCAAGATTGGAGAAAACCTCATCTAGTTTGACTGTCTACCTACCACCAATACTTCCCCACTAAATTATATCCATTAGTACCACATTTAAATGTTTCTTGAACATCTCCAGTGACAGTGACACAACCATCTCCTTGAGCAGCCTGTTCTAGTGCCTGACCACTTTTTCAGAGACGAAATTATTCCTAATATCAAATCTGAAGCTCCCCGGTGCAACTGGAGGCCATTCCCTTTACTCCTATCACTAGTTATGCAGGAGAAGAGACCAGCACCCACCTCACCACAACCTCCTTCCACATAGTTGTAAGGAGATGTAAGGTCTCCCCTCCTTCAAACTAAACAATCCCAGTTCCCTCATCCTGTCATCATCAGGCTTGTGTTTCAGACCCCTTGTCCTCTTTGTGGCCCTTTTCTGGATACACTCCAGGGCCTCACTGTCTTTCTTGCAGCAAAACTGAAACTTCAAAACTGAACTGCAGCCCCACCAGAGCTATGTACAGGCGGACAATCACCTCCCTGCTCCTGCTGACTGTGCTTTTTCTAGTACAAGCTGGGATACCACTGATCTACCTGGCTACTTGGGCACAGTACTGGTTCATGTTTAGCCTAGCATCAATCAACACCCCCAGGTCTATTTCTCCCAGGCCTATAATTTTGCCTGTGGTGGTGGCCAAACTGCAGCACCCGACATTTGGTTTTGTTGAACTTCATACCACTGGCCTTATCCTAGTGATCTAGCCTGTCCAGATCCCTCTGAAAAGCCTTCCTACATTCAGGCAGATTGACACCTTCCTCCCAGATTGGTGTCATCTGCAGCTTTCTAAGGATGTCTTCAATCCACTCATCTAGGTCATCATTAAAGATCTGATAATACAGTAATGGGGTTTGTCACTGAGCAATAGTAGACTCTTCTGACCTTATCGAGTGTAATGTTCCTTCATGTTATACAAGTTTCCTGTGCCTTTGAAATAGTTCTAGAAGATGAGGAAGAAGAATTTCCAATGATGACTTTATCTCAAAGTTTCTCAAGGCCTTTTGAAAACATTTTGGAAACAAATAGGTCTCAGTTTCTCTACTTGCTTTGCATTTACCTATTTAATTTTCCTTAAACTAAAATATTTTTTATATATAATTTAATAATGACTAATGGGCTTCCTGTAACAAAAGTATTTGTGGAAGTATTGAACACAGAGCAGCAGTCAGTTAAACTGAGACTAGTTGATGTTAGCATCTGCAGAGAAGGCAAAGAGCATACTGCAGAGTTGCAGCAGTTAATTAGATTATAGTCTACTGACAGAAAGGAGTGTTTCGTAATTTTTTTAATATGCAATCCTTTGTAGTCAAAATTCATGATTTATATGATGTTTATGTTCAATTCTAATATATATGTTTTGTAGGAAAGAGTAAAGTTTTAAAAGTCTTTCTGGGAAGGATGCATGACAGAAAGGACGAAACTTATTCCTGTTCAGATCTACTGAAGGATGACAAATCATTTTTTTCTGTCTTTTTAAAATATCTACTGACTCTAAACTATACCTGTTCCTCACGTGTAGATCCATTTTTCTTCCTTTTGGTCTGTTATTAATTTTCCTCATAGGAAAACATCTCAGTTCCAGTGAGCCAAGACCCCAGAAGTCCATTGTTAAATATACTGATGTATATTTTATTATTTCTACTTCATTACAAATTATTAGGTTATTTACTAGGTATTCATGAAGCAGAATTTCTCCAAACACACTTGTACTCATATTCCTTTAGCTTATATAGGCCGTATTTACTCTGATTTTATTTATTTCTTCCTATCACTATTACAAAATCCAAGATTTAGGCTGTTCTCTAAGTATCAATGAAAGTAGTTTAATTTTTCCTTCATAGTATCTGTCTTCATAATACTCCTTTGTTTAATTTCTCACTTAGGTTTATTTTCTCTATTCTTACTCCCCCTTCCTCTCTTCTAGCGGTCCCCCCGTGTTTTAAACTTCTTACCAATGCTTGTTTCTGTGAGGACACCTCTTATCTGCATAGAAACTCTCTCTCCTAAAGCTGTTTCTAATTATTCACAGCAGCAAAATGTCATCCCACCTATCCTGTGTCTTCAGCCAAATTTTCAGTCCTATGTTTCACCATATCTGGGGCTAAAATTTACAAATGGTATCCCTAATCCTGGCATGTAGCACTGTTCGAGTGTGCCAAACACTGCGGTGATATTGTTGAGAATCAGTCGCTCTTCTCCTGGCTATGTTCCTGAAATGTGCGTAAAGGAACTTGGAATAATGCTGTGGGCATGGAAGAATGAATATAAGTATATACGCAGATGGCATACATACAAAACAGAAGCTATCTGTTGAAGTGATGCAGCACTGCAGTCTTTAATGATTATAATTTTGACATATTAAGAAGGTAAGAAGGCAAGCTGTGTCTTGGACCTATGGTTAAAAAATAATAGTTCTATTTTGCACAGACTTAGTTGACTTGAGTTTCTGCAACCTCAGTAATAATGGGCATCAGTTTCTAACCAAGCATCAGCAGAAAGCAGGCAGAAGTACAGGTGAGGGCAACTTAAGTTGGAGCTCTCAGCAGTGCTTGGGAAGCAACATGAGTAAGCAGCAGCAGTAGTGTGAAAGGCTGATGGGAAATCACCTGTGCTGATTGTTTAGACTGCCAACATTATTATTCCACTTCGTTTTTTCCTTCATGACAATTTTTTTGCTTACTGCAGCAGGCATGGAAAGCGGTATCCATCAAAACACATTTTCATTGATCTGTTTCTGTGCATCTCTGACTGTGTGTCCCTGTGTGTCTCCCTGCTTTTCTCGGGATTCCAAGCAGGCACAGCCTGTTAGATAATGAAAGGCTTCTGGTACTGAAATCTTCTGGTTCTGAAATTTCAGAAAGTTAGCTTTCTGTCATCCAAATGTAACATACCATGATCCCTTCACATGTTAGCCCAGAATATGTTGCAGGACTTTTACGATTGTTTTGTTTTGTTTTGTTTTGTTTTTACTGAAATATTAGGGCAGGCAACAGTTTATCTAGTGAACTATACGATTGACTAGTAGATATAAAATAATTTTTGCTTAGTTCGCCATTACTTTTACTTGTAATGTAAATTAGGTAAATTAAATAATATTTACATTAATAAGCATACCCTATACAAGTGAAAAAATATATTTTCATTTTAAGTTAAATAATAGCATTAATAAGCTTTAATGCTTTTACTTGCATGAAAAAAAAGGACTCTTGAAGAAAGTGAATCTATCAGGTGCTTATACTAGGGAAGTAATAAATTTCTGGACTGAAATTGACATCATTAGTAACATCAACTTCAAATAAAGCAATAAAGGAAGAAGATTGAAAAGAATCCTAAAATGATGAAATAGTCAACAGAGTACTTATAGCACATCTCTTCTGTGATCCTATAAAAAACTAACAGTACAAGAAGCAGTGAAAGGTCAACTGTGGGCAGCTTAAATTCTGCTTATGTAATTCAGGTAAATTAAATAACATTTACATTAATAAGCATACCATATACAAGAAAAAATATTTTTATTTTAAGTTAAATTCATATATTAGCATTAATAAGCTTTAATTAGTCTAAACATCAGTTTATAAAATACATTAAAAAATCAAATTTTTATCAAGATCCTGGTGAAATGCTTAAAGCTGGAAAAAAAATTGAATTTCAGTAATTAAAAAGGAGTTTACAATCATAAATAAAATACTGATATCAGTAATTAAATTGCTGCATATTTGCCTGTGGGATTTTTTATGTAATTCCACATAAATTTCATAATTTAACGATTAATTAAGTTAAAACATGATCGCAAAACTCATATTTTTAGTAAGTAGGCTTATGGTCAACACATCTTTTGATGTGATTCAGAAAATTCAGTTTTGAAATTGAAAGTTTTTGCTATATTAGACTGTTCTTGAGAAAGATTTTATTAGGAAAGATTTTTTATAGGGCGGTATTTTTGCCAAGGTGAGTATCCAACCCCATGTCTGGTGAAGCACTTGCTTGATTCAGTAGGTTCTAGTTCAAAGCAAGGCTAAATTCAGGCTAAATAAATACTCCATCTGATGACTACCAGGAAACATTTTCTCTGGAAACTTTTGTGTAAATAAATATACAGATGTCCATAAGATGAAAATTATTTACCATATATATGCTGCAGTTTTCATCAAATGCTCTCTTTATCATAAAGTTTACAACTTTTCCAGGTATCCATGTAGTTTTTTTAATGGACTGTGGTGAATTTATTTTTATATCTTCCTTGAACATTAATATCTGTGGGTAGAGATCGCATATCTCTCAAAGTGAGAGGGACTCTTTCCCATTCCTCATGAAATATAATGGAAAACTGGGAGGCTAGGGAGAATTTACGGTGATGGTGGATGGGGATGTGTTTTGTTTAATGCTTGGTTTTGCTGTTTTGTTTGATTGCTCTGTTTGTTTGTTTTTTTTTCAAAGGAGAAACCAGGTTAAAGCATTTACTAAGAAGAGGGGAATTGAGATTCTGGTTTAGGCTTCTTAAGACTTTGTCTTTCCTGCAGTAAATTAAAAAAGAATATATTCCTGAAAAACTAAACTGGCACCATGTCATAGATGTGCCAGAGTACATGACACAGGTGTAAGGCTGCAGGCTGCAGCATATGCCCTTGCACAAGATCACATAGATTGGCATCAAAGAGAGAAAGTGTAGCTTTGCAAGCATTTACAAACAGCTTATAACCCCAAGTTCTTATAGTACAAAAGCTGTATCCAAAAAGGAACAGAATACAGAGAGGTCAGAGCTTGAGGATAGGAAACTGAAAGGTTTCCAAAGGCATCAGAGTAGGAGTGTCTGTTTCTGAGCAATACTGAAATTTTCTTTCAGTTCTTCTCTTTAATGAAAATTTCTATTTTCTTATATAACTTATGTATAACTGTACAACATTCATTTCTCCTCTAGCTCTTAGTGGTGTAAATTAAGAATACTTGATCCTCTTAAATTAGAATAGAAACAGTGAATCAAAGAATCACAGAATGGCTTGGGATCTCAAAATCATCTAGTTCCAATGGCTCTGCCCTGGGGGAGATTATTAAATAAGACACTACATCAGGTTGCCCAGGGCCACATGCAACCTGGCCATGAATGCCTCCAGGGACAGGACATCCACTGCTTTTCTGGGTAGCCTGTTCAAACACTTCACCAGACTCTCAGAGAAAATGTTCCCCAACATCTACTCTAAATCTCCCATCTTTTACTTTGAAGTCACTCCCCCATAACTTATTAGACCACTTTAAAAAGTTGATCTACTTCCTGTTTATAAGCTCCCTTCTCCTCTTCAGCCTGAACAAGCCCAGCTGCTTCATCCTGTCTTCAGAGGTGAGGTTATTCATCTTCCAAGACACCTTTATGGCCCTCCTCTGGACACACTCCAAAAGCCACATGTTTTTCTTGTTCTGGGGGCCTCAGGCCTGGATGTAGTACTCCAGATGGAGCCTTACAAGAGTAGAGTAAAGAGGTACAATCAACTCCTTCTCCCTGCAGGCCACTCCTGTTTTTTGTTTTAGCCCAAGATGCAGTTGGCTTTCCAGGCTGCAAGCACACACTGCTGGCCCTTTTCCTCAATGCTGTTCTTATGAGTTCTTCTCCTTGCTCAAGTGCAACATCTTGCACTTGGGCTTGTTGAACCTCACTGTATTTACACAGGCCCATCTTTTGAGCTTGTCCAGGTCTCCCTGGATGGCATTCCTTCCTTCTGCCATATCAACTGCACCACTCAGCTTGGTGTCATCTGTAAACTTGCTCCAATGCATGCAGGACAATAACAACATGCATAGGTTTGAATAGGAGAGGATGCAGTGAGATGACAGGAGAGGATGTGGTGATCAGGTGCAGGGCTTGGCCAGACAGGAGTGTGGATGACACCCTTCCACACACAAAGTGCTCCTTTATTCCTGTTCTATCCACCCGTCTCTGTTTCCCTCACCCTCCTTCCCCTGCATGGCCCCCAACGTGGCATCTGGGGAGAAGCAGCTGCTGCTTCTCTGCAGCCCATCAACCAGCATCATCTGGAGGTCTAAATTTGAGACCGTCTTCATGATTGTTTTGTCAGTTGTTTTGATTGTTTTGTGCATTCTGATTTCTGGCTACCTCTTTCCTTTCAGTTTCCCAGCAGATTAGAGCTCCAGTCAGAAAAGCTCACTGTAATAAACCTTGCCACTACCATGATCTCAGCAATCTGTGTGACTGACCAGGTTTGAGTTCCATCACTGCCTCCCTTATTCTTTCTTGGTCATTGCTGTTTCCCTTTGTGTTCTCCTTCCTTCCCTTTCTTTTTATTTCTTCTTCCACTGAAATTTTCCTGGACCAGGTAACAGTAAAGAAGCAGACATTCTCCTTCCACACATCCTTACAACTGTAAAATGTAGTCTGGTGCTGTAGATGTTTTCATACTGGAAGCTGATTTATGTTGGATATCAGGGGGACGCTCTTTACCAAGAAAGTGGTGAGGTGCTGGAACAGGTTTCCAAGAAATGTTCTGAAGGTGTTCAAGGTGTCCTTGGATAGGGTCCTGGGAAGCCTGGTATATTATCAGATAAGGAGTTTGTGGCCCTGCCTGTGGCAGGGGAATTGGAGCTTGGTGATCCTTGGGGACCCTCCTTCCAACCCAAGTTATTCTATGATTCTATGATTCACAATGGCTTGGGGATCAACAGAAGGCATACACTGCACAAAATGGCAGTACCCACGTAGACATGGCCAGAAAAAAAGCATGTAAAATCTGTGAAAAACTCCTGTTTGATCAAACGAATTGCTATGACCAATGTTTCCTTACCTCTCACCTCCTTTAAACATTTTATGTAAGACTTACTTGTGCCTGAAGTTTGACAAAACCTACCAATTAATTCAAACTTGCACAAATTGCATGCTGCACAGAAATTAAATATTTGTTTTGTTTTGTTTTCTTAATAATTCATGTAGTTGGAAATTTCCATCTATTTCAAACAGTCCCCCGTTTCCTGGCAAAAGTAGTTGCTACAATACATAATGTCAGATTATTCTGTTTACTCATCATAAAATTTTCTGCATACTTCAAGTAAAAAGTAGTTTTCTTTGAAATCCAAATGCCAAGAATAAGCATTTCCAGACCCACCTGTTCTCAGACAGAGAATCTGTCAAATGTGGCTAAGAGCAACAAGGGAAGAACAAATCTCAATTTTGTTCCCACATTACCCTAGATTCAAAGATGGTAAAAGAAACTCTGGAACAAAGCTTCTGAAATTGTAGAGAACATCATGGACATTGGAAAGTTCACCCCAGAGATATTTTTTTTTTAAATGCTAGCAGCACTTTTGCTACTAACAAGAATTTTCTTGCCAGCTGAGCCTGAAAGACTAGGGAAAAGCACTTCTGCCCTCCGAACAGGTGGAAAGAAAATGACAAATTCATTAGTATGTCTGAACTCGTTTAACTGCATGCCTGAAGGAACATTATGGTAACTGGCTTCCTTTGATTTGATTATCCACCAGAAAGTAAGTTGTACCTAAGGTTACAACTAAAAATAGGAAGGCATGGAGCCACTGAATAAATAAGCTGAAACTTAAATACTGGCATTCATTTCAATACATTTAAGATTAGTAGTTAGAATATTGCATATCTCAAAAGTAGCATTTTGAAAGCAGGAACAAAATAATTACTGAATGAAAAAGACGATATTTTTTTCAGAGAAAGAAGTTAACTAAATATACAAGTAACTTACGGGAAGTTGAAATTCACATCATATTGAATCCCTATCTACTTCACTAACTTTAACTTTTGGTTAACTCTGAAAAGGTCAGGCATTTGGAATGATCTTTGAAGGTCCTTTCCAGCTGAACTCCTCTCCCTTTCCATTTCATCCTTTTCTCCCATTTCCCTTGCCCTTCCCTCTCATCTCTTGTCTCCTACACTCCCCTGCCCTACCCTACAGGCTTCTTAAAGTCTTGTAAGAGATTGAGACATGGGATTTAAAGGCAGGTACACCAGCATTATTTTTTATTCATATATTGCTACTGAAAATGCAATGTGGACTTTACAACATAACAAACATGTATTTATGAAGGCTTAATGGAATCCTTGAAGACTTGATATGCTGAGATTCATAGAACACAATCATGTGTCCCTGCCCCATATAGTACACATGGTACAGATGTCCGTGTCTAGCATATATGATACGAGTGGCATGCTCTCACAACACGGCTTCTCTATTACAGAGTGGAGAATGCCTATGGATATTAAATCACACAGTTTCTCAAATACATAATTACTTTTATGAGCATATATATGTATATTTCCAATTTTAGCTCAAGAAGGAAGGAATTATCTCTACACTCTTCAGCCATGTGGGAATAAATGCATATGAAAACTATATTTTATAAAACAGAAAAATCCTTGACAGTATAATTAATAATAAACCTTTATTCTATACATGGGAACAAAGGCATTATTTCTAATTAACTCCTGGTGCCAAATTTTTTAAAGATAAAATAATAAATCATGCTATGTTTTTATTCATCTTATTTAAGGGATAGAATAAAAATAACATACTTCTGTTTACACAGGATTTTCCCTCCCCATTTATAAGGGAAACATCTTTTTGAAAGATTCTTGTGAAGGTCAGTTTTAAGTCTTGTTCTCTTTAGAGTTTTCATCAGTGACTTGCATACAGGACTCAATTCTTTAGAAGGTTGGGAGGTCACCAGCCACAAGTTTAAATAGAAGTTAAGACAGTGAGTTGAACACAAGGCAGCAGTGGGCCCTGATAGCCCAAAGGGCCAACCATGCCTTGGGGTGCACCAGGTACTGGGTGAAGGTCATGCACCACAATACAAAAAGGACGTAAAACCATTAAAGATTGTGGAAAGGAGAGCTACAAAGATGGTGAAGGATGTGGAGAGGAAAACAGATGAGGAGTGGCCAAGATTCTTTGGTTTATACAGAGCAGAGCAGAAGGGAACATTTTTTTGGAGATGAAATTTTTCCTAATGTCCAACCTGAATTTCTTCTGGTGCAATTTGAAGCCATAGGTAATGCCACTGCAGAACTGCATTCACATGCAGCACTGCAAATCCTACCTGTCCACATAGCTCTGACTCGCATGCTGGAAACTCACATGCCAGAGCAAGGTAATTGTTGAGAGTTTGTTATTACTGTTACTATTTAAGAGTGATGGAATAAAGAATTCTCGAAAGGTCAGAACTTTTGTTTGTCTGGTTTGGTTATTTTTGTCTGCTTGCTTTTGTTTTTGTGTTTTTGTTTTGTTCTAGGCACCCTGAATATAGACCAAAGCCAAAATAATTTTATCAAAAGTTCAAGAGCGATCAAGAGTTTTCTGCTAGTTTCTGTTACTCTGTAAGAAAGTCATAAATCCTGAAAGGCTGTTCTAATTCCATTATTTAAAACAAATATTTTTGATCTGTGTATAACCTTTAAGATTGTCACTGGCTTAGAATGGTGCAAGCTTAAATGAAGTCATAAAAGCAGGTTTTCTTTCTTTAGCAGCAGCACGCCATGCCCAGGAAAATACCAGGTACAGGTAGAAAGAGGTTTTAGGTTCAAGTAAAATTCTACTGGAAGTCAAAAAGTTAACAACTAAAGGAATAAGAGGAATAGTTTTGCAAAAGAGTGTTTTGTTGTTGTTGTTTTATTTTGTTTTGTTTGTTTGTTTGTTTGTTTGTTTGTTTTGTTTTTGTTTTTGTTTGGTAATGCTTTTCTTTTCTGCTAGGGTAGAAATGACCTAAGTCAAGAACTGCCTAACATAATAGATGACATCTTTACATGAAGAGACTAGGCCAATGTAAACTGTGACCTGATAAAGCTGGAAGAAGGTTACAGAAATTCCCACATCCTTGGTTTTGTTTAGATTCATTTCTGAAACTAGTCCAAACTATCATTCTACTCAGAAAATTTTACTATTGTACTGACTTGTAAGCTACTCTGTTTCAATTTTCTTGGGTACAATTCTTATTTATTCACAGTTATCATTCAGCAATATTTTAATAGAATATCCCCCATGAACTTGCCACATTTAAGACCACAAGCACAGACTTGCTCTGCTGTTGAATGGTTGACTGGTTTTGAAGTTTCTTCATTTTCTTTTTGACAGTCTAAAAATGTGCTCCATTAAAGTTGTTTATGCCCTCGGCATTTAAATGCTTGAGTTTAATAAGAATTTTTGTTCAAGAGGTTGAGTTATATAATTTCACTCAGTCAGTGAAAGTCCTGCAATTCTTAATACAAATCAGCAAGCTGTCATTTGACTTGTTAAATGATAGACTATTTTCAGCCATTTCTTCAATCAATACCTCTTAAGTCTAAGTAATCCATCACTAGCAGGATGGCAAATAAAATCTTGATTGCACAGAAACACAACAATTCTACTTGAGAAACAAATTTTTCACTTAACTAATGTATTGGCCAACCAGTACATGTTAAAACTGTAGGAAGTCTTGTGTTCTGTTTATTTTCATTATAATATAAGCAATCATAGAGTAAGGCATTATGGGATGAGAGTTTATAGCTATAGTTAATGGCTGAAGCCAACTGCACCCATCATTTTTATTAGGATCTTCATATAAACAGAATTACAAAACTATCCCATGTTTGAAGTGAGGCTCTAGACAAATTACATATAATTTAGTAATTGTTTTATTTTTAATCAGACCGTGGTCATGATATTACTCTCTTCCCGACATGATAAACAGGCTTACTTTGGCTTTTGAGGCAGCTATCAGCTCAGTTAAAAATGGTTCCAGAAGAATTTAGTACTACAATACAGGACCAAGCAATGGTTTTAGCAGGATAAGGGATGAGTAAGGATGCATTTTGTTTCTTTGTTTTACATTCTTCACTTCTTCTTAAACTCTTCAGAATCTCAGTGCCTATCACTGTGTGAACCACCCAAGATAAGACACTGAGCAACAGACAAACAAATTTAGAATTCGTTTATGTTGTGATCACTACTGCCTTATCACTACACCTTATTAACACCGGTGTTGTTCTGCTTGGACACCCTTGTCTTTTGTCTTTTTTATCTGAACAGGAAGGTTCAGTTTACCCCTAGGCTTCACTATCTGCAGCACAGACATAATGTACCAGTACCAAAAGCATAGTACCTGATACAGACACTACTTCACTTGTAAGTAAGAGGGAACAGATCAACATCAAAACAGAAGACTGAAATAACTTGCTAAGAAATCAATTACAGAAATGTTGCTGATGTCCAAGTGAAATGTTATACGAAAAGCATGTTTTATCATTCAAATTGCTGAATAACTGCTCCACAGTTGAAAAATAGTTATTCAGAAAAGGTTTTATCCCAGTCCCAGTGCAATTCCAGTAGTTCAGCATTACCTCTCTGATGGACAAATAAAATCCAGGTCTATATATCTTACATAGACATATCTATATATCCAGGTCTATCCCTTGTGCAGATACCATGTGTATTAAGTAGGCTTAGACACAAAACTGAGTTTTGTAGCCTCAAGATCTGTCTCCTCTATAGCAGCTAGAAGATTGCAGTCACTAACTTGTACTGACTAAAAAATTGGATATGGGTGGCCTTAGATTAATCTCTTGCTAGTTTCATCCAGCGTTTGCTGCAGAGCAAAAGACTCAGGTTATTACAGGCATTCTGGACAATTTCCTGACATGTATTATATAAGCTTGGGTGCATGAAGTTAATGGTTTACAAAAAGCTTTAAGATTTACACCTTGTGGCAAACACTTTGAGAACTCCCTCAGAGCATTACTGTTTATGCAAATAGTTATAGATCAAAGCTGGAGAAGCAAACCACCTTCTTGAAACAGACCAAGTTTTCAATTCATTTACAATTCCACAGCATATGTATTGATACATATGCTCATTTAACGCTTCTATGGATTCCCCATTCCAAGACTTCCTGTTGTTCAACTTCTGTGATTAGCTCTATGTAAAAGGAAATAACTTTCTGAGTACGTTCTGTCTTTATTATCTAGGTTTTTTACTCTTTATTTCTGTAAAGTAACTCAAGTTCTGCCTACTGATCAATCCAAAGAACAATCAAAGGTTACTAACAAGTGTCCTATGGAATTCACAGAAGCTGTGGATGCACCCTCCGTGGAAGCATTCAAGGCCAGGCTGGATAGTGCGTTGAGCAACCTGATCTAGAGAAAAGTGTCTTTGCCCATAGCGGGGGAGTTGAAACAACATGATCTCTAAGGTTCTTTCAAACTCAAACTATTCTGTGATTTTATGATCTTTTAATTCTACTTAGTATCACATTAAGAAAAATGTTCAGAAATGCTCAACACTCACCAAGAAAAACTTATATTAGGGTTGTGACCAAACTTACAAAATAAAAATACATACACACTTGAGAACACTAGGTATGGTATCTGCTTGAAATTTTCCCTGTACAGAGGTCCTGGTTTCTATGCCAAAACTTAATTGTTGCAGCAACATGAAAATGATCATCTTTCTAAATGAAGACAACTTTCCCCACATAACACAATTTTCTAGTGTGCAGAATGCTAATTTCCACTGTTCACTAACATGAATGAAATGATCAGCAAATTATAATTAGAAAGCAAAACTTGACAAGATAGATAAACAGGACTACAGTCACTATTAGATGTTTGTTTAGACTTAGAACCGAAGTTACGCTTCATTATTCAGTAAAGCTTCACTTTTATTAGAATTAAAACTGAAACTTAAAAATGACATGTGAAAATGAGCATAGTTCAGCTATGCCAGTTGCTTTTTGTTTTCCCCTCTAATGTCTGCAAAATTTCAAAAGTTCACTAGCAAAGAGAAAGTCAACAGTTTTTCTTATTCATTGCAAACATGGATTATTCTAACTAAATCAGGAATTTCAGTTCATTCCTACAGAAGGGTCTGTTGATCAACAGTTTGCCCGTAGCCAGCCATACTGTGGGGTACATAACACCAATATATTCAGAGATATGCTATACAATCAGGTTTATACTTAAATTTATGTTCTGCTCACCTCTTTGAAATGCAAACTGTAATGATTTCCTACTTTTTATAACTTGTGCCTTGAGACTGTATGTTCCAACAGGCAGAGCCTGTCTCAGTGTGTGTATCACAATAATATGGAGCAAGCTTATACTTAAACCAATATGTCTTTAAAATAAAATAATAATTACTTCCTACTGTAGTCTTAGAAATGGTAAATTTATCATTTATTGTGTAACACTGTTTTATCATTCATAAGATTATACATTATTGCAGCCTCAGGAGAACTTCTGCTGTACTTACATAGGCAGAATCAGTAGATTAAGATTTCCATTATCTTTTTTCAGATATATACTTTATTTTTTCACTTTTAGAAAAATTAAGTTTAGAAAAATTAAGTGAAAGCATTAGAAATCCTGAGTGTTTTTTATAAGACCAGACTGATTTATTGGTTTAATTATTAGCACTTTGGGCATTATTAGATAGGATTTCAGTTTATATGCTACATCATTTGACGTTCTGAAGAATATATTACTGTGACTTCCATTTCTGTATCATCTGAATAACAGCACGGAGATATTTCACTTCTTCATTTCATTTTAAATCTGCTTTGGTCAATAAATGTTTCTTCAGAGAATCTTCACACACTCGAATCTTAGTCTTGATCTAAAATAAGTATGGAGGAAAAGAAAAAAAAAAAAAAGAATTTTTTTCCCTTTTAAGTGAGAATAAAACATAAAATTAAAAACCGAATAGACTATGCCAGAGGGTAATCCTTGTGGTATTCTGGTAGTGCATCAGGATTAAGGCTCATTACTATTCCAGATGTTTTCACCATTTAAAATTACAACTGTGATTTGTGGAATTAGTCAGTAAGACTTTTCAGGGGTGTTTCACATCCAGTAGATAAGCGCACTGAAAAATTCATCTTTGATGCAGCTGCTTTTACTTTAAGTGAATTGCAACAAGGAGAAATGTGACCTTAAAAGATTATGTATTTGGATATGCACCAAGAGATTAAGTGTTATTTGAATATTTTCACAGATTATTATTTTTAATCTTTTAACTATATTAACTGTTGAAAGATTGAGGTTTGTGAATCTTATTTTAAATGATCAGTTATCTGAATAGAATTAAAGTAGTTATGTATAATTTGATAATAGCAGCCTTTGTGAATTTTTCATCAATCTAGCAGCACTAAAAATACAAGCTCTATCCTGTAGAAAGCCCTCACCTCATAATGACTGAGAAGAAGCACCGCAGTGCTATAGTAGATATTTTGTTTTTCCATTTAATTACTCAGAACTTGTCTCAAGGACAATGATTTTAGTATAGAGAACAGACCACAGATGGAGTTCAGTGTTGAATGACACTAACCCAAATATGCTTAGGAGAGCAAAGGAAAGTTTTCAGAGAGATAAACACAACATTTAAGAAAACAACATTTTTAATTTTGTATGCTTACAAAACAAGCAGAAGTGTATTATGGAAAATTTCCAAACACACTGACTAAATATCCACACTATTACCCAATAGACTGAAGAGGAATAACTCATTTGAAAATTCCTAGCAAACAGAGAAGTATAATGAAAACGGAATAAACAAGATATTTTAATTATGTCAAGCTCTAACGTCCACACTGGATTCTATAAAGAATCTTCACATCTGGTGGTACAGAGTTGTGTTGGAGAAGTACTAGGAGAGCTGCAGCTTGTAGGAAACCCACACAACATTAGCTGGGGAAGGAAAGCATCCATGAGAAGGATCAAAGTACAGTGGCAGAGAAGGAGCATGGAGGAGAGGCAGAAACATGACATTATGGATTGATTGCAGCCCAAATTCTCCATTCCCCTGAAACACTCCGGGGGAGGAGACAGAGGCTGGAAGGAGTTCATTAATTCTCACTACTCTAATCTGTTAGTAATAGACAATAAATTTTATTTATTTCTTGTATGCTGAGTCTGTTTTGACAAAGATGGTGACTGGTGATTGATCTCCTTGTCCTTAACTTAACTTTTGAGACATCCTCATTATTTTTTCTCCCCTAGCTCCTGCAACGAGAGGGAGAGATAGAACAGTGTGGTGAAACCAGCCTTCTTTATCTGTATAGCAATATTTTCTGGATCTTTACTTTCACTATCAAATATTTTGAGGCAGGGCAAAACTATAAAGGAATGGTCTAGAACCTGGGTCCAAAACAGTTTAGCACATATGAGGAGTTGCAAGTGGAGCAAACAGAGGCAACAGCCACACAAAGTGGGCAGCACCTCAGCCTTGTGCCCCTGTTTAGCTCAGTGGTCTGAGAATTCCATTTACATAGAATCATAGAATCGTGGAATCATGGAATCATAGAATCGTAGAATGGCCTGGGTTGAAAAGGACCACAATCATCATCCAGTTTCAACTCTCCTGCTATGTGCAGGGTCGCCAACCACCAGACCAGGCTGCCCAGAGCCACATCCAGCCTGGCCCTGAATGCATTCAGGAATGGGGCATCCACAACCTCCTTGGGCAACCTGTTCCAGTGTCTCACAGTCTCACCACCCTCCATGTGAAAAACTTCCTCCTAATATCTAAACTAAACCTCCCCTGTTTCAGTTCAAAATCATTCCCCCTTGTTCTATCATTATCCACCCTCATAAACAGTCATTCCCCCTCCTGCTCATACACTCCCTTCAAATACTGGAAGACCACAGTGAGATCTCTCCAGAGTCTTCTTTTCTCCAATCTCAGCATGCCCAGGTCCTTCAACCTTTCCTCACAGGAGAGGTGCTCCAGCCCTATGATCATCTTAGTGGTCTTCCTCTGGAGTTTCCATGAGCTCTGCATCTTTCTTGTGCCAGGAACTCCAGATCCCCAGGCCTAGACACAGAACTCCAAGGGGGCCTCACAAGAGCTGAGTAGAGGGGGGACAATCACCTCCCTCCCTCTGATGGCCACCCCTTTTTTAATGCGTTCCAGAACATAGCTGGCCTTTCAGGCTGCAAGTGTACACTGCTGCCCTGTCCAGGTTCTTGTCTACAAGGACCCCCCAGTCCTTCTCTGCAGGGCTGCTCTCCAGCAGATCTTCTCCCAGTTTGTATAAGTACATGGGATTTTGCAGTTGACCTTGTTGAACCTCATTAGGTTCCCATGGTCCCACTACTCCTGTCTGTCTATCTCCCTCTGGATGACTTCCTTTCCCTCCAAACATCCATTTTCCATCAAACATCAGTAGGAATGCAATACTCAACAACTAAAAAAGCTCCCATTCTGGGACACTTAGGGACAAACAGACAAACAGGCCTGTCGTTCCCTGCATCCTCTTTACAACACTTCTTGTAAATGAGAGACACGCTGGCAAGCCTCCAATCTTCTGGAACCTCTCTGGTTGACCAGAAATGCTGATACATGCTGGAAAGCCGCTTGACTTTTACCCTCACCAGCTCCTTCAACATCCTCATGTCTACCACATCTAGCATAATGGACTTGCAACAGTCCAGGTTGAGTAGTAGGTCTCTTACCATTTCCAGCAGAATTGAGTTGGGGTGGTAGGGTAGGGTGTTATTCTGTTGCCCATCCCAGACTTCCAGGTCAGGGCATAGAGCACCCCATGGATAACTAGTGTGACTTGTAAAGACAGATGTAAAGAAGTCATTGCAAACCTCAGCCTTCTACTTAACCTCAGTGGTCACATTCCCTGCTGCATCTACTAAGGGATAAAGATTATCGTTAGCCCTCTTTCTACTGTAATTACATTTGTAATTTTTTGTTGTTGTTGTTCTCTTTTACAGCAGTGTCCAGCTTGAGCTCAAGCTTGGCTTTTGCCTTCCTAATTTTCTCCCTCTATAAAAATGTAATGCATCCTGTCTGAATTCTCTTGTACAAAAGAGGAGGTAAGGAGAGAGTGTGATTAATACATCAAATTTTAACTCTATCCCCTGTGTTAGTATATTGTTGTAGTATATATGTGGGAGTGTATTGTTGGAAATATATAATATAGTGATGGGTTATTTAAAAAGCTGTGCAATTATTTCAGTTGAACTTCGGTATGTAATTAGATAATCTATGACGTCCTAGGAAATCAGAAATCTTCCTGAGTCCACATTTTTTTAATCATCACAGAAGAATATTTGTATCTGTTATGGCAACTGACAGCACTGATTCACTTCTAAATAAACATCCTATGAATAAAAGTCAGACATTGCACCTAACAATTGTTCTGACCCACCTTTCCTTCTCCCTCTCCATGATTACCTCAGGTTGTCTATCGCTGAAAAGTTCTTGATAGACCTTGAAATCCACTGCTCCATCTAACATCAGATTTAATATTCTGTCTACCTCTGTCACAGCTTTAGGCTGTAATTTAGAAAAATAAGAAAAAGTTAAAATAATCTAGCTATAAACAAGCTTACTGTAAAGTAAGTAAGTTATCAAAAGTAAGTAAAGTAAGTAAAGTAAGTAAAGTTATCAAAACTCCTACGGAGTCTTGATAACTTCATCTTTGTTGTGTGGTATAGATTTATCTTTTTCTTACAACCTCAAAAAGACAAATGGACAAAAGATAACACGTGTCTAGGATCAGTAGTTTTCATTTTTATTCAGAGTTTTTTTCCAAATCCCTCTGAACACATTTGCCATATTTCAACTGATTTTGGTTAATTATGTGCTACACATTTCCAATGTGGTTTCTGCCTAAAACCCATGATGTATGGCAAGGCCATACATTGACTTGGATACATAAAAATTTTATTGAAAATATGAGACAAAGAAGAACAAATCAAGCTATGGACTGAAGTTTCAATCTTAAGAGTGAGAGTGAGTTTAAAAGTAGCTCGTAAGATCTCAGAAAAAAAAATATTTGGCTGGTTAAGAAAAAAAATAATAAGAAACCATTTCAAAACCAGAAAATAGTATGAAATAAAGTATTTGAAAAAAAATATTTTATCACATGGATAAGATGTCATCATCATATTGAAGACATGGTTATTCCTTACTTTGTCAGACAAGTGTCTTTATGAAAATAGGACAGAATCTTAAGGGAACATTAGGGAAGGAGGTTTATTGACTTCTGACAGAGAAATATCAAGTGTTCTGTATTCTGATAGGTAGGATGGAAAGCTTATTTCTTAAAACTTTATTGGTGTTGTATCATTTTGATTGCAAAGTACAAAAATAAAAATAGAAAAAGAGCACCTGGGGAAAACGTTCATCAAACAGACTATAAAGGAGACAATCCTCATTTCTGAATTTCAGTCATGAAATAAGCAGCTATTGAATAGAGACCCAAGTCCTTGACTATCTTGATGAGAATACCGATCTGGTATACTGGTCTTTGAAGCTTTCTTGAAATGGAGAGTCAATGTTACGTTCCTAGTCTTCCAGACACTGTTACAGTATATGTTTTATAATGTGAAACCAATGATATTTCAAACTACTTGAATATGAGATATGAATATAAATTTAAATTTTTTAAAATATATATATAGCAGGGTATGAAGTGAAACTATCAACTAGAAATTGAAAGCATTTTATTACAGCTTGATGATTTGAATATTCAGAAGGCAGGAAATGTGAATTCAAACCTTCTGACCCAGAAAGAAGCACTGAATCCATTCTATCTAAGATAATTTTTCAGAGCTGTCAGGCAGGTAAGGCCATTTTCTGGAACAGATTTGTGTCTGCATATAATTTACATGCCTTTGTATAATCAAACTGTTCCTGCATATAACTTTTCGGTCTGCATGAGTTAATACTTTCAAAAAAAGTTGTTTCACTGAATGATTTCTGACTGGCTCTGTTAAACATCTTAACTAAATTATCTACCAAAAGCATATCAAAATCAATATAAATATTGGTAAATCTTGTTTTGTGAACTTTTTTTTTTTTTTTTCTACGCGTGCATTAATGAATATTATATATAATCTGGAGTCTTACTTGCAGTGAATTTACAAATGAGTTTGCCTGTCTTTCTTTAAGTAAAATTTCATGTGCATTTGAGGGAAATTTTGTGTTGGTAAAAACTTTGAGAACTAAGCCTCATTTTCTGTGCTGTATGCTGAGAAATTTATTCCTGCATAGTGCATTCCTGTTTCTATGGAACCCAAATCAGATGTTTAAATTGATTATTATTATCCTGTTATTTGGGAGCCTACAAACAGGAAGGGAATCAACTCTTTGAAAGGGTTGATAACTACAGCACAAGGGGAAATGGTTTTAAATTGAGGGAGCGAAGGTCTAGGTTGGATGTCAGGGGGAAATTCTTTACAGAGAGTGTGGTGAGATGCTGGAACAGGCTGCCCAGAGAGGCTGTGGATGCCCTGTCACTTGAGGTGTTCAAAGCCAGATTGGATGGGGCCCTGGGCAGCCTGGTCTAGTATTAAATGGGGAGGCTGGTGGCCCTGCATGTGGCAGGAGGTTGGAGATTCATGATCCTTGAAGTCCCTTCCAACCCTGGCCATTCTGAGATTCTGTGTGATTCTGTGATATTATATTTCCCTAATGGACATCTGTGTATCTTGAATAAGCTCTTACCAGTCTCAGTTATATTTTAGTAAGTTTAAAAAAAATTCAGGATGTTCCCATTGTAGAGAGTCAATTGTACTCATGTAGCAACTGCAGCCTAGATTAAAATCTACTAGAATTCTTAATGCAAAGAGAACTTGAAATTTTATTCATCTGACAGCAAAATTAATGCTTCTTGGAAAAGCAAGTAGATAGTGTATGTCAACTTCATCCATTGTTGGACTTGTGCCATATCTAATGATGTCATATAAGCTGCAACGGTTTTAGTGAATCTGGTCTTTAATGTAGAAAAGAATTAGAAAAAAATCTGACAGGAAGACACAGTTCTTTGATTTCTCATGTTGTGATGAAAATTGTTGATACTTTTAGAGGTTTTTGTTGACATCATGTTAGAGGTTACAAATACTCTTACTTTCTCAAATGAAAATAAAACTTTCTGAGAGGGTTTCATTCTGCTCTTTCTGACATAGATATAAACAAGAGAAAACACACAGTAGATTCAGTTTTCCTGATGAATTTTTAAAATTGTGTCATCTATGCAGCTGATATCTAACTAACAGCCTGAATAAAAGTTTAAAATCATCTTGAACTCTTTCTCAGGAAAAATAAACACAGTGGACAGGAAAACAAGCCTTCCTAACTACAAAATTAAATTATTTAAAATAGACCACTTTTGTAAACAAGTTGACAAAATTTTCCTATCTGTTGTTTTAAAACTTATGTGTGATTTTAAGAAACAAAATAGCTATTCATATCCTGATTTGAGCAACTCTGAGTTGTACCATTTCAACTGAACTTCATGATATACTCGGATATACTCATGATATGCTAAAGGACAAAGTTTAGTAATAGGACTCTGTAGGTCAGGCAGGTAGATGCACTTGATGGTCTTTTCCAAAATAAGTGATCCTAAGATTCTGTTCCACATAAAAGATATGAAACTGTATCCTCCCTGTTCACTGTGCAAACTGTATTATAGAAATTAACTTGTGTCCAGTGATACTTTTGCTATTAAAATTTCAGCATTCATTTCATATTTGCCCCTTGATTTTAAGTTCCATGGCAATATGCTCCAGTAAACATAAGCTATAGAATCATAATAGAATAGTTGGAAGGGACCAACAAGGGTCATCAGCTATAACTCCTAGTTCTAGACAGCACCACCCAAAAATTAAAATTCAAAGAAGTGTAAAGCTGTTTTTTGTTCTTTATCAGCTCATTATGTAGGGAAGTTGTATCATTCTCATTTGATGTATTTTGATACCTGAAAATTCATGCCATTCCTACATGATGGTCTTAACCAACTCATACTAAGTGATGTTGTTGTCTTTTGCAGAGTGCAGCTGTAACAGTTCTAGCCCACAAAAGACCACAGGCTGAAGCTGGCTCTCGCATCACATGGTTTAGGCATTTGGCAATAGGTTGTCTTTTCTTGCCCCCTGTGAACTACTGACATCAACAAAAAGATTTACAGAAGTATGATTTTCCATTCTTGGTCACTGTACTAATGTAGTTAGTTCACATTCCTCTAACAACATCTAGTGGCCTCCATGTAATATTCATAGTATAAATAATTTCTTACAATTATTCAGGTATATAGATGAACTATTGGAAAGTATAAAAACTTATTGAATATATCAACTTCATTCTTGAAGGCTGAATTAACATCTGGAGAAAAGTCACAAAAAACATTACTATAGGAAGCCAAATTAACCTTCTATGTTTAACAGTTCAGTAGTAAGCAATGAAAAAAAAAAAAAGTGCAATTTTTCTATCCTTTTACACTATGATTTTTGTAGCCAGCTGTAACTGAGTGGACTTACTGTTCTTTCCATGAAAGTTGTCTGAGAACATCAGATATATTTGTGTAGCTTAATCTATAATGAGACATTCAGAAAATGGTCTGGATAAATATGTCTGGGAACACTCACATATGCACATAAATTTACTTAAACAAGCAATTATAGTTCAGTCGCAGATGTTACCTATCAAAATATTAACAAAATAAAAGGTTCCCAGATTTAATCTTATAAGTTTGGAAACATGTAGTTTTGTAAATCAGAGCAGTTCTGAAAGTACCTTTTATGTACTTCAAAATACTCTAAATAAATTGTTTACATTTAGCTATCTCCATGAAATTTTATGTTTCCAGTTTCTGGAGAACAGAACAACTGTAAATATTCTGCATGTGATCATTTGGGATGTGGGAGAGGGGTGAAGATGTTCATTTTCTGTTTTACTTAGATATTTTGTGTTTATTTGTTAATGTTTTTTATGTTTTTTCTTCTTCATTGGAGATGTGTTTCACCTTTTTCTAATTTGATGGGGACACATACTTTTTCATGCTAAATTGAAGGATGGAGATACCCATCCTTACTACATAAATTCAACCAAAAAATTCTTCTAGTACAGATGCTAAACAAATGCTAACAATCAACATTTAAACATCTGATTAAAATTCCCTTCCTCTTTAATTTCAATTTACATCTGTTGATTATTCTTTGTCAGTTCATCAAGATTCTACTTAAATAGACATGATCTCTTAGTGTGAAATGAAAAATAAACAGAAATACTGGAAAAGGAAGTTTGTTCACCCAGATCATTCCAGGCTATACATAAAACAGAAATATTTACAAAAATCCAATTAATCCTTATTAGGCAACTCTTTGGAAATATTTATTTTATGAATGTATTATTTAAAATGCAGTTATAGTATTTACAATACTACATGTGCAGATGTGAGCACATTATTCAGAATGAATAAGAAGAGACGATTCTTTTATTTACCTTGATTCTTCTCAATGCATTTGTTCTTTTACTCATTGGCTGTATCACCAATTTCAGTTTATAGTTTTACTGAAATAAACATTTAGTAAGAGGTGAAAAGAAAGTATTATCTTGTAATGTAGTTATTCTGAAATGGTTACATCTTCACCAAGAGCAAAGATTTTTATTTTTATAGAGAAACTAGGAATGAGACATATATTCTAATTAGATAGATTTTTTCTTTTTTTTTCTTTCTAATTCAGTCTATTATACATATATTTAAAAAAAATTAAAAGCATTTTTAACTTTTCCTTCATTTCTCCTGACTACAAAAAGTTGCAAAGCTATGAAGACGCAAAAGCAACTCATTGTCTGAGCAAGTATATGTTGTTTAGGCTGGGCTTTTGCAAGTATCTATGCCCTGGTCCCTGTGGATTTGCCTGCACTAGCAAATTAAACAACACATGGAAGTCTATCTGTCTATGAAGACATCGCGCACTGTGGTTTTGTTCCAGGTCACATGAAATGTTGTCCCACCTCAGGACTCTGCCTCAGGACTCTGACCATACTTGGAATATCTCCATGCTTGCATCCAGACTAGTCTAGTGGATGAGGTCTAATAAATGTCACTGGACACCCTCATTCGGTAGGGGACCATGCTGCATGTATTTCTGGGCATACTGAATTGAATTGCACAGATGGATCCTTAGTGTATGAGCACAGTTAGTTTGGGAATATTAGGCTGAGGAACAAGCCAGGCCAACTAGAAGGAGTGAGAAAAGTTCCTTATCTGCCTCCCATGACACAAGCCAGAAAGCTGAGCACCTTAAGAGTGAGTATAGTTATGGGAGATCCTCTTTCATCCCTCCAGAGAAATCCCACTCTCTTTTCTTCTCTGCCATGCCTGTATATCAATGCACTCAGCATGAGGAATAAACAGGAAGAGTTAAAGATCTATGTGTCGTTGCAGTCCTGGAGACATGGTGGGACAGTTCGCATGACTGCAGTGCTATCATGGATGGCTGTATACTTTGTAGGGAAGACAGAGAAGCTAGACAAGGTGGTGGATTTGCTTTTTATGTGAGAAAATTACTGGAATGTATTGAGCTTCACCTGGAGAAGAATGATGAAAGAATGAAGAGCTTGTGAGTGAGAATAAACTAGCAGGCCAATGTGGGTGACTCTGTTGTGGATGCCTACTACAGGCTGTCTGATCAGGATGAGGAAATTAATGAGGCCTTTTGCAGACAGCTGACTGTAACCCCACAATCAAAGTAACAGGCAAGAAAGAGGAGCCATGAAACTACAAGCCAGTAGACCTCACCTCCACCCCTGGGAAAATGATGGAGCAGCTTGTTCTGAATTTCATCTCTAAGTAATTGGAAGAAAAGCAGGTTACCAATATTTCCGAATTTTCCTTAAGTTTTTTGATCAATGTAATTGGAAAGTAAAGGTATACTATAACAAAATAAGCACAGAAAAGTGAGGTGTGTTGTATATGAATACATACTGCTTGAGTTCTGGAGAAGGCTTGCAAGGATGTAGTTACATCAATGAATCCTGAAGTAGATAGCAGGAAAGACTAATTTTCATGTGTGTTTTTCTTCAAAAGCAGTATGCAGGAACGCAGCTGTACATCCATCCTGAGGAAATCACCCAATCAGAGCAAATGAAAAACTTCTAATTAAAACTTCTTTGTTTGGAATTTTTTTTTTCCCAATTTTTTGTTCACTTCATAGCAAAAGAAGTTGCTGCCTTTGGCCAAACTTGGGAAAGAGCAGCACTTGACTTCTATTTGCATCGAGGGCTATTTTAAGGATTTTCTTCTCTCTGCAACAAGAAAGACACTTTTTCACGTAAATAAAAACCACGCTCAAAAGCTGGTTGCCAGCTTTTCATACACAATCTCATTTTCAGGCTGTCTACGCTCAGACATACCACATTTCTATCTCCAAGTCTTCTTGATCTTCAAAAATCTCAGCTCCTTGCTATTGAAAAAGGAAGAAGTCTACTTGCTTCAGGACTTTCTCTTCGAAGAGATTGATTTCTTTCAGATCCAGTGATGTATTTCATATTGGAATCCTTAACAGAAGTGAATGAGTGTAAGGAGATATAAGGAAAAAAAAAAGTTAAGTCAAATACTAACATTTCGCCTTAATACTAACTGGGGAAATATGAAGTACTACAAGAGAATGTAAAATAGCAGTGGGAATAAAAATTTTGCTTGCATTAATTTAATCAAACGCCAAAGACTCATAAATAGTTTTTAAAGTGTTATGTTTCTAAAAGGATATAAAATATAACGGACTGTCCATTTATATTGCGTCTTCTGTTCCCAACTGTATTAGTTGGGAGCAGAGTCAAGTTGAGGTTTATGAGGACACTAAAGAAAAATTAATTCTGTATCATAAAAATGTTATCACAGTATTTATTCCATTGACTGTTTACTTTACTATGGTTAACTCAGAAAAAGAGTAATTACATTTAGCGTGGGAAAAAATACAGTGTGTTTTATAAGATGCCAGTTAATGATAGCCTTTAAATGAGAAATCAGGCAGAAAACAAAAGTCATGACATTTTTCCTATATATTTTTTCCAAGTGTTTTTCTTGTGTGGATAAAGGGATGATGCAAATAAAAATCAGCATGTAACAGTACATCAACTTTTCCCAGCACGTCCCCCAACATTTCCCATTGTTTGATGTATTTAATCCAATTATGGTTCCAGGGATATTAAAAAGGAAATCTCTAAATTAACAAAGGCAAATCACTGCTTTTATTTCCTTAAAATTTAAGTTTTGAGGGGTATGTTTCAGCAGGGGCAACAGAGGGTCAACTCTGCTGGTGTAGATTTTTATGGGTGTGACATTTAGGTTCTTGTTCATTGCTGGAACAAATGCACAGCTAATGGTGATGACTGTTGAAAAATACAGTTTTGTAGATGGAAATTTGCTCAATCAAACAGTGTTATTGTGTTCGTTGTAGCTGTTGTATTTTCCATAGAACTACAGAGGAGGCATTACTGTCAGAGTGACCTACGTATAAAGAAAATTAATTCACAAGTGCATGTGTCTTTCCCGATAAGCTAGATGTAAATTCCCCAATAAGTCCCTGAATTCTGTAAGACTTTGACTCCTCATGTATCTTCAGGCACCAAAACTTATATTCATTTAAAAATATCCTCCTTGACTTTCTCTGGACTCATAAGGAGATTAGTACCTGCTTCTAGGCAAGAGAGCAAATAAAGATTTAACAAACAGCTTGAAATGAATTCTGAAATGACAAAAGTATGCCTGATGGATTCCTACACACAGGACAGAGAAGTGTTCTTTATTTTATGTTATTAACTGACTGTTTAAAATTTTAATGCTTTCTCTTCTCTATCAGGCAATGTAATGTTGACCAAAAGATAAATCCCTAAGATTAAATTACATATGGCAGTGATGAAACTGTCCAGAATTCCTGTAAGGAGCACACAGTCCTTAATCAGAGAGAGGAGGCGAGCATACACAGGAAAATCCATATGATCTCAACTCTAGGCAGCTTATTTTACTACCTGAGGATCATGGTAAGGTGTGGCACTCTGTAGCACATCAAAAATACCCACGTGTGCAAAACAAGATAAGAGATCTCATAACTACTGTCTGCTACCTCCACCTTCACCATGCTTTCTTGTTCTGGACCTGGAAATTGTATCACTGAGCAATAAATCCACCAAATATAGGATCTGGCGAATGAGTCACTGCAACTCTATACAGAAGTGGAAAGAGGAGGAGAGCTTCTCATCAGTCTTTGAGACTGTGGAAGTTGGATTATTTAGTCATTTAAACTGGAAGGTGAACTTTGCTGTTTAACATAGACATCTTCATAATGCCAGAAACTTTAAAACAGAAAATAAATGACTTCTTAATTTTTCAGTTTTTTCTTATGACAGGCAGCTCAGCACTACACCAATATTCATTCACTCTTTCCTCTCTCATTGGAGTGGGACAAAAAGTCAGAATAAAAAGCAGAACTTGGGGGTTGAGCTAAGGACTATTTACTAGAGCCACAACAACAACAGCAAAGATAAACAGTAGTAATTATCATATATTTACAAAACAAGTGACATACAGTGTCATTACTTACTACCTGATAACCAATGCCTAACAAGTTCCTGAGCAGTAGCAGGCCCTGAAATCAGCTCTACAGTTTTACAATTTTCACATGATATTGTACAGAATTGGACATCCCTTTGAGCAGTTTACGATAGCTGTCCTGGTTCTGTCCTCTTTTACATTCTTGTGCACACCCAGCTCCTCACTGGCAGGACAACATAAGCTGAAATATCCTTGGCTCTGTGCAGCACTGCTCTGTAATACTGAAACATCCGTGTGCTACCAACACTTCTTTTTCTTTTAAAACAAAAACTAGTAATTGTACCAGACACTATGAAGAAAATAAACTCTGTCAGAACTGAAACAAGGACATTTTATTAAATCAGAATTAATTCATTAATTCTCTATTTGTCTGTAACATTTCTAGTTACATTTTGTGCACACTGAGATGGATATTTTATTCTGATAGATGAGAACACAAAGCTTGTGTTTTATTAATGGCTGTCAATTCAAGCAAATATAAATTACATGAATGAGCAGCAGCATGAAAGAAAAAACAATGCACACTGACATTCAAGCACCGTCATGTAGATGACACCCATATGAAGTGCATGGAAACTAAATCTGCTTGTTATTCTCTGTACACCAGAATGTTGCACAATATTATATTCACCACCTCAGGGCATGGGAAGGTTGTTCATTCAAGGCACACAAATGTTTAAACATCTTCTTTATAAACTCTTTTTATCACACCAATGTGTTACAGTTTTGTTCATTGTTTTCTGTTGTCTTTTTTTTTTAAGCAAATCTACTGTAATGCCACTTCTACATAACTGCAGTGTAGTAAAAATTTCTTTACGTATAGGTAAGGTTGGTACCCTAGCTTTCTGCTCTTTGGAGCTTGCTGTCCTGCATCGCAGACACCAATGTGTAAATATAAACCATCAGCTCTGACTCTGAGTATGATGTTCACAGCTATATCTTAGCTGCCATGCTTGAGTAATCTGCGTGATGGAAACAGAGATGTCTTATGGACAGCATTCCCCAAAAAGTAAGGATCCAAAGTATTTAGAACTCTTGTAAAAATGCTGGATCTGTTGTCACAGTGGACTAAAGGAGAGAAAAGCAAACAACAGGCTGATCCAAAAGAAAAAGCAGCTAATGCAATGCAGTTTAACAGAATAAATAAATAAATAAATAAATGATTCGTCTCTCAGTATCTACAATGGAGATAAGGGAGATGAATACAAGTTTGAAAAACAAAATAAAACAGGTATCTTACAATTTGATCTGAGACTCAGCCACATATCTTCTACTAATTCTATTAAATCAACTAAGCTTATTTCTGTTTCCTTGCAAGATTTCCTACATCTTCTTCTTACTTCTTGTTTCTACCAATGATCATGAACATTATACAGCACAATATTAGAAGCTGCACAACGATTAGATGTTATGAAGATCATCTCTTTTCCTTTCTTCCTTATTGATGCCATGGAATTTGGAGGAGAAACAACAACAACAACAGAAACAAAACAAACAGAAAGTTTGCCAGATTAAAAGGCAGCAGAATTAAGAACTAGCAAATATCGGTGATTTTAGTGACTGATTTCATCCAAAGTCCCGATCTTCGTTTTTAATCTACTTTCCCCAAATTTTAGCACTTTAGAAGATTCATGAAGAATAAGAGCATGTTTTGAATATAAAACTGAAGGTGATAATTACACTACAGATTTTCATACAAGTTAATGCTTTATGTAAAAAATTCATTTCAAAAACAATTTTCTCTAAGTCTACAATCAGTTATAGACTGTGGTTATAACTGAAGAAATACTGATCAAATGACACTGAGGCAACTAAAGTTCCCTATACCTTCTCTGCACACATCATATACATGTGTACAGTAGCATAATGTAGCAAAACTTTCTGGGAAGCCAGATTTTCTATTTTATACTCAGACTGTTTTTAGTTGTAGTATTTCTGATATACTATCAGATAAAACAACAGAAAAAGGTCAGAAAGCACCAATATGAGGTTCAAACAAATTGAGGATAATATGTGTAAAATATTCTACACCCACATCCATCTTAAGGAACTCCTATGGAAAGTTATACTATTAGTTTTGTGGTACAGTAGCCTCACTAGTGTCTGTCTCAGAGACAGACATTCTGTAATGTTATTCCCTAGAACCAAATATATATTGCAACAAAGAAAGACCAGCAGATCTTTTGTTGTTGCTGTTGTTGTTGTTGTTTTCCTTCATTTAATGAAACCACAATCATTAATCATGTAAAATCATGAAAAGACAGCAGTCTGGGAACACAATCAATAAGACTAACAGAAGGAAAGGAAGATCACAGTGTGTGTAAATCTGCAGCACTGAGCCTGCATTTCATAAATATCCAGTGTCCTTTGAAGTTTAACACTTACATGGGTGTTCTGTGGGAATCAGTTCTACTTTACATTTAATTACAGTAATTAATCACTGAAAGAATTCACCAAGGCCTGCCAAAAGGAAATTTATGTCCATTCATTAATTTCAGTAGTATAAATTAGTATTTGCATACAATTTTTTGGCACTAAATTTTCCACATATTTACATCATTGCTAACCAGTGTTGCTTTGCACTTCCTCTTAAAAGCAAATGAACAAATGTGATATTGAATTACAAGCTTTTTAAATCAGAATCAGAGTTTTACATAGTAGCATAGAATATACAGGCTGGAGAGAACCTCTGATAATTTCTGAAGCAAATCTACAACTTCTATGTCATATTAACTTTCTGTATACAATTCGTTAAATCTAAAAACAAATAAACCTCCACATCCATGGGCGAGTTCTTTCAGGGGCTGACTGCTGCACTGACACATTTGGTGGTGGTAGGTTAGTATTTGTTGTTGTTGTTGTTTGCTTTAATTTTTATAAAGTAGATCCAGCTCCTGGAGCTGGCATTTTACTCCCTGGAAAATTGATTAGTTCTGTGTATAAACCTTAGTAAAGCTGACAGTGGTAGCTCTGCACTCTGCTAGTGTCTGCTAGTCAGCAGAGGCTGGGGAGCTGCATTTCTTATTGCTCACAGATTCTCATGAGCTACCCTTTGTGTTCTTCTCACATCTGAGGATTAAATATATGTACCTGCTGTAGATCTGTAGATCAATCTGCTTCCCAGTTTCCCATGCTCTAAACAGAGATTTTTTAAATGACAGACTTTTTTTGTGAGGTTACATGCATAACTCAGCTCTTCTGTTGGACAGATTCTGTCCCATTGAGGAAATGTTATTTGGTAAAGAAAGCACCGGGTGTTTGGTTTGAAATGAGGAATTATTTCTAATTGGTGAGTTAATGTTACCAGAATGTTAGCAATTCCCAATAAATAAAGTGGCAAGGGTTAATTATGGTAAACCAATGAATTAGAATTAAAGTCTGGAAGTGTTAACTCACAAGTAGCTTGAATGTCTCTTGCCTCAGGCTGAGAAGAGAATATACTAAAGAAAATATACTAAAAATACAGCAAATAAAAAACTGACCCTGTTAAAGACAGGAGAAAGACATTCATAAATTTCTTTCAGGAACTTCCCCAAATAAGTTCGCTAGCTTTATATTTTCAACATCCAGAGTAGTTTATGTTCGATTTTCTTTTGTTTCACTGTTTGTTTTGATTGTTTTCTTTTCTCATAGGCAGGTATACTTCCATAATATTAAACTAAATAGGGAGGTCATGACCAAAATACTCCAGAAATATTTACAAAAGTTGTAAAAGGGGATATGGACAGATCTCCATGGGAAACATACAGAGGAGAGCAACTATTGTACATACCACTATCACACCCGTAAATTAGTCAGTCTACACGTAGGTTTTGTGAGGCAGAGAAAATGAAAGCCAGTCTTAAAGCAAGAGACTATCAAGAGCAATGTTCGTACATGGCACTTGTGCCTTCATTTCTTTTTGAATGACTCTAAAACTGAATTGATGCATGAAATTTGTGTGCACCATAAATTGTTTAAGATAATTTAAGGGGAATCTACTAAACCTTCAAAACAACAGAACAAATCCAAATGCTTAAGGATTTATTTCCTCATTTAGAGGTGAATTCAAGTTTTAAAGAGAAAAAAGCAGCGTTCATAGGTTCCAATATCAGTTGGAATAAGGCAGAATTTATAGCACAGCAAAGTGTGATTAATAATGAATTGATTGTATTATGGTTATCTGAGAAATGTGGTTGCTAGCTATGATTAATGTCACTGTGGAACAAGGGGATTGAACAGATTTCAAAACAATTTGTAGTTCACAGACTTTCTGAAATACAAAAATAGTAGTGAAAGTCCATCTTTAAAAGTTTACATAATAGAAAATTGAACTCTCCACAAAGCCCATTTCAACATTAAACCAGGCAGGCAAAAGAAATATGAATCACATCACAATGGAAAAATCTGCATTTTTTTTTTAGACAATTATCTTGTGTGTGTTTGCTTTTTTTTTTCTTTTTTTTTTAACCTGTACAGATTATATTAGTTTAAGTGATCCACAAGAAACTTCATGTAGAGCTTCTAAACTCAAGGTTTCAAAGGCTTTTTATCATAGTTAGGGCATAGACAAGAAAGATCAAGAAGGAAAAAAAGAAATTCACAAAATCCTTTCATGGAAACAGTACACAGAATTATAATTACAGAAATTCAGGAACAATAAAAGTGCACTGGTAGTAAATATTGACACATATGGTCCATAGAGAATATTTTGGAAATTGACAAAGCCTGGGTCAGAAGATAGTTGAGAAGAAAGGTGCTCCATTTCACTTCTGAGGCAAAATAAGGCAGATGGAAACAGAACTAGGGCAAGTAGTAAAATAAACTAACAACTTCAGAGAGTCCTTGCAGAAGACCAGTATAACCATGGGAAAATGAGCCAGGACAGGTCTTTCAAGATCTTTTAACTCAAGTAGACAAAGATCGGAGAAGTTTCTTCTCTTTGCTGCTGCCTTTTGCGGATTCAAAAATTGTTAGTGCATTCAGCCCCCCGTTTCCTTTTCCCTTACCATACCTACACATTTAATTTTTTCTTATAAGTCAGTTTTCAAGTCATTCAGTCATTTTTGCTGTTCTCCTATGAATCTCAAACTAATTGGATGTTCCTATAAAACTGAGCTAGAAATTCTACTTAGTCAGTTGGAAAGCACATCACTAAACTGAATGAAATTCATGTTCCTATGGGGGATGTTAACCTTGTATGAAACTAGAAACACTTCAATTCTGTATTCTCCCCATCTTGCAAATGTTACCTCTTGATCATATTCCATTTTCTGCTTGCAGATCACTGAAGTCCTTAAGAATCTTAAGCACAAAAACAAATTTCTGAAGAACAGTAGAGATTCTGTTCCTAGCTTACTCTGTGAAGAGCTGGCTTTACATCTAATGTGTCTGTAAGAAGATTTGCAAAATCTTCACCCATTCCAGTTCAATATCTATCAGTATCTGTCACAGCCAAGCAATCCTCTCAAAGAATCGTGCCTTTCCATGCTCACTTCAGCAGATGAAAATACAAAAAAAAGTAATCTAGTACCATTTTTACATGAAGGAATTTCTTTCAACATCATAAAGGATATGATTTAAAAATAACAAAGATTGGATTAATCTGCCTAGATGCAAATGTCCAAAGCAAAAATGAAAAAAAAGTAAAAATCTAAGCTAGTCATTCTAATGTCCCTATAGAAGCCCTCTTAATAAAAGTTTTCTCTTCCTTCTACCCTAAGGTAGACTCAATTTAGAAGATGTAAACTGAATTTGGAAGCCTTCTTTAAATGAAATATTTCCCATTAGAGTATTTTTTACTCTAAAGGCAACTCAAAGTTACTTGTTGAAAAGTGCATACCTACATTTGGATTCATAATTCCCAGTCTAATTGTTCATAAATTATGACACGTTTCTGAATCTCCTGTCTGATCTCTGGAGTATCATTTTTTATTTTTTCATCTCCAGCTTTTATAATTAAAAAGAAAGAAACAAAACAATGAGACATAGATTTGATGAAAGCAGAAAGTCTACTTCCTTTTAGTTCCTCTAAAGATATGTTTTTTTTTCTAAGATATTCTTCAGTAATGCTATTATTTAACTGTAGATCAAAATGCCAACACTATTAATGCATAACCGTTTACATGGAAGAGGTAAGAAAAGTCACATAATCAGAGGTTTCTATTTATTTATTTATTTATGTAATTATTTGCATTGTCAAATCCTGAAAGAGGTCTTTAACCCTATCCCTAATTAAATACCATCTGGAGTTTCTATACTTTTTTTTTTTTTTTTTAAACTCAAATGTACTAATACTTGGACATACTTACAGAACTCTTTTCTTCAAAGCAACTCTATTTCTACTCACATATATAGCAGAGCCAATTTAGAAAGAAGTCATTAAGACCTGCTTGTAGTTTTTATCAGCATAACTTGCTGATAGAACATTTGAAGTGAAAAGTAATGTCTGGTATATTTTCCAGTCAACTATGCTGGATTTTGCATTTTACAAGGCCAGAGATGATACTTTTCTAGCCAACAAATCTTAACACGAGGGCTGCTCTCAACGCAATGCCTCCCATTTTTTTGTGTCAGCCCATACATCAGAGGTAGAGGTTGGTGGCATGGCAGTAGAGGTGAGGCTGAATCTTCCCAATATTCTGATGCATGTTGTTGCTGAGTGACAGATGACAGCAGCGGAGCAGTCTGATTGAGGCTTCGGACATGGAAGCACAGTTGGAGCAAAAGTGTGTTGCTGAATTCCTCCATGAGGAACAAATGGCATCCACTGTTACCCAATGACATTTCCTGAATGCTTATGGAGACCAAACAGCTTGTGAGCACAGTGAGGCAGTGGGTGCTGCATTTCAGCAGTGGTGACAGTTATGTGAAAAACAAGACATGTTCAGGATGGCCATGCACCGCTGATATACCATGACATGAAGATCTTGATCCACTCATCTGTGCAAATCTGCAGATTACAACCAGGGAACTGTGTACAGCACTGAATATTGGCTTCACTGCACTGGAAATGATGGAAATGCAATATTGCAATATTGCAAAGTGTGCACCAAGTGGGCCACACAAATACAGGAGAAGAGGAAGAACCCATATGCAAGTTTGTCAGAAAAACCCATACAAGGCTAAACCCATACAAAACCCATACTAAACATACATACATACTAAACCCACACAAGGCTGAAGCTGACAGTTTCGTCGATCAGGACACTGAACTTTAGAAAAGCAGACTTCAAACTACTCAATGGATTGCTGGCCAAGATCCCCTGGCGTGCTGCCCTCAAAGACAAGGATGTCGAGGAGAGCTGGCGGCTCTTCAAGGATGCCCTCCTGGAAGCACAAGAGGTCTCCATTCCTCTGAATAAGAAAGTGGGCAGGCGAGGTAGGAAACCGGCTTGGCTCAGCAAGGACCTGCTGAGAGAACTGAGGGCGAAGAAAGGGGTGTACAAGCTCTGGAAACAAGGCTGTGTCACCTGGGAAGAGTACAGGGATGCCGTCCGGACTTGCAGACGTGGGATCAGGGAAGCCAAGGCGCAGGCAGAACTGAACTTGGCAAGGGGCGTGAAAAACAATAAGAAAACCTTCTACAGGTACATTGGCCAGAAGAGACAGGCCAAAACGGGCGTACCTACTTTGGTAAATGTGAAAGGAGAACTGGCTTCAACAGATGAAGAGAAAGCTGAGGTGCTGAATGAGTTCTTCACCTCGGTCTTCACTGGTGGCCAGGATTCTAGTCTTTTTCACGTCCCTGAACCCTGCATCCCCAAACCTCTATGGGGGGACCAAGGAGGTAAATCCCTCCCCACTGTAAGGGCAGAGCAAGTCTGAGAGTGCCTCCTTAGACTGAATGAATACAAGTCTATGGGGCCGGATGGCGTGCATCCCAGGGTCCTGAAGGAGCTGGCTGAGGTGGCTGCCGAGCCGCTCTCCATCATATTTGAGAAGTCGTGGCTGTCAGGTGAGGTCCCGGATGACTGGAGGAAGGGTCACGTCACTCCCATATACAAGAAGGGGAGCAGGGAGGACCCGGGGAACTACAGGCCAGTGAGTCTCACCTCCGCGCCTGCGAAGATCATGGAACAGATCCTCCTGGACAACATGCTCGATCACATGAAGAATGAGCATGTGATCCGAGACAGCCAGCACGGCTTCACCAAAGGAAGGTCATGCCTAACTAATCTTGTGGCCTTCTATGATGGAGTGACGGCATTGGTGGACAAAGGGAAGGCGACCGATGTCATTTACCTGGACCTGAGCAAGGCCTTTGACATGGTCCCCCACCACATCCTCATCTCCAAATTGGAGGGAAGTGGATTTGATGGGTGGACGACCCAATAGATAAGCAATTGGTTGAAAGGCCGCAGACAGAGGGTGGTGGTCAATGGCTCTATGTCCAGGTGGAGGCCGGTAACAAGTGGTGTCCCCCAAGGGTCTGTCTTGGGACCGGTGCTCTTTAACATCTTTATTAATGACATCGATGAGGGAATTGAGTGCACCCTCAGCAAGTTTGCTGACGACACCAAGCTGAGTGGTGCAGTTGATACGGTGGAAGGAAGGGATGCCATTCAGAGGGACCTCGACAGGCTGGAGGGCTGGGCTCGGGTGAACCTGATGAGGTTCAACACGGCAAAGTGCAAGGTTTTGCATTTGGGCCGGAAGAACCCCAGGCATCCATACAGGCTGGGAGGAGTGGTCCTTGAGAGCAGCTCTGCAGAGAAGGACCTGGGGGTCCTGATGGACGAGAGACTGAACATGAGCCAGCAGTGCGCTCTGGCAGCTCGAAAGGCAAATGGGATCCTGGGCTCCATCAGGAGAGGGGTGGTCAGCAGGGACAGGGAGGTGATTGTCCCTCTCTACTCGGCTCTTGTGAGGCCCCATCTGGAGTACTGTGTCCAGGTGTGGAGCCCTCAGTACAAGGAAGACATTGAGATTTTGGAAAGGGTCCAGAGGAGGGCGACTAAGATGATCAGGGGGCTGGAGCACCTCCCCTATGAGGACAGGCTGAGGGAGTTGGGCTTGTTCAGCCTGGAGAAGAGAAGGCTGCGGGGTGACCTCATTGCAGCCTTTCAGTACCTGAAGGGAACCTACACCCAGGAGGGGAGTAAACTCTTCAAAAGGGCTGACAACAGCAGGACTAGGGGAAATGGATCCAAGTTGAAGGAGGGAAGATTTAGGTTGGATGTTAGGGGGAAGTTCTATACAAGGAGAGTGGTTAGGCCCTGGAACGGGCTGCCCAGGGAGGTTGTGGATGCCCCGTCCTTGGATGTGTTTAAGGCCAGGTTGGACGGGGTCCTGGGCAACCTGATCTGAATGTGTGTGTTTGGTGGCCCTGCTAGGCAGGGGGGTTGGAACTACATGATACTTGAGGTCCCTTCCAACCCGGGTGATTCTGTGATTCTGTGATTCTGTGATTCTGTGATCACATCATTACCAGTGATGAGATGTAGTGTCACCACTACAAGGTGGAGACAAAACATCAGGCCATGAAATGGTGACATGTGAATTCTCTCCATGGAAGTAAAAGTTCAAGGTGCATCCCTCTGCAGGTACAATTATGTGCTCTGTCTTTTGGGATGGGAAAAGTTGATCCTGTGGATTTCCTAAAACCTGGAAAAACTGTCAGATCTGACCACTATGTTGCAAAACACTGACTAACTGAAGGCTCAGACTTCAGAGTCAGGCCAGTCAAGAAGACAGCTTTCCTCCTGCAACACAGTAAGGCTGGATGTGGCTCTGGATAGCCTGGTCTGGTTGTCTGGGACTCTGCCCATAGCAGGAGGGTTGAAACTAGATGATCATTAAGGTCCTTTTCAACCCAGCCTATTCTATGATTCTGTGAATAACATCAGTCCCCATGTGTAACAGACAAATGAAAAACACTGTATCTGTGGTTTATCTAATTGTCTCAAACATTCCAAATGTAAAACTATTGCCATGGCAAGGAATTGAAAGTTGGAGACTTGGTTCAGAGTGGGGAGCCCCATGAAAAACAAGACTGCCTTGGTCTTTCCAAAACATTTCTGTTTTGCTGCATAAGTTTTGACTGCAAACTTGCCTGTGGTAAACTTATTTATTATACTCACTTGTTGATGACATTGGGACAGCAAACATTGCAAATCTAGCCGGTAGAACAGACTCTAGCAGGCCTGAGAGAATCAAGGAGGCTTTCCATACTTTGAAACTCTGAGACTTGTGTGCTCCCAGATCTAGGGCCCCATGTGCTATAGCAGCACTGGAACCTGAACCTGTGATCCCTTTCTCTGTATGTCTGTCCATATCTCTGTCTCTCTCTCACTCTTCCTCTTGTCTCCCACACATCCCCACTCCATTCTGTCTCTCTTTTCTTTTTCTCTCAATAAGTATTAAGCAATTGCAAGGCTTATTTCAATTTCTTATAAAGTTGCATTGTTTATCTACACTGCTTAGGCAGATAGGGTTACAAGACTACCAAAAGAATTAAGATAATTGTAGTACAAAGATTCTCATTGAAATCAATAAATATGCTTGGCCTTCAAGTATTGTTTTACTGTAATCTAACTGGAGGGATGTGTCACCCATACCACTTTGAAGATTATGGAGCACAGTGCCAATCTTGGCTGAATTTTCCTACCACACCCACTGGATCTGCTACCATCTGACTTCCATCTGTTTGGGCTGATAAAAGATGGACTGCATAGGCAACATTTTCTAGTAATGGCACTGACACAGCAGCTATGAAACAGTGGGCTACATCCTCTAGTGCAGATTTTTTTGAGTACAGCATGATGACAAAAATACAAAACTAATGGTGGTGATTATGTTGAAAAGTAGCGTCTAGTATGATTTTCTCTATCAAATAGTGTTATTGTGTTCTTTGTATCTGCTGTGTTTCTATGGGAATAAATAGGTGGTATTGTTTTCAGAGCAACCTAAACATACAACAGTTACATTTTACCTTTCTGCCTGCCAGAATAGGTCCTACAGTGACTGTGACTAGAAACACGAATTAAGGGAATGATTTGATACAGTATATGCTTTCATTAAGTTGGAGATATCTGCTATCCTCATTATAACTGACACCTGTATCTCATGATCGCCTTCCTACAATATTTTTAAAGGTGTTAAGCTTGCCCCTTCTTTCTTTCTGCATTTACCAGTATGTTCATGGGCTAATACCTCCTGATATGAAGCCTATACTTACACTAGTAAAGTGAATAAAGATAGAATTTGGGTCCAAACTGTCTTTGCAATTATGCATGCTCTTTTAACTGTTATTATCATCCATGGCAGTTTTGACCCATGTCAACTAGGAATCTCATCAGAATTAGAAAATACCAAGTTTATAATGCAGCATGGGATTGGAATCATTCCTAATAGAGGTGAGTGAGTTTACTAGCATGGGTAAAACTTGTGCCGTGCCAGATGGCCTCAGGCCAGAGAAAAATTATCTGATCACTCCATTTAATACCATAAATGTAACTGGAAATGTCATCTTTTTTAAAAGCTAGTATTTCCAGGAGACCTGGGTTTGAATAAATGTGTTTATGTGTATTTTTAGAACATTTCAGAGGTTAGCAAGAATTAGGGGAGAAACACTCAACCTGCTGAAAGAAAAAAAGCACATGCCCCCTATGTACTACTCCAAGATTAGATTTATAATAGGCAGCCTAAAGTAATTAAAGAGAGACAAACACTAAGGAAAAAAAAAATACAGAAGTATCCATGCAGCAAATACATATTTCTTCATAGGGCACAATTGCATTCTTGTTTGTGACTGAGCTTTGACTGCTGAAACATTCATGATAATGAAGTTGAAAGATATTCTTTAGTAGATGCCTGAAAATATCTAGTAGTGATATACCCAACAGGGACAAACATGCTGTCTCTGCCAGATGCTGTGGTTGCTAGGGAAAATAAGCTGTAGACCTCCAGTGATTTTTTCTGATGGAAAAACTGTTGAAAGGAGGGTAACAGCAGGGTGGGGAAAGTGTCCTTAAGGCCACAATATGTCATCAGCAATCCAGTCTTTTACCAGACATGCTTTTTGGGTTTTGTGTTTTTGTGTTTCTGATGTTTTGGTTTTCGTTGCTGTGGTTATTTTTCCCAGGGAAACAAACAAGCAGCAACATTACCTTCCCCTCTAAAATTAAGAGCAAGTCTCATTTAAACATTTGTTGCTGTTAAAGTGAAGAGATTTAAATAGAATCAACATTTTAGTGCCTTTTTCCATCATTCCATCATGATACTACAGTCACCCAAACATATAAATTGTGGATGGAAATGGTGACTGGTGGTTAAAGTGTAGCTCACTGTTCAGGACACTAAAGGGTATATTGACCCTTTATCTTTTAAACCAGATGTACTCAAAAATATTATAAGCCCTAATTCAGTGACTGCAGTTAGCTGTAAATATGAAGAACTATGCTAATACCTGACGTGTAATAGATCAAAATAATCTTAATTGAAGGAAAATAAAATTTGAAAGGGCAGAACACGACATGGACTTACTTTCATCAATACTCTCACTGGGGAAATGTCAATTGAATTGCCTTTTCCTCTAGTCTTTCCAAAGCAGTTACAGAGCAATAAGTAATAAATGTGGAGAGAATAGACAGTGGAAGAGTAACAGATACATCTTTACTTATTTTGAAAAGCATACACTCACCGATTGCTTATTTTTTTCATCTTATAACTGCTACCATTTTAACATTATATGTCTGGAGTCAATGTGCAGCAAACAAAATACTTGGATTCATATAAGGATAATGAGCAATCAGAAATAAATAAATAAATAAAAAGGGGGAAAAAAAAAAAGAAAAAAAAAAAAAGGCCTGAAATAATAAACCTTCTTTTAGCTGGAATTCATTGTATTAGGGGAGATAGAAACGATGTTTACAAAGTGTGCATGAACTAATGTGTAAGAAATAATTCTCTTATTTGCTCGACATTTTTAACTCAATTCACAGGAAAAGAAATACAAGTTTTAGTATTCTCAGAACAACCTTGATTTCATACAAATCCATGTTAACCAGAAATGTGACTCTAGGGATGCTGAATTATGAGAACACATGCTAAAAAAAGGAATTCCTTCCTGGTTACTGAAGTCCTGACTGATGTTCAAATGTAGTTTCTTTCTACTACTTTTCTACTCACTATTGACCACTTCTCAACAGAAAGACATTGAGTTGTAGTTGTAGTCTGATGGTAAGAAATCTCTCAACTTTTGGGGGTAAAAATGTATACTCATTTCTAATTTAGCATATGTGATTATTTTAACCTTGGATTTTTATTTTTTTATTTTTTTATTTTTTTTTGTTTTGAAGTGTTTATAGTCAATAAGCACTTGCTATCTTATTGCAATTTTGCTAAATAAAGTCAAACCTTTGTTTTTGGTTCTTAGTATAAGGAAATTCTGTTCCATTGCCACATTAAATAACTTTTTTTTTTTTTTTCCCTGTGTTTAAACTTGATCTAGAAAAAAAAAAAAAAAAGACCTTGTTTCAATACCCAATATCACAAACTACAAGATAATAAAAGTGATAGTATTGAAATGGCTTATATTTAAAGAAAATTAACTTATGTATTTATACTACTCAGTACCATATACAACGCTCTATTGTGAGAGATGACCAACTTATTTCTTGGTTGAGGGAATATTTAATTCATCTACTTTTTTTGAGGAAATGCACTGCAAAATCTGTGCATACATATACATATCAGCATACATACACACCTATATATTTTTAGGTACTATGTATCAATGTTGAAACTCGAGATTTGCATTTTGGCAAAGATTTGCAAGATTTGCAAAGTAGAATTTCTTAGTGCATATATATTTTCTGCTGTCTAATAAAAAAAAAAAATTGTGTTACTGTTCAGATCTATGTGTATTAAGCATCTGGCAGCTATATTTTCAAAAGGATTTGAGTATATTACCATAAAATTTAAGATGTCTTACTTTCTGTAGGAAAGGAGAAAAAAAAAATAACCAATATTAAATGTCTTGGCACAATAAATGTCAATTTATTATCACTTTATTATGACAATCCATAAAATATGGCATAGAATCTGGTAGTAGCTTCATCTTGCTCTAAGGAAAAATAAAGTTGCATTGAGATTTTGCAGTAAATCCTATAGAAAACTGTACGTTGGCATTTATTGCACATTCTTGTCATGATTTAGCATTTCTACCCCATATAATATATCTCTTTCCAAATACTTACCTACCTTTCATTTTAAAACAATTTATGTTAGTGGCTTCTTTTATTGCTTTTGTAGTTCTTTGCACATATAATATTATCATGGATGCACTACTACATTTAAGGTTGTGTCAGTATTTTTATGTTAAAATCCTATTTTCTCAGGCTTATAGTTTCAAAAAATATCCTTCAAGGAGACTGTAAAGAACCAAGTAATTCCCTCTAGAAAGACTCCTACTTTTCAATTTCTAGTCTTAATATTAGAAAAATAAATAAATAAATGCATAAATAAAATAAATTTTGCAGTTTGTGTCATTGATCAATTAATTGAGTCATCTCACTTTCCCTGTGCAATTCTTGCTTATATCAAATAATGGACTTTCTTTGATCTATTTCCACTGATTTCACTCAGAATTCATTCAAAACGAAACACTCCCACACTCTGAGACACAAAAATGCTGTAAGGATTAATCTAAGCAATATAAAATTATCTCTGTAGAGTTTATGGAAATTAATGTGTGCTAATGATTACTTAAATAAATAATAGATGCTTATATTTTAAATGAAGAAAACCTAGATTTAAACAAGCACTTTTTCCTAATGAGTAAATGAAATGGCTGTAGCATGTAGTTAAAGACTGGAAATTCTTGACAAAAATGATGAATCACACACATTGGAAGGAACCTCTGGAAGCTATCTGGTCCAATTCCATTGCTCAAGCAGTGCCACATAGAATCGCTTGCTGAGGACTTCCCTCTTGTATTACATTACGCCTTGCTGCTATGTGACAGATGCCAGTTGCTGAACGTTTATGGAGCCCAGCGAGCGTAAGCACAGTAGGGTGGTGAGCGGTGCATTTCAGCAATCATGCCATCTTAGCAGCTGTGGAACTGTCAGTTACCTCTGCTTGTGCAAATTTCAGCAAGCTGACAGAAATGCAGAGCTAATGATGGTGACTATGTTGAAAAGTAGTGTTTTGTAGCTGAGAATTTTCTCTACTAAATAGTGTTATTGTACCTTTGGATTTTTGTATCTGTTGTAGTTTCCAAGGAATAAATAGGTGGCATTACTTTGGAGTGACCTTCATGCACACTTCCATGTCAGACACCACTCTGTCAGTGCCCCTCTGCTGCCATCTGTCACACGACAACAACATGTAACAGGATGTTGGTGGGAAGCTTCCACCTCTACTGCCATAACAGAAACAGCCAACTCTGACGATGGGGAACAATATCATAAAATAAGAAATCTTACTTTCAGAGCAGCCCTCACAGAATATAAGTAAAAAATTACTGCATGATTATATAATTTGAAAAAATTTTCAAAGGACTCTTCCCTTCCACTATTTACAACTATTTTGCATGAAGTAAACTCGTTTTTTATTGCCTTCCAAATCTTCTTGCCATTATAAATATGAATAAAACAGCAGTACAAATAACTCTGTTTAATTAAGGATAATGAATACATGAGTTGTGGAGAAAATACGTGTAAATATGTGGAAAATATGTTTTCTAAAAAGATACGTGATTAGATATAATAGAATCATAGGATGGCCTGTTTTGAAAAAGACCACAATGATCATCCAGTTTCAGCCCTCCTGCTACGTGCAGGATCACCATCAGACGAAGCTGGCCAGAACCACATCCAGCCCGGCACTGAATGCCTCCAGGGATGGGGGGCATTCACACCTCCTTGGGCAAGTGTGGCTAGATATGGCCTTAAGTACATGATTAATTCTGGGTTTTCTTAAAAACAAACAAACAAACAAACAAAACAAAACAAAAAAAGCACACACACACACACAAAAACCCACTGACATATAGCAAGATCTACATTTTGTCTTTTGTTCCATTTCTTTTATAGCTGTAGCCTGAAAGAAGAATTTCCCCAATTTTTGGACAAATGTGATCTTTGTGTCCATGTATTGCTTTCTTTATCTGGTACTTTTTCTATTGTTCTTTCACTTAGTATACAATCTTATATTTTGAAGCAGAGCTACAATGAATTGTTACTGCAAATTAACTTCTGCAGAAATCTTTTGTCAATTTTTTTTTTTAATAGAACATCTAATTGAAAATAATTTCTGATTTTAATTTAAAGTGAAAATAACTTTTGGCAAAATAATTTTTCATGGCATATCACAGACTAGTTCATCTCTACTTCCTATTTCCATTGCTCTCTGAAATTATATTTAAAAAAATCCTAACTTCAGTAGCCTTTGTCTTCATCGTTATAAAGTAAAGAGGTTCTTTGTCTGTTTGATAAATATTCCTTCTTCCAAAGTTACCATGATATTTAGATGCATTGATTTTAGGCAATGCAGGTGAAATCAAGTGAAGTACGTGGCCTCAAGGCAATTGATGACATTGATCATAACATTATTAATGTCCAACATACATATGCTTTTCTTATTTTGAGGATAAAAACGTTACTAGTGCTTACAGCTTACTGAGTTAACACTATAACACGGTGCCTCCAAAAACACAGAAATTTGACAGAGTCCACAAAAATTTAGAAATCTTTTGTTTCTTTTTCCTGCCTTCCCTGGCAGATTTTGCTTTACAGGAAATGGAAGCATTTGTCTAGGAAGGTGTCTATGGTATGAGCAACTCTGATGAGAACAGAACTATGAATAAATTCTGACTTTCTATAAGAGGTTCTCATAATGTACAGTTAACTTTCAAAGAGAGGAAATTGGCCACTGGACATTTTTTGGCAATGAATAAAGAATGAAGATCTACCTCAGGATATCTTCTCCTTCACTTGACCCTTTTCACAAGCCCTTCTTACTCTCTTCCTAAGAAATTTCAGGTATCTGCAGTAACTATGTTGTGGGAATAAAGTGATAATGCTGCCTGGCTCAGCCTCTGTGAAAACACAGTACAAAATGGGAGCACTGTGAATGCTCTGATTGGCTAAGAGGTGGACATGCAGCTAAGTGGTGACTAGAGACAAAACCATAACAATCTTGTGAATGTCTCAGAACAAACACTGTACTGTACCAACCTTGTGAAAGGTGCAGACCAAACACATGCAGTGCCCAAGCACAATGGAGAAGTCAGGAGGTAGAGGTGCTTAAGGTGGGTCTCGGGTATCCCCCTACACCACAACCACAACCCCCCATGACCAGCATGCAAAGGGAGAAGCACAGCCAGGACGACATGCTCACAGTGTGTGATACCAGACACTCTGACAGTGGCTCCTTGGCCGATGACATAAAAGGCATTGCCAACTCCACAGTCAGCAGCGCTCACCTCACCACATCCTCAACCACCACAGAAAGAGAAGGAAGAGGAGAACATACCCTCGGGATATCAAAGAATCTTCAGTGGTTGGTTGCTTTTCTTTCCTTTCCTTTTTATTCTCTCTCATTCTCACTTTTTCCTCTCTTGCTCACCTGCCTTTTAATAAATAAAGGCACAACCTTGCCTGATCAACACCTTGACTCTTCCAATTCCCTTCTTAATTCAGAGGGACTAGGATCAATAAAACAAGCCACAAGCTGCTTCAGTTTCCAACTTACATAAAGAATTCTGCTCGTACCACAAGCTACATTTAGTAGTTAGAAGCAAACAGAATAAGTTGGAGTCCAAACTGAATGTGCAAAGGACAAAATAGAACATATTTTTTTACATACAGTTGAAGAAGAAGCAAAAGACTAGAGCAAAGCAAAGACAGGAGGTATGTGTGCTTATTAGAGGGAGTATCTCGCTAAGGAAGGAAAAAATAAAGAAGGAAGGAAAAAATAAAGAAGGAATGAAAAAAAAAACCCCATAAATACATAGCTTTTTAAGCAACGGAAGACAGAAGCTGAAGCAAAAAATATTCATAGCTGCTGCTCTAGTTTGTGTCAGTATGAATCCTATTTTTAGAGTTGTTATTTTAGGTAGTCAATTTTGTCACCAGGCGCTTTTATATTCAAACTTTTTGATGTTCAAAAAACTTTATTTTCATCCTCCACTTTTTGAAAGGTTAATAACATTCAGACAACAACAATTCCTTTGGAAGGAAACACTACTACAAATAAGAACCTGATTTTAAAAAGTCTGCTTGGAAAGAACATTGTGCTTGAATTACTGCATTCAATGTACATAGATCATGAATCAGAAGGAAGAGAGTTTGAGTTTTATGGGAGTGCATCATAGACAATGGGTAAAAAGGACGAGCATAATCCAACCGACTGAAGAAAGCCATTCTAACTTTCCAGGATTTAATTTTAACATTTCAGTGAGAATTAAAAATGTTGATCTCCACAAATAATAGCTATTCAGCCTGATCAGACACTGTCATTTCTATGCTTGTTTCTCCTCATTTTAATGTAAGCTTTCTATGCCATTTTACATATAGTCAAAAAGTTGTTCACCCCCTTAGTAGTATCACTTACACAAAGACTGCCATCAGCAGTTCAACTAACAAGTTACCAAAACAAAATTCTGCAATGAATTCATTCTGCTTTAGCATAACTTGACTTCCAAGAGGTTCTGCAAATTATCCTGGGGATGAATGAGGCTTTACATTTCTGAAATAACCCCTTTCCTCTGAAACTTAATTCATCCAACATCTTTTAAAATAAATATCTATTTCTCATGCTTTAGAGGTACATTCTAACAGTAGATGAAGATGAAACTACTTTTTATCTGAGTTTGTTACCAGGTAAAAATTATAGAGCTATGAAATAACGCAATTTTTGTTCGGTGGTGAAAAGAAAAACACAGACTCTTTCCAACAATAATGATTAAAAAAAAAAAAAAAAAAAAAGTCGTAAATGTAATTGTATAGAAAAATGCATTTTTAGTTTTAAGTATGTAGCACTTGTCTAGGTAGAGCTTAAAATTGAAAACACTTACAAAAATAAATGAAATATTTTCAAAATGTTAGAAAAAAACTTCTGAGAGTGTAATGCAAACAAGGCAACATCATTCTCATTTTCCACGTGACATTGTCTGAAAAATTCAAGTATGGAAGAATTTTAAGTATATAATTATTATGTTAGTAATTTTATGTTAGTAATTTTTTAAAATATCAGTAAATGTAAAAAAATCCTTTATATGTCTAAGAAGGTGAGAAAAATCCTAAATTGTGGACTTCGTACATGATTATTCCTATGATTAAATCCAAAACCTCATATATTGAATATATTAGTCACAGAACAACAATCAACAAGTAAATGGAAATACCAAATAGCTCACAGATGATGTTGTGAATTGATATCTCTGAAGATCAATTTCTGCTTATAGCAACTTGAGAAAATTCACTGTGTTATCTAGAGGTAGGAGGCTATCCTATTTTAAGTATTAAATTATGTATGCTAGCAGAAAAAGTACTGCATTTTATTTGATTTAATTCCAGAAAATAAATAAATAAATAAATAAACTCTTCAGAAACCTCATTTTTTTTTATGTGTTGAAAGATTAAGTATTTTTTAGTTACATTGCTGTAAAAGAGCTGGGATTTTGTTGTTGTTGTTGCTGGTGTTTTTGTTGTTGTCTTTTGTGTTTTGTTTTGTTTTGTTTTTTTGTTCTTTGTTTTAATTTAAGTTAAAAAGACAGAAAGATTTATGTGAGAATAACATATAGGAAATATATACGAATAAAAAAAAAAAACCTGAACCAAAGCAAAGTTTTGCACAGCTAAAGTCTGAATGAACTTTAGTGGGTTTTTCGCTTGACCAGATTGTGAAATGTGTCTTATAGATCTTTGACAAAAATGTTGTTGTTTTTATTTCCACTAAGACAAATAATTGCATTAGCTTGTTCCTATGAAAAACACTTTACAATATTTATTCACATACAAAGGTACTGAGGTTCTTAATTTTTAGTTTACATAGTAAGTGGAAGAATTCTAAACATTATTTAGTACAATTAAGAATCTAAATTTGTACCAAGAAAATGATATATTTATTTCCATCTTATCTGAAGGGATAAGCTCATTTAGGTAAACATCTCATTTACAAAGTATCCTAGAATAATACATAATGAGATACATCCTATTAAAATAATGTACTGAACAATTTGGTGTTCCAAGCATGATTATTCAAAGCATTGTGATTCAGAGGCTGATTATAATTTGACTAGAAATTGTGGACTGTTCTGCATGATTAATTACCTCAAGTTAAAATTATTTAAGCTATTTAGCTCTCCAAGTCAATCACAGCTCACAGTATTTTCTTGATTTACAACACGAAATAATGAAGCAACAGAAGTCTTCTTGAGATATTTGAGAGCATATTAATGGAGACTATGAACTCAAGGACAGACCATGGACATGTGTGGTACTGTAGAGAATACGGTCCTGCATGTTCACGTTATTCTGTAGTACAAGGTCTTTCTCAGACAGTGTAGAGGCAGGACAAGGTGCAACGTCTTTAAGCTAAAGGAGGATAAATATTAAGAAGAAACTGCTCACTATGAGGGTTAGGCACTGGAACAGGCTGCCCAGAGAACTTGCGGATGCCTCCTTCCTGGGAGTGGAAGACAGGTTGGATGGGAATAAAACCCTCAAATCCTTTTATTAAACATTTATTCACAGAATTCTTTATAGAACCAAAATCCCACACCTAAAACTAACCTCTACTTGCAACCTCAACCCCTAATTATAACTCTAATTGTAAAATTAGTTCCTCAGCACTTACTTTTAACACTACCCCAAGCCCTATCCCTAGACCCTAACCCAAAACCTCAGGCCCTATCCCTGTGCCTTAACCCTAAAACCTAAGTATAAATGCTAGCATCTGGCCTGCCTGAGTTGTTACTCATTAATGAACTCCTTAATGAAGAGTGCAGTGAGCTGGGGCAGGAGCTCAGAGATCAGGTTCATATCTCAATTTAACTGCTGTAGCTGTTGGAAAGCTTGTTGTCTAGGTGGGAGCTAAGTCATCCAACAGATGTGAAACTTCAGGAATGAGCTGAACATCAGCTGAACATTATTCCATCAATTTATTTCTTCTCTGAGGGATTTTATATCTCACATCAGTGTTTTCCATCTTAGAGGGTGTCTCCTGTTTTAGACATCTACCATTGTAGCTTGCACATCATAGCAAGACACTTGTTCTTGATGTGGTTTAGAAAAAAAGAAGGAAAAATGAAAGAAATAGGCAGATGGACATAAAAATTTTTACCCCCAAATTTAGGGCAAATAGAGTCTTCAGTGAAAGTCATGAAATTCTGGCAGATAAACAAAGAATAATTAAAGAAATCATTTTCTTCCATAAAGTTGTGAGTATGCCACTTAGCTTTGCAAAAATCAGCCCTTAACTCTGAAGCAAATACTTTGACATGAGCTCCAAACCCAGTCATACCGGTTCTCCTTTAAGATTTAAGTTGTTCTTAGAAGTCCTATTTTCTTTCAACTGTACTGGTTGGTTTCACAAAAGCCCTTCCTATAAGCCCATGCTTATACTTTTTCTCCATAAAAGTAATGTTGGCTTACAAAAATTTTCCTGATGAAGCTTCTCAGAAATCTGCAGAAAAGAGGCAATTCTGGAAAGCCAACCAGAAGATTGGTATGCAAAGCCTACAAGATGGAAACAGTCTGAGCATGACTGCAGAGATTCTGATGTCTAGAAAAAGGTTTCAGCTTCATGAGCAACAAACACATGGTTGTTAATCTGTTTACAAAGAGAGTAGGGGAGAAAAAAAGAGAGAGAGAGAGAGCTTGGCCCCAGAGCTTTTTCTTCTTATTGAAAAATAGGCCTTTTTCCCCGAATAAAAAATCATAACAGAATAAGCAGGATCATTGTTAAAATTCCCAACCTATAAAATTATTTACTTGTTTTCAGAGTTCTAGGCAGAATGATGAGGGGCACAAGAGACAGTTAATAATAGGTATGCAGTTTGTACTGGAATTTAGTCAGGAAATATTGATGAAGCCAGAGTTAGTTAGAAATAGATGACCTGAGAGAATCTGGAGAAAAGAGGCAAATTAAGATCTGCTGTCTTTAAGAAACTATCTGAAATGTAGCAGTTGACAAGAATGCTGATGAATATATAAATGTATGTGTTCTGTCAACTACTATTCAATTTCATTACCATTTTGAAAATTAATTGTTAGAGAATCTGCTGACAACAAACAGTGAGAAGACATAGCAAATCAAAATGAAACACATTTGTAATGTCAGAGAGGAAAATTGCAACACGCAGAACTGACAAAAAAAAAAAATGATGCACTAAAAACACTAGCAATAAAATACACCATTAGTCATTCAGTGCATAGTCAATAGGGATTATTGCAGAGAGAACCAGATTTTGACTTCGGTTGGTAAAAAATGACAAGCTGATGCCTAAAGTAGTTTTGTATTCAAAAGTAGTGTTTAATCATGATATGATATTAATAAGATGAAGAAGAATAGAGAATACCAGAACAACAAATATATAAAAAAAAAAAAAAAAAAAAAAAAAAAAAAAAAAAAAGTAAACAAGAAGAATTATATCAATGTAGCGTGTAATTTAGGAAGCTGGTGTATAGTACTTCATTGCTGAGTGTCATAGGCATTATCTGTGGACAAGAAGAGTACTAGTAATGTGTGATCTCACAAAGAAAGGCAGAGTTAATTACCATTAATACTCTCTGACTATTGGATGACTTTCCTCTTCTTTCTATTAAATCAACAATTTTTTATATATTTAAACAATCTGATTTCAATGCACTGTTCCTCTTCTAACCAGAGCTGCTGAAGAATGCATCCATCAGCAGCCAGATTGTATTCTTCTCTGTATTGATGTAAATGAACTTTCTTCTTCTTTAAAATCTCTTTTTATTCAACCTGAAATATTTTATTATCAAAATATAAACATAGGTCACTAATAAAATAATGCCTCCTATTTATTTCCATGGAAACTACAAGAGATATAAAGAGAATAATATCACTAGTCAGTAGAAAAAATTCTCAGCTAAAAAACCGCTTTGCATCATAGTCACCACTATTAGCTGTACATTTTCATCATGAGGAACAAGAATGTGCATGCTGCTCTATCCAGAATGTAGCTCAGAACTGCCTCACTGTGCTAAAATTTAAAATCACATTTACAATTTAAATGACTCCCAAATAACCTTTCCAGCTATTTCATTTTGAAAATTATTTTCTCCATCAAAAGTTGCAGTGCTTGTTACTTAAAAAGCCCTTTTCTGGCATGGTGCAAGTGGAAGTCGCTGTTATTCCGCAGTTCATAGAACTGTACCAATTAATTCAGGGACAACCGAAGTAATCAGTTACCTTCGTTTCAGCTGGCTACAAGCACGAAGAACAATTTTTGCTACATAATCCTCAGCTTCTGTGGGGGGATTGACTTTGACTGGCTACCGGGTGCCCAATGTACTGCTTGCTCACTTTCCCTCCCCAGGAGGACAGGGGTAGAAAATATGATAAAACTAGTCGTGGGTTGGAATAATGAAAAGATCATTCAGTTATGATCATAGGCAAAACCAAGTCAGCATGTGGAGATTAAAGTCATTTATTCTTATTGACAACAGCGTAGCGCAGCGACGACTAAAACCGAAATAAAAACAACGTCCCATGTTCTCTTTCAAGACTGAAATTCCATCTCAATGTCTCCCCTACTGCCTCAGCCAGCACATGGGAACGATTGCCGCGCTCAGCCCGCAGCGCTCGATCTGCTCTGCTTGTCTCCAGTCCCTCAGCGCCGCTGCCCCACGCGCGTCCCTCCCACGGCTGCCGCCCACCCCCCATCGGTGCCCGCGGGTTTCCCACAGGCCGCAGCTCTTCCGGCACCGCTCCGCCCCGGCTCCGCAGCGCAGGGCCCAACTTCCGGGGGTGGCGGGGCGCTGCTGGAGGCCGCTGCTGGACGCCGGGCTGCTGGGCGTTGTGAAGGCATCCCTCTGCAGCCCCTGGAACCAAAACACGGCCGTATGAATGCAATATTCCTGCAGCCTTCTCTGTTTCATTTTCCACCGGCTTTTATGTTAGCATGTTTTCACAGTGTCATTAAGTGTGTTTTCAGTGGAGTCTGACTCATGTTATAGTCTTTCTTTAAGAGGTCAGGAAATGGAAGATTTTTCCATATCTCCTTCTGTTTTATACACTGTTGGTATAGAAGCTTTGACAATTAATGTATTATGCATTATATATTAGCTGTAGCTTTTGTACCTTTTGATAAGTCCTGAATTTCATAATTGTATTTTCCATATGCATTTGTAAATTTCAGGTACTACTTCCAAAGCCAGAAAGCATCATACTCAATTAAACGTTCAACTGTACACTCCTTTTCTAGTGAAGACATAAAAAAGAAAATGAAAGAAAATACTATTTGATAGAGACTGTGACGTTTTTGTTAATTTGATCTGATAATGATCTGATAATAGTTTAATCATAGCAGTTCACACAGAATCACAGTATCACAGAATGACCCGGGTTGGAAGGGACCTCAAGGATCAGGAATCCCCAAGCCCCCTGCCACAGGCAGGGCCAACAACCTTCGTATTTATTACTACAGCAAGCTGCCCAGGACCGCATCCATACTGCCCTTGAACACCTCAAGTGATGGGGCATCCACAACCTCTCTGGGCAGCCTGTTCCAGCACCTCACCACTCTCTCTGCAAAGAACTTCCCCCTGACACTCAACCTAAATCTTCCCTCCCTCAACTTAAAGCCATTTCCCCTTGTCCTGCAGTTATCTACCCTTTCAAAGAGTTGACTCCCCAGCTCTTGTCCCTTTGTAGAAAACAGATTATGTGTGCATGGTATGAGACAATGCATATGCAGAAAAGATGAAACAGTGGACTCTTCATCTATTAGCTTTTATTACTCAGAAAGGATATTTAAGACACACTGTGGAGAGTAGTCCAAAAAGATCAGCTCAGTGTGTATCACCAGTCAGAAGGAACAATAGAATGAGGAATTGTCAGGGAAATAATTTACCATATCAGTGTGAAATGAATGATACACCAGAAAAGATGAGAAGCCAGAATAACTATAGATAAAGAGTAGTTTCTACAGAAATAGAAACTAAACGAAGTGTAAGTTTTCAGCTTGGAAAGCAGAGGACTAGGATACATTCAAGAAACATTTAGATGTTGTACTAAGACAAATGGTTTCCTACTCTTATTGAGGAATCATAGCTTTCCATCCTGAGGGGACAACGGATTACCTGATCTTGATCTCTACATAAAACAGAACAGAAATAGATATCCGTTATTCGTACTGCTTTTGTGTCTTTTGTTAAGAGTCTAAGATGAAGAAATTCTGCCTAATTGTACACCTTAAACTACTATTCTACTAGATCCATTTTATTTATTGTTTCAGTTGTGCTGAAACCTGTGTCACATCAAATCAAGTCTTGCAGGGCACTTCTTTGTTTATCTGTGAAAGTGATTGTACTAAGACAAATTTACCTACAGATACTGGCACAAAGATAGCAACAGTAGCAAAATTTGGTTCCAACCTCCATTTTATTCAGAAGGAAGTTAAACCCTATCACGTTCAGTAAGAATCTGATCTGATCTTAGAATAAAACATAGTAACTGATATCCTTTTTTAAAGCAGAAATCACAGCATCCTTAGCTCAACAACAGCATTTTATTCTCCTGAAAAATCAATTTGTTCTCTATTCTGTACAGACATGGCATGGAAATGTAAAGGTGGTGCATTTGATCTTTTTGCCCACTTTTAAAGTGCTACATCAGAGAAGCAGATCTTCTGGCAATATCATAATGATCTCCACTCCGTGTTTCCCCTGATGAAGTATTTTTGCATTCTTGTGATGTAAACTGAACAACTGGACCAGTAATTCATCTCCCAATCTTCTACAGTCTATTTTCTCATGAAGAGAGAAGAATTGTTTACACTGCTTTTCTTCGGTATGACTGTAGCCATGGAGCAGCCTTTTAGATATACTGCATTTGACAGCTGAGGGAATTTCGCTGGGAAAAACCTGGCTACTAGAACTTGGCCAGAAGGCACGATTTTCACTTCAGTGTTAGTGCAGGACTGCTAAAAATTAAAATTGCTAAAGAATTGCTGAAATTAAAAAGAAACTAACCAATTTATAAATGCTGGTGCTTTGGCTGTAGTTTTCCTTCTCCTATGTTTCAGTGAAAATACAAGCCACATAATGCAACTTCCTACTCTACATCTGCAGACTTTTATGGTACCTAATGTAATATCATTAATCTTACATGAGAAGATGATGTGCTATAATATGTAATGTAATATAGCTGTCCACAATTCCAGAGAGGCAGATGTCTCTGATGTATATTTCCTCTCTCCACACGTATATACGCATTACACATAAACAGACACAGAGTTCGTGAAAATCAGAGCAAAAGGCAGCAGCAAATTCTATTTAAAATGTAACAGTTAGGATGCTGTAAGCTTAAGAATATTTCAGAAAATGACATCTGTTTTTGCCAGTGGCTGCATCTGTCTTTCATGAGAACAATAGGACCTTTTCAGACATGCTTGTTCATATACTGAGCTCTGATTTATAACATGTGAAGCCACGCTTAACACAGTGCTGTGCCCTGGAGTATTTTGCATGTTCCAAGCATATTGCCGTTGTACTGCTGCTATACAATTACATGGCTTCTGGTTTGGCTCTATCTCTCATGAAACTGGTTCATAATACAATACAGTGATCACAGAAATTTTAAGTACAAAACCATCTGACTTTGTACTTAGTTTTAACAGAAATATTTTCAGACGGTCTTCAGAGGCCTAAATACCATTTTTTGAGAGGAATGAGGCTCTTATGCACTTAAGAATCATAAATGATTTCTATGTTCTGAGAGATCTTACAAGTATATATAAATTCCTGAATGTACGAACCAGTGAGAACAGATCTATGCTCCATACAGTGGTGCTGGGACGAGAGGCAATGGATGCAAACTGGAACAGAGTGGGCTCATTCTGAACTTGAGAAAGCACTCTTTCACCATGTGGATGAAAGAGCACTGACATATGTTGCCCATTGTGGAGTCTCCTCCTTGGAGATCTTCAGAAGTCAGCTAGACATGGTTCTGGGCAGGAGATTAAAGAAGATCAGAGTATCACAGGTGATACTGAATGGGAGAGGACTCACGAGGGTCACTAAGGAACTCATAAGCAGCAGTGAGGTCATTTCTCTGTCTCATCTTTTTTAAGCTTTTCTAATCCTCATCTGCTCCTCATAAGTCGTGTCCTCTAGTCACTTCACCATGCTTTTTGCCCTCTTTTGTGCACATTTCAATATGACTGCAGCCTCAAACATTCTATGAACTTATTCAAGGCAAGAATTTAAATTAAATGTGGGTTCTAGGTCCCATTTAATTTAAAATGAAATTTAAAACTTTTACTTTGCAGAATTGTAGCATCATTGAACATTCTAAGATTGAAGGGATTTTAAAATGTCAAAGGTACAACATTTCATGGAAAAAGGTCTTTGGATGAAATTATTCAATCAGATCTTGTAAACTTCGTGTTATGGGGACTACATACACGGGGAGGTTGTTCCAGTGACTAATAGCACTAAATAGGAAACTGAGATAATTGCCATACTGAGCATTTAACAGACACTTTGGTAATGTATCTAATAATTTTTTGACTTCTTCTGCCTGATTCATTACAGTTGGGTCTACCTCTATGCTACTTAAATAAACAAAGCCTGGCATGAGTTAGGCAATTTCCCATGCCTATTGGATTCTTAACCTAGATCTAACATGATATTTGTTCTTGTCAATCAGTATTCACACAAGAATAACTCAGGAATTAGAAAGCATTAATAAGAACGTTCACAACTAGTTTTGATGTGACCACTTTTTCTCGGAAGGCTTATGGATCCAAGCCAAGCTTTGTCAGCTGCCATCAAAGCCAGAAAATTATCCATTGCACTTGTCAGTTGTTAATAATGATATACAACCAAACTGGAAATAATTCAGCAAGTCTTCATCATTACTGTGCTTTTTATTATTTGCCCCATGAATTCTCACTTTCTTTTCAAACACTTTAGAACATGCAACCAGTATAGTACACGGTACTGACAATTTATAGATTCTACATGGGATGGTAGCCAGAAGCTTTTGAAGGACTACAGCTTTTTTTTTTTTTTTTTTTTTTAAATTGTTTCCACATGCAGGAAAGAAAGAGATAGTCAAAGAACATCTCTTAAAATAGGATAAGATAGATGAGAGGGCACTGAAGAATGCCATGCTTTAGATATAATGCATTAGGCATGCAGCGGAGACAACCTAGAGACACTAGAGTGTACTACAGAGCAGATAAGATGTTCTATCAGTGAAGATCTTTTTGAATAGCCTGAAAGAACAGTAAAAATATGGCCATCAAGTGCCACAACACTTACATAAGTTTTGCGATTACTATAGGTTCTGAAAAATGTTTTGAGAACCTCAGAAGCCCAAGGGTACAGCACAGATATATATTTTAAAGCCAGGCAATCCATTCAGTGCTCGATAATAGAGTCTGTTTTCACCTGCTGAGACTGCACATGTGCATGAGCAATTACAATGAAACACGTCTTGAAGACATTTTGACTGGAAGTATGAGGTATATTTCACCCTGATTTAGAAAAATACAGCAATTTGAAATCCTTTTCTTCAGTGTATTCTAGTCTGGTAAAGCAAGGTTAGACTTATGTGATGCATTAATTATTTGAAGTATCAACAATTATAATTACAGACTACTAGAACATATTATGTCTGATATTGACAATTTATGCAATGTTTTGATTAAAATGAGGTGGGTTTTTTGTTTTCTTGTTTTTTTGTTTTTTTTTTCTGATGAGGTGATGAGATTGTTCTCAAAAGAAATAACTCCTGATGAGCATTATGTATATAACTTGCGTATCATAACTTGCGTATAATAGTTATTGTTGGAAACAGTAGTGTGCAAGGAAAAATAATTCATGATAGATCCTGCAAACTGCTGGGTAAAGATCATCCCTGGTGTAGTGCCACTGAAGTCAGGGGCATTTTACCCAGATTAGATGCAGTGTGTTGCATCTTAGTTTTAGTAATTTCCTAGCACACTCCAATTCCAACTTTGGTTTTATGATTACTCTCTAAGTTTACTCTAATTAAGACTGACAAAAAGCCCTGCGCATAGTTGAATGGATCAAACTAATCAATTATATAATGTCATAGATAATGAAAAGCCATGTAATCTGACAGATATTTTGCACAGTTACATGATAGCATGTTAAAAGGACATGGATTCTGGTTTATCAGTAAGCAGCATGGTCTAATGGCCTCAGAAGGCACAGAGAAAACATTCCCAAGTGTGACTTCTTATTGTGGGCTCTGCCACCAACCTTCCTTATGGACTGTGTTGCTTAGAGATGATCAAGGAGATGCATCTCTTGGTAGAAAGTGGGTGCTGGTGGAAAGTTCTCTGTTCCAGAGTGACAGACTGTGTGTGACCTTCTTGCTGCACTAGTCTGGAAGGAAGGGGCTGGCTACTTTCACCATAGAAAAGGCAAACCTCCCTTCTTACCACAATACAAGACTGGGAGCCAAATCAGAATCACAGAATCACAGAATCACCAAGAAAAGACCTTCAAGATCATCCAATCCAACCATCCAGCTATCACGATAGTTCTCACTAAATCATGTCCCTCAACACAAAATCCAAATGTTCCTTTAGCACCTACAGGGTGACTCCACCACTCTCTGGCAGCCCATTCCAGTGCCTGAACACTCTTTTAGAAAAGTAGTATTTCCTAACGTCCAGCACAAATTTCCCCTTGCACAGCTTGAAGCCATTCCCTCTAGTTCTGTCACCAGTTACACGAGAAAAGAGGCCAACCCCAGCTCACTACAACCTCCCTTCAGGAAGTTATAGAGTGTAATAAGGTCTCAGAACTGAGACGGAACAGTTTTAGTAACCAAAGTACTGAAAACACAACTTTGCACGTTCTTTAATCATAGCATTCACTGATGTCTTTCAGTTTAAAACCTTTCCCCCTTGTCAAATATAAGAGAATTTATTCGGTGTCTGCTTTATCAGGCATGTGCAGAAGTATGATTATGATAACTCTGAAATGACATCATTTTGATAAGCACAAGTTTTAGAGGAGTCATTTCAGTAGTGTAACCTATAACCTATTAGGTTCTGATATAAACTCACAATTTGTAAGCTGGAGCTATTTTCTTTTCTGTGCCTGTATATATACTTTCTCAGCATAAGTGATAGTTGTCAGCTTGTTCACAGTCCACAGTTCAGTCCAGGAAGAGGGATATCTGAGTGGCGCATACACATAGCAGCACCAGCATCAATTTGCTAATTCAGGTACTAAAAGAGATAAGTATACAGTGTAATGAGTTTTGACCAACAGAGTGATTAGGGATGCTGACCCATGCCAAAAGAGTCAAGTACATGTTTCTTGCTGTTACGCCTCACATGTCTATCTTCTGCGTACTACAGTCACATCTTGTTTTGGTTCACAGCATGAAGATGCAACTCACTTTAAGGAACAAATATTCAAACACTGTTATCAAATTTTATTTTCAGAACTTTTATTGGCAAATAGCATAAGGGAGGAGTCAAAGTAATTTTTGAATTTATCCCAGGAAGGAAAACAAATCTTAATATTTTAGGTTACATTTATAGTACAGAATTTTGTGACTTGCAGTCTGCTTTTATTGACCCTTTCAGCAAAACACTGACAAAAGGTTTTTGTATGACTACCTGTTCATCCTATTGTAGGGTACCTGATTTAGCAGAGGCGTTGGTCTCTGTGATCTGTTGAAGTCCCTTCCAACACCCACGATTCTCTGATTCTGTGATTCTGTGATTTGGTGCACAGGGACATGATTTAGTGGATTCAACTGGTGCTAGCTGATGGTTGGACTACATGATCCTAGAGAGGTCTTTTCCAACCTTAATGATTCTGTGACTTTATTGTGTAAGAAAAAACATGTAAATAATTTGAAGAAAGCTCAGTTAGATATGACCTTAAGAGATCAAATGAATCATATTCCCTATTGGTCATCTGAAATATGAAATCATTTGATATAATATTTCTTCTTTTATAGAGCTATTGTTAAAATGCAAAAGACAATAAATCAAAAGTTTTGTTCAAAAGATATATTGTGTCCAAAAATACGCAAGGCTAGTAATGTTCTGAATGAAGTATTAACTTTGTCTAAAATCCAGAAACATCTTAAACTCTTTTCTCATTGACCTACGACATAATTCCAGATCAGTAAGTGTAAAACCAGCCATTCAATCACGTTTTACCCTTGGTAACAAGGTCTTATCTAGTTTTGTGGATGTAATTTGAAAGGAAGAATTTCATTAACATTTAGGCTCTCTGAACTCACAAAGAAATGAACTAATTTTTGATAAATATTCAATTTTTTCTCAATGACTTATCTTGTTCTTTTGTTGAATGCTATCCATCTGAATATAAAAAGACTAAAATGGAAGCTGGGGAAAACTAGAGAGAAATAATTACAATTTTTCCATTACAATTAATCCACTTCCTAGCTACTTAAAATGTTTTCAAATGTCTGTCTTAAATAAATATGGTTTTCCAACGTTTAATAGTCTTGGTAATATAGTAAATATAACGTCTTTCCAAAAAATGCTATCAAGGATGAGAAGTGATTAGAAGGTTGGGAAATTACAGAGTTAGCATTACCAGAGGAATTCAGAAATAACTGTCTTGCACATCTTCTTTACCCCACAGTCACCTGAAGAAGTATTATTTTCCCCACAGTGTCTATTTATTCTCTGGTGATCAGAGAGGATAATAAGATTTTCAGTGTTTTGTTTTATCCTTGTTAGTTCATGACTGACATGTATTTTTTCTTACATCATAATGTGTTCTGAAGACAAGATTTTTGCTTCAGGTGGTCACATCATAATATGACATCATCATCACAATGTCACAGCATCCTCTTGATGTAATTCTTACAGGTTGAAAATATGTGAAAGCGTTTACACTTTGAGAAACAATGAGGTTATATAGCTTCTTCTCATGGATAAGGATCAGGTGTGCATCTTACAGACAGATGGTCATTCTATGAGTGCCCAAATAGTGACATGTCATAATTTTGGGTATTTTGCATGTTCTCCTGAAATATGGTCATCTGAGATATCTTATCTCACAGTCTGTTTATAATTCTGGCTCATTCTGAACACAGTTTGAATCCAGCAGGTCTTCAAAAACTTTGTTAAATCCTGTGCAGTTTTTATAAAGTGTTCTTTGACGGGGTGAGAGGGAAATTTCCTGGGTCACACAAGCTAAGTGCAAACACATATAAAGCATGCCTCCTGGTTTAGTCAAACACCAGTGCATTTTTCTGGACAGAAGGCACAATTTTCTCACAGAGGCATTGCAAAATTTCTAACTTCATATTTCTAGTCTTGGGTAAGTGAGGTCGTTAAGAACAAACAAACCTTATTTTTCTTTGTTTAGTTGTATTTTTTTATTACTATTTATTAGTCCATCCTCATGCTAGTGAAAGTCTTTTTTTTTTTTTTCCTTACACTTTTTTAGAGAAACATTTGAGCTGTTCCGGATTATATTTTCTACAAATATTCCATCTGATGCAATGAGAATGCATTAAGAAAATGCATTCCTAAGATTTATCCATTTGTAGGACCCTGCAAATGTAGAAATATTACTAGGTGTCCAACAGTACTGTGATGTATTTTCAAGATTTAAAAGTATTTTTTCTTAGGTATAAAGGAATTACTGAGTCTGAATTGCCTGTTAGCTAGCTATTAAGTACACTCTTAGAAGGGTAAACCAAAATTTAAAGGAGCTATTTTTTTACTGTGTTGCTACACCAACCATTGTCAAAACACTGCTACAGTAGCTTCATGTGAGAAAAGCAAACAAAACCAAAACCTCCTCACCTCATTTGAAAGAATTTACTTAGCTTATTCCCTACATTGAAAAAAGGAATTTTGAAAATGCTTCAGTGAATGCCCTAGGGAGTAAAATATAACCAGATCTACTGAAAATGATTCTATTTTTTTTTAAGATAAACATGGGCTGCTCCAAAAGTAATACTTCCCATTTTATTATGTTGGACCACAACATCAGAGGTGGGTATTGGTGGTACAGCAGTAGAGATTGAACTTTCCCACCAATATCCCATTACATCTTGTTGCTGAATGGCAGATGACAGCGAAGGGGCAGCCTGACAGAATGGCATCTGGCATGGAAGTGCAGATGAAGCAAAGGTGTCTCATCAAGCATTCATGAGTAAAAAAAATGGCTCCCACTGAGTTTCATTGACACTTGCTGAACGTTTCTGGAGACCAAACAGTGGATGTGAGCACAGTGAGCCAGTAGGTGTTACGTTTCATCCGTGACAACCGTGACATGAAAGATGAGCAATGTTCCAGAATGCCAGGCAGACTGTTCCAAGATCATGCAGGCTGTTGTTCATTACTAGAAAAAACGCATAGCGAATGGTGGTGATTATGTTGAAAAAATAGTGCTTTGTAGCTGAGAACTTGTTCTATCAGATGTTATTGTGCTCTTTGTATTTGTTGAAGTTTCCATGGAAATAAAGAGGAGACATTACTTTCAGTTCAACCTTTTTACTATCTTTTCAGAGTATATTTATTTTTCCATGTGTGCTCTTCTAGCGGGAGAGCAATGCCTTTCGCTTTGAGGTGTGTCACTTAGACATATTTCCAGGTCTCATGATACACAGTTTATCAGTAAGAGATTTTTACTAGTAAAAAAAATCCCTTCATACTCTGTTGTCACTCGTGTTAACTTTCAGCAAATCGCTGATGTGAGAAGACCAGAACTACATGTGTTTGATCAGCTGGAAAATAAGTAAGCTGGTGTATTGGAGCTGCATGAGAATTAATATTTCTGAGAAAATTAACATTCTGAACAGACATATCTGACATTCCCTGCTCTCTTTTGCTGCTATTTTCATAAATTTAATAATTTATTGAATAATATTTGCCCGTGCACAGCCTTGGTGATGAAGAGTTTCTCCCTTGCAGCTAGGTGCTAAGATCAGGGTCACTCTGGACAACAGACAGGTGCTGGTTTTGTTATTGAACAGATACATGTTTGTATCAAAGAAACTCATGCTAAATCCTAGCAAATATTTGGCTTTTCACTGAAAAATAACAGCAAGATTTTTATCTAACATGACCAGTTTTGTTTACCTGGATCATTGTTCGATTTTACCATACACTGACTGTTGAAGATAAAGAATAATGATATATTGATCTTATGTGCACACCCAAATCAGATCTATCTGAAAAGACTTTCTGGCGTAAAGCATTCTGATAGCAGTGAGTGAGCCAGAAACACCTGTTTCAACCTAGAAAGACAAGACTCAAACTGTGAGACAGAGGGACAGGAAGCAATTGGGAATCATTCAGAATTTCAGATTGTTTATGAAAGTCAGTAACTCATCAATGACTGACATCAATTTTCAATACAAATTTTCAATTGAAAACATTCTTCACAATCTTTTTAAATTTTTTATTCAGTTTCTAAGAATTGATTTATAAATCCAAGTGATCACAGCCTACATGATATCTGGGTTAAAGATGAATGCAAGCAAGCAGTGAATATCATGGATGCACTACATCCATGTTCAGAATGTTCATGATTTGTTATAGGATAAGAGTAGCTCTGAGTTTCTCAGACAAGATCTAAGCCTGGAATTCACAGCCAGGCTTCCTCAGACTAAAAGATGTATCATTTTGTGCTTAAACTTAGTGGGTTTGGGAGCCTCTGGATCTCAAATTATTATCAGGATGAATTTTGGGTAATTCTGGAGCAGCTGTGCTTCAGTCCATTGTGCAAAAGAACAAGGTACTTCCTCACTTATTACCTTCGGAGACATCTTCACATTTAAGAACTGCCATTCTCAATAGCTTAAACAAAGAAGAGATCCGAGCCCACACTCTTGTTTCTAAAGCAGATGGCAGCATCCATTCTTTGCAAAACAAAGGATTGCAGTTTATGTATTTGCTTTGAAGCCAGCTGGCTCTGTACAAACTCATTGGAAATGATGCAGTATTGGAAAAATTCTCAGTAGGGAATCATCTGATTAGAACTCTTAGTACTCTGGCATCCAGCCCTGGCTAATTTTTTATGTTGGATGAGTATCTTGTTGTAAGTTGCCAAATTTAGAAGTGACCTGAGTGTTGGATTTAATTTATTTCTCAATAAGATTTTTAAACTTTTTAGAATAGGCAAAAAAATGAAAGCACGGTCTCAAGAAAAAAATGAACCTATTCTGCTGATAGTTTGTAGATGTACTAGCTGTTTTAGTACAGCTTCTTTTTGTTTTGATGGATTATAGAAGTGAATTACTGAATTTATAATTCAGTAATTTATAACAAAGCTTCTCTATTGTTAGTTTTACCTGAATAGTAGCTTACACAGTGGAACACTTGCTTACCTCTGATTCTCTGACTCTGCCCTACATGACTATTGTCACTGCCATACTGTTCCAGCTTATTCAAACTGCCATGCTTGTAAGCATTTGTTTTGCTCACTCTTTACTGGATTAAAACACTGTATCTCCTTTTGCCAGTTGGAAAACTAAGGGAAGTATAGAAGCCATGTGGGAGGGCAGAAACTAACAGGTTTTATGAACAAATAACAGCATCTCTGGTCCTATAAAACAGTAGCTAGTCTGAAATATGTAATCAGAAGTGTCTCACTAAATAATTTCAAAGGTTAATGGTTTCCATGTTTTCCCTTATGACGCCACACTTGTAAGGCTAGGAGCTCCATGAGTTCAGTGAAGATTTTAACTACGGAAACAATTCAGTTGTAATGAAAATTGGTGTATTCAATTGAGCATGTATTCATGGAGATTATTACTTGTATCTGATCAGTATTGGCTACAATTCGTGTATTACTGTGTTAATTATAACCCCCAGGTACTCGATATTTTAAGTTAGGAAATGAATTTTTCATTCTTTTTATGCAGGACACTGGCTTCAAGAAAACAATGCTAACAGCCTGTAAAAAAGTAAGGTCATTCTTTTTGCAGTGCTCAACAAATTTAATTCACAATCAAATTTTGCAGAGCTATGGAGTTTTGCAAAGTTTTGACAACCTCTACTAAAAAACAAAAACAAAAACAAAAAACCCTTCTCCCTAAAGTAATTTTTTATTTATACCACAAACATCAGATGGAAAGTTCCTCCTCCTAAATTACTTGAGCATTATATTAAAAGTGGACTTTAATCACATTAGATTTGATAAAGCTCTTAAATCAAAATGATTTGTTATCCACAAGATTTAGAATGTGATGAAGTGTGGCAATATCACCCGTCACTGGTGCTATGAGGTCTGGGTTATCAGGTGCTTGAAGTTATAAAACACAGTGATGTTTTTATACGTTATAAACCTAACGTGACAGTATCAAAATGCATTATTGTCATTATTTTCTCTCTTGATATACATACATTTGTGGTTTGTGATTTTGAGGAATCTGTCTCATGTAATAAAACATAAAGGCTTTAGGGTATTGTTTCTCTCCAAATATTTCTGGAGAAATCTTTTTCTATCAGAATTAAAATACATACTTGGATCTTTTATAGTCTTATTCTTCTGCATTTGCATTAATAATTTACCTTTGTCTCTGGAAATACATGAGGCATGTGTAGATGTACAAATCACCAAATGAACTGGTCCTTCCTTGGGTAGTCCTTTCCCTCAAGTGGGTGCAGAGGGTGCATGTGTCATTCTTTTGCAAGCTTCAAATTAGATCTACCACAAAAAGGAGATCCATGAGGTGGTTAAGACCAAGGCTTCAGGTAGAGGAGGAAGGAACATGCCTGACTAAACATTTTTCTAGTGAAGAAACATACAATGTTAATATAGAAATAAATAAAATATTAATTTAAATTGGCTCTGGATGGATCATGGGTAAAATCCTTGCTCAAACTTGATGTTTTCTTAATCACATAGCTGCTCTAAGCATGCAACTAAAATTGCAGTATTTTTATTTTTGCCTAATTCTTCAAACATTAGTTTCACTGACTTTGTGGGACTGTTACATCAGTTAAATATGCAGCAAGGTTTATCTTTCTTGGTAAGACAAAGGTTTAAACTGGATACAGTTAACCTTCCAGGTTTTCTGTTCTAGATTACTTCATGATGTGGTAACTCTCACAACTAATTCCACAGGTAATGAGAAATTCTGAGAAGGCAAATGATCATCATCATAAATCATGAAAATGAATTAATTAGTTTCTGTTGTGAATAAGGCATAAATGACACGATCTTTTCATGGTGTATCATGTCAGCTTGAGGAACTTGTTTCCCTTTTAATTTAATGAGCTGGTGGCTAGATTAGTACAGTACAAGTTGTCAGTTTACTTCATTTAAAAGGAAAAATAAATTTTTATTAACTTGTGCTTCTTTGCTCTGTCACACAACACTCACAAGACAAAGATGTAATACATGTTGCCTTCCAAGTCACATCTGTGTAATTTAAATGAAGCTTCCACTTTTAAAATATTAGTACAACAGCTGAGATGGAGATTGCCTCAGTAAAATTTAGGAACGTAGTTTAGTCTCCCAGTGTTTTAGGAGTTACAGAGTATCTACAATCAAGTAAAGTGAAGTGAGCTTAAATAATAACATCTATTGCATGAAGCTCTATGAATATTGTTTGAGCAGCTTTCAGCTGAAAAATATGAAGATTATTTTCTCTTTTTAAGCCAAAATTCAATCATGAATGATCTCATTCCAATTTATACTTTTTTTCTTTTATAATGGTAAGGCATCATTCAAGTAAAAAATAAATCATGTGACTATATAGATTATCTCAGAATCTCTCCATGTAGGTCACATTGAAGATAAGGTGATTGGTGGCAACCAACATAGCTTCACCAAGGGCAAGTTGTGTCTGACAAAGTAGATGGTTTTTTTTAATGGAGTTACAGAGTCAGTGGATAAAGGAAGAGCAATTGACAACATCTATCTGGACTTGTGCAAAGCATTTGACACTGTCCCTTTTGACATCCTGGTCACCAAATTGGAGAAAAATAGATTGGATGGATGGACCACTCTCTGGATAAATAATTGGCTGGATGATCAAACTCAGAGAGCTCTAGTCAACAGCTCATTGTCCATGTGGAGAGCAGTGATGAGTGGTGTTCCTCAGGGATTGGTGTTATTTAACATCTTTGTAGGAGACATGGACAGAGGGATCAAGTGCACCCTCAGCAAGTTTACAGACAACACCAAGCCGAGTGGTCCAGTTGACATGTAGATGGAAGGGATGCTATCCAGAGGGACCTGGACAGGCTTGAGAGGTGGGCCTATGCAAACCTCATGAAGTTCAACAAGGCCGAGTGCAAGGTGCTGCACCTGGGTGGGGGCAATCCCAAGCACAGAGACAGACTGGATGGAAAATGGCTTGAGGTAAAAGCAGCTCTGAGGAGAAGGATTTGGGGAAGTTGATTGATAAAGGACTCAATATTATCCAGCACTTGCAGCCCAGAAGGCCAACTGTATCCTGGGTTGCATTAAGAGCAGCTTGAGGGAGATGACTCTCCCTCCTCTGCACTTGTGAGACCCCACCTCGAGTATTGCATTCAGTTCTGGGCCCCCCCAACACAAGAAGGACATCAAATTGTTGAAGAGGTCCAGAGGAGAGGTCCATCGAATGTCTAAAGCAATTCCCCTACAAGGACTGGCTGAGAGAGGTGGAGCTCTTCAGCTTGCAGAAGAGAAAGCTCTGAGGTGACTTTATAGCAGCTTTGTTCAGTACCTGACGGGAGCCTAGGGGAAAGCCAGGGAGGGAGTTTTTACAAAGGCATATAGTGACAGGATGAGGGGAAATGGCTTTAAACTGGAAGAGGGCAGATTTAGACTTGATATTAAGAAGAAATTCTTTACTGTGAGGGTGGTGAGACACTGAAACATATTGCCTAGCAAGGCTGTGGATGCCCCCTCTCTGGAAGTACTCAAGGCCAGGCTGGAATGGGCTTTGAGCAACCTGGTCTCCTGGCCTAGTGTGTGGTGTCCCTGCATGTAGCAGGCAGGGTGGGAACTATATGATCTTCAGGGTCTCTTCCAACCCAAACCATTCTATGATTCTATGAAAAATAAAATGCTTTTAATTTCTTCTTAAACAACTAGGAAAAACAAACAAACTGACAAACTAACTAAAATAACAGCAAAATGTGGAAATTCTGTAAATGTTACAATACTAGACTTCCATGAAGTCACATACCAGTTCTGGGAAGAGTTCTGGATATTTTTGTGGGATTGTCCTCCTTCCCCTTGCTCAGTCTGTCGACTGTATATTCTTTGACATTAATTATTTGGTGAAGTTAATTTCCACGGTAGTCTGTTGGTTTCTTATATTCCCTTCTGATTTTTACTCCCATGTTCATCTGAAGGAGACTATCCTGCCCCAAGAACTTTGCCATTTATTCACAAACTCTCTACCTCCAAATCCAGAATTACATTTTTTTATATCCTCTCCTTGCCTACTCCACCTGATTTTCTTTTGCCAATCTGCATAAATATGTACAACAGAAGAGGCTTGGATTTTTATTCTTCTCTTTTGACAGCATGAATCACCCGAGAAAAGTACTTGCACAGAAGTATGTCTCAAAATAATGCTCAGTAAAAAAACTGTGAGTTTGAGCATGTAATAAAGTATTTTGACTTGTTTTAAGAAACAAATGTACAATAGCCAGAGTTCATGAGCACGTATATTTAATTTTAATTTTTTTAAAAAATGAAGTGTCCTAATGCATTCTAAGCGTGAAGCTTCAGAATGTTTTTCACTAATGTAACAGTCAGCTTTTTATTATACACTTGAATAAGAACAAACATTGCATATTTTTGAGTTAACTGTTGCAAGACATTTTCAGCACTAGTATACAACTAAGAAAATTCAAAGTCCTCCAAAAAAGTAGAATACAACAAGCATAACTAATTTTGCTCTCTTTTAAAAAGGCCAACTATCTTCGTTTCTTCTTAGTCCTCCTCAAAATTGAGATGCCAGCTTCCAGTGCAAACAAAATATTTAAAGTTGAAAATATAATATTTATTTAGAAGAAAAGCATATTATTATGCTTTTATTTGATTTTTGTTTGTTTGTTTGTTTGTTTGTTTTGTTTTTTGAAGGAGCTGACAACTACGATTTTAATTGCTTTCCCTTCTCTTCTGATGAGGCAATTTTGTAAGCAAACATTAAAAAATAGAAATGGAAATTATCTTTAAAAATATGAAGTCTATTTTAAATGTTTTGTTTTTGTTTTTTAATATGAGCTCAGACTCTGATTGCTGTCTTTCTGTGATGTGATTACTGAATATCACGTCAGTGGTGATATCATCACTCACATGTGATATTCAGTATCACAATGCACTGAGTGGGAAAAGTCCTATTTGCCTAGTAAATGCCTAATTCAGCCCTGGCAAGTGGCATAGCAAGTTACTCCACAGGACAATAACCAGCTTTCCTTCCTATTAACTTAGATCGTTTTGGCCCTTTTCTCAGCCTTTTGTAAAGAGCAGTCTGAAAACAACTCTTAGAGAAATTGTCTTAAAGAAGTCTGAAAGAAGCACTTGAGTTCTCTGACACTTCAGCTTCTCTTGCTTTGTGTAAGAAACTACATAGCTACATAGTCACAATTATTAGCCTGATTAGGTACTGAGAGTGAATATTTATATGTATTTAGAAAATTTCATTCATTATCTATTAGAAACCAAAAAAATGAACATTCAAGATAAAAAGCAGAAATCAGTGCTTTAATGATCAATTTGGAAATTCAAAATGAGATTGTAAAAAAAAATTAAAGAGAAAACCATGATGATGCTTGTCCTTTTGTGACACAAAACTCTTTATTGGACAGACTAAAAAAGGCTGCTTATTTTTTTTAATTTCAGTCATAAAGAATTCAATGGGAGTTATAAGAAACGCAGGCTACTGGTTTCTGAGGCAGAAAAGACTGTATAAGTCTTGGCCTCCGAAATTTTTCACTCCTGACTTTTTTTTTTCTTTTTCCTATTTAACAGTGCGTGTGTAAAGGAGAAATTATTTTTATTTATTCAAGTGCTGATGACTCTGCAAGAATATCTTCACTTAGATTTTTTTTTTCTTTTTTTTAAGATAAAATTGCTCTAGCAGACTGATTTACCTAGAAGTTGGAAAAATCTTAATGAATCACAGAATCACAGCATGGCTATAATAGCCCTTTTATGAGCAGGGCTGCTGCCCATCAGATCAGGCTGCCCAGGGCCCCATGCAGTCTGGCCTTGAATGCTTCCAGTGATGATAATTCTTTCCCCAGCACTGTGGAGCAATTACAAATCTCATGAAGTCATAACAGTGTCCATAGAGAATTAGTTACCAGTTACTATTTCATTGTTTTTACAGGCTTTGGTACAATTTTATCAAAATGTATTCAGATTTGTCTTTTTACACAACTAGCTGTTCTTGTAGCACAAATATCACAATGAGTCTCTTCTAATTCTTTTTCCCAACTCAATAATTCATTCATAAAAATGCCATTATAACATAAGTGCTCCACAGGGCCTAACTATATTATTCCAAGACTACCAAACCAAGTTTACTACCAAGTTTAAAGGAGGCCTCCCTATAGATCTGTAGTGGGACTAAGTAGCTCCAGCACCTTCAAATCCCATACTATAATTTTAGGGAGCCAGGAGATAATTAAGTAATGTGAATGTTCCTTTCAACCTTCTTGTGTTTATGTGAGGTAGAATTTTTTAACTCTATGCAATTGTGACTTATTTCTGCAGAACCTCCAGACAAAGAGAAGTGTTGAGTGTACCAACCTGCTTACTAGGAGTCTGCAATGAGCCTCTCCACTCTCAACACAGAGAAAAAAATACAGCCTTAATTTGCATTATGTATTATCTTTGATGTAACACCTAGGGAAGATGTTATAGAAGGAAAAAAATAATATATTCAGAGAATTTGAGATGATGGGGTGTGTCCTTTTTGCTACTATTATTCACTATGTTCAGCATATGAGAGATGACTACGCAAAGCTAGTACAAGAGTATGCTAACTGAAGATGTAAGCAGATGCTTAGATCTCATAATAGAAAAACAGCCCTGAATACTGTTCAAAGACTTTTTTTTCTTCAACATAAAATTGAAAATCTTCTTAGTTAAATCTTTTTTCTTTTCTTCTCCCTTGCTTTGATGAAACTCTTGTATCACACTCCAGTTCTGTTGATTTCACCTTGATAGTCAGAAAGAAGAATGGGATTGTAGTGACTTTCACATTATGCTCTGGGTCATGATTTATCGTATAACTTGGTTTTTTACTTGGCTTCAGTAATTTGTTTTTGAGTTGCTTTTGTATGTGTGTGTTTGTGAGCTGCACTACAACAGCTATCACTGTTATCACAGTTATCACCTGTGCTAAAATGTCTTTAATTTTAAGATGCAGTGTTCTCATTCCAATATACTGCAGTGTCCATACATCACTATTTTCTTTTGTAAATCAATAGAAAAAAAGTTACAGTACAAAAAAAAAAATAATAATAATCTGAAATTTGTATTCTAAGATGTTTTTGGCAGAAATTTAATGGTCATGAGGGAAAAAGAATATTCAAATGCTAGGGACAGACAGTAATAACTTACATTCCAAAATATTACCTTTCATTCCATGTTTGCAATTGAAATAAAATGTTTGTCTGAATGCAACTCTGAAGTAAATAACATCTCTGTAAAATTTCATTTACTCAATTACAGGCATAGAATTTTCAAGGAAAAAAAAAAAAAAAAAAAACAGTATAAAACTTTTGCTAAAGTCTTCTACTTGAATGAACAATGGTTTGCATCTGAAGAAAATCACCTTTCCAGTACCAACAAGTTATGAAAAATAATGTGACTAGCAGAAAGAACTTTGATGGATAATTTGAAAGCTCCTGTGAAATCTTATCAATCTCTGTGACACGTTGTTTACTTTACCTAAGAGATGAAGCAGTCTGGGGAAAAAAAGAATAGATGAAATGGAAGATATGCAAATTTAAAAAGAATCCAAACTGACAAAGGTCTTCAAGAGTTGAGCAGGAAAGGAAGAAAAAAAAAAAAAAAAAAAGAAGCTGCTCTGGAATTCAGGAGAATATTCTTATTTGAAGAATATGTTAGAATAAAACAGAAAAGATGTTAACTAAAAGAAAATCATGAGGGAAGTGATATGCCAAAATCTTGAGGCATGATGATGATAATATCTGATTGAAATACCATAAAAAGAGAAGAGTGAGTATCAGACTTGTAAATAAACTCTAAAATAACAACAGGGAAGAATAAGAACAAATTAGGAAGCAGAGAAAATAGGCAGGTGTGTGCTCAAAAGTACTTTCATGAAAATCAACACAACAGCAATCAAATAAAACTGCTTATTTCTATTTTAAGGATTACAAAGTAGAGCCTCGAAGAATAAAATTCAAGTTGTCCACATACACACACACACAAAACAACCACATTCTTCTTGTTGAAAAATTTTTTATTTAAAAAGTCTCTAAGGTATATTTTGAAAGAAAATACTTGGATGTGTCACAGAAGTAAACTTTCTTCTAAGTGCTAATTGCTACAAAATAAGTTTCAATTTAGGGAAAAGGAACTCCAAAATTTGCCAGACCCAATGGTGAAGTCAAAACAGGAAAGACTCACAGAGAAGATTCTTTTGGTTGGGATAGGTATTCCAGTTGTTTTTGAAGAGTAAGAATATGTGGATGGAGAATGTCTTTCCTTCACTTGTCTCTGGTGATGGTCATTTTTTTAAATTGCAACAAGGGATAATTAAGTAAATAATTAAACAGGGCATGGTTATTTGATCAGGACTCTGGTCTGCTGGAAAACTGAGGGGAAAAGGCTAGCCTGAAATCAGAATGCACCAAGACCTAGAGCTGACAAAACAACCATGGAGACAGTCTCAAAAGCATACCTCCAGATGATGCAGGTGCTGCTTCCAGATCAGCCTGGGCTGGGCAGTGGTGAGGGGAGAGGTGCAAGGGGTGGGGAGAGCTCTGCCACCTTGGGGGCCCTGCAGGGGAAGGGGTGGGAGAAACAGAGAGGGGTGAGCAAAAAGGGAATAAAGGAGCACTTTGTGTTTGGAAGGGTACTGTCTGCACTCTTGTCTGGCCAAGCCCCGCACCTGTTCACCGCAGCCTGTCCTGTCATCTCACTGCATCCTCTCCTAACCAAACCTATGTATGCTATCACTGTGCTGCATGTGTTGGAGTGGCAGGGACTGGGTGCCAGCTCCTGGGGAAGAGAATGGATTGGGTGCCTGAGAGAGATGTCGGACTGGGAGTAGCAGGCAGCAGGGAGTATGGGCAGAGGGGCTGTGCTGTGCTGTAGGTGGTGGGTTTGCAAGTGCCAATGATGTCCCAGGGATGTTGCAGGTGGGCCTGCAGCAGGCCCCAGGGCAGGAGGGGTGGGCTGTGCCCTTCATGTGTGAGGTCCTGTGTGACGGGCTGATGCCAGCGACATCTGAGTTGAAGGCAGCTGTGGGACTATCTCTGCCTGTATCCTCTATGTTTGTGCAACTCTGTGTGCGTCTGTCACAGACAGGTGCCCAGCTTTGATGCTGGCTGAAGATGAGCAGTGAAAAGTGGCAGCCAGGTCTCCCCACTAGGGCACAACCACACATCCTGGCACCACTCTGGGCCCCACTGGGAAGGAGGGACCTGGGCTGGAACAGCTGGAGGAGCTGAGAAAAAATAGAAGGAGAAAGTTTCCAATGATTCTGTCCAGAATTCTTGGCACCACACTTGGTCTGAATTCCCTGGAAGTTCATCAAAGTTGATCATGATGATACTAACCGATTAAAATTTTTATGTGCCTCAATACTTACAGTTTGTGCCAAGACCAGAAGTTAAAAAAATAAAATATTAAATAAACTCAGAGATGAATTGTATTGGTATCAGTTGTAACTTAGCAGAGGCCAAATGTGTAGGAGATCTTCAAGGTAAACTCATGTTAATTCCATCTCCAGAAACAGCACAGGATTTGATGCCTACCCAAAGAGAAGTTATGGCAGTTCTGTTCCTCACATTACTTAATGATAAGCACAAAGATCCTCTCTTGCTCAGAGTGTATTGTTTACCTGCCTTGTGTCTGAGTTGCACATGACCCAAAATTGAAGAGGTCAGGGCTGAGGCATTGCTCTAGCTCCCTCTCTACTCAGGGTTCAAACGTAGTCTGCTGTCAGTCACAGATTGCACTGTACAACAAAGGTACTCTGCCCTGCTTATTGAGTCCAAATCACAAATGGAACCATGGTTCCTGATCCTCATCCCAAAGTCAGTGGAAAATTATTTTTCTCTGCAGTGTATTACAAGAGAAGAAAACGAATAAATAAATAAATAACTAAAATGACAAACAAGAAACAAAACAGAAAACATACACACACACACACACACAAAGATAGAAAGAAAGGTAAAAGGAAAATAAATAAAAGACAAAAAAAAAAAAAAAAAAAAAAAAAAAAAAAAAAAAAAGGAAAAATTAAAAAATACCAAAAGGAAAAGGATAGAAGGAAACAAAGCAGAAAAGGAAAAAGAGGGAAAAAAAATTAAAAGAAAAAAGCCCTCAAGAATACTGTGGGACTGTGACCTACCTAATTTTGCACATGCTGAACTACTAGCCCACTGTGAAGCCTACATGTCTTGTCTGTACTGCTTTCTGTCATTAACGCAAAAATGAAATAACCTGAGTAGAGTTATCAGAGAAAAGCTGATGAAAGTTTACCGAAATTCAAAAACATTGCAACAAACTTGGACCAGATGAATTCCACATGGATGAAGGTTTTTAACAAATTGCTGGATAACAGAAGAGAGTATCTCCTTTGTCCTGATTACTGCATTAATATGAAAGTATTCTCTCAATATAAAATGAAAAATAAGACCTCCTACAAAGAAAGAGGCAAGATGCTTTCTACCTTTTTTCCACATTATAATTCTAATTTAACTTTGTTCTTAGAAGTATTTTATGCTCATCTACATTTCCAACATACTACGTAGAGTAAAACAACAGCAGAAGAAGAAAAATAAAACAAACCAGTCATGCTTTAAATTAGTCTCTTTAACCACCAAAATGCAAGGATGAAGTAAATTAAAGCTTAACAATTTATTCACTTCTGATATTTTCATTGCTGGGAAAAGACCAGTAGGCGTAGAAGAAATGTTACTCAGAGTCCTCCCCTTTGCGTAGAAAAATGCAAGTCATAGTAAATAAATGTATGAAATTGTAATATTTTAACAATTTTTGTTGACCAGGAAAAAACAAATACTGTCTCTCTCTTCTTATCCGTAGGATGTCCTCACTCAAAATGTATGAGCAGCTTGCGAAGATTCTAAATGTATCTGTAATTTCTTGTCTTTCTAAGAAGGAATTTGATGCAGAAAGACATCTCCTTTTCTTAATTAGACATTCACATCATGTGTCTCTTTCTTTCTTCTTATACGCAGGAGCAATGAGAAATCCTCTGTATAATGCCTATTTACTAAAAACAAACAAACAAACAAACAAACAAAAAACAGAACCCAAGAAAAAGCAAAAAAACTTTGTAGTGGCTGACAATTTCAGTGAACATGACTGTTTTGAGATATATAACAGAGGTTGCCACATATAAAAAAAAGTAATGAAGAGCTAACTCTAACAGATTTTTTTTCCAAAGTTTATTTTTTTTCTTTCTTTGTTTCTTAAATTACTTTAGAACAATGTTGTAGGTGTACTGAGATTTCTTAGAGTAAAATAAACCATATTTTCTGGTACGATGAAGAGAAAAGGGGAACTAACAGTACTGCAAGTATTATTTTTACTTTTTCCAGGAACAGAAGACAGAAATGTGGCAGTTGAACAACTCCAAATTACCATCCTTTTACCCAACAGAAAGAAGAAAACATGTTGTTTATCCCTTTCTTCATTCTTTTTTTTTTTTTTAAATCTGCAACACTGTCTTTATTAAATCCTGTTAGTTTTTCTTCAGTAATATTACTTGCACAGAAAGAAAACTTGTGTTTTTTTTTTCTGACTTTCTCTTAAAACTTATTTGCTTCTTTGTCACCTAGATCTTAGTGTTTTTTAAAAAATTGTCCTCCTATAAAGATTACACCAAAGAAAAGAAATCAGCTTGTTTGATATCTCTCCTGCACTGCTGCTCTTTAGATACAAGCCTAATAAAAGTACACTGCAATAGTTCAATTGTCTAAAGTAAAGTAAAGGTAGAACAAACACTGCATATTAGCAGAAGCTAAGAGGAATTGAATTCAAGGTTTATTATCTTGCATTCTCTGCATTTGCTGCTTATGTTGATAGTGTGTCCACCGTAGCAGATTTTCGTTTAGACTGGTAATCTAAATTCAGGCTACAAATTTGCAGTGATTAGAGACACTGTGACAAAGCAGGGAGTTATCTAACAGAGAGCAGAACATGATGAATGATGAGGTGAAAAATACTAGACTGATACATCTTTGAGTTTGGTTTCAGGAAACGAGGGTGGCAACAATGCAATATCAAAAAGTTTGTGCCCAGTGGGTTTTATGAATGCTCACACAGAAACAGAAAGAATAGTGTATACAAGTTTGTCAATATGAGGCTGAAGGTGACCATTTCCTGCATTCATCACATCATTACCAATGATGAGATACGGTGTTACAACTACAAGCTGGAGTCAAAACAACAGTCCATGGAGTGGTACCATTTAAATTCCCCATGGAGAAAAAGTTCAAGACACAGCCCTCAGTGGGTAAAGTGACATGCAATTCTCTTTTGGGAAAGGAAAGGGGTGACCCTTCTGGATTTCCTGGAACCTGGACAAATCCTCAAATTCGACCACTATATTGTGGCACTGTCTAAGGTGAAGAATCAAATGTTCAGAGTCAAGCCAGAGAAGAAGACAACCTTTCTCTTGGAACACAGTAACACCAGGCCCCATACCAATTTGAAGACCATGAGGTACACTACTAGCTAACTACGGCACAGTCTGGATTTGACATCTTCTGACTTCCACCTGTTCAGGTTGATAGAAGACAAACTGCATGGGCAACATTTTCCCAGCAATTACACTGTCACTGCAGCTGTGAAACAATGGGTCTTGTATCTGTTGTAGTTTCCTTGCAAATACATAGGAGACATTACTTTCAGAGTGACTTATGTATTTCTTTTCAGTCTAACTTTTATAAAATAATTTTCCTCACAGAAAAGAAAAAAACAACAAAAACAAGAAAGCTTCTGAAATCAGATGAGTTTTGTGTGTTTGGGCAACTTCTTATTTCTCAGTGTTTCTATTTTTGTTACAGTTGGGTCAAAGACTGATCCTTGCTAATATCTGTTTAAACATAATGAAAGTACAACTCCTGTCCTGAAGTACTTTACATCATAGAAGTCTCACAAAGGCAGTAGATACAAAAAGAGGGTTGTAGAACACAGCTAGATCAAGTGCATTTACTTCTATTCCTGATAGAGGCTGCCAAAATCCTGTTTGTTCATCTCCAGTGACAGCTGCGAAAATAATTATTTAAGAAGATGTTTACAACACAGATTTGAGTAGGAAGTCCTAACCAGATTGATGAAATGTGTGCAGTGATTTGGAGAACTGCCACAGGAAGCTCCCACCCCTGCTGCATTCACCAGCAGCTAAGCTATCACCATGAAGGCTGCAAACTCTCACTGTAGTCCTCTCACAAAACATTGGCACAGTCGCAGAGCATTATCTGCTGATGTGAATGCAGGTACAAGGTGATTAAGGTATTTGCTTGCAATCAGAGCTCTAAATAATCTAATTGGCTTGCTACTGTGTGACTTACAGCTAAGTGGCAATGTCCACCCTTACTTCTCAGTCTTAAATTTAGAGATTACAATTATCAGAGTTTACAGAGCTCTTCTTCCCTTTGTGTTTTTGTTCCTGTTCTTGTTCTTGGTTTGGCTGTTAACTGCATGTATGGTTGTAACTGTAAACAAATGATTCAAGATGTGGTGTGACATGTATATCTTATATTCTTTAACCGGGTTTGGGCCTTTGGGTCTGTAAAGGTTTTGAAAAGTCTAAGCTCAAATTTTACATTAAGCGATTACTTCAGAACTTCTGCAGCACTTTAGTACTGTCATCCCCAGGATGCGCTGCAAGTTAATTTGAGAACCACGATTTCAACACTGTGGTTAGCTGAGCAGTGATCTCTGAATATGTCCTGCCACTTGATTCACAGAGATTTCTTCAGTTTGAATTGCACTGAGCACAATCGTTTAAGAAATAATGTAAATTTAATAAAGTAAAAAAAATATTTTAAATGCTTGAATAAATACTAGTAAACCAATAACAGGCCTGGACCACCTCATATCCCTTTTATTCACATCATCTGTAGACACGGGCAACATTGTACATTCCTGAGATTTTATATAAGTGTGGTTATTAAGTAAAATAAAAAAACTGTCACAGCAGGTAATACTGCTAACTCTTATCTAATCTGCTGCAATGGCAAATGATAGCAAACAGAGAGGAACAGAACTTCTCAAAACACCGGTGTCAGCGTATAGATTCTGTTTGTATTTATAAATAAGAATGTAAATATTACCCACTCTAATCCTTGATGTAAATTTCTAATTCACTTTGATTTAGAAATACATGTTATAGTGGAAGACTTGATACTAGCTTGCATGACATCTAAAAGCCCTAACAGTGATGAAAATTACTTGAAGTATTGTCATGATATATTCACTTGATTTGAGAATAAACTGGGAAAACAAGAAGGCATAATAGAGACATAAATCATTAGTGGTTCTAGCTGATACTGTAAAATAAAGTTGCAAAATAATTTAGTAAATATGAAAAGCTAAATCGGTCTAATCTGCAACTTAACTCTTAAAAATAAGACAAAACTGAACTAGCTTTATCTAGAGATTTTATCTAGAGTTTTTTTTCTGTGGAAACAACATTACCTTATCGTAAATAATTTAATTAAGACAGGTGAATATTTTTATTGTTATTGGGGCTTTTTTGTGGCCCTAAAAAAAGCATACAAAAGCACAGTGGCCCTGCCTGTGGCAGGTGGCTTGGGGATTCCTGATCCTTGAAGTCCCTTCCAACCTGGGCCATTTTGTGATTCTGTGATTCAGGAAAGAGACAACTTGTGCCTATAGTAAGCAATGATTTGCTATTTTGCACCATCTTTGCCATGGCACAGCAGCACAAATTGGATGAGAAGCCTGAAGGACAAGCAAAACCACTCTGTGATGTTTCTGACTCATTATGATAAAAAACTGAGATAGCATGTTTCACAGACAAACAGCTTATGCTATAGAACATACAGACTGCTGTCACTAGACCCAGAATAGTCTTTTGTATTTACAACAAACCACAGCAAATAAGTAAATGAGTAAGTAAATAAATAAATAAAATCCAGATACGTAAAATTAAATTATAACAGTATAGAATATATACATTAAAAAAAACAGGGTATTACTCATATTTTTCCTGTGAATGGTAACATTGTTTCTATTAAATATTTCTTCACGTATCTCCTCCGTTGAAACACCTTTTTTTTTTTTTTTTTTTTTTTTTCTCTTCTAGTTCCTTCTTCTAGGAGAAGGGGAAGGGGAAGGGAAAGGAAAGGGAAAGGGGAGGGCAGTAATCTGCCTTCTTGGCTGCCCAGGTGCAGTGCTGGCTTATACTGAGCTGCTGTCACCAGCGTCCCCAGACCCTTTTCTGCTGAGCTGCTCCCAAACACTCATTTGTCAGACTGTGCCTTTGTCTGATGCTGCTGTGTCCCAGGAGCAGAACCCGTCATTTTCCTTTGCTGAACTTCATGCTGTTGATGACTGTCCAGTGCTCCAGTGTATCTAGGTGCCTCTACATAGGCTCTAATTACTCTGTGGAGTTAACTGCACCTCTCATTTTAGAACAGGACTGGCCCTAGAACTGAGCCGTGAGAGACACTGTTAATAACTGGTTACCAGATGGACAAAGTGCCATTCAGTACAACCCACTGAGCTTTACTGTCGAACCAAGTTTTCCTCAGTATTTTGTTATGGTAAGAACTCTAATGATAAACATTATAATATTACTCAAATACAGTTTTTGTAAAAACAAAGATCCATAGAACTTTGAGTGAATAGCCATTTTGTGCACAATTTCAATGGCTTAAAAATAACAAAAAGAAAAGCAAAACATCTATACAATGACAGCAAAAGTAAATAAATAAATAGATAGATAAATTAAAAACCGACAACAAAACTAAGCTATATCAGAAAAAACAGCTACACAGCAAACATGGAGTTTTGAGAGGATGAAGCCCAACTGTTTTTCTGCTGGAAAACACCTGCAGATTTTTAGACACAAACAAACTACATTAAAAAAATAAAAGAAAAAAAAAGATTAAACATTTTTGTTGCCTTACCCCTAAAGAGTAAAATAGCGTCTGATTTTTAGTTCCCAATTGGTTAGTTACAAGCTGATATCAGAAAAAAAAAAAAAAAAAAAAAAAAAAAAAGGTATATTGTAACTTTTAAAAAAAGGGAAACTAATTTCCAACAAACAGAATCTGAAGAAACAAAAATTGCTTTAAAAAGGTAACAGGAATCCTAGGAAGAAGAATCCCTGTAAGCAAGCGGTGATAATGAAGCTAGTGAGAACTAAAAGTAATTAAACAAGTTGTAGTGAGAGAGCAGTTATTTCAGTGAAAAAAATTTCCTATAGTTAGACTGTTCTTCAGTTTCCAGATGCATATTATTGTGCTTTTTTGGTCACGGACATCACTTGATGCAGTATTTGACTTCTTGGCTTTCTGAGTCACTTGCATCTTCAAGGCTGAAGCCTTGAAGGGATCTTTAAATTTACCAGCTTCCATTAACAATGTTTTTGCTGTAAAGAGCAAGGCATCTGCCTAGGTGCAGAAAAAAGGTCAGAGAGAGAAAGAGATTGTAAAGGGCTTGGCACAGTAACTTTTACTGTGTTTACCAGTTCAGATTGAAAAGCATTGTTCAGAGGGATGTAAAAACTTCAAAAAGGAAATAGTTGGTTATAAAATGAAGTTATATGTTGGCCTGTGGCAGACAGTTCCCAGCTAAGGGGAATATATTAGTATGAGGTTGTGTAATGTAACAAATCACCATTATTTTATTTTTACAAAAGGAAGACTGAGGCACATCACTGTGGCTGTGATTTGTCCCTCCTAAATAGTGTCATTTTGACTTAACTGTTGAATGTCCTTGTATTTTTTGCTAGTGTCTAACATACAGTGACATGGCAATTTCCCTCCTGGTGAATCACAGAATCACAGAATGACAGAATTGTAGGGGTTGGAAGGGACCTCCAGAGATCATTGTGTCCAACCCCCCTGCCAAAGCAGGTTCCCTACAGCAGGTCACACAGGTCGGCATCCAGGCAGGTCTTGAACATCTCCAGAGAAGGAGACTCCAAACCCCCCTGGGCAGCCTGTTCCAGTGCTCCGTCACCTCACTGTAAAGAAGTTCTTGCGCACATTTGTGCAGAACTTCCTATGCTGCAGTTTCCAGCCATTTCCCCTTGTCATGTCTCCACTCACCACTGAAAAGAGTCCGGCCTCGCCATTCTGCCCCCCACACCTTAGATACTTATAGACCTGGATCAGGTCCCCTCTCAGTCTTCTTTTCTCAAGGCTGAACAGACCCAGTTCACTCAGCCTTTCCTCATAGGAGAGATGCTCCAGGCCCTTCACCATCTTTGTGGCCCTCTGCTGGACTCTTTCCAAGAGATCCCTGTCTTTTTGTACTGGGGAGCCCAGAACTGGACGCAGTACTCCAGATGAGGCCTCACCAGGGCAGAGTAGAGTGGAAGGATCACCTCCCTCGACCTGCTGGCCACGCTCTTTTTAATGCACCCCAGGATGCCATTGGCCCTCTTGGCCACAAGGGCACGCTGCTGGCTCATGGCCGACCTGTCCTCCACCAGGACACCCAGGTCCCTCTCTGCAGAGCTCCTCTCCAGCAGGTCATCCCCCAACCTGTACTGGTGCATGCAATTATTCCTCCCCAGATGCAAGACTCTACACTTGCTTTTGTTAAACCTCATCCGGTTTTTTTCTGCCCAGCTCTCCAGCCTATCCAAGTCTTGCTGAATGGCAGCACAGCCTTCAGGCATGTCAGCCAATCCTCCCAACTTGGTATCATCAGCAAACTTGCTGAGGGTGGCCATTATTCCCTCATCAAGGTCATTGATGAAGATGTTGAACAAGACAGGAACCAGCACCGACCCCTGAGGAGCACCACTGGTTACAGGCCTCCAGCCAGACTCTGCACCACCAACAACGACCCTCTGCACTCTGCCAGTCAGCCAGTTCTCAACCCACCTCACTGTCCACTCATCTATGCCACACTTCCTCAGCTTTGTTATAAGGATGCCATGGGAGACAGTATCAAATGCTGAAATCAAGGTAGACTACATCCACTGCTCTCCCCTCATCCAGCCAGCCAGTGACAACATCATAGAAGGCTACCAGATTGGTCAAACACGACCTCCCCCTGGTGAATCCATGCTGACTACTCTTGATAACCTCCTTTTCTTCCAGTTGTCTGGAGATGGCATCCAGCACCAGCTGTTCCATCACCTTTCCAGGGACAGAGGTGAGGCTGACTGGCCTATAATTGCCTGGATCTTCCTTCTTGTCCTTTCTGAAGATCGCAATGACATTGCCTGTCCTTCAGTCTTCAGGCACCTCCCCCATCCTCCAAGACCTCTCAAAGATGACAGAAAGTGGTTCAGCAATCACCTCTGCCAGCTCCTTCAACACCCGTGGATGCATCCCATTGGGTCCCATGGATTTGTGAACGTTGGTGTTGCCTAGGCGCTCTTGGACCACCTCTTTTCTGACTGAAGGGAGGTTTTCTATTCCTCAGATCCTCTCACTAACCTCCAGGGTCTCGGATTCCTGAGGGGGAGGTTTTTTGCTGAAGACAGAAGCAAAGAAGGCATTCAGTATCTCTGCCTTCTCAGCATCCCCCATTACCAGAACACCCCCATCACTTAGCAGCGGAGCCACATTCTCCCTAGTCTTCCTTTTACTGTTAACATACTTAAAAAGCCTTTTTTATCATCCTTTATCACCTTCTCCAGATTTAAATCCAGGCAGGCTTTAGCCTTCCTTGTCGCATCCCTGCAGACCCTGACAACACTCCTGTATTCTTCCCAAGTAGTCAGACCCTTTTTCCACATTTCATGGGCCTTCTTCTTTCCTTTGAGTTTGCGCACGAGCTCCTTGCTCATCCACACAGGTCTCCTGCCACCCTTTCCCGATTTCTTCCTCACAGGGACGCACCGATCCTGAGCTTGGAAGAAGAGCTGCTTAAATGGCGACCAGCTCTCACAGGCCCCCATACCTTCCAACATCCTAGCCCACAGGATAGCTCCAAGTAGGCCCCGGAAGAGATCGAAGTTGGCTCTCCTGAAGTCCAGGGTAGCAATCCTACTTTTTATTTTATTTCTTCCATTCAGGATCTTGAACTCCACCATCTTGTAGTCACTACAACCCAAGCTGCCCCCGACCTTTACTTCCCTGACAAGCCCTTCTCTATTAGTGAGAATAAGGTCCAGCAGTACCCCTCTCCTCGTCGATTCCTCAACCACCTGCACCAGGAAGTTGTCTTCAACACATTGCAGGAACCGTCTGGACCGCGCATGCCTGGCCACATTGCTTTTCCAGCAAATATCTGGATAATTGAAGTCCCCCATAAGCACCAGCGCCTGGGATCGTGACGCTGCTTCCAGTTGCTTGTGGAAGGCCTCATCAACCTCTTCCTCCTGATCAGGGGACCAGTAGCACACTCCCACAGCAGTGTCAGCCATACCAGCCTGCCCCTTGATTCTTACCCACAAGCTCTCCACTGCTACACTACTCTCCCCCAGGTGCAGTTCAATACATTCTAGCTGCTCTCTCACATAAAGAGCAACTCCACCACCCCTCCTCGCTGGCCGATCTTTCCTAAAAAGCACATAGCTCCCCATGACAACATTCCAGTCATGTGAGCTGTCCCACCACGTCTCCGTGATCGCAATGAGATCGTAGCCGTGCGACTGCACGCAGATCTCCAACTCTTCCTGTTTATTTCCCATACTGCACACATTAGTGTATAGACACTTCAGGGAAGCAGCATTGCCCTGCCACACTCCATCCCTTCAAACTCCACCCTCATCACTCATCAAGTTCTCTTTTGAACCTCGAACTACCTGCACAGCCTCAGCAGTCCTCATTTTGTCCCCTGCCAAGGATTGCATTCATTTGTGAAGTGAAACACATTCTACCTGAGACCATAATCTGAGGATAGAATGGCTTTCATAAACCCAGGTGACTTGCTCAGAATCAGTTCTATCTGTGAAGTGGTTATAGGAGAAATACTGTTTTATATGATATGTCTAATATTAAATAGGAAGTTTGTTTGAAGCAGTAGCTTCAAATACAAGTATTTCCTTCCAGTTTAAAGAGTATACGACTTAAACTGGAAAGTGCTTCTCAAATGATGTGATGCAAGCAATTGGAGACTTTCAAGGTGAAGCTGGATCAGACCCTGGGAAATCTTATCTAGCTGTGATGTCCCTGTTCATTGCAGAGGTTGGACTAGATGGCCTTCAGAGGTCCCTTCCAACTCTCAGGATTCTATCTAAGATTCTATGATTTCAAGAACAGATAACTGGTGAACTTGTGGTTTGTTTGGTACAATCAACTATCTGATACGGGCTTTGCAGAAAACAACTGACAGCTTTTGCATGAAAATCAGGTAACTTGTCATGATCCCCAGATACTTTGGCATTGTGGTTCTTTTTTTTTTTTTT
>NW_024884767.1:19140631-19141967 GCF_019232065.1 Centrocercus urophasianus
GTTCTTTTTTTTTTTTTTCTTTTTTTCTTTTTTTTTTTTTTAATGAAAAACTACAGAAAATTTATGAAATGCCCTAAAGAACATTCTCTTCATTGGGATGCTATGGACTGTCAGGAAAAAGCTACAGAGAACACTAAAATATGTCACTGAAATGTTATTCAAAGAAGATTTCACTTAGCATACCTCCAGACTGAAGATCACTGCTTAAGTATAAATTCTGCTTCCTGCGTACATGCCAGTGATTGAAAGATAACACTGAAAGAACGAAGCTGAATTGAGTTTCACTTCCAAAAGAAATTAAAGTGACTGCAAAGAAGTACCATGAGACCAAAACTCTGTTATGCAGATGGTTTGCAGTATTTCAGTCACTCGTGAGCACTCTCAGTAGCAATTACATGTCAATTTTGGTGTGAACTAACAGCTCTGCCCCTCGAAGCAATTTCTTCCTTGGGCTTATTCTTCAAATACTAATAAAAAGGTGAATACCCTTCCCTTCAGCGGTAGTCCCCTGAGCTGCCTTCTTAAATTCTGTGACATGTAAGGTAATGTTAATATCAGACAATTCCTTTAGAACCTAAAGTAACAACATAACCTATGTCCATATTCCAGGAGCACATATGAATTGAGCAGTCCAACTTTCAGCACGTAGATTTCACAGTATGGGAAAACACCTTAGCAGATGTCACATTTTTTTCTTACACATTATAAGACTTGCAGGTATGGCAAAAGAGGTGCCGACTCCTTCACTGGTGCAGAACAAAAGACCTTTATTCTAGGTGCTTACCACCTTTTATACCTGCTCAACAAAACAGTTTTCCCGCGCAACCAAGACTGGTTACATGCGGTACGCTCCTTGTGGGTCTGGCTCAAGTTATTGTTGAGCTTTACCACTCATTAGCAATATAACGACCCACATTTCCACAATTTAATCTTTGATGCTGACAGGGACCTCTGTAGTCATCTGGTCCAACCGTCCTGCTCCATTATAGCCACCTAGAGCAGGTTGCCAAGGATTGCATTCAGATGACTTCTGATGGATCCTGAAGTTTTAGGAATACTCACTTCTGTCTGACCCAACTCTACAAAATAATGTACACGGGAATTTTCTATAAGCATAATTTAAAAGTTAAAGTACTGCTGAGAATACTTCTTTTGTGTATCGAGGAGCATAGATTTTTAAAATTCATTATGTCTTTAATACTAATTGAAAAATAATCTTGTTATACATTTTTGTCAGATTCTATTTCTAGTGGAATGACCAGCCTTTGTTATTAGCATTAGTTAAGCCTCCTCACGCTCATTACTGGCTGTACAAAACAACCTGTGAGTGCAGCAT
>NW_024884767.1:19170885-19238064 GCF_019232065.1 Centrocercus urophasianus
GCGTAGGCTGGTGAATTACATACTTTGTTTATTGATAACAAATATCATTAAAAAGTTTTGGCAGTATGTTGAAGGAAACAAATAACTGATTAGTCTTGCTAAATCTAATCTCACAGAAACTCTGCACATTTTTCATGTATATAAATACCATATAAAATTGCTTGCGTCTATTCTACATGCTTAGTAAGTTTTTAACAACAAGATATTAAATGTGTTCATAAACAACTTGCATATACTTGCTACTGCGAGTATAATAACTCATGAGAAAAATTGATATGTCAGTGCACAACTTAGGTTAAAATAATGCTTTAATTCTGCTTCTAACTTTTGAAAAAAAAAATAGTGCTGGAGTACATGAAAAAGATATAGTAAAAGTTTAAATGTAGCTGAATGACTAAGTTAAATCGCTGAAATGTCTTATGAATAGGAAGACTGTCATAGTCCACATACGTGATTTGTAAATATTGGTAATTAAATACTGTCAAAATTCTAACACCTCATTCTGAAACATGGGCTTTTTGTTAAAATATTTTCTTGTACTCTCCCAAGAATGAGATCTAGTTTTCAAACAAACGTATTTCTTCATGTTGAAACAGAGGATGTTGCCAGGAAAAAATCAATAAATGGCTGATGTGGATATACAATTTCTTGCATAAAATTCTGGAAGGAATCAGTTATTGGCAAGAAATTACAAGAAACTGTGATGTTTCATTTACCATGGAAGTAACTAAGCTGTTCTGTAGTTTTTGGATTTTACTGAGTAAAAGTCTATTTCCCATTAGCTCTTCATACAAGTCCAGCCTTGAAGGTATCTTTTTAACGTATTAAACTGTTGATAGAAAGCAAATCTTCTTGCACACCTATAACAAGTCCTGCTTGTTTAGATAACGTTTAACATGTTTGTGAGGAGTATATACATGCTTACACTATGCACATGAAATACCCCTAAATTCAATATAAATAAACAAAACAAATATTAGTAAACTACTTAGAAAACTTTTTCTGTAACTATCATGGCCCAAACAATATGAAATATGTTTGCACAGGTATCTCTAATGTATTTTACCAGGTCAGTTTATAGAGTGGGTGAGAAGATTTATCTTATGCAACTCTCAGAGGACTCCGTGGACAAAATCCTGTCCAGTTTCATCTGCTGCATAAAACTGTCCTGAGATACACATGCAAACATATTTTGTATTGTTTAAACCATCATATTTGCAAATAGCTTTGCTAAAACTGCTAGCTTAGCACAAGGTTAAAACACTGTTTCACATTTCACTTCTGTGCTTTGTGAGAAATATTTTTTTTATTTTAAAGCATCTACCTGATAAATTCACTATGTGATCTAATTTCAGATGTTCTTTAAAGTTACTTGTATGAATTTACAAAGGCCAAAGGCCACTTAAAAATTCCCATTACCAAGTTGCAGACTGCTTAAGTTGTTTGTTGTGTTTTTTTTGTTTGTTTTTTGTTGGTGGTGCATTTGTTCGTTTTGGGGGGAGGGAGGTATTTGCTTCAATTCACAGCTCTGGCTATCCCCTATATCCATAATTTCCTAACACTGCATTGGCCTGTTAAGATCATAAATCTAAATAGTGCTTTATTTGAGTCAGTTTATACAAAAAGCTTAATGTTTCTTTCTTTTTTTGCTATCATTTTCCTCATAAATCATAGTGGTCTATGTAATTTTTTAAATATTTAAGCTGCTGTTCTCAAATAGAGTATCATTTGGACTCTTTTTCTTAGCTGGCAGTAAATTACTGCTAATGTATATTTACATTTTTTTTCCTCCAGTGTGTTTACTTCTTTGAATTAGACATTCTTAGACATTTGACATTCTTAATCAGTCGTTCAGTGCTAGGTGTTTTGCAACTCTTTCTAGCCACTTTTACATGTTCTTACTCTGATTAATTTGATATAATCTTCAAACTTTATTTTGCTTTTTATCCAGATAATTTTTGAAAATGAAGTATATTGTATTTAGTCTCATCTCTCATGTAGTTTGATGCAGCTCTTTCATAAGGAGATATTTAAACTTCACTCATTTCAGTGTTAAATACCACAGTTGAAATAATCTTACAATGAGGAATACATTTTTTTGTTTGTTTATGGTAAATTAAAAAAATGTATATTTTCAGGAAAAGTCACTTTCAACACCCAGGCCTTAACAAATCCTTCAGCAGGAAAATTAGATCTGTTTCAAACATTCTCTGCAAAACAGGCTTACCTCTGCAAAACCTATTCTGTCTGACCTACTGGCAGACTTACTTCCTCTGATTAATTAAGCTTATTAGCAAATGAAATTGCGCAGTCATTAAATCAATTCAGTGTGAAAGAAATTTCAAAGTGTAAAAGCATCAAAAAATCTATAGACCACCTGACTGACTTTTTTACTTCAAGGAATGAAATGAGCAACATGAACATAACAGTACTATGAGATTCTGACTGTCTTTTTTCCCGTATTGAAACTCATTTTCATGTGAAATGACATAAGAAAATCTATAACCAGTTGAGCAGTTTTGAAAGGTACACAATCATCGCTCTGTGTGAAGAACAGTAACCAAACAACACCCAGATTATTTGCAGTTCTAAAAAAACAAGGCTTTTAATTGCTCCTCAGAGCAATCACTATCACATGTCTCTACTTGCTCATTTCTCTCCCTTTTTTTCCTATGGATTATTACATAAATACAAATCTTTAGGAGCTGCTCAAGGATTTTTAACTATAAACAGCAGTATTTAATTAAATGAATGCAAGACTTTAAGAAAGCCAGGAGAGATTTTCCATCAAATACAATAAATGAATTGTTATTTATGGAACTTGTCACTATTACAAAAACAAAAAGGTAAACAACGACAACAACAACAGAACAAAACAAAAAACAAAAAACCCAAACACTAAAAATAATAAATTTCAGGACACACAATAAATTCTCTGCTTGCTAAAGTCTTATAATATCTAGAGTCTTTAACTGATATTTTTATCTTCTTCAAGATTGGCCGATTATTTTTTTTTAATTAATTTAAATCTTCCTATACTTTTAAAGACATCATTAATTGTTCTTATGAAGCATTAAAAAATCTTTAAATTTTATACTAAAACAATAGGAAACCATCAGCTTATAATTTCTGTCATTAATTCCCTTGGTCCTTAAATAATGTTTTGAAAAGGGAATATTTGGGTAATACAACATTCCTACTGGTATAACACAGTATATTTCTTTCCTTGTCTAGCATGTTGTAAGAGTAAGAAAATAAAGTATAATATTTAAGACCTAATGTTGATGACTTGCCAAAAATAGCATTAAATGTTTTAAAATTTTATTTTAGAATTACTTTTAAAATTAGTTCCTTAGAATAGGAGGAAAATGACTATACAATGTAATGTGCACCACTACACAGTATGTAGAATATAACTGTTCCACAATTATGTAGTGATTGTACATAATTTTATTAAAATCATATACAACATTTGCATTACATTCAGGTGTGGAGTTTGAGAATTTGTTTATTTAAACAAACAAAAAAAATTGTTTAATTTTTTAAAAATATTTTAATCAGTTATCAAAGAAGAAAGATAGAAAAATTGAATTCAAATGAGATACTAAAGTAAAGAAGCAGCTCCAGGCAAAAAGAAATATTGAAATAACTAATTTACTATTTTCTAAGATGATAAGTGTATTTGGATATATTCCAGCAGGATTCATGTTAGAAACTAGTCCCAAATACCCAGTCCTGCCCTTTACATTCAAAAATCTCTCAGTTGACATCTTGAGAGACTTCCACATGGCATTAGAGCCAATCTAGTCCAAGCTTTAAAAGTCTTGGTGAAAGGATCACCTAGAATTACATGTTGATTAAGGACGGAACAAACTGCTTGGGATCCTCTAGTCCAACCCTCTATTTCAAGCAGGGTGGCACAGAGCATTGCCCAGGATCATGTCCGGGCAGGCTTTGAGTATCTCCAAAGAAAAGAGGCTCCATAACCTCACTGGGCAGCTTGTTCTACTGCTCTGCCACACTCACAGTAAATAATTTTTCTCCCATGTGCAGATGAAACTGTGTTTCAGTTTGAGCCCAGTGCTTTTTGTTTTTTGCCAAACACTACAGAAAATAGACTGGCCCCATCCTGTTGATACCATCATTTAAGATATTCATACACATCAATAAGACAGCTCCAGTCTTCTCCAGACTGGACAGTTTCAGTTATCGCTTAACTTGCATTGTTTCTAGACATTAGTAACAAAGCACTATATGTTTTAGATTTTATTTGCTTATTTGATTTTATCACTATTTCACAGGAGCATGATTTCCAAATGTTGCACCTTCATATCATATTCTGTGTCTTCTTAGTATTAAGGAAAAAAAATCAGACTTAAAATGCTACTCTTCCTTTAAAATACAATGATTTAATGGTATCCCTCCTGGAAGTGTTCATCTGGAAAAGAATCTGGTCTTGAAGTTATGTCTCAAAATGCAGAGGTCATCACAAAATAAGCGTTGACTCATATATCAGAAAATATCTCATCCAATCTATATTTTTTATCTCTGCCCAGTATCGGATGGCTGGAGAGATGACAAGAACTACGATCTCCCATATCCAACATTTGGCTAAAGCTTACTCTCCTAACATATTAAAAATGATTAACTAATGAATGCATGAAGTCAAGATGCTATTCAGTTAATATTAACATTTTGTTTTAATTTGAAAATAAATAAGGCCATTAACTGTAGTGTAAATATATATATATATATTATATTATTTTTTGTTATTTTTCTGTCTTAGTTTTCTCTCAACTTTTGTTTTCTACTTTTTTATTTTTCCAGTTCTCTCTCTCATTCCACTGAGAATGGAGGAGTGAGCAAATGACTGCGTGGTGTTGAGATTCCTGCTGGGCTAAACCCAACACCTTCAAACAGAATATTTTATCAAGGTGTAATTTAAAAGAACGCCTATATGTGTTGCCAACATCAGGCATAAATTATCTAACACTGAATTTTATCTTACCAGCAATTAATCAAGCTATAAACTACTTTGGGGTTCCTACAAAGTTTAGTCAAGTCCATGTGATGTATTGATCAAATTAACATCGTTAGTACGCACTGTGTATATATATATGTGCTCTTTTTCAGGCAGAAAATAATCCAGTATATGCTGTGATAATACTTGTCAAATAGAAACCTTATTTTTCTCTGGCATAAAACAACTGGTTAACATTTATTCTACCTTTACAAAGGAAGATAAGTAGAGCATCATTTTTTCATGTAATTGAACTCACAAAATTACAAGTACACATGTTCAGTCAAAATAATATCAAGTAGAGAAATACATTAGGTAAGAAGCTGCCAGTCATGAATCACAATCTGTGAACCACAATAGTGATACTAAGGTAAGGATGGCAGAACTGAGAACCACAATGTTGAGACTAAGAAATGTAAGACTAAGGAAGGCAGAAATTATAATATTTCAATTATTATTGAAAAATAATTATTTCAAATGTCAATAATAATTGAAAAATATTCTCTCCAATATTTCAATTGTTGGAGAGGCTACCTCAGACATCCAAATTGAAGTTGGCCTGTACCTCTTCCTGTCTATGCTGGAATCATTTTGTCATCACTTAATAACCACCGTCAGCCCAGTTAACCTTATTCTAAATTTAAGTAAGGAAACTAATTTCAATTATATGACCCTCTGTGAATCTCTCTTCTAGCCATTCTTCTGTGACAGAATCACAGCAGCCCCATCTGATATCATACTTTATTTTATTTTCATGCATTTTGTTCCAGAGCTTTCTCTAAATTAGAGTGAACTAAAAGTGTTTCAGGTATTCTTCGTATCTTTTAGTTTATCTCTTGGGAAGATGACTAGAGTGATTATAAAACACTATTGGAAATGGCACAAATGGTAATAGCTACAATATGCATAAATAGCATGGATTCTAGCAGCCAGTTTGTAAAAAAAATACAATCTGATGATTTTAAACTCTGAAAAATACTTGTTCAAAAAAGAAAAAAAAAAATCTAAGAAATATCACTTAGGATGAGAAACTTGTTCCTTGTTCCCAAGGGAAAAAAAAATATATATATATATATATATATACATATATATATATATATATCTTTTGAACACTATGATCATTCTCAATTTAATTCACATAGTTCAAGACTACTAATTAATAGGATTATAATATCCATTCTAATGTCCATAAAGTAGAATAGATTCTGCAATAATCCATACAATTCTTGAGAGAAAAATATAGAAATCCTATGATCTGCTTGTTGCACATGTCCAGCCTTTGGCTTTCGTAGTCTGCATTTAGTGAACAGGAATTGTCTTGGGCTGCATATACACAGGATTTTCTGAAAGCAAAGCCTCTTATTTATTTCTGTGGCACCTACAACTCATACAAACACAATAGCAAATTTTGATAGAGCAAATTTCAGCTACAAAACAATATTTATCAACATAATAACCACCATTATCTATGCATTTTTGCTAGCTATCAACAAGAGCTTGCATAGTGTGCTCTTAAAAATCTGCATCAGTAGAGATGACTCACTGTTCCATGGATGATATTGTTGCTGAAATTCACCACTCATCACTTCACTGTGTTCAGATCCACTGTTTGGTCACAGAAATATTCAGAAAGTGTCAGTTAATGTCAGTGAGTACCTTTGTTTCCTCATGGAAAAATTCAATGACAATCCTTTATTTTATATGAGCTTTTATATCAGACAACATTCAGTTAAACTGTTTCTCTGCTGCCATCTGTCACATAGCAACAAAATGCAATGGAATATTGATAGGAACATTCAACCTCTACTGCCATACCACCAGGATCTGTTTCTGACAGAGCAGGACGTCATAAAATAGGAAGTGTTTCTTTCAGAGCAACCCTCTAAAATATATAATTTAGTAAATAAACGTAAGTAAAATACATTTTAATACTTTTAAGAAATAAAAACATAAAAACAGAAAAAAGAAAATACACACCCCCCCTGTTGTCGTCATCGTCGTCCCCCCCAGAACTATTGGGATATTTGACTTTGTTTTTGTGAAACCAGTGCATCAGCCTGGTTCAATGGCAGTGGTACCCATTCTTAGTGAGTTCTCAAAAGCCTCTTACCAGAGATTTTTGGTGAACTTTTACTCTTCCTGTGCTTCATCCTTGAAAACTGTTGTTCACAAATCTGCATACTGCCGAAAAGCCATGGCATGAATAAGGTGGGATTGTGAAGGAAGAGGTGTTTTCCTCTGCTAAGATGGAGCTCATAAAAGTCCAGTAGAGAGACACACTTAGACTAGTGGGTTGAATACTGATTGCAACTCTACATATTCCATTTAAAAATCTGGTGTTCATGTGTTTAAGTTGACAGAAAATGGAGCCTCAAATATAATTTGATATATATTGATATAATTATAATATAAATTGATAATTTTTTATATATTGATATAATTATAATATAAATTGATAATTTTTTTGCAATCTTAAAATGTATTCTCAACGTTGTAGAATCATAGGATCATAGAATCACAGAATGGCTTCTGTTCAAGAGGATCTTAAAGAACATCTAGATCCAATGCCCTGCTATGGGCAGAATTACCACTCACCAGATCAGGCTTAGGGCTCCATGCAAACTGGCTTCAAACAGCTGCAGAGACAGGGCATCCACAAACTCTCTGGTCAGCATATTCCAGCACCCCGCTGCTCGGAGTAAAAATGTTCTTCCTAACATTTAAATTAAATTTCTCATGTTTTGGTTTAAAGTCATTCCCCCTTGTCCTGTCACTATCAGACTGTGTAAGAAGTCAGTCCCCCTCTGGCTTGTAAATTCCTTTCAAGTATGGGAATGTTGCAGTGATTATCCCTGGAGCCTTCCCCATATTGAAGAAGTCCTACCCCCTCAGTGTGTCTTCATAGGAGACGTGCTCCAGCCTTCTGCTAATCTTTGTGTCCCTCTTCTGGATCCCTCCAATAGCTCCAAAGTTCCTTTATCACAACAGAAAGCACAGTAGCATATTTTTTGCTGTTCCTAGGACTCCATGTATCGAAATCTGTAAACTTATTTGCTATAACTTAAGCTGGCAATGCACTGCGCCCTGTGCCCTGGTGTCAGGCCCAATTGGGGCTGCTCCAAACAGAACACAGTTATTCAATTTGTGCTGAGTGATGATCGTGCACCGGGGCAAAGCTGAGCCACTTGGGTGGGTAAAATCACCATGCTTATAGTGAGGGGCATGGGGTAGCCACAGAGAGAGTTGTGCAGGGCAAGAGGTTGGACATAGCTGTTCTTTGTTAACAAAATTCAATAGATTTTGTCTAACTCTGGCATGCGGAAAAATACTGTTTGTGGTAAAAGCTTAATGCAATAACAATACAGACAGACACTATCAAAACATACCTTCTTTTCTATATCAAGATATATTTCAGTGAGAATGAAAACGATATTAATCCATGTCTTCAGAGAAATATTTCTTTTTCAGCAAAAAGTCTGGAGGTAATAACAGTTTTAAAATTATTGAAATTTACTTCTGTTACATTATAAGGATTTTGATTGGTCTTTTTCAAATTGTGATGTTTTTATATAGATTCTGCTTTCTATTTGGTGTTTCTGTTTTTCTGCGGTGAACTTGTGCACTTTTTTAAATGTACAAGTATATCATGGGAGCAGTATGCCATTCTGAAAATTGCATGTTTATCTCTTTCTCTTCCCGTTTTTGGTTAATCATTAGATGTCTAAATTGTTCCATGGGGGATTTTGCTCATCATCATCTATTAAAAATCTACTCCACTATTCCAGAATATCATTGATTGATAACCTAGAAGTTCCTAAAGTGGGAGCTTACATCTCATGAGCTGTACAGTAAACCTTGAATATTGACGAAGCAACTACTTCCACTGGCCTTCAGACTTTTTATTAACTTTCAGGACATAAGAAATGGGGTTTTTAATTACCTTTTTTCTTTTTTTTTTTTAAATTCACACAATCAAAAGAAATAATGTTCCCTTTAAATGTAAATTTAATAAAAGTAAACATACATCTGTAAAAAACAAGCCAGTTTCTATGGCAACTACTTCTGACTATCCACTAAGGCACACAAAAAAGGGAAGTTACAACTACACAAATTATAGAAGATGTTTTAATACATTAAAGGGTGAATTTTATTTAGTATGACATTGCAGAGGAAGTCATTCAAGCGTACACTCTTCTTTAAGTTATATAAAACAATAGATAAAAGTAGGACAGAATGATATTTTTGGCCATGCTATAAATTCTAAGCAATCCTTCACTTTTATTTAACCTTTTTTTTTTTTTTTCTTTTTTTTTTGTAAATATATATAAGTTTTGATTTTCATAAGCTTTCTAAATATCTCTTGTCTAGAATCTCAAGAATCTTCTGCTTAGCTGAAGTCTAGTCTTTCCTAAATAGTATTTATTCTCAGAAGAAAGCAATGGCATAGAAGTGACAAAGCAAGGGAAACAAAGACTGCAGAGTAGAGTCCTATATGAATTTATGTTCCTGTCTTGATACTTAATTGTTTAGTATTGAGAATGAGTAATAAGTAGTATTCGTACTTAACAGATTCTAAGAATTTACCCAAATTTCTCATAATTTCTGCCGATTTTATTAATTGCGCTCTGCAATTAAGTAATTAATCCCTAGAAAACTAGACAAATCACCTAATCTGAGGGCAGAGAAAACAAATGTGAATAAAGCAAGCCTTCTTTTTAGACAAATGTAGTCAAAGTCCTAAACAAGTCCAAAGCTACAATCATGTCATATTTTCTAAAATGCCATCAAACATTAACACATTCATTATGTGAGCAACGACATTTGCATTTGTGCCCTAATGAAAATTCCAATTATGGAACCATTCAAACCTAACTGAAACAAATTATGGTAAAAAATAATGTAATGATATTGATAATGATATATATGAAGGATTGACATGCAGTTATCATATTTGGTATAATTACTGTTACATATTGCACTGTTCATCAGAAACTCTCAAAGAATTTTACAAACTTTAATTACATGTTGCAACATGTACATGAGATTAAATAACATACAATCAAATTCCTCAATTTCACAGAAGACAAACTAACTTACTCAACAATTTGACAGCAAACGTATTAGTCCTACTACAGTTCTGCCTCATCTGCAGAAGGAACTTTACACTATCTGCGTCTAGAATGTCGTGTCAACACACAGTGTTGCTTTGGCATGATTTTTAGAATGCACTGTACCAAAGTATGCTTGTCTGTTAAGAGTATTACAGCAATAACTACAGAAATTTCTACTGATAAATAGTTTTTCATTTTTTGAATTTTGAAAGATCGCTACAGTAATTAGTAGTAAGCATTTTGGGAAATACATTAGTTCTGGATTAGAAAAAATGTGGATAAGTAAGAGTGTATTTGTGACTGCAGGAATTCTTGGCCTCACAATTCCTTTTGTGATCACTCTGAATACTTTATCCCTATTGAAGTGTAGGACTGAATCTTTGGTGTAGTTGCTGAATTTCAATTATTCTTCAACATGTTTTGGGCTAGAAGAGGAACTGAGAAGAAAAATGATTCATTTACAGGTTTGATGTACCTATGAATTTCTGTTGTTCAGATAGGAAAATTTCAGTGAAATTTCTCACTTTAATCCACTTCAAAGAACACTTTGAACTGCATGTCCAAATTCTTTTACTTTTAGTCCTGGAACCAAGGATCTAGCCTTTTCCCATCAGTCCTATGCTCACTAGCATTTCTTAGCAATAAAAAACAAGCAGGACAATTAACCTCATTGAGGAAACAGAATGAAATATTGCAGGGCTAAAGGCTTTGTCTCAACAATGATGATACAAGCTCTACTGTAGTTTTCCAAAGTTCTCACATTATTTATTCTGTATCTAAAAATGAATGTAAACCAAATATAAAAAACACTGAATCAAAATTGCTAAAAATTAAACTTACTTTTTTTTTAATGTATCAAGTTGCAGAGTATGTCACTTCTATGATGGAATTCCCAATAGAATGAGTGTAATATTCTCAGTGCAAAAACTGTCTGCAACTAGCTGTTGCAAGCCTAGAAATGTATTGATAGCAATGGTCAATACCATTACATTCTGTTTTATTTAGCTTGCAAATCACAGTTGGTGCAGAAAATAAATAAATAAATAAATAAATAAAAGAACTGTAGCATTTTTATCAATCTGAAAACTTGATTGAATAATTGAATACACATTACTAAATTCAAATGAACAGAAAGTTTTTATGGAAAGGTTTGATTTTCTTCTCTACATTTTGTCTGTATGTTTAGGAAAAAGAAAAATGGCTGCATTCATTAAAAAAAAAAAAAAAAAAAAAAGTTTTTTATTGAAATACTAAAAAGTAACTTTGCTATTCAAAAGAGAAATAAGATGGAATATTATCTTCCGTGTATGGTGTAAATCAAAGTAAATTATGGAAATCTTAATGTTTTTTAGCTGATTTTTTCTTGCTCACAGTTTCTTTTTCATTTTATTTTATATATTTAGCTAAACACAAGTTACTTTGGAAATATATCTAAATCTATCTTTGTGTAAACCTATCTTAAAGAACTCAAGATAGAATATTAGACAAATAAATAAACAAAATTTGTAATGATAATTTTAAAATAAGTAAAATGTTTTGATCTTCAGCATTTATTTTTGTCCAGTTTTCATTCCTGCTTATCTGTGCTTAGACTACAGAATAAATGCGTTTAAAGTCCAACTACAGAATTTTTAAAGTTTGAACTGGTCATAGCGGTGAGAACAATGATCTAAATTTTCATAGCTAGACAACACATTTTAATTTTGTTGTATGAAATAATAATTAAGAAATTTAAAACATCACAGCTCAGGAAAAAAAAAATTATGATTTCACATTGCTGGATTTTGAAAGGACCACAGATTTAGACTATAATCAGAAAATTCATTCTCTTTTTATTTGGCATTAAATTAGGAAAAAAAAAAAAAAAAAAAAAAAAAAAAAAAGGACATGTTTTCTTGTAAAGAATTCATAAATATAAACTTCTGCAATATGAATGTGTATCTTTCTAAACTGAAAGAATGCAATTCTCCAGTGTATTTTTTATGTCTGTTTATTTGCCAGACAAAGTTTGAGAAGCATCAGCAGGACGTTATCACTGCAAAAAACAGTAGTATGTAAGGTCAAAACAATTGTAATGCGAAAATTTGTGAGAAGCTGTGGATACGTTTACCTTACATTTTGAAATGATCCACAAAATCGTTTCAATTTCAAGCTACCTACACTCTATCCTCTTTATGTATTTTAGACCATCTGGTTTCCTGATAAGGTTAGCAGTGTTTTCTCGGTAGTCTTAGAATAGGATTCAGGGCACTGAACCTCCAGCATTGAAGGATTTCAGGACTCTGGGATGCCTGCTCAGACTTACTCACAGGATATTCAAGACCTGAGATTTCTTTATCGCCTTTGTTCTTCCTCTGTGTATTTCAGTGGAATGAAGAACTATGAATATCTTAGCTAACTCTTTTTGAACTCAGTAGCATTTCCTTTATGGGACATCTGGTTTTTTGAAAGCTTCTATTGAAAGCTTTGAAAAAGAAGTCTGAAGTTTAGAGATCTAATATATAATAAATCTAAACAATTCATAGAGTATAAACAAAACAGAAAGTATGAAAACAATCAATTACTGGTTAAATCCACAAATGTTTCAGAATCACATTTCCAAGATTTAGATATCTCTGCCATAATTGGCTCATATGTTTTTAAGGCAGAAAAGTGGCTTCCATTAGATATCTCAGTGAGCTTTGACCATGGTGGAGAAGAGTATTTTGTAGTTTACATATCTCTAGCCTTTCAGGTTCATGAATTTTATGGTTCTGATGCTTCACAGCTTAATCTCTAAACATTAAACATAGACAGAACTGATTTTTCAGAGCAGAATGATAGGATGGATATCACTTGCACAAAACATATAATCTGAAACAAGTGTTAGAATATGGAGGAGCAACATGTGCAACTGCATGTGTGATCTGTGAATTCCTCACAGCACATGATATGTAAAAGATAGTTAAAGTGAATATGAAGCCTTCTCTTTTTTTAGACTCTACAATACTGTTATCACTGACATAGGCAGTGGGATTGAGAACATGCTTAGCAAGTTTGATGATGACACCAGGCTGAGTGGTGCAGTTGACACAAGAAAACAGAGGGATGTCATCCAGAGGGATCTGGAAAGGCTTGAAAATAGGGCCCATGAGAACCTAATAAAATTCAGCAAGGCCAAGTGTAAGGTGTTGCACTCTATTCTGGACAATCCCAATACAGACATATCCAAATTAAACTGAACTGTGCTCTAAACACTTGTAAGATGGGCATTTGCATTGTAAATTCACCTTTTTCACAAGATTGTTTTCTTGTTCAACCACTCTCTGGGTCTGGCCTCCCAGCCAGTTTTTAGCTTATTGAAGAGTACCTCTATCTAGACCATGCAGTGCCACCTTCTCCAGGAGAATCCTATGGAAGACAGAGTGAAATGTTGTACTAAAGACTAGATATACTATATCCACAGCCTTTCTCTCATCCACAAGGCACATGGCCTGTACCTGTTCCTGTATTCTTAATACTTCCTTCTTGTGGAGTGTCCAGCCCTCCTGGACCATTTTTCCCTTAAGGACTGACTCACAAGGGATCCTCCCAAATAACATCCTAAACAGTTTGAAGTCTAATCTCCAAAAGTCCAAGGTAGCAGTTTTCCTGACTTCACCAAGTGTCTACAACTCTATCATTTTGTGGTCACTCTGCTGAAGACAGCTTCTGAACACCACATCTCCCACCTCTTCTCTGTTTGTAAACACCATGTCTAGAGGGATACTTCTTCCAGTAGGCTCTCTTACCAGAAGAAACCTCCTAGATTGCTTCCTCTTTGCTGTATTGTCTTTCCAGGAGATATCAGGTAAATTGAAATCCCCTGACAGTACAAGGACTAGTGATTGCATGCCTTCTGCCAATTGCTTTTAGACTGCTTTATTTGGTTCTTCATCCTTGTTTAGTGGTGTGTAATAGATTCCCACAAGGATATCAGTATTATAGGCCTTTCCCCTAATACTTAGCCGTCAGGACTCAACCTTATCATTTCCTGCTTTGAGCTCAAGAGAATGAAAATACTTCCTAAAATACACACATCCCAGTGTCCCCCCTTACTTGACTACTTCTGAAGTGCTCTACTGCAGATCTCCAGTCATGGGAATGATCCCGCCATGATCCCATGGTGATGATTAAGTCATAGTTTTCCTGCTCTACAATGGCTTTGAACTCCACCTGTTTGCTGCTCATACTGTGCATGCTGGTTTAGAGGCACTTCAGCTGAGATAATGGTCTCACGCCCCACCCCAGACATGTTTCAAATGAGAGAGGGCTACATCGTGCCAAAGACAAAAGAAAATCTTGAATATGTTAATGATTATTTTAAAAATTATTCTCTTATTTTGTTTGTTTGTTTTGTTTTGTTTATTTTTAGTTATTCAGTTACAAGACTCAGGGATGCACATATCCAAGTAATGCAGCACAATGACATTATGAGGGAGACATTTATCTGCTAATTAGATATGGCCCATCACCAGCCAAAGCATAGTTAAATGTAATCATTTAAAAGCTTCTTGCATTATAAATAAGTTATTAAAATGTATAACAGAAAGAACATTTATATAATTAACAGTTATGGTTTGTATTCACTTACAAAGATGATTCACATTTTTAAACAAAGAATGAAACTGAACGTTTTTGGTAGCTTTTTTTTGAGTTGGTTGGAATTGTAGTTCTTGCTTTTTGTTGTTTTGTTTATCCCAGGGGTTTAAAGTGTCCATATTGATTTTTATGGACTTATGATTTTTTATTTTCTATTAATGTTGAGGATAAAGTGATGCTTTTTTGATACCAAGTATCATTATTAAACCTTTCCAACCTACACTTTTCTACTTTTGTTTTCTTCTTTCTAAAAAATACTCTAATTTTCTGAGAATTCATAGAAAATAAAGAGTAACTCACACATGTGACATGTATGCAAATGTATCCAGATTAACACTTAAATGAGAAGAAACTTTTCATTAACACTTGAATGAAAACATTTTTCCAAAGGCTTCCAAATCTGTATGAAGGATGTGCCATAAGTAATGCCTCCTACTTTATTATGTGGCCTTCAACACCAAAGGCAGTTGGTGGTGTGGCAGTAGAAAATGAAGCTTCCTACAAATATTGTTACATTTTGTTGCTCTGCAACAGGTGACAGCAGAAGAGCTGTCTGAAATGGAAGTGCATATGAAGGAAACGTGTGTCACTGAATGCTTCCATGCAGAAAAAACTGCTCTCGTTGACATTCATTGGTGCTTGCTGAAGCTTTACAGAGACCAAACAGTGGGTATGAGGTAGTGGATGGTGCATTTCAGCTTGAGCGTCGTTTTAGCAGCTGTGAAACTGTGGGTCACCTCTGCTTGTGTTGTTATCATTTCACAAATAATGTTGTAAGATTGTTCAGACCTTTTGGCGAAGTTTAGTTTTTGTCTCAGCTTGATATCTCACAACAAGGGAAGTGGGGAGGAGGAGTGTGGAAGCAAACAAACAAACAAAACAGTACAACAAAAAACAGGCCATTATTAGTGAAACGCTCTCAAAGCAACAGAGGGAAGAATGAAAATTACTTATTGATGGACTGCTTTTTTTCTGGCTTTATTTTCTTTGAATTTTTTTTTTATTTTATTTTATTTTTTTTTTTTTTTTTTTTGTAAATCTTTGTATTGAAGTGCTGGTTCAGCAAGGACAAAAGTGGAAAACAGAGACTGACTACTGTTGACATTATGATTTTCTGTTACTAAAGGGAATTTTCTATCAGTCCCACAATCACAGTGAAAGTAAAGATTCTTTCTAATAGTGAGTTTCAGTGTAGGCATGGTTCTGCCATACTTCTGCCCTCTGTCAAGATTCTTCCTCCCTTACTCCCTGTGCTCAGTGATGAATCAGCTCTCGCTCAAAGAAACAGTGGATTGATATGAACAAAGACTTCCTACAGAGATGTGCAGAATTTGGAAAAGCAGATTTGGAGCCAAATTCTCCCATAGTAAAATAAAGGAAGAAAGTCGAGTAAACGAAACAGGGTTTTGAGCATATTATTCTAGCTTCTTCTTTAAAGAAGATTAAGACTTTTCATTTGTACCGTAGCAACCACAGTGTGATGAAACAGTGTTCATATAATAATTTGGCAGAAACACATTAGAGGCCTGTGGGTGCTGTAGTGTTTATCATGTTAGAAATACTTAGCTCTGCCTATGCTGTATTGTACTTTACAGGCAAGCTTTATACTGCAAGTGCTGATTGCAAAGGATGTGTCTAAATACAGAACAGTTAACTCCTGAGTGGGGCCCAGCAATAAAGATCTCAAAAGAAAACATTTTTCTTGCAGAAACAAAATACTGCAAGAATAAAAATAATCCATGGGAGTATTTTCTGACTGCCTCTAGATGTGGTGCAACATTTAACTCCCACTAAGAAGCTTGAAGTCTAGTGGGGAAACTCTCCTGAATAGGTCCTCCATCATGTGGATCAGGTCATTGCCTTTGGTGCTTTCCAGAACTTCTTTGAATTGTCTGCTGTGTTGCCCCTCCAAAAGCTATGAAGGTGATTGAAAGGAGATATGAGAACTGGACATTCTGTGTGCCTTTAGAGGGCCTAATCCATTTGCTTTTATTAATCAGTTGGTCTGTAGCAGACATTCACTGCAGTATCAATGATACTGGTCTGCTCATAAATTCTTACCCATGGGAATTCAGTTGGCTTGTCATTCACACAGAGCTTCATGCATACCCACTTTTTCTCACAGAAAGGGGAACTTGGCTGTCTGATCTTCTGGGTCTCCTTTTCCTGCTTTCAGTTGTTTTCAGTCGTTTCATTTTCTTCCTGTTTTGTTTAATTTATGATTAAAAGGCATAATGGGCAAATTCAGTCTGAAAATCAGGACATTTTGATTGAAAGGAAGTAGTCTACTTGAACTCTGATACTTGTTTACAACATTAAACTCCATCCTACTATCATGATAGTGAAGCATTGCATCTTTTAAGTATAAGCAAGCCCATAAAATTCAAAATTATTGCCTAAATTCTTAAAGTGTGTGGCTCGTGGTTTTATAACTAATGAAATATACAGTCTGTATTCCTGGAAACCTTTAGCACACCAGCACACTGCACACAAAGGTCAGTGTTAGCTATGTGATAGGACAGGTTCACGTCCACGTGTCTAGGAAGCCCAGAGGCATGAGGCAAGCTGAAGAAACGCAATGACCATGAGCATCAATCCTGTGGACTGAGGACACCTGATACCTCAGTGACATGGGGGCAGTGCCCAGAGATGCTTTATGAAACTGCTAGCAATATTGCTCCGTGATGTTTTGAGTAAGTTCTTCTTCTCAGGTATTTTCTCACTCGACACTGAAGTGAATAGAGATTGCTTTCAGGAGAGAGTGTTGAATTCAACAAAAATAACAAGAAATTTACTATTTTTAATAGATTATCAGGATTTATTTTTTTTCCAAAATAAATACTGTATTTCAAAAGACACTGAAAATTTAAAGCAGTGAAGTTTCAGCAGTAAAAAAAAATGGTTTTTGTTTTGAAATTATGATATTCTAAGCTGAAAGGCCATATGGTACCTCATCTTATAAATGAGGCAAAGATTTGGAATGCAGTATGGCATTAAATAAAGATTTTATCAAATTGGATACATGGTAGAAGATAAGATTAAAATTGCACTGCTGCTTTTTTTGTCTTGCAACATGTGCATCTTTCACAACAATAGCCCTTTTTGGAATAAGAATTAATCAATGTTTCTCTATTTCTTTCTTCTTCTTGACTTCTTATTATTAATTGTATTTCTTGATTCATATCAGCATATATTCATTTCCTCGAGACCACTGACCATTTATTTATTCTTTTCTCTTATATATATATATATTTTATATTTTGCTGGTTAGATCAAAAACTAAACATTTTGAAATTCCTTAAAAGCAATGTCAAAAGGTGTGAAAGTTGCAAAAGCATGAAAGTTGTGCTAAGAAAATGTACAGTGGTGTCCAGAAGAACATTCAGACAAATGCCCAGAAAAACTACACTCCATATTCATAAGTGCTTTGTGCTACTATCAGACTCCATACATGCTACCACAACAAGCCAAATGCTTTTCATTTGGGCCAGCAATATTTGAAAACATGCTTACTTCTTCAGAGGAATCCTTGCAGTATTAGAATACTATGTTTCTTCATTTCTGGATCATTTAATATACAGTTTTTATAGTAAAAGGCCAAAGATGGCATTCAGTACCTAAACAAACCATGTTAAACATATCTGTGCTGTGCTGTCTGACCTCTTGTCACTATTTTGTTCAGGGGTACCTTCGGTTCAAATATTAAATTATATGTTTTGCCTGACTCTAAACAAAGTCAGAAGACCTAGCCATTCAAATAGTTGTTATTATAAATATCAATTTTAAATATCAATTTTAAACAAGATGGTATGTCATATATTATGGCAAAACCATGAAGATGTATTTTTCACTTAATATTTTTTCATGGGTACTTTTGCCTTGTTAATCCATCTTCTTTGGGCAATGGTGGTCAACATTATTATGACACTTTTCTCCTTCTCTAAATAAATTCCTGTAATAAGATTCAACACAATCTTTTATGTTAAACTTTGATGTGAACCACAAAAATTCTCTCTCAAAATGCTTCTAACTCACCGGGGAGCTATTTCAGCCATAGTTTTGAGCCATTCATTTATTTTATTTTCTATGCAGGATGAAAACATTAGGCACAGAGCTCCAGGGTAATCCTTTTGTCCACACAGTGATCAACATTATTATGTTGACTTTGTTGTGTAAAATGAAGAAAAAAGTGATTCATTCTGATTTTAAAACAGAGTAGCAAGAAACATAGAGTGATCTGCCCAAAGGTCTTACTGACAAACATGGAATAATGATTTTAAATTTGTTTTAGCAGCTCTAATTAACCAGCAAAAACAACACTGCAGTGGCTGCAGGGAGATTGGTAATTGTTGTGAGATCAATTAGATATGAATTTGTTTTCTGTTTGTTTCCATGCCTCTTGAGAAAGATCTCATTAAGAGCACAAGCACACTGTGCTCAGCTAATCCAACTAACAATGTTCTTGCTTTTCTGCCAGTGGTTGAGTACCTAAGAGAAGAGTACAGTAAGCTCCTCTATAATACCTCCCAGATCCCAAAAAACAGAAACTCAGGAATTCCAAACCTGAGATCTTACATCTTATTGTTCCAGTGTCCTTGTGACTCTCTTTCTTTTGGACTTTCTCTACTGATTTTTGAATCTTGATTGTAAGTTTTGGTTTCCCAAGATCCTCTACCAGTAAACCCTGCAGAAAGTGTCTGGTTATTCCATTTTGGTTTGAACATACATTTCCCTGGTGGGTTTATCCAGTCCTGAGTTGAAAGGAAACTACTCCTTGATATTTTCCATCCACCATGATGTTACAGGCCTCTTCTATTCTCCTTCAGTCTTCTCCTTTTCCATCTGAAGATCTGTGGCAATTTTAAAGATTTCTCATACAGAAGGTATTTTATGTTTTAATTGTCCTGATCATATTCTTTCTATTTTTTCAGAAATCAGAACAATAAGTACTATTAAAGAATTTGATCTAGTTGTTTATTTTGGAAATGTTCCATTGCTCTACACAAGAGGAACAAAGCAGAAGTGAAAATAATCAAGGTAAACCATAAACAGAGGTTAAAGAAAATCTACGCAAATAAGTATTCATGTCTCACTACAGTGCCTGATACAATTGTGCAGTATGATTGGTCTGGGACTTACTGAAAAACACCTGAAATGCAGCGTAATTATTGGTCAAAGTCAGTGTTATTAATGTAGTGTTAATAAGAGGAAATTCCTGTATAACAAATTTACCTTTTATAACTAGGTTACCCATGTTGTTGACCAAGGGAAGCCAGCTGGTATAATTTTTTTGATTTCAGGAAAGATTTCTATACTGTTTTTCACACTATCTTTCTGGACAAAACCTCCACATCGTCCTTGACAAAAACTTAAAAAGGATGCATGAACAATTGATGCACAGGTTGAGTTCAGATGATTATAGGGGTTACGTCAGACTGGGAGCCAGTGACTGTTGGGATTCCTCAGGATTCCATTTTAGAGCCAGTTCTCTTTGGTACTTTATAAATCACACTGATACAGTACTCATGCAAACTACGAAAGTTACCACACAAGATACTAAATTGGAAAAAAGTTGCTGACAGCCTCTAGTTTAAAGACTTTGCAGAGAGATCTTGAAAAATTTGAGTGAGGCAATCACCAACTGCATGAAATTGAACAAGAGCAATTGCCACTTTGCAATTGCTGCGTGGGACAACCATGGATTTATGTATAGACTGAGGGATGAGACTAGAGAGCAGCCGTGTGGAAATGGCTCTAGGGATAACGATTCACAGCAATCAGCAGTCAGCAGTGTGTCTTCAAAGCCAAAAAGGCCAAGAGTATCCTGGGGTGCACCAGGCCCAGCACTTCTAGATAGTTGAGGGAAGGGATTGTTCCACTCTTCTCTGAACTGTGGCTTCACTTCTAGCACTGGGTTTGGTTTTGGGCATCACAGTATCAGAAGGACAGTATCCAAAAGAGGGCCATAAAGATGGTGACGGGGCTAGTGGGCAAGACCAATGGGGAGCAGCTGAGGCCACTAGTTTTGCTCATCTCAGAGCAAAGGAATCTGATGGGAGGGCTCATGGTGGCTGCAGAACTTCACATGGAGCAGGGGGCAGCGCTGAGCTCTGCTCTGTGTGACCTGAGGGAATGGCATTGAGCTGTGTCAGGGAAGGGGCAGCTGGGGGTCAGGAAAGGGTCTGCACCAAAGGGCATGGAATGGGCTGAACAAGGCAGTAGGCACAGAGCCAAGCTGCTGGAGTTCAGGTCTTGATCCTCATGTGTTCCTTATAGCTGAAAATATTCCGTGATTCTATGATTCAGTATCTAATAGTAAGCCATAGTTATAGGTCTAACAATGTTACCACATCCCACATTGCTTTTACTTTCACATGTATGATAATGCAATAATATTGAAAAATGGTAATAATTTCCAGTTTTGTTTGATTTTATTTGAATTCATTGTTTGCTTGTTTTTAATTTAGTGGGCATGGGTTGAATTTTGTCATGTTAAGATTCCTGTTTTCTGATGATTAAAACAAAGCCTAGTTCTTTGTCTCCCTTAATTTTTCCTACTTATAAAATAATTTTCTCCTGCATAACATTCAGTGAAATTTACTGTAGCTTGTGGCCTATGTGGTCAAAACATTCTGTTTGATTTTTTAAGGCAAAAAAGAACAGACAAGAAAAAAAAAAAAAAAAAAAAAAAAAAAGGTCATTTTTTAAAAAGAATATGACTATGTTGAATGTCTACATTTGTATAAAATAACAGAGGATAATAGATTTTATCATTTACCATACATTCCCCATTTTCATATTTTATTACATCTCTGTATTTATACAAACTACGAAATTAGAGTGGATATAAGCCATTCACTTCTTTATCCAGTTTGGATTCTTTAGAATTAATCCTGGAATCTCTAATTGTTTTTCCTTAGCCTTATGGGCACTGCAAAACATGCAATATTACAATATCATAAATTGGATGCGTGCATATAAACAGAAATGCATTTGCACATATATATTTACAAATCCTGTAATATGACTGAATTTAAAAATATCAAGCCAACCTAGTACCAAATAATTCATTACAACTCACACAGAATCATGCGTAGGAGTAGATCCACTGAGAACAGCTAATTTCTCAGGAGAGAAGTAGCTTACTCACTGAAATAAACGAAAATCCTTTCGCTAAATTCAGTGGTTTTTCAGTCAGATCTGAATTTCTTATCAATGTGACTGACTGATTCAAACCTTGTTTTATATAAATGAGTCAAATCTGTAGGACTTTGTAGAAATTTATTTAAAACATTTTGAGATGAAGCATGACTCATAAAAGATAAAGATTAGTATAATCAGATAGAAGCTGTGAGGAAAAAGTAATATCACGATTCTGTCCTTAAAAACAGAGTGAAGAAATTGGAAAAAATCCATTGTTTTTGACTAACAAACCAAAAAATATGCAGGTATGATCTACATACTGGTACTATGTACCACATGTCGGTACCTCCCAGGGAGGTAAAGTTGAACAGCTTATGTATCTATTCAGTTAAAAAATTGGCAAGTGGTATTTGTTACAACTTTAATTCTTTTGGTCAGACAAATCACTTTAAATTTTCCGTCTACGCCTTCACACCTTTACAGATTTTATTTTCAAAACCAAATTCTTAAAACAGGTAATACCTTATTTGGTCTTATTTGGGGAAATAATTGAAAGAGTATATACAACAGCACTGAAGTCTTTTATCTACCACCTACCATCTTCTCCATCTACCACCTGCAACAAAATTACCCAAGTAGATTGTGTGCTTGTGTCCCTCAATACTTCCTTTTCAGTAAAATAATACTATGTAAATTATTATAATCTATATATATATACAATTATATAAATCAGTATTAGTATTTTAGCTTTTTAAGAAAATTAAAATAGCCTCCAATATCTACTTGCCCCATGACTAGATTTCTTGATAGAAGTCTCCTGTTCCATGCTTTCTAGCTAAGGGGTTGATTTGATTTTTAAATTTAAACCTAAAAATGCAACACAAGGTCTTCACCAAATTTTGTTTCCCAAAATGAAAGGGTGTCCTTATCATAACCAAAAGGTTCTCTGCAACTCTGCAATAATGTGAACAATGGGGTAGAGTTTATCCTCAGTAAATTCACAGATGACGTGAAACAGTGGGAAGAGACTCACTGAAGAAGAGGCAGCCATTCAGAGGCTGGAGAGGTGAGCTGATAAGACATGCAAAGTCCTGCATCTGTGAAAGAATAATGCAAACCACTGGGAAGCAGCTTAACTGAAAAAAAAAATCTAGAGGTCTTTGTAGACACCAAGTTGAACAAGTCAGCAGCATTCTCCCGCTGCAAAGATGACCAGTAGTATTCTTGGCTGACTTAGGCAAAATATTGCTGGCAGGAAAAGAATGGTAATTCTTTTACTCTACTCAGCATTTGTGAAGTCACACTTGGAGTACTGAGTTCAGTTCTGCATAAAAAAAGTGACCTAGCAGTACTGAAAAGTACAGCAGAGGCCGCTCAAATGGGGAATGGCTGATATAACTGGGCCATTCAGTCTGGAGAGGAGTTGTCTTATGAGGAATCTCAACAATGTCTATACATACCTGAAGGCAGAGCACAAAAGAGGAAGAAGGCTCATTACCAGTGCTGGGACAAGAGATAATGAGCATAAACTGTAACACAGTATGTTTCATCTAAATATCAGGAAGAATTTCTTTTCTTTTTTATGCAGGTGCCTGAGCCCTGGCACAGGTTGCACAAAGAGGTTGTGGAGTCTCCCTCATTGGAGATCTTCCAAATTTACGTGGATATTATCCTGAGCAACCAGGTTCAGATGTTTCTGCTTGAGCAGGAGGGATTGATGACCTCCAGAAGGCCCCTGCAACCTTAACTATTCTGTGATTCTGTGACTCTGAGGAAATATTTTATTGTTCAGAAACTGAACGTTTCATGGAGCTTAGTTTGATTTGATTAGATATTTGATTAGATATTGCTATTACTCCCATAGCCCTATTAAAAGGTGTATCTTTCTCAATTAGATTTTCTTCATGAGTTCATTTACATTTAAGTTTCTCAATTCATTCATAAATAAAATATCACAGTATCTAATACAATAAAACAGGTAAGCAGAAGGACAAATTAGGTCCATGCTGAGCTGGGCTTTTATTTTGCTTGTTCTAACCATGAGATCAAAGCCCTTTCTAATACTTGGTACTGATGCCCTTGAAGGCATGGCTAAACTCTCCAAAACTGTATTCTTGGTTTGTTACTGATATCAATGTCAGTCAATTTGCTTAGCTGAAGCAGCTTCTGATATCAATGACAAGGATTACTGTGAGGAAAAAAACAGGACTTACCAACTGGTGCAAGCCAGTGATCAGAATAGAAAACGTCAACTACAATGAATATAACTGACCTAGTAACTGGAATAATTTCTGAAAAAAATTGGAACACTTCATATCAAATTATAAACTGGAAAGCCTGTCCTCCCTCTTTGTAAGATTAAATAAAAATATATTTTTATTACTTATGTATTTATAATTCATAAATTATACATTTTTAAAATATATTCCAACACAAAAAGAAAATTTAAATTCACTTGCATGCTTCACTGAAGTCACTAACAATAGCAAATATAGGCAAAAGAATTAAGCAAGTTTTCCATCAGGAGATCTTTGTGTATGGAGGAGAGAGTAAACATTGTGAAAGAGACCACTGACCTGTAAATTGCAATAAGAACAATCTCTGTGCCGTGATACCTCAAAATGCTAAAAGTATGGAAACATATTTCAAGCTAAAGAAACAGCAGAAAAAGGAAGCCAATTTGTTTGGAACTATGCTATTTCGTCTTTTCAATATTATTATCATCAACATCATCTGTTTTGTTACTATTATTTTTTGCCACTGTGTAGAAATGACAGCAATTAGCCAGTAAGAGGAAGCCCGGTTCATAGAAGAGTGGAGTCAGCTAAAACTTATGATACTGAAGACAATTTCACCAGGATACTTGTTGAAGCAACCTGTACTTTCATTGTATTCCTGAATTTCCTTTAAAAACTCAGTTAAATACTTTAACTAAGAAAGACCTCACAAATACAACAAAAATGTCATTCAAACGATAAACTGTTTAGCAATACCCTTAACAAATAACATTGTTAAACACCATATTTTATATTAAGTGAAACATGCATCTAGAGAAACGAAATGATCAGAACTGTGTAAAATGGTTTTAGATTTAGGATAAGAATAATACTGATAACACTCTAATGTTTTTGTTGTTGCTGGGCAGTGCTTATGCAGACCTGAGCACATTTTAGCTTCTTGCACTGCTCTGCCAGTAAGGAGACTGCAGGTTCACAAGAAGCAAAATAAGAGGGAGGGGGCAAAATAAGAACAGCTGACCCAAACGAGCCAAAGAGATGTCCTACACTGCATGGTGTTGTGCTAAACAATAAAACTGGGAGGTGTAATTCAGGGGGGCAGCCATTGTTAGGATCATTGCTCAGTGGGTAGCAAGGAATTGTGTTCTGCATCCCTAATTCTGTATGTTCTTTATTATTTTTTAATAACTAATAAGTATTATTATTGGTGTTGTTATTATCATTATTTTCCCTTCCTTTTCTGGCCTATTAAACTATATTTCTACCCACAAGTTGCACCTTTTCATTATTCTACTGTGAGAGTGAATGAGTGAATAGTTATATGGTACTTATATGCCTGCTGGGTTAAAATCTCCAACATGGTTTCAGAGTTTTTCTGAACTCTTAGAGATAACCATAGATAGTTATCGTAAATGTTTTCAATGTATCAATAGGACAACTTGGACAAGATTCCCCAAATACAGTACACTTTTGTATTCAGATACAAATTAGAAGAACAAACACTGAAACAAATCCCTACGGAATACCATAGAAGGAGGCTTTACTATGTGCCCACTAGCCATGCAGACTATATATATATATTTACAGTAATTTTCTGCAAAGGGTAATGCTTGTTTTTGTTAAGCTCAAGAGGTCCTTACTTAAGTAATGGAAAATCATGTAGGTCTGTTGCTTCTGCCTATCATAATATATCCATTTTATAGATTTTCTAAGAGTTTAAAAAGTTCATATATTTTTCTTCTGTTCCAGCAATTTTGTTTTATAGTCTGATATTTCACAACTAAAGAAAGAGTAAAGAGTTTACCACAGATTCATGCTTATCTTTCAGGGTTTTTTTGATTTATGTTTATTCTTTTCATATCTTTATTTTGGTGTTCATTTTTCTAAAAGTCTTTTTCAGCCTGCAATCACGGATACTGATGATGTGATAGATATCCTCTTAGCAAAGGGATGGATAGGAAAGCAGATGTAGTTGTGGGTATCTAGTATCAATTACGCACACAGGATTAAAGCACAGATCAGTTATTCTATAGGCAATTAAGCAAAAACTTTAAAAAAGACAAGTTTCCCTCACCATTATGGGTTATTTTAACTTTGCATTCATGAAAAGGGAATACCATACTGCTGTGACAAGATATTCCCAAAACACACTGAAGAGACTTTTCTGTCACAAGTAATCAATAAGCACCTTGAAAAGGCATCCTCCTAGACTTGTTTGAGAATTCAGAAGCCTTGTAGAAGATGTGATGGTAGGTGGCTGTTCTGTCTACAGTGAATTGGGTTCAGTGTTTTCGGTATAAGGAGGAAAAAAGCAGATTTGCTTACTTGGATTTTAAGGAAGCCAGCTTCTAGTACTCAGCTAGCTAGCAGAGCTCCCAATAATCTGTTCTAGAGGACTGAGGGACCCATGAGATTCTTTTTTATAAGCCCACAAGAAGGCATTTCCTACTGTGCCGCAAAGCAAGCAAGCAGAGCAGAAGGCTGGCTTGGCTGAACAGGGAGATCTTCTTGGAACTTGAATAGAAAATGATATCTAAAATAAGGTAATTTCTTAAAAGTGCCCATAGGAGGGCAACAGGTGAGTTGGAAGACATATCCTGTGAGGAGAGACTGAAGACACTTGAGCTCTGCAACCTGGAGGAGGCCAAGAAGCAATCACATTTCTCTCTGAAGGTTCCTGAGTATGGGGAAGTGGAGATGGAAGTGCCAATCTCTTCTCCCTGGTAACCAATGGCAAGACTAGGAAAAAGTTCAAAGCTGCACCAAAAGATATTCAGTCTTGACATGCACTGGAATAGTCTTCCTAGTAAGACAGTGAGTGCCCTGTGGCTGTTAGTGATCAAGAAATATTTCAATAATGCTGTTATTAAAATGCTCTAAGTTTTGGTTAGCCCTGTAGAGGTCATATGGTTGGACTTAGGCATCTTTCTAGGTCCTTGCCAACTAAAATATTTAAATATTCTATTTGGGGTACCATCTCAACAGTGCTTTTATTTTCTATTTCTGTGCACTACATTTAAGTATTCAATGTCATCTGCATAGGAAAAAAAAAAAAACAAAAAAACCACCAAACTTTCAAATGTATCACTGTGTTACATTTTCAATACCCTTGAAATACTTAAGTGCTTATTTATTTATTTATTTTATTTTATTTTTTAAAAAGTAACAGGGAGACATTTTATACCTACTTTAAGATAAATGGGATTGGATCGTGTATACGCTGGAATGGTCACACAGGACCACAGGCCACATGAATTATAGAAATTCAATTGAACAGTTGAAAGAGTCTTACCCACATGAAGGTGCAAGAAAAGAGATCTGGTAAAAGAGTTTGCCACCACTATCTAATCATGAACACTACCCTCTGGAAAAATATCACAATAGAAGTGTTTTAGCAAATACTGCCTATGTACACAGTGTCATGGTTGTATGATTTTTTTTATCGGTATTCTACATCACAACATCATGTAAAGCACTGGGAATTAAAAAGTCCACTTCCATGGACTGCGATTTTCCAGATACCTAGATCTCAGAAGAGAAGAACTACGCACTCCAGAGGACTTGCTGTTCAGACACTCTCTCATTTCATTTGATTTAGTAGCCTCAATTCCAATTATATATTGCATTATTTTGTGTTATCTTGAATTCTGATACTATATTTAGTAAATTAACTTTCCTCCTGTTTCCACTGTTCTGTTTTGAGGCCCAGCTCCTATCTCCCTACCTTTCTACTTTTCCCCTTTTCCAGAGTGATGGGCCTTCTGTTCCCCTGTCATGGACACAGAGAGATCTAGAAATAACTCCATGACACATACATCGAAGATGTCTGTCCAGTCTGCAACATTTGTTGGACCATTCAGTACTACAAAGCCCATTCAAGCACCAGAAGAAAGGCATTACAAAGACATTTTGTATGCGGTCAAAGCCCACAGTAACAGAGTACTATGAAACTTTCCAAGAGATATTGGAGAGTTTTAGATATTGGTTAGGAGGCACATGCTGAGCATTTGAGTTATGGAAGGAAGAATGAAATGTGTATAAAATTATGCAATCTACTTGATACTTAGCAGACCAGGTCGCTTGCAGGAGAATAATGTCAGAAGTTCTGACACCTGCGTCTTTATGGACCAGCTGACTTTCTACTTGTCTTGTATCATGATTTATACCAATAGAGATTAAGCACTGAGTGAATATAAAGACTACCAAGTGAAAATGACAGATTTGTAAGAAATGTTTCAGCCTCCACCAAAGATTTAAGAACTTAAGTAAATAAGAATCTTGGATGTTAGGGTTGTGTAATAGTGACTATGTTCCCATTCTGATAATATGATAATAGTCTTTTCCTTGCTTCAGTAAGCCTTATATCACACCAAGAATCCTTACTTAAATGTATGTCTAACCAGGAGACGAAGACTTATTTGCAGGAAAACGTTCACTACACTTTAAAAACCAGACCTTGCTACAATTTCAGTATTCAAACATAGTCCTACTTAGCATATTGTACTGTAGATAATCCTCACAACGCCTTCAGTAAAAATGTTTAGTTCATTATCACAGAAGAGCAGAAATTAACTCAAGATGGAGGGAAGTAGTAAATAATGGGGTATTTGACTAAGAATTTTCCCCCGGGTGTTTTGAGACCTTTGTTAGGGCTGACAAGCAAAGTCCTTCTGAAATGATAATTAGAACTGCTGGGTACAATACTAAGTGTAGATGATAAACTCAAAAGCCTCAGTATTCCAGCAACTAAGCAAAGTCAAAAAGCAAGAATTGCATTTATTAATTTTTAGGTTTAAGAATTGGCTTCAGCTCCTATTCTGGAAAAAAATAAAATAAAAGAAAGAAAGAGAGAAAGAAACTTTCTGAAGAGCTTTCTGAAAACTTTCAGAAAGAGCTTTCTGAAATAGCTAGCTTATGCCCAATATTTCGCAGTAAGCCCAATTACTTAAAAGGCTATTTCTCATCCAGGGAATTTGCCTGGGTCTTCAGTTGCTGTAAGCACTCTAAATCAGGCTAATCTGTGAAAATGAAACCCTGGAAAACACTCTCACTTACAGACCACCAGCCACTGTATTCCATTTGTTCTGCTGAACATTTCTATCAAAACATTGAAGTGAAAAATAGCAACAATAAATACAGTCAAAACAAACTTTTTTTTTTTCTTTTCCCAAATAATCAAAGTGTAAGATAACTGCAACAGTCAAAATGGTTATATTGTTAATGTCTGCTTTTGACTGTTTTCAGTTTGCTTAATTGGTAGGAAACAGCTACTGAAAAGAGGGAGAATAGTCCTGTTTGTATCTCCGTTTATAAACTATATAAAACACGTAGAAATTAAGCATAATCTTGAATGATTTTTAGTATGTTGTTGATACTTTCTAATATCTCTACAGAAATCCTCATCAGATTGCAGGCATTTTACTGGCCATATATATGGATCACCAAAAGAAAATAACAGAACAATACATTTTTCCATGAAGTATTTTACAGAATCACAAAACAGTTCAGGTTGGAAGGGACCTTTGGAGGTCATCTGTTTCGCTCCCTGTTCAAGCAAATATGCCTAGAACAGGTTGCCAAGGACCACGTCCAGATGACTTTAGAAGACCTATAAGGAGACCTCCACCACCTCTGTAGGTAACTTTTGCAAATGCTTAGACACCCTCATATTGAAGAAATCATACAATCATAGAATTTTGGAATCATACACTATTGTAGAATCACAGAATCACAGAATAGCTTGGGTTAGAAAGAATCTTAAAATCATTTAGTTCTATGGACAGAGATGCTGTCCACCAGATCAAGTTGGCCAGAGTTCCATCTAACCTGGCACTCACTGCCCCTCATTCTACCACTGTGCAGCTCAGCTGAAAAGAGCCTGGCCCCATCCATTTGACCCTTGCCATTTAGATATTTAAAAACTACTCCTGATAACCTTTTTTCCATTTGCATGTAGATGACATGCAGAGTAAGTTGTTTAATCACCTCCCCAGTGACAGAGGTGAGGCTGACTCGCCTGCGGTTTCCCAATTCCTTTGTCTTACACTTTTTGTAAACTGGTGTACCATCAGCTTTCAAGCAGTACTCAGACACCTCAGCCATTCTCCATGACCTTCCAAAGATGATAAAAAATGTTGGACAGTTCACTTCTCTTGATGCATCTGGTTGAGTCCCACAGATGCATTGAGTTTGCCTAGACAATTTCTGACCTCCTCCTCAAGAAAGGGGAAGTCTTCCTTTCCCCTGTCTTATCTCCAGGGTCTGGGATTTCTGAGGGGCAGTCCTAACAATAAAGATTAGAAGAGAGAAAGTGTTCAGTAACTCTGTGTCTCCTGTTATCCAGGGCACCCACCCAATTCAACAGTAGGTACATGTTTTCTATGGTCTTCCTTTTGCTATTGATGTATTTCAGCTCTTTTTGTTCTTCCTCACCAGATTTAATTTGAATCGAGTTTTTGCTTTCTTTGTTGCATCTCTGCATTCTGCAATAGTTTCTCTTTTCTTTATACTCTTTCCAAGTGTCCAGATCCTTTCTCAACATTCCATCAACATTCTTTTTCCAGTTCTCCCACTACAATACATTTTTCTGTTTTGATGCAAAAAGACAGACTACAGAGTGCCTCACTGTGAATTTACTCTTTCAGGTATAACAAGAAGTAAATTATCCTTTCAGCATTTTAAAACTGACACATGCTTTACTATCCTATCAAGATCAGTGGTGTGAGGCTAATCAGCAATTAGTATGATCACAATCATACTTGAGGAGGAAAGAGTGCATCTAAAAATAAAAATAAACAACAATAACAATGAAAAAAAGTCAGGGAGACTCCCAGAGATTCTCAGAACTTACTGAGCAAGTAGGTGGTAGAAAACTTTATCAGTTTTCACGCATGTGAAGCCTGAGTTACATCAAGCTCTGGCAACCGAAATCAGTGTGTAAAGAAGATTTTCTTCTATGCAGATAAATAAACCATTTTCCTTTCTAGTGCACATATTTTCTTTCACCTATTTTACTTCCAGTGTCTAACTATAATCGGCCAAGGGAGAGATGAAACTTAGTAAGTATGTGCTCCAGTTTTTGATTGTTTGTTTTTTGTTTTTTTTTTTGTTTGTTTTCTTCATGTGGTTGAGTCATGTAAAGTTGTAATCTCTGGACTATTACATTCAAGGTAAAAAAAAGCACTTCATAAAATGCTTTAAGGAATTCATAAATTTTCTACTTCTGCCATTGTACTTTTTTTTTTTTAATTTTTTTTTTTTAGATCAATAATCATTTTACTACCAAAAAAAAAAAAAAAAAAGCCACCCCCAAAAAACACCCATGCCAAAAAAAGAGAATTATTATAAGCTAAATGCTTACAGAACTGTTTCACTACAGCTTTATGAAACAGTTTTATTTTCTATAATAGAACTTTTCATTAAAATGACTAAAACAAAAAGTCTTGCCTTTCTCATCAAAACAGAGTCCTGTTTGAAGAATTTTAGAATTTTCACTTCATTCTGCATGGGAGTTGTCTACCTGAAGTTTTTCCTCAGAGCACACTGTAATATGGGCTATGCATTTATTCAGGTTTAAATATATCTCCAGCTTCTGAAATTGCTTTTGTATATTCTGAATGTACCAACAGAGAAATGGCTTCAGATCTTAGCTCATACAGGCCTCTACCGTCTAAAAACAGTTTTGAAAATAGATTTCCAGATTTACATCTGCTGTAAAATAACTTGTTTTTATCAATGATCTCTATACCACTCTACAAAATCACCTAACATTCTGCAATAAATAAAAATAAATCAGCTGATATTTTTAATAAGATTCTCTCATGCTGCAGAGATAATCAAGAATAGAAAACAATACTTATATTTTCATGTAATAGGGCATCCTTTCCATTTGTTCCTTCCAATACTTGATTATAGAACAGATCTAATTTTGCAAAACTTTCCATTTGAAAAGTTTAATTTTGGTGATCTTATCCTAATGCATTTTATGTGTCTCATATGCTTGTCCATTACAAGCCCTTTTAAAAGCATTCCTTTTTATGCATAATTACCATTCCATTTAAAAATCTAAGATCTCTATCATTTCATCTAATTAAATGGCATTAACTAATGATGCTATTAGGCTGAAAAATTGTGACACTATTAAGTACAATTTTACTCTTTCTCTTTCATCTGTACTCTACTAGATTTTCCTTTGTAAATCTTCCTACTTTAGTAATCTCAAGAGATATTACATATTAGCACTTCAATTAATCACTGAATTGGAAGGCAGAGATAAGTAGAGACCACTGAAAGTAATGAAGTAATTATATTCATTTTGTATAAGGCAGTGTCAAAATGGTTAAAAAACAAGACAAAACTTACATACATGCATATTCACTACTGGGACTTCTGAAAAGTTTCTTTGGAACACAAAGAGTGAAGTTATTGTTTAAAAGAAAGGAGATAGAAAAAGTACAAATTAAGGAGCTCTTTAAAAGGAGTATGTTGAATGGCTTGTTAACAGGAAATGGATGCTGTACTAAACAACAAAAACGTTACAAAGAATGAAGGAAAAATGTGAGTTTGAAAAATAAATGCTACCATTACAACTGTTGTCTAATAAAATCTATTAGTTCTTGATGGGATTATAAATTTAATTGGCAAAGATATCTGTACAAAAATTAATATGTAGAAATTTCAGGATTTAGCAAGATATTATAGAATCATAGAATTATTAAGCTTGGAAAAGATTTCTACAATCAGCTAGTCCCACCATCCACCTATCACAAATATTTCCCCACCAAACTGTTTACGTGACTACCAAATTACCCCTTTTCTTGAAGGGTAAATCCTGCAGGTGACTTAACCAGCTCCATGTACAACCTGTTCTTTTGTTCAACCAATCTTTTGGAGAAGACATTTTTCTAATATCCACCCTGAACATCTTCTGGCAAACTTGAGGCCATTCCCTCTAGTCCTATTACTAGTTACATGGGAGAAGAGGCCAACACCCACCTTGCCACAAATTCCTTTCAAGGAGTTGTAAAGAGCGATGTGATCTTCCCTGAGTCTCCTCCAGACTAAAGAATTCCATTTTCCTCACGTGCTCCTCATAAAACTTGTGTTACAGACTCCTCTCCACTTTGTTGGCCTTCTTTGGAGATGCTCCAGGGCCTCAATGTCTTTCTTGTAGTATAGGGCCCAAAACTGAATATAGTACTCAAAATGTGGTTTCACCAGAGCTGAGTACAGGAGGATGATCACCTCCATGCTCCTGCTGGCTACACTGTTTCTGATACAAGCCAGAATGCCCTTGGCATTCTTGGCCAACCTGGCACACTGCTGTCTCATGTTCAACTGAGTGTCAACCAATACCTTTGGAATGTTTTCCCCGGAGCATCTTTTCAGCCTCTCTTTCCCAAATAGCATTGCTTGGGATTGTTGTGACCAAAGTACAGGACCCAGCACTTGGTCTCATTCGACTGGCTCAGCCAGTCCAGCCCGTCCAGATCCCTCAGTAGCATCAGGTTTTCAGAAATTCACCAACATTTCTACAACCTGGACTAAAATAGGTGAACAAATGAATGTTCAGTGAGAAACACACTAGGTGATTCTCTGTTGAGAAGTATTTTTTTTCTTCCTTCAAATTTTTGAATACTAACATATAGCATTTAGTTTTTTGATTATACCCTTGTGATTACCATAAGTTTAATGCAAAAGAGTAAATCACACTGTCAGATAAATTTCAAAAGATCTCAGAAAAAAATTGAAAATTTAGAGAGAGACTAGCAAATGGTATACAGCTACCATATACTCAATATTCACTCATAAACACATTTGCATTTTTATTAACTAAATATAACTATGGGACACAAAATGTATAAATACAAGAAACAATGCTTGTATTAAATATACTTACGCTTATATTTGTCTTTCTATAGTATATCTTGCTCAGAATTATGAAATCATGGAAATGAGTAATTAGTACTGAATCTCTATGAGGATCAATGTATTATGCAACATAAAGATATAAAAAGATAAATTAACTGCAGGATTTGGCACTGACTATTGTATTATGTCAGCTATTAAAATCACATTCACAGTCCTTCATTCAAGGAATTTACAATTCATAACAGGAAAATAATTGCAGCTAATATCACATGGCTCTAGGGAGCCAATAGAAAAATTACAAAACAGGAATAAATTGGGAAGAAGAGAGATATTTTCCTTAATTTTTTTAATGCAGAAATAAACACATAAATATAGACACACGAGTAGCAAAACAGATGCTGATAATAGAAGACTAAACAGAAAGCTCTGTAGATTTATTTTGCAGAAGATAATATAACATTTTGTTCTCTGTATCAGGAAATAATCGTGAATTTTCCCATTATATATTTTTCCCATTATAAGCAGTGAAGCAACAAATGGAAAAAAGGCTTTTAAACAGCTCTTAATATATACTTGTGTCCAGAGAGCCAGGCTACCTCACTGTGCTTGTTTCTAGACAGGCTAGCCTATTGTTATACAGATATTAGCATGAATTAAAGCTAAGCTTACAACATTTTTCACTTACTCAGATTGCTAACAATTCATTAGTCTGTAGTGTTTGAGATTTAAAGCTGAATTAAAATAACTTCTTTAAACATGCCACAATTTGGACATTATGAATTATAATATGTTATTGAAGTTACTGACACAACACAACTCTTTCTAAACAAATTCCTACCATCATAGAATATTTTGTGGTATGTTGGTTTTTCCACACATTACAACTGTATCTGTCAGATTCAGTATCTATCAACTCTGATAAATTTCAATTTTTATCCGTTAAGTGAAATTACTAATTCTTTGGTGAAGTACTGATGTTGTACCTAGAAATATGTTTTAGTGCACATATTGGTAATGAGTTGACAGTTGGAGTTCATCCTTGAGGTCTTTTCCAACCTTAATGATTCTATGACTATAATTTTATATCTAACAATGACTTAGAGACTCAAAGACTGAGATAATCAGGTCTTTTGCTTCCTCTGGCTTCTAAAATACAATTATTAAAATATTATTATTATTAAAATATATTTATAGAACAATCAATAGATAGCTAGTCTCTTCTGCTTTATTTCTAAAATATAGAATATTCTGCAGCAAAGGTCATTGGGCATATATATTTGGTTGCTTTTTTTAGCAGTCATATATTGATTCACATTGTTGTAATTCAGGAACTGGTTATGACAGAATTATTTTTAAAAATATTTTTACATATACTATAATTACGTAGAAAGCTGGAGACCCAGTTAAGAATAATATGACTTGTGGGATAGAATGAAGTTAATACAATTAGTACGATGACAGATATGAACCAGAATATTGTAGGTCAATATTTACCAATATTATTATCATTTCACTTCAACATTTTGTATGAAACCAATAAAACACATCTGACAAAGCATACTAGGGAAAGGCTTTTCATTCATAACTTTTCCTCTTCTCATTCCCAGCAGTGGTGAGTGGTAAACAGGTACAAAATTCCTAGAAGAGGTAATTCCTCAAATTTTGCTTAATACTATGTATAAGAATGTTCTGCTGCTAAGGATTAGGTGCAGAGTAGCACAGAAAGATGTGAGAAACATAGGTGACCCCCATGTAGAATTTTGAAACCGAAGTAGAATGGAGGCAGGCTTTATTATAGTTCTGCTTCTAAAGCGTAATTCTAAAGTACTGCTCTACTTGTCTAAATCTCCTGTTACCATCTTAAATGCATTGAACCCTCTGTTATCAGTAGCTTTTAAAATACTTTTTAAGTAAAATAACATGAAATCAGTCAAATAAATAAATGGTTTTACAGTTACCTGTAAACCTGAGGAGACAGCAACCTGGATACATACTCGAGTGAGGTTGGGATCTCTGCTCAACAAATATCTAACATTCCCTATGGACATCTGCTTGTCAAGCAGAATATCAGAATGATTTACACTGGAAGGGAACTCTGAAGTTCCTCTGTTCGAGACCCTCTGCTCAAGCAGGGCCACCCAGAGCAGGTTGCCAAGTATTATGCCCTGGTGATTTATGAATCTCCTCAAGGATAGGTACTCCACAACTCTAGGCAACCTGTGCCAGTGCTTCATCATTCACAAAATAAAGAAATGTTTCCTCATGTAATTGAAGCAAGTTGCACACATTTGTCTTGTCCCTGGACGTCACTGAAAAGAAAAGCCTTTTTCAGTCTTCTTTGCATTGATCCTCTAGATATATGTAGACATGGGTAAGTTCCCCCAGAGCCTCCTCTTTTCTATAGTGAACAGTCCCTCAGACATGTTTCACAGGAGAAAAGTGCAGTCCCTTCATCATGTTGGCAGCCCCTTCATGGAATTGAGAGTATGTCTGTTTTTCTCACATACTGGGATGACCAGAATTGGATGCAGCTCTGCAGATGTGGCCTTACCAGTGTTGAGCCGAGAGAAGAATTACCTCTCTCAACTTGCTGGCAGTGCATGTGTTTGAGGATTAGCCTTCTTTGTGACAAGGTTCCTTGCTGACTCTTGCTTTGCTTGGTGTCCACTGGGAAACCTAGGTCTTCTTTATCATGCAGTTGCTTATCTGAATGGACTCCCAGTTTAAAACAGTACTTGGGGCTGTTCCATAGAACTTAGCACTTTCCTTTGTTGAATTTCGTATTGTTTCTGTCAAGTCACTTTTCCCAAGTTGATGAGGTCCCTTTGAATGGCATTCTGATCCCCTTTTCACTCGTCCTTCTTCTGTCTCATCTGCAAACTTGTTGCAGTTACACTCTGCTTCTTCATCCAAATCATTATGGATGAGGAGTCCATTCCATGAAGACTTCACAGGGTATACAGTGTTAAAGGTCTTACTAAAAATCAAGATATCCTCTTCTTTCCCTCCTTCTATTAGCTGGCCATTTCATCATAGAAGTGTACCAGCTTGTTCAAACAAGACTTTCTTTTAGTGAATCTATACCAACTGCTTTGGATGTTCTTTCTGACCCACATATACACGAAGGTATCATAATTATTTCAACTACTAATTAATCACCTACTGCCACTGAGTTAACTAGGTCAATCTATGCCCGTGACAGAGGGACAGTAGGCCCCTGAGCCCCCCTCTGGCCCCACACAATGGGAAGGCTAAGGGAAAAAGAGTAGGGCAATGGGAGCTGGGCTCAAGGAAGGAAAAAAAAACAAAACACAAAACACAAAACAAACAAACAAAAAAAACAAACAGCAAACAACAATCTATGGAGGAAAACTTATTTTACTATGAAATTGGACTAATATATCAAATAAAATAGGAGAGAGAGAGAGTTCCCAAGACCGAGTCAAACCTGAAAAGTTTGGTATGGCTAGGAAAGCACTTTCCAACACTCCCTGCAAGGCAGTAAGAGATCGCCCAACCTGGAAGGGCCAGATCCCATGACTTCTGCAATGTACAGGGACAGGTACCCAGAATTGGAGCGTTAACTTCCAGTCCACTACTTGATGTTATGGTGTGGAACACTGAAAACCAAAAAAATCACAAAACCATGACACGTGTGGGAAGTATTTTATAAGGAAAGACAACTATTACATTAAACAATAAATCGTTGACTTTAGGGTAGAAGAGTTAGGTTGTGCTTGGACTCTATCTTTAAGGTCTTTTCCAACCTGTGTGATTCTATGACTTTTGCAACTCTAAGCCATATATGCTTAATGTACAAGATTCTTCAAAATGTTTTTCTAATTCCATTAGTATCAAATTATGACACAGTATTGTAAGAATTGTGTTAAATAATACTAACAACATTATGGTTCACACAATAGAAATGTCATCACTTTAAACAGTTTCAGTCATCTTATGGCACTTCCTGGACTTCGTAGTTTAGAAGTCATCACAAAAAGGAACGATCATAAAAAAAATGGATGGCAAAGTGGTTCTTCTCTGTTAAGTCTGAACACCTATTTCAGAAGAGTTAGATAACCTAGGAATGATTTTTTAAAAATTTCATTTATGCACACATGCCACAACTTTGCCATTACTTCAACCAAGTTTTCTTCTTTTATATAGGCTAAATGTATAAACTTTGTATGTTCTTATTGAGCACTTAATCGTGTGCCAGTAGAGACTAGTGTTAAGGAATGCTCCTGTCAACAACACAGGTGGTGAATCTCCATTAGACAGGGGGAAAGGTCTCAATACACATTTCCCAGCATCACCCACCTGCCTAAAGCAGAAGACTTCCTGATGTGAATCATCTCAGAATTATTGTACAGAAGACGTTTGAGCATCAATGATTGAAAAATCCTTCAAAATCAGCTTTGCTGATACCCTTGTCTAAAGAGTAAAAAATCTCAGTTACATTTTCTTATGCTTTCCTTAATCCTTAAACGTTAAATTACAAAGCATGACTGACCCAACATGGTTCAATTTTACAGTGAGCTAATTACACTAAAGCAATGGTAGTTCTGAAAGTAATTTCAATAGTACCAAAAGTTAGACTAACTATCTGTAGACTATCAGAGTTGTAAATGGCCATTCTTTCAATTGAATTTCTATGTTGACTTATATAAAATAACACATGAACTTGCATACTACCTCATTACTATATTGGGCTGAAATAATATTTTGTAAAGCATATAAACACCCTGATATCATAAATTCTTAAATAGAGAGGGAAATAGTAAGCATTACCTAGGACATGAATAAAGAGGTTTTATCCCCAGCATTAGTTGAAGCAGAGAAATGAACTTTAGAAAGTTTTATCATGAATTTATTTGGAATTTAAACCCCATTGATTTTCAGTTGTCCTTATGGTACTTAATTATCACCAACCTTTGAAAATATTACCCTTAGCAAATTCTGCAGTTCAGTATGAAAGTTAAGTCTACTCACACTGGGTCAATAAATCCCCCTCCCATTTCCTTCCTTTCACAAGATCCAAACACATATGCCTACATATACTGGCACATGGTTCAAGGCTTGCAAAAGCATGAATGTTAGCAATAGCTTTATGCTTTTACAGGTGCTCAGATGTTTTTTTTTTTTTAGTTATTAAAATCTAATACAATATAATCTAACCAGTTACATACGTATATAAAAGTGTTCCACTTGTTCAAAATCACAGCCTTATACAGAAGGTATAAAGTTGAAGTCTCATCAGATTTTGTAAAACAAAACAAAACAAAACGTTCCCACATGATTACCATCTTTTCTGATCACACAACAAAAAGAATGAAAAAAATAAGTAAAGCCTGCTTCATGAATTCAAGGTGAGATGTTAGTTATTTAGGGATTTGTCCCAGCTACATTTCGTATGTTGAAATTTCTGTGTTTTTGTCTCGCACCAATTTATAGGAGGTTCTTTTATTATCTATATACCCGGCGTGAGATTAAGAAGCAACGGTTCAAATGTTGGTCTGACCAGTTTATTACAAATCTTAATCAGGGAAATGGGGAAGGGGAGGACGGACACTATTATGAATTAGGGTAATGGGGAAGGGAAGGAGGGCGATAGAAAAGATAGAAAAGAAGAAGCAAGGAGTCTTTATAGGCAGCAAGAGAGACATAGTCACCACCATGGATCCAGCGAGGTTCATAGTTCCATCTTTGATCCTCAGTAGTGGTGGGTCGTCGGGCATTGTTGTTCTATTGACGACGACAACGAAGATGAAGGACAACAATGAAGGACGACCACGGTGATGATGGCCCTTTTTCAATGCTTCAAAGACAGCTGTCTTTGGAGTGACAGCTCAAATCCAAAGTGGTTGAGTCAGCTCTCCTTTGAGTGAAAGCTCAAACCCAAGGTGGTTGAGTCAGTTCTCCTTGCGGTGGCAGCTTCTGGCTCTGGGATCTCAGCAGGAACCTCCTTTGTTCTTATCTTCCTGGCCTTGCCAGCAGATAAGAGGAAGCAGGGAGGCACCAACTTGTATCTTGCCTTAGCAGGATGCAATGGAATCATCCCCCAACCTCCCATACCAAGCTGGAGCGGTTTGGTCACAGGCCAGATCTTCCACCAGTGAACACTCCTGAGCACCCTCTTCCGCTCTTCTACAGAGCAAGCAGCTCTGGGGGAAGGGGCTTGCAAATGTTCCCAAAGTGATATCCATTGTCACACAGTTAGCACCCATCACTCGCCTCCTCGACAAGTCACTCAGAATCTTATCACAAGAAAAACCTCAGGAAGCAAGCTTTGAGCCAGAAAACAAAGAAGGATTCTCACAGTTTTGTACTGTTGCATGAAAAAGGCAGACTGTAGGGTTAGAAGATTATCACACACTGCTTCAGATTGTTCCATTACAGGAACAGTGGATGTTAAGTCTTTCAGAGCTTTTTTCCCCCCCACCAAGTTATTAGAGATTTCAAAACTGGTTATTAACATTCTTATAATAGTTTACCTAGAATCTTATAGGATACATGAGTATATTAAATAAGAGAAAGATAATGACATATAGATAACTGTCTTGTTCCAATTTATGGGGCGGAGAAGAGGTCCCTTTAGTATGTGTATGGTGAGATTAAGACACAACAGATCAAATATTAGCCCAAGCAGTTTATTACAAATCCAAGTTTCTTAGGGAGATGGGGGAGGAAAGGTGGGCAATAGAAAAGAGCTATAGTAACTGTTCATGTTTGCTTTCAGACATGCAATTGTAAAGTAAACTATGCTTACCTAAAGTTGGTGTGAATGTTTTCATTTCCAATTGTGAGTCCATCCTGCTCATTTAAAAAATCCCTGGAAATGAGGATGTAAGAAGTCATGACAGTAGTTTGGATTGGAAGGGAGCTTTCAGATCATCTAGCTCCGATGCTATAGGCACTGATACCTCTCCCTAGACCATGTTGCTCAAAGCCCCATAATGCTGGCCTTGAATGTTTCCAGGAAGAGGGTATTCATAACCTCACTGGACAGCCTGTTCCAGTGTCTCACCACCCTCACAGTAAAGAATTTCTTCCTATTATCTAGGATAAATCTGCCCTCTACCAGTTTAAAGCCACTTGCCCTCATCTTGTCACTACCTGCCCTTATAGGTCCCTCACCAGCTTTCCTGTAGGCCCCCTTCAGTTACTGGGAGGACTCTATAAGGTTTTCTCAGATGCTTCTCTTCTCCAGGCTGGAGATCCCAAGCTTTCTCAGCCTGCCCTCATAAGGGAAGGTGCTCCAATCCTCGATCCTCTGATCATCATTAAAAAAAAACAAAACAAACAAAAAAAAAACCACAAACAAACAAACAAAAAAAAAAACACAACACTTTGAAGAAAATTTAGCTGTAGCTCTGCTCGCTTTCACTATTCAAATTCCCAGTATTTTTGAAACGTGGCAGTGCCTCATGTTTTCCATAGCTTAGCTCTTCCCTTCTCCAGTACCTACTATGACTAGGTCTACACAACAGGCAAAACTTTCCAGAACACTGTAAGTTTTCCCTTGGTATTTGGCTGGAAAGACTGTACACATATTGCACAGTGCCTGAACCAACAAACTCCTCTGTTCCTAACAGGAATTTAGGAATCATATCCCAGGAGCTGGCTACAGTCATTAAAGCAACACCTCTAGTTCCAATTCTGTTGATAATGACAGAAGTTAGTATTATTTGTCAGCAGAAATAAATACACAAATGACCATTTTTTCCTTTAAAGTCAGAAGATGTATACATCAACTATTAAGCGATGGCAGGAGAGGCCAAGATATGCATTGGCATATCTGAAAATTTACCCCAGGCAGCTAAAGGTTAATCACCCTAAAGTAAAGACAAGAAACATAGTCTGAGTGTTTCACGTTTACACTTCCCATAGGCCAATATGACTTTATTCATTAAGGTACAGGTGAAAGTATCTAACATTGAAATATGGACATATTACTAGTGAGCATTACTTACAGGAAGAAAAAATAGCAGAGTTCTCTTGAGTTGTAGTTCTGTGTGGCTACATACATCTACAGAATATCACAATCATGCCTCAGTTGTATTTCAGAGCACAAAAAAGGATTCCATTTCCCTCCAGTGTATTTACATTATTCTCATTCAGGATTTGCAGGGTTTTGTTGTTGGATTTTTATTTAATGTAGATTAGTTATAGCTGTAAAGTAGACTGACTTCAGGTGAGTACAAACCATTTCACTTATGTATACCCAGCTCATAAAAAATGTTCCAGGAGAGACAAACCTGAAGTAGATATTACTTTGTTCCAGAAAGAAGGTGGATTATTCATGGTGGTTTATTCTATTGATTCAGTCTCTTTTTCTGTTTACTGAATATTCATGGCCAGATGCATTTCTTCAACTCCAAAATTGAAAGTTATTCAATATTTTTTGTTCTCTGTTGCTTAGTTTGAAATATTGAATATTTTATATGCAAGTGTGTGGCTTAGTTTCTATTGATACATCAGAAAAAAAACCTTCCTGTTTCATTCCTATTACAGAGCATTTATGTGAATTATGTTATCATCAATTTACTCATGCAGACCTAAAACATTGTGCTGCTGATTACTGGGTATTTTATATTTCCATACAACATTTTTTTAACCTGTAAACAAAAGGGAATAAGCAAAAAACAAATGCTTCTCTTGGTTTCTTTGTCAAGAAAAACTATGGTTAAATGGTGAAAATTCTGAAGAAAAGTAAAATAATCCCATACGGAATACCATCTAATCTCCTTATTGTTTATACTTTAAGTTATTCTTCCACCCTTCCACCCTCAAACCACATGAGCATCCCTGTTTGAGCAGGGTGACTGAACCAGAAAACTGCCAGAGTTCATTTCTAACCTTATCTGTTCTATCATGCATCCTTTGACAGATTTTCGTGTTCAGTTCATTAAATAATATTTTCTATTTCACCTTTTCTCACCTTATATTTACTTTGCGTGAATATTAATTACTATAATATATACATTATATATTTATATAATATAATTATATAATATATAATTAATATATTACTTTTTAAAAAAACATTCTTATTTTTATTTAACTATAGTACAGCCCTTGATCCTTCCTTTCTATTGTGATGCCGTTTTCAATGAAGTGTTCTTTTTTCTGTTACTATATTATTTACTTTTCCTCCAGAACAGTTGCCATGGTCGACTTCAGGAAATAACTCAGGAATACTTGACCTGTTAGGGTCGTTTTAATTTTTTTTGTCAATACTGACAATTTCAAACAACATTTTTCCTACATCTGATGTGCGGAATCAAACTCTGTAACCCAAGTAAGATTACAAAGCAGGTACAGTTTATTCAGTGCTGCGCAGACACCTGGTGCAAGGGTAATAGATCTGCCTAACTTGCACACCGTTTAGAAAAATCATGCTGCAGATATAGGCCAAGCTAATACATAAGCAGTAGTTTTCCTGGAATTTGGATACATACTCATTACACCCCTGAGAGTTCATTAGCATGCAGACCCTCCCCTCTTGCGTGCGTAGAGGGTCATGGGATGAAGATTTTTTGTTTTCCTTGTGAAGGCTTCTGACCTTTTTCTCTGTAAACTCCTGGCCTTTCGGGAGGGCATCCCCCCAAAATGTTTTCTTCTTGCCCTATGGACATCTAATCACCTGCCTGCCAAATGTCCTCGGGCTGTTCTCAAACCTTATCTGTATGGCTTTCATCCCCCTCACTACCCAGACCCAGTGTCTGCCATCCCTTATTTTCTAACAAACTCTACATTCTTGCTATCTAACTATCTCTAATTATTCCCCTTCACCCCCTTTATGCTCAGTCACTGTGAAGCCTTCTTGCCTTTTTTATTTTCACTTATGGGGCCCATCTCACCTTTCACATCACTTATCTGCAGCACTTTCCATTAAATAAAACTTGTAGTTCAGACATGCTGCTTTCACAAGTCTTGCAATTTTTGCTATGTATCATTTGGTTCAAGCAGCTTCAACTGTGAAAATGTATTATTGGAAGAATTCACAGATGAAGTACATATAAGCCACAAGTAAAAAGAAAAAAAAAAAACACTGTCAGGACAAAGTAATCACTTTGTAAAGTGATTAGGAGCATTTCTTTCCCTTCCTTTATAATATGTGTAGCAGACATGAAAAGAAATTCTGTACTAAGTTCAGGAAATTATCTTTGTTCACACAAAACTCAAAAGTGACATAATTTTCTAACCTCAAAGAGAAAACTGCTAAAATTAATACGTCACACACACCAATCTCAACATATTTACATCTTACACTTAGAAAAGGGAAAAAAAACTTAAAAGTCTACTGAAGAATCATATATTGCACATTTGTGTATTAACTTAATAAAAGGCATCATCTAAACCAGAATATAAGTTAAAATAAATACATGCATGAGATAATGTGATGTGATATATAGTACTTTCCAGCTGACTGAAAGAATTTGAATAGAAAAACTTCTGCTACATGTGAGAACAATTATAAAATAGAACAAAATCTCTGGTAGGTAAGTAGGATACGGAGCAATTTACAGGTTAATGTGTCCTTCAGATATTTTTTTCTGTGAAAGCTCATTTGTTGATAACCTGAATGTTTTGAAAGAACCATCAATAGTATTAATTTTATTTGGAAAAGAAATTATATCTCAAAATTACATAAACATTTGCAAATAAAGTAATGCATTTTCTTGACCTATTTACTATTAGCACTTGTATTGTACTATATCATGTAATTTCTGGGACATAGACACATGTGAAGCATCAAACAGCTTCGGAAGTCTTTGTGGAATTACAACTCCTGGACAATTGAATAGTTGAATTCAGCTGTGACACATTGTCTGTGTCTGTGTAAGTGAACAGAAAAGAATGCATTTACAAGGCAAGTACTGCTGGGTAATAAGGGTAAGCATAACAGAATCCCAGGTTTAATCCCACAAGTAATATGCTGTAGAACGAGCGCTGCTTGCTGCTGAAATTTCTAAGCCAATATATAGAATAGTTACTTATTATTTCTGACTCCAACTTCTTTCAGTCTTCTGAATTGTTATCTTCCCATGACTGAGCATATGAAATTGCGAACAAATATATAGAAAGCATCAGAAAACTCTGAAAACACTGCAGAAATTTGGTTTTGAGTTCGCATTTACTCACCTCTGAGCATAGTATCATATCTACCTTATGTATTTACAGAGTAGATCTCAAAGTTTTTTTAAATCCTCCTTATGTTGTGATGCTCAAAGCTGCAAGTGCATTGTACAAGGCTGCTACGTTTCAGTATCAATCCACACAGAACTCTCAAATGATACATTATACTAGATTTATAACACTTATTATGTGTTTTAGTAAAATAGATTTTGTATTAACTTACTTAGATAATGGCAACTTATTGTGATATTTTGTTAGAGCTGTATTGTTGAAACATTGAAATCTCAGCAACATGAGGTCCGTAACTTTAGACTAAACAAAATAAATCATAACATTAATTTGATGCCCATATGTGGGAAACAGTAGGAAATTTATCCACAGATCACTAATAATTTTCAGAATTGGGATCCTATCAAAGATATTGCCGAAAAACTAATTCTCAGAATCAGAAGTTAGAAGGCTATATTCTTTGCTAATGTACTTTCCCTGATCATCCATTACTGATCGCTACAGGAGACTACACAGGCACTTGGGAGATATTTGTTCAGACATAGTAGAGTCTTCCTTTATTCCTGTTATTAATCACACTGGAGATATATCTACGTGTGAATTCCTGTTGTTTACAGTAATAGTGTCCTGAAAAAAAGACATATTAATGTATTTTAAACAGTGAAAGTAGCGAAAATTGAACAGTAACAAAACTTAAATGAAGAACTTCAGAAGATTTTCATCTTACATATAGGCAGTATAATAGAGTGGGTAGAAATGCTCACCTAGATAATCTCGAGCACATGAACAAGAAGATGTGTTTTAAATTGGTAATTATAGGTCACTAAAATGGCTTTAAAATTACTTTATGTTGTTGTCTGAAAATGGCACATCTCTCCTCCAAGGGAATGCAGGAATCAAATATCAATTTCAGACATATCCTAAGATCTAAAGAAAGCAACTGTTTGAATAGTTTTATACTAGAATGCGGGAACTAATATACTGTTCCACATAGTGTTAGAGTATATTTTATAGTTATTTCATTTAACTTTGGAGGTGTCCCATTACTAAGAATCCTTACTTACTGATTCAAAATAATATATTTTTAATAAAAATAACTTTTTGTCAATGTGTATGCTGTAATCTTGTTGAAATGAAAGTTCTGGACTAGGTTGTCCCATGCTTGGAAAAATGCTATGAACTCAGAAGTTTCAGAAGACCTGGGGCAACTGAGATGTTTTAAGGACAGTCCTATGCTGTCACAAAATGACGGAATGGTTTGCACTGGAGGGGACTTCTGGATGTCACTTCATTCAAGCCCTCTGCACAAAAAGGGGCATCCAGAGCACATTGCTCATAGCCACATTCAGGAAGCTTTTGAAGATCTCAAAGCAGGGAGACTCTACAGCCTCTCTGGGCAAGCTATGATCATTCTATCACCTGCTTAGTAGTGACCATTTTGATCTATGACCATTCTATCATGCTTAGTAATGACACACTTCCTGATGTTCAGATGGAACTTGCTGTGTTCCATTTGGATCTCTAAATTACATCTGATAAACGCCTTTTAACACCTGATAAATTACCTTTTGTATCCTTGCCTTTCCTTGATTCCCTGAAATTCTGCACACAACCAGAAATTATTCTTTACTCTTTCCACATAGCACATGAACAAATGGGACATTTCCAAATTCAAGGTCTGGGAAAACAAATGTATTACAAGACAGTACTGATTATATCCAGAACCTTGAAAACTACAAGATATTCTGACTCAGTTCTGAATGGAGATAAGAAATATAAACCTGGAAGACATGATAAAATTGATATTTACTAACATATAGCTTATACATTAAAAAGCTATTGTAATGAGTGGGTGGAAAATGGTAGGTGATTGTGTGAATATTTAACTTGGAAGTTCTAGACTTCAAAAAAAGTGTATTTCTATCCTGTATGATTTTGAAAGAGAAAGATATTGATGCTAACCTGAGAAACTAATTTTCTTGTGATAAATCAAAGCCATAGTAAAGTCTTAAATAATGTAAGCAGTAATTTATCAGAGACTTTCTAACAAATATATCCATCAATATTAGTTAAAGCATCAGTGATTCTGATGTACAGTACTTTTTCACTATAAAGTATTCTGACCATACTTTCTAATGTTTCTCACTTCTAGTGATAAAATGCTGTAATTTTGTTATAACTTTTGATAACAATGGTTAAATATTTCAGTTAATGCTTTTTTTTTTTTCCTGCTAATCTTAGAGAGAAGCAACAAATACTGCTGATATTTTATAACAGATAACAATGTAGTGAAGCTATTCTGAAAGAGCAGTAGTATAGAAATGTGGCTTTATAAACCAAACAGGAAAAAACTTTGTATTTCTGCAGAATATAAAAGTCTTTCTTAAATATTTAAATTTGCAGGGAAAAAAAAAGTCTCAACTTCATTTGTTATTAAGTAAATGAAGATCACTATATATAGGTTAGCACTGTACACCTCTTCCTACAAAGAGTCCTACAAAGTAGTTTTTTTTTTTTTTTTTTTTTTTGTTAATAAACATCAGAAACCTTACCGGATAATAAGAAGGTTTAAAACTGAGTAATTCACTTTGTAGCTACAAGATTTTGGAACACAGAGTTGACAATAAAAGGACTCAACAACAATCTCACAGGTATTCCAAACTAATAATATTGTAATATCTTTCTGAAGGCAGCAGAATTAAGTACTCCTCACAGACACTGGGAATTGTCATGGTTCAGCCTAGTCCCATGACAAGGGATGAAAGGAACCAAAGTCCCACACACTGGGAAAAGAATAAGGAAGGTAGGGAAAAGGTAGAGAGACGGGACTAGCTGGGGAAAAACAACAAAACAAACAAAAAGAAAACACCACAGCAACAAGCTAAGGGAGAAAACTAATTTACTACATATGATAGCAGAACATAAGATAGAACAATATAATAAAATATAATGGAATTGAATATAATAAATCAAATAACATGAGAGAGTGTCCAAAAACTGAAGGCTTTACTATGATGCTGAAAGTGAAACAGACAGGGAGCAAACAGAGGAAACAAGCAGAAAAGAGAGAGTCTCATGACTTCCAATCAGTTTTATCTTTCCCTGCCCCCAGAAGCCAGAAATAAAAAAGTGAAGTTTTCTGGAAGTCATGGTTCATTCTTCTCTCTCAAGAAGAGAACTGCAGCTTTAGCTCTTTAATTCCCAGTCCACTACATGGTGTTATGATCTAGAATACCAATAACAAACCACAAAACCATAACAGGAATTCATTTTCAGTGCTAAGTTAAAACAGTGCAGAAATTCACTTCAGTTTGCTAAGTACACTTAGCAAACATCAACCACGTGATTTCCTATTTGTGAAAGGAGCTGAGCCAGCTAAGCAGCTGTTCAAAGCTCCATACATTTTATACCTTATTTTTCTTTCATTCAAACATATAAGTTCAAAGTCAAATTAATTTTGTCCTCATTTCTACTCCAAAAGTTTCCAAGCTAAACTGAGATAGAAATTGCAATATAATCTCCTCTCTAGTGTCTGTATCAGTTTCCATAAGCACACACAAAAAAAAAATCAGAGTAAAAAATATAACCTTAAAAATCTAATATTTGGCAGACTGCTTCTACTGAATTAATTTCCTTTTTACCACATGAGCGCCCTATCATTAGTTATTTGTGTCTGGTCTAAAACTAGTGAGCTATAGCACAATGCATAGTACTTTTCAACATTACACTGCAGCCCCACAAGCTCCCAAAGGAAAAAGTTTCAGTAGGTTGTTTCATGGTTCACATTTTCCTTTGTTTAAAAAAAAAGTATAGATGTAATTATTATTTTTCTTTCCAAATCTGAAACAAGCTGATAGAGATAAAATTTCATTAAGTCTACTGTGTCTTCAGTAAACCACTCTTCAATATTACTGTAATCACAAACTACAAGCTGGAACTAAATACTAGAGCACTGAGCCACAAATGCACTGAATAGCATAGGGTGAACGGGAGACTATGGGGTGGTTTATTCTGAATAAATGCTACTTAGATGATTAGTGTGTTTGAATATTGTGTCCCTTTCTACAGAAAATTGCATCTTTCCAACAATGCAATAGAATTTCTTAAGGAAATAATTCCTAAATTAAAAAAAGAATGCTTCCTCCACATAAAGATTATTTCACAGGATCACAGAATAGCCAGGGTTGGAAGGGACCTCAAGGATCATAAATCCCCACGCCGCTGCCACAGATAGGGCCACCAGCCTCCCCATTTAATACTAGACCAGGCTGCCCAGGGCCCCATCCAGCCTGGCCTTGAACACCTCCAGGGATGGGGCATCCACAGACTCTCTGGGCAGCCTCTTCCAGCACCTCACCACTCCCTCTGTAAAGAATTTTCCCCTGACATCCAACCTAAATCTACCTCCCTCAACTTAAAACCATTTCCCCTTGTACTGCAGTTATCTACCCTTTCAAAGAGTTGATTCCCCTCCTGCTTGTAGGCTCCCTTTAAGCACTGAAAGGCTGCAATGAGGTCAACCAGCAGCCTTCTTTTCTCCAGGCTGAACAAGCCCAGCTCCCTCAGCTTGTCCTCATAGGGGAGGTGCTCCAGTCTCCTGATCATCCTAGTGGCCCTCCTCTGGACCCTCTCCAACAGCTCCCTGTCTTTTTTGTACTGCGGGCTCCACACTTGGACACAGTATTCCAGATGGGGCCTCACAAGAGCAGAGTAGAGGGGGACAATCACCTCCCTGTCCCTGCTGGCCACCCCTCTTCTGATGGAGCCCAGGATACCATTTGCCTTCTGAGCCGCAAGGGCACACTGCTGGCTCATGTTAAGTTTTTCACCTATCAAGATACCCAGGTCCTTTTCCACAGGGCTGCTCCTTTCAGTCTCTATAGATGCCTGAGATTCCTCTGGCCCAAATGCAAAACTCTGCACTTTGCTGTGTTGAACCTCATCAGGTTCACCCGGGAATTAAGCAAATATATAGGATTTCCTGGAATCAAGTAAGCTGCCTATTAAATGAAACAATTATTTTTACCTCTTCTGCTTTAAGTAAGATGTAGTATTTTCTTTAAGATATTTGTACTTCCTCCTCTGAGATTATAGGGGCTAACCATAAGGAAAGACAATAACACATAACCAGTTCTAAATTACCCTCCAAAAACAGGTCATGGACACAATCCAGTTTAAGATAGATTTGCTTACCCATACCAAGGTTTAGGGCTCATCAAATACTCAAATAGAAGGGATTTCCAGGTAGAGATCCTTACTCTGTGTCAGTCACCCCTTAAATGAGGCTTAGGGAGAAGTAGAACCTGCTTCCACCCTTTCCAGTCACAAGGGTGAATTGCTTTCACCTGTGCTCTTAGGGCTGTCTGTATCCCTTCACTAGGTGCTCAATCATTGGTTCAGGCTGTGATCTAGCAATTCTCGTATGCTATCAATCTTCAATATACTATCAATACTAATCAATCTTTTTATAAAAAAATATACTTTATAGACTTTTATTTTTTAATCTTACTCTAAATAAGCATCTGTTGAAGTATAGATGCTTGTTTGCCACAGAATCTGTGGTTTGAAGTTCCATCTGTATCCTTGTTCAACTTTCTGTATTCGGTACTCTGTGATCAGTATGCTGGTAGCTTGGCTTGGAGCACTCAGTTTTCCCAAGGCAGTCAGTCAGCCAACTAAACTGAAACATTTGCAAGATACATCAAGGAAATGTCTTGCAAGCTCATTTCCATTGGAAATAATGGAAGTGCACCAGAGATGCATTATGAAAAGCCAGCTGGGGATTAATTCAATAGGGATTAACTCTTAAAAACAAAACAAGTTCCTCAAAATAAATCAGACATGAGTTCCTTTCCTCATACTGGAAGAGCTGAATCCTAGGTGCACATAAGCCCTGACACATAGGTCCACTATTATCACTACAACATGACCAAAGCTCTGTTTTCAAGGTATCCCCTTTCCCGACCTGCCCTTCTTTACAGAGAGCTCAACTAGGTGTTCACCACATTACAAGAGAGATCCAAGAGTGCATGATATGGTCTATAAAAGCATTTCCGGTGAGATTATTAGTAAATATGAGATGTTTCCTATGTTCTTTCCCCTTTTAATCATCATGAGGGATTTATAGTAGATCCATTACCCTTTCTTTTTGGATCCCTCACTACAAGAAAGACATTGATGTCCTGAAGCATGTTCAGATAAGAGCAGTGAAGCTAGTGATGGGGTCTGGAGCAGAAGTCTTACGAGGAGCGATGGATGGAGCTGGGATCATTTAGTCTGTAGAAGAGGACACTCAGGGGTGACTTTATCACTCTCTTTTACTACCTGAAGGGAGGCCCACGTAGCTAGCAATAGAACAAGATGGAATGGCCTCAAGTTGTGCCAGTGGAGAGGCAGGTTGGATGTTAGGATGTCCCCTCTGAGAAGCGATTGGGACCTGCGACAGAATGCCCAGTGAAATGATGGAGCCGCCTATCCTAGGTATTCAAGAAACATTTAGATGTTGTACTAAAGGACGTGGTTTTGTGGAAAATATTGGTGATAGGTGGATGGTTGGACTGCACAATCTCAGAGATCTTTTCCAACTTGGGTGATTATATGGTTCTATGAAAGATGGATTCTTTAGTCCTTCTGCCAGTGCCTATCCTTAGTCTTTTTCCTTTTAATATTATAAAACTCTCGTGAGCTTACCAGCTGGTTTCTTTTATCTAAATTATAATTTTAGGAGTATAGTGGAAATTTTGGTTCTTCCTGTTTATGCATAAAAACAGGTTCTTCCTGTTTATGCATATAAACTATAGTTTATATATAGATTTCTTTTTATGTAAGTAGTATTGGAAATGAATATCATTAAAAAATAATTGTGTCAGAGTAACAGACAGTATCTCAAGCTGTATATCAAGCAATATATCAATCATCTGACAATGGTTGGTGTTAGATAAACAAGAAATATTAGATCTAAGCAGAAAAAATTGTGGTCTAAAGCTAGAAGAGTGACATCATTTTTAACATTCCCATTTCTCTTTTCTCTCAGACACCTTCATTTAAAGTGTTTTTATTGTATAGTTGCATACTTTGCTTGTACACATATCAAGCTTGTTGATTTAAATGAGTTTATAATCTCTTTATATGGTAATTCACTTTGTATGGCTACATTTGTACTTTTTTGTTGTTCTGCTAATTTAAGCTATAAATCCCCCCACAGTGCTCACAGACAGAGAAGTAATAAATAAATATAACAACCACTGTGAACATTGGGAATGAGGTACAGATCTGGATTCTAGATCCCTTTGAATCCCCCTAGTCTTTAAAGGAATAAATTTCATCTACAGTATTCAGTTGCTTTCAGGACTAATTCTTAAATATCAACTTTGGAGTTTTAAATATCTTCATTCCACTGTGACACAGAACTGATCCCTAATTCCTGATGCAGGTCTGCAGTTATTATCGTAGAATCATAGAATGGCATGGGTTGGAAAGGATCAAGATCACACAGTTCCAACCCCCTGCTGTGGGCAGGGCTACTGCCCAGCAGATCAGGCTGCCCAAGGTTCCATACAACCTGGTCCTCAACACCAGCAGAAGTGGGGCATCCACAGCTTCCCTGGGCAGCCAGTGCCAGTGCCTCAACACCCTCTGAGTAAGGAATTTCTTCCTAACATCTAGCCTAAATATCCCTTCTTATACTTTAAAGCCACTCCCCCTTGTCCTATCACTATCTGATCATGTAAAAAGTTGGTCTTCCTCCTGTTTACCTCCCCTCAAGTACTCAAAGGCCACAAAGAGAACTCTCCAGAGCCTTCTCTTCTCCAGTCTAAACAACCCCAACTCTCTCAGCCTAGGAGAGGTGCTCCAATACTCTGATCATCTTCATGGCTTCACGGTTCTCCTCTGGACCCAAACCAACAGCTCCACATCCTTCTTATGCTGGGGGCCCCAGGCCCCACTGCAGTACTCCAGATGGGGTCTCACAAGGGCAGGGGTCTCTCTTTCTCTCTGCTAGTCCCCCCTCTTTTGATGCAGCCCAGGATACAGTTGCCCTTCTGAGCTACAAGCTCACACTACTGGCTTGGGTCAAGCATTTCATTCTCCAGAACCCCTCAAGTTCTACTCCCTAGGTCTGCTGTCAAGGTATTCTCCTCCCAGTTTGTACACATTCTGGGATTGCCGCAGCGCAAATGTAATAACTTCCATTTGGCCTCACTATATTGAAGAGAACCAATCCAAAGATGAACCCCTGAGGGACACCATAGATCTGAGACAAATTTAATTAGCAAGATATTCATTTTTTCTTATTATTTATTAATTTAATCCCTTTTTTATTTGCTGCCATCATATTCTTATATTCTTTTAATCTGACTAATGTGTTAAACACAGAACCAGCCTATATTTGAAGCAACTAAGCTGCTACTGTCAGCGAGATTGAAGGTACTCAGCAACTCAAATCAGTAGTATCAGATATTGCACTCACTGAAAGCATATTTTTAATAGGATCTGTGCATTAGCTCATGTCTGTTACTATGCAAAGAGTTGAGTTGACTCCTGTTTTAAAACTCAGACATCCTTTTTTTAGTTTATCAGCATGATTCAGACGTCCTAACATAAATTTCACAGAAAACAATTTTATTTGTTATGGCAACAGAACCAATCTGCCAAACTTTAGAGCTGACTTTACAAAACAACACCTGAAGAAAAAAAAAAAATAAAAAAAATTGTCTCAGATTGTTTAATTATTTTTCTTGGGAGGCAGCTGCAGATGTAGAATGCTGAAGTATGGTAGCCGTAACCTGTGTCAGCCTACTGAGATAAAACAATTTTCTCACAGCAAGTATTAACTTCAGAACCACTATGACTTCATTTCAATCCCTATGAAACTGTTCTCGGTGAGCTTGCTGCAATTGCAAAACATATTAACTTAATTCTAGGCAGCAGTACTTAAGCTGCAATCACTCTGTGTAAAGGCTCCACATTGTGTTTTAACCTGGGCAGGCATCTCAGCACTGCACAGCCACTCACTCATTCTCACCAGAGGAGAGAATCAGGAAGGTAAAACACCTGGGCTGAAACAAAATCAGTTTACTGGGCAAAGCCAAAGCCAAGCAAAGTATTCATTCACTGCTTTCTACTGGCAGGTTGGAATTCAGCCACTGGCAGGACAGAAGGGCCCATCACACATGATGTTTTCTGAGGAAGACAAAGCACTATGAATGTGCCCTTTTTCTCCTTCTTTACTCCAGCTTTTATTGCTGAGCATGACAACACATGTTATGGAATTCGGCCAGTGCAGATCAGCTGTCCTTGTTCTGTTCCTTCCCAGCCCTTTGTACCTCCAGCTCTTTGTTTGCAGGGCTGCACAAGAGGCAAAAGTGTCCGTCTCTGTACAGCACTGCTTGGCAGCAACATATCAGTGCATGATCAACACTATTTTTTATCAAAAATTCAAACCACATTATCATGCAAGCCCCTAAGAAGAAAATTAATTTTATCCTAACCAAGAACTTTTACATTCAAGTACGGTGCAGACATTTGTTCCTTGTGAACTGACAGACCATTACAGACCCCTCTCTGTGCACTGGCTCTCCACCTCCCCACCAAAACAGATCTTTTTCAAATGTTTTGTCCTCCAAAAGGTAAAATACTTTCCCAAAGTTTCACAGACATCAAGGTTTGAGCACCCCTTATAATGTATTTTAATCATCCCCATCTTCCCTTTTGAACACATCTCTCCAGAAATCTAAACCGCTGAGTCACACCTAGTGTTGTGTGAAGGAGTGCAGGATACAGTGAGCATCACAGTGCTACTATATTTACATCCAGTGAAGTCCATCCATTACTGATATATGACAAGAGATTAGATAAAATGAATTGCTTTGTATTAGTTCCTCTTTTCTACAAGGTTTCCTATTCTTGGTGACAAGTCTTCTAACTTACAGAATTAATAAGAATTGTGCTATTTTGCAGACTACTTTCACATACAGTGTAAATGCAAGCTATTTGTTATCACCTGTCATAGTTTTGTGGCTTATTATTCCACAACATAACATCATGCAGTGTATTGGGAGTTAAAGAGTTAATACAGCAGGTCCAATCTTGGAAGAGAAGAATGAGTCACAACTCTCAGAAGACTTCACTTTTTCATTTTTGTCTTCTGCAGAGAGAGAAAAACAAAGCTGACTAGAAGTCTCAAGACTATATCTTTGCTTCCTGGTGGATAAGAGAACAGTGATTTTCAGAAAACTATTTATTAGCTCCAATCCTAATTAACTTGTATTTTTGCTATTATAATTAGTAAACTGAGTTTGTTTTCCTCCTCAAATCGTTGCTGTTGTTCTGTGTTGTTTTTTTTTTTTTTTTTTTTTTTTTTTTTTTTTTTTTTTTTTTTTTTCTCCTTTCATTCCCTTTCCCTTTCTTCCCCTTTTCAGGCCAGTGGGTCTGCAGTCCCTGACACAGATCTACAGATAAAACTATGACATACATGCCTATTCTTCTTTCACATTTTTGCCAGAAAATAATGCAAATTTATTCTTGTCTTCTAGAAATATGATAATGTTGACATAGAACCTGATCCTTAGAATAATAATAATGAAGCAAGAAAAAAAATCACAGAGCAGTAGATGGAACCTCAAATGCAAAAAAAAAACCCACCCTACCCTTTGTACTGCAGAGCACAGCATGTGGCCAGCAGTTGTTATCAGCAAAAAGCCCTCCGTGTATTGATGTGCCAAATATCTACGTGCACCTACATCTCACAAGTACAGAACAACCAATTGAAAAGATTGGCATACTTATTTTAGTACTACTGCCTTTATCAACACCTATCAATCTCTCTAAACATTATCTTCAATAATTGCAGAATTTAAATTAACTGTTAATATATGCATTACTTGTAAAAATGTGTCAATGGTTTACAGGCTGGTTCGGCCCAGATCTGTGACTAGCGGAGCAGAGAGATTTCACAAAATCCGTGCCCCCAGAAAAGGGAAACAGGGGACCCCAAAATAATTAAAAACAGTGGGAACGATCTGAGGAGAAACAAACTAATTTACTAAATATGGTATTGAAATGCAAGATAACACACCATGATACAATATAATTAGAACTGAAGCTAATAAATCAAACATAATGAGTGTCTGAAAGGTGGATAGGCCTCACTGTAACACTGAGGTGAGATGCGCAGTCCAGCTGAGCAGCAGGGAGGAGAGCCTGACAAAGAAGAGCACATCAGCGGACCTTGCCAAGGGTTATATCTCCTCTCTGACCACAAAGCCCCCTGGGCTGTGTAGTTCCTCTTCTCTTTCGGACAAGTACCTGGAACTGAAGCATTAACACCCAGTGCACTACATGATGTTATGATGTGGAATATCAATAACCAAAAATCGAAATCATGACAATATGTTAACTTTTTTCATGAAGAAATTTGAACTTGAGTAATTTAGGAACAACCCTGTAAAATGGCTGAGAGGCCATGAAGAATACTGCTATTTTTCTTCTCTAGATATCTTCTGTGTCTTCAGTGTGAGTCTCGCTTCAGTTCCACGCAACTCCATGTATTTAGCCCTTCCCACATCATCACAGGGTATCCTCAGTTCTTTTGTCCAGGTCATCAATAAAGCTATTAAACAGAACTAGCCCCAGTACTAACCCCTGGGGAATACCACCACTCGTGATGATTGCCAGCTGGATTTAACTCCATTTGCCACCACTCTCTGGGCCCAGACCTCAAGTCAGTTCTTTATCCAGCAAATACTACATGTAGCTGTCCAAGCACAGGTTGCCAGATTCTCCAGGAGAATACTGTGGGAGACAATGTCAAAGGCTTTCCTGAAGTCTGTGTAGACTACGTGAACACCTTTCCTTCATCCTCCTGATGTGTTACTTGATTGCAAAAAGAGATCATGTTTCTCAAGCAGGATCTTCCTTTTGCGAACCCATGCTAGCTGGGCCTGCCTCCCCAGTTGTCCCACATTTGCTGTGCAATCTCATTCCAGATGATCTGTTCCACAACATTCCCTGGCACTGAGGTCAGACTTACGGGCCTGAAGATCCCTGAATCCTCCTTACAACCTTTCTTGTAGATAGGAATCTCATTAGAAAGTCTCCAGTCTCCTGGAACCTCTCCAGTTGACCAGTAATGCTGGTAGATGGAGGAAAGCCACTTGGCAATTATCCCCACCAGCTTCCTTAGCACCCTCCAATGGATCCCATCTGGTCACATGGACTTGTGACAGTCCAGGTGGAGTAGTAGGCCCCTACCTACTTCCACTTGCATCATGGGGGTTTATTCTGCTCTCCATCCCAGACTTCCAGGTCTTTCAAGTAGAGAAGCCATTGAGGCATTTCCTTATCTTCAGTTGTCACATTCCCTGCCTCATCCAGCAATGGATGGAGATTCTCCTTAGCCATCTGCTTGCTGATCATATATTTGTAAAAATGTTTTTTGTTCTCTTTTTTGTTCTGGCTAAGTGGAGTTCAAGCTGGACTTTTGCCTTGCTCATATTCTCCCTGCATATCCCAACAATATCTTTGTGCTTTCTCTGAGTAGCCTGCTCCTTCTTCCACAGGAGGTAGCCTCTTTCTCCTGGAGCTTCGGAAAAGTTCCCTGTTCATTTACATCTGTTCTCTTCCCTTCTGGCTCATCTTGCAGTACACAATGGGACTGCCTGCTGCTGTGCCTTTGAGACTTACTCCTTGAGAAGTGTCCGCTCATCCTAAACTCCTTTATTCTTCATAACTGAAGTCCAAGGGGCCTTCCCTACCTGTGCCCTGTCTAGTTCAAAGTCCACCCTCCGGAAGTCCAACATAACAGTTTTGCTTCACCCCTTGTGACCTCACCTAGAATTGAGAGCTCTGCCATTCTGTGGTCACTCTGTCCAAGACAGTTCCCAACCTTCAGATCTCCCATCACTACTTCTCTGCTTGGTAGGCTTACCAGCTGTATCAGGAAGTTATCTTCTACACGTTCCAGGTACCTCCTGCTGGTTCTGCTCTGGATTCTTTCCAATATATATCAGGGAACTTGAAGTTCCCCAAGAGAACAAGAGCTGGCAATTGCACAACTTCTGCCAGCTGCTTGTAGAATGCCTCATTTGTTTATGTATCCTGGTTAGGCGTCAATAACAAACCATCACCAGGATGTCAGTCTTGTTGGCCTTCACCCTGATCCTTTATTCAACTTTATCTTTCCCAGCCCCAAGTTTAATAGCATCAAGACATGAAGAGCCACTCCACCAACTCTTCTTCCCTGCCTCTCCCTTCTGAAGAGCTTATAGCCATCCATTGCAGTACACCAGTCATAGAAGTGATTCCACCACGTTTCAGTAATGGCAGCTAAGTCACAATTTGCCTGTTACACAGCTCCTTCTGTTTGTTGCCTATGCTGCATGCATTGGTGTAGATGCACTTCAGCTGAGCCATTTCCCTGTCATCATTCCCACTAACATTATCTCTAGCAAGCCTGATTTGCCCCCCCTCCACTTTCATGCCTAATTTAAAGACCTCTCAATGAATCCCACCACTTATTTGACTAGAATCTGTTTATCTCTTTGAGACAGGTGAGACTCACCTGCAGCCATCAGGCCAGGCAGCAAGTAAACTGTTCCATGGTAAAAACAAACAAACAAACAAAAACAAACAAACAAAAAAACAAAACAACAAAACCTTGAGGATTCTTGAGGTTGCACCAGCCTCTCAACCATGTATTTATGAGATTGGTTTTCCTGCTCCCCTTAGTATCCCTCATTGCCACTGAAGGGATAGAGGAAAACACCATCTGTACTGCTACTCAATCAATTAACTGTCCCAACACCCCTTAGACCATTTTGATAGCCCTCAGGCTTCTTAGCAACTTCACTGCTGGCAGCCTGAAACTATCAGTAAGGAATAATAACCATAGGGGCAAACCAGAGTCTCCTAGTAATGTCCTTAACCCAGGCCCCAGAGAGCCAGCACACTTTCCTTCGGGTACGATCTGGCTGATATACAGGCCCTCCATACGTCTCAGCAGGGAGCGACCCATAACAATTACCTATCTTTCCATCTTGGCAGAGGCAGTCTAGAGGTACAGAATAGACATGAAACTTTTTCCTAGACAAACCTACTACTGTATATAAACTATCAAAATATATATACAAATCCATCTTATTTTTCACATCTGATAAATTAAATAACAACTCTTTTGAAACTGTCTGCTTCTTGTACCCTTAACAAAAATTTTGCATTGCCCAACAAGTAAAAACTCAACTGCTGTCCCTTCATCACAGTAACGTAGTGTCTTTTAGTCTGTATTTCCAAAAATTTCCTTTCCTGAACGATATTGGTGTTCGTTAAATTATATATGTTTTACTAATTTTCTGTTCTTAGTCTTACATGCATATAAACTTTTTTGCAATTTCATTGACTATGTGCAGATATTTAACCCATGAATCACAGCTTGAAATAGAATCAGTTACTTACTGGTATTGAGGTAAAAGTGGATTTTGAAAATACTCTGTAAAGGAAAAACATATTTTTGTAGAACTTCTATCAGAACTCTTTTTAAATTCACTGTGTCTGCTAAATTAAGCCAATATTCCATTATGCAAGGCAGTCAGTTATATTTAGAAGAATAACTAAACTTCTACATGTCTTTTTGAAATGTGGTTTTATGGTTACTAAGGGAATTCTGCTCAATTCAACTGAATAAATTACCTCATTAATGTTAGTAACATAAAATTCATTTCATTACAAAAAGATTGATTTTTTTTGCAAAGGATTTGTTGTCTCATAAGTAGTGATCCCTACCTTCCTTTGAGAAATACCGAGATTAAATTTCGTACTAAAGCAGTTATAACTGTATTCCACACTTAAGAATTGATTCAGATGTTTCTGAAATAGTCAAAATCATACAAATCTATCTTGTTTTTCAGATAATGTTCATGGTTTTTCCAATTTGCAATTAATGCGCTCATACCTTAGCTGCGTTCAGACAGTTCGTTCCCTATGATCGAATAAAACTTTCTTGAAAATAAGAGTCATGTAAGGACAATCAGTTTTTTATGCACACACAGAAAAGTACACCCGTATAAACACATCTTGCTGAAGGTGTTCCCCAGCCAATAGCTTGTGGGAAATTGGAGTAGCTGAAGGAGAGGTCACATTAGGGCTTTCCTGTGTAAAGCCAAACATAAGATTCTGAGGCCATTATAAGTAGGCTCAGAGCTGCCCTTAGGCAAAGTTCTAACAGAGCTAAAGTTTTACCAAAGTTTTAACTAACAATAAATATATATATATAATAAAATAATGAAATAAAATAAATGAAATGTCAAGATTCAGAAAGTACAAGATCATCCAACATCCACTTCTTTTCCAATGAAAACCAGTAATTTGTCTCAATATTTTCTTCTTTTTTCCCCTAGAATTTCACATTAACCCCATAAATTACCTCACAGTTTTTATATCTTCTTTCTCCCATAGACAGAGCCATCTTCCCTTCTTTTCCGTCTACAAAATTCACTCCAAAAGTATTGTTTTCTGTCTATTTCCATGAAAACTGCATCAAATACAAGAGCACAGTCGCAGTATTCAGTAAAGCAAATTCTCAGCTACAAAACACTATTTTTCAAGATAGTCACCATAGTTACTATGCATTTTAGCCAGTCATGAAGAAGAGCCTGTATGCTGTGCTCATAACTATCTTCATCAGTAGATGTGTGTATGGGAACTACTGAATCACGGCCTGAACCTCTGATTGATCACCTGAGGCGGGCAATGAGTCAGCCACAGGAGCACAGGTGAAGGCAATTCACCTGAACTGCTGGAAGGGGAGCCTCTCCTAGACCCATTTAAGAGCTGACTACCAGTGGGGAAGGATCTCTTCTGGAGATCCCTCCTCTGGAGATTTGCAGTGAGCCCAGGATGTGGGTAAACTTTTTATATATTCTCTTTTTGTTATTATAATCTGCTTTACCTAACTCTCTTGTTTATTTCATGATTATAGCATCTTAATATTCATTGATTATGTAATGTGATATACTGCCACTTCCACCATTGCTGAAACACACCACATGCTGCTTCACTGTTCTCGTTTTGACAATTCATCCATAAACTTTCAGCAAGTGTCAATGACAACAATAGATGCCATTTTTTTCCACATGGAGGAATGGAAGTGGCACACCTTTGCTTCATCTGCACTTCCATATCAAACAGAGTTTTGTCAGACTGCCTCTCTGCTGCCATTTGTCATAGGACAACAAAACGTAATGAAATATTGGTGAGAAAGTTCAGTCTCTACTGCAGTACCGCCAACGATCAAAAGAGGCATGATTTTCATAACAGCCTGTATATGAGTATTTATTTTTTTTTTTCTAATTGAGTCCTATTTTCTATCCAAGGAGGTGAAATGAGTGTGAAATTAAGTCATTGGCATATTAGTAGAGCACTTGTAGAGACAGCAATATATTCTTTATACATTTCCTATATACATTCTTTGTTTCCTGTTGAATAAGATATGTACTATTCCATGTAAGTAACATAGCTCCTTCCCATCTTTCCATTTAGAAATTTCCCAGAAAAACAGGATATCTGTGCTGTGCCTTCTTACTGGCCCATGAGTTTTGTACTTCCCTTAATGTTCCGACATCAGTAGGGGCAGATACTATCTCTTCTTACTATGCCCAGATCCTGTCTTAGATCTCAGAGGTCTCTTCCAAAAAATATCTTTTAACCTTTGATTTTCCTGTAAGCAGCAGAATTCTAGAAAAAAAATCACTGAGTGCTGATAATAGAAAACAGACACATTGACACCCAGAGTTCAAAATCCCTCCAGACAGCCTATATCAGCTGTCTCACATACTGGAGAAGATTTTCCAATGATTAAGGCAAAAGAATAACTCTGTAATGGATTTAATTCTGGTCAGTCTCTGTACTTCAGTTATAAAACTATTAGAGAGCATTCAAAAGCTACAACGATGGTGAAGTGTCTGGAGGTGTGAGAGGAGTGGCTGCAGTCTCTTGGTGCGTTCCGTGCAGAGGAGCTGAGAGGAGCCTTCATGGCGGCTGCAGCTCCTCACAGGAGCGGAGGGCAGCGCTGAGCTCTGCTCTGTGTGACAGCGACAGGGCCCGAGGGAACGGCATGGAGCTGCGTCAGGGGAGGGCAGCTGGGGGTCAGGGAAGGGGCCTGCAGCAAAGGGTAGTGGGTAAGAAACAGGCTACACAGGCTGCCCATGTGCCAAAGTTCAAGGAGCGTGTTGGACAATGCTCTCAGACATAGGTTCTGGTTGGATTAAATAGTTCTTGTAGGTACCTTAAAACCTGGGATACTCTATGGTTTAAGACACTGCTTATGGTTAATATCGACCAACAGATATTCTTGCAACAATTAATTCCAAACAAACCTTTATTTTCTTCTTCCTGGAAACATTTTTATCAACTGGTATTCATTTTTAACTTTTTCTGAGCATAAGACTACAGAAAAAGACACAGATCTCCTCTTTAGAGAACAAAACACTGTAGTAAGCTCTGATATAATATACAGCTCTACATACTCCTTCCATTGTGAAGCTAAACTTATTTCAGGTGGTGCAAATACTGTGTGGAAACTTCTGCTTTGCTTGGAGAAATGAGAATTGTTTTGTGGAAAGGTCTTGTGAATCATCTGATTATCCATAGAAGATATTAGATGCGAAATATTCCCGTATCAGAAATTTTGTAAATGAAAATATCGAATTTTATAATTGTTTACATCTGATTATTGCAAAAGAGGAAAAAGGAGACAAGAGAGTGAAAGAATGTTAAGAATACATTCATAACATAAAAGGTAGTCAATAAGAATTATCAAAAATTCACACAACTCAATAAGAAAATGAAGAAATATAAATAATATGTAAAATTGCGCCAGAGAATATTCTGCTTTTAAAACCAGAAGAAGAAAGGGGAGCCAAGTTACAGAAAGAAACTAAGGGCTGAAACCATTTGGGCTACAATACTGGCTTAGATAATATTTGTGCAACTGAGCATATGAACAGCAGACACAAAAAAACATAATTTTATAGAATAGAGAATGAGGTGTTAAAAGCATGCACAGGAATTGAGTGCCCAGACAAGAAAGGGGATCAGGCGTCTGAAATAACAAAACACTTACCAGGATAAAAAGCCACAGTAGCCCTGGGAAGCCTAGAATAAGAAGAGTACAACAAGATGACAAGAGAATTTACAACAATATGGGCTTAGGAGTCTGGGACTTAGAAAAGGAGACCAAGGAAGGAAGACAGCAAAGTTTTATGAAACAGAAGTAGGAAAAGAAACAATGCGCAGTTAAGCGAAGATGAAGAAAAACACAGGTTGAAGACAAGGAAAAATGGGAGACTAAAGCTAAATAAGCAGTAGACATTGTACCTGGTAACTTCAGATTCTTTTCATTTGAGTGTGATAATTTTCAGTCCCTATTGAGACTATTATGACTACAAGTCTCACTGTTACATAATGTGAAAGCACCATGAATTCTGGTAGATTTAATAGTGGGATGAAACTTGTATGTGGCTCTTTTTGAGAGCATACTTGACAAAAACAGAATCAAATACCATTATTCACATAGATTAGATTCTTATCAATCTCATAGTTCACTACTGGTATATAATAAAATATAATTTTATTACAGTGTACTATAGACTTATGTTCTTTGGTGTATAATCAATGAATATTAACATGTTATAATTACAAAATAAACAAGAGAGTTAGACAAAGCAGGTTATAATAACAAAAAGAGAATAAATGGGATGCTTACCTGTGTCCTGGGCTCACTTGTGAAACTCCAGCAGAGTGGATCTCCAGAAGAGATCCTTCCCCACTGGTAGCCAGCTCTTAAATGGGTCTAGGAGAGGTGGATTAAACCTGCCTTTCACTGAGGCCTACACTGCTTTTCAAAATAAAATGGTAAATTCTTTTATTTTGGTTTTAAACAGAAGGAAAAAAGGAAAACTAAAGAAGAACTAGTATCAAAACTTGCCGGTGATCAGTGCGTTTGGGAAAAAGAATCTGTTACCTAAATGCCAGAAATTTAACATTCAGTCTTAAACTGTTAATCAATCATTTGCATATTAATGTTCAGAATATATTTTTAAAGCAGAAAGTTACTCAAAACTTGGCTTTGCCTCAGAGGGAAAGCACACAGGAGTTCTCAGTCATTCATACTTCATGCATGAGCAGAAAAACTCAATCTTTTAATGAGGAAAGAAAAAAGAAAGGAAAAAAAGAAGAAGAGAAAAAAGGACACATATATGTAAACAGATAGTTCTTCAGTACCAGAATTTTATACTTTTCTGTTCCCCTAGCAGTTGGATGTTAATTTCTGATCTATGAATTTAAAATAGACTGTTTGCACAGTTATACATGAATTTAGTTTTTTTCCAGAATCTGAATTGTTTCCTTGCTGGGCACACTGCAACCTTTGTAGAGTCCCTGAAGCAAGCTGATAATGATGTATAGAGCTATGTAGGGGTCCTTTCCTTGTCCCGTGTCCCAGAATATATAGCACTAATGATTACTATGCTGTTTCATGTAATCTTTAGCTATATGGCAGCCTGAAAAGCCTGTCAAGACAAGAAGCATATCAAATTTTTCTTTTGTATTTTTCCAACCAATCTGTTCCTTTTGAAAGGAAGAAAGAAAAGGAGAGGGATAAAGAAAAAGTTTAAGCTGAGAATCTGGCTGCCATTAAGCACTCCACAGAAAAAAATTGAAAGATCAACCTAGCAGTGTGCTTGTATTCCTTTATTTGAAGAGGAAGAGACTATTTAAAGGGTAAGAAATTATAAAAGCAACCACTTTTTCTGTGATTTCCATGGTATATCTATGCCTACTAAGAATTGTATACTTAACAAAGAAGTAGTCTTATTGAAAGAGACAGTTACTCTTACGAACATCTTGGAGAAAACTTTTGGTAGAACTATCAACATTCAAGCTATGACCTTTATGTTGTATCCTGTAAAAATTTAAATGCATGAATAAAGTATGTTGTCCTCATGGAATTTGATTGAGTTTTACATTTTACTGTAAAGCACTGTGGTGGTTTGGGTTTTGTTTGTTTTTTGTTTTGTTTTTGTTTGGTTTTTTTCTGTGTGTGACAGGTACTGAGATAATATCTAGTGAAACTTTGATTGTCTATTCAAGACATACCATTTGTCTGTAGAAGATTCTAGGATGCGAACTTGAATGTATCGCTATCCTCAGAGTTCAAGCTAGCCCTTGTATTGTCTTTATACTATGATAGATCAAGCATATCTTTTGCACCGCCTTTGCAGAGAGCTCAGTTCTGTTCGTTTTTACATGCTACACCTAACAAGTACCATCACGGCACTTTGCAGCCCTGGGTGTGCGCTCGTCACTCCCAACAACTAAACAGTGGTGTGCAGTCAACGCTGTTGGAGCTGAAACCAGGGCATGGGAAGGGCTCAGTACTGACTGAAGTGATGGTGAATAAGTTTATGCATTTTAATACACAGCCTAAACAGCTCTGTGAACAGTGAAAAATATGTGGCTGTGTTTTTCATTTTATAAAGAAATTTGAAAATGAGTTTCTGACTGCACAAAAAGTCATTTTTTCTTTGTTTAATATATATTTGCAACTACATTTTCAGTCAGCATAAATACACTGGCTGTGAATTTCAAATTGTAAAGTATTGCAATCAGATATTCGACTCAAGAATTTAACCATGTCTCTTTACTGGTGTTTTATATGACCTCTCTTACATGTGAAACATATATTTCACTTCATAAGGAGGAGGTTTAGGTTGGACATAAGGAAGAACTATTTCTCTCGGAGAGTGGTCAGGCACTGGAATGGCTGCCCACTGGACGACGTGCTGCGAGATGTGGTTTAGTACTTGTGGTGGCAATGGTGATGAGGAGATGGTTGGACTAGATGATCTTATAGGTCATTTCCAACCTTGTGATTCTATGATTCTATAGTAACATCTTACTTGTGTCTTTGCTTTTTGGCAGTATGTACATTTGTGAACACATTTTCAATGGTACAGAAGAGTAAAATTTCATCAAAAATCTCAAGAAAAAATCTTGAGAGTTCACTGAGCATGGCAGAAAATGCCTTCAAACCAGACTTATGGTTATGCATGTTGCACAAAAGCAAATAGCCCACTGGTTTTGTGCTTTTGTTGCTCTCTTTTCTGTTTCAATATATATATTAAAAAAAAAAAAAGTTTTGCTACTTATTTACAATAGCTATGTTACCTATGAGTCCTGCTCCGAAAGGATTGCCTCCTATTTTATCATGTTGGCCCACAGTGTCAGGGGTGAATGTTGGTGGTATGGCAGTAGAGATTGAACCTTTCCACCAGTACTTTTTATCTGTTGTTTCTGTGTGACGGACAGCAAGAGAGGCATATTGAGAGAGTGGAGTCTAACATGGAAGTACATATGAAAGTTGTGTCATTTAATTCCTTCCTGTGGCAGAGGGGGAGAGGGGGAAAGATGGTAGAATAAATAGTAGCCACTGCCATTCATCAACAGCTGATTAAAGTTCATAGAGATCAAACAACAGATGTGAGCACAATAAGGTGGTGGGTGGTGTTTTTCAGCTGTAGCAACAGTGATAGTGGATCACATACTCTAGTGCAAATTGTTACAAGTATGACATGCAGGCTCTTATTCACTGCTGGTGAAAATGTACCGCTAATGGTGGTAACTATGTTGAAACTACTGTTTCATAGCTGAAAATTTGCAGTATTAAATAGTGTTCTTATGCTCTTTGTATCTGTTGTAGTTTCCACTGAAAAAGATGAAGAGCATGCATTTTGGAGTGATATACATATTTTACATGTGACCCAAGACAATTCTTCTAAAGTTAGTGCAGCCTACAGAAGCTGAAATATTGGATATCCATGCCCTAATAAATAGTTCCATCTTCTATTCACTTGTATTCAGTGTTACAAAATGGAATTGTTAGGTCTTAAGATTTGAGTTGAAGATTTGTGCAGTTGCATTACAAAAGACCAATAAAAGAACTAGAGTAAAAGAAGAAGAAAAGAAAAAAAAAAAA
>NW_024884767.1:19254775-19523503 GCF_019232065.1 Centrocercus urophasianus
GAAGGGAAGGGAAGGGAAGGGAAGGGAATGGAAGGGAAGGGAAGGGAAGGGAAGGGAAGGGAAGGGAATTAGGAAAGAAAGAGAAGAAATGTAGGAAAGGGAGGGAAGGGGAAGGAGAAAAGAGATGGGGATGTGGAGGAGAAGGTGGGAGGGGTAGGGAAGAAGGGGAAGGGAGAGGAGGTGCAGAGAGAGAAGGAGGGGAGGAAGGAAAAGGAAGGGAGGGAGAAAAAGGAAAGGATAAAGAGAAGGGGAGAGAAAAAGAAGGTATTGAGACTTCGTAGAATAATTCTGCCAGATGTTCTTTTTGGAGATTGTTCATTTTATTTCTTCACAGAATTGGAGGTAATAACAGAAACATTTCTCTCTCCCTAGAGCCTTTTGTTCTCTGGGGTCCTTCAACTCCTTTTGTCTTTCCTCATAGGAGAGGTGCTTAGGATCCGTCCAATCAACTTTGTGACCTGCTTCAACATCTCCATATCTTTCTTGTGCTGGGGGCTCCACATCAGGATGGTGTACTCCAGATGGGATCTCAGTAGAGGTAGAGTAGAGGGGTACAGTCACCTCCCTTGCGCTGCTGGTTATGCTTCTTTTGATGAAGCCCAGGATACTGTTGGCCTTCTGTATCAGCAAATAGTTAAGACTGTGTTTAAGATTAAACATTCCTAATCTAAATGTTCTCATTGTTTTGACAATGTAGAAATGGATTATAAAATTAATTAATTAAATAAATAAATGAAAAAGTACCTTGCATTAGAAGCACTTTATTTTACAAACTTTTCTGTTATTAATCTATGATGTTTACAATAGTCTACCTTCTAAATCTTTCCTCTAGAAAAAAAAAAAAAATCAGAAAATAACCAAGTTTTTAAAAATTTACTGTTTCGTTGACCTTTTATATCCTTACACTGATTTTCAAAACTTTAATATGAAGTCTTTTCTTTCACCAATTTTTTTATTAATAATATATTTTCCCATAGAAAATATGCCAATATGCTGTTCTCGTAGAATATATGCCATTAGAACTCTCTAAAGTAGAAAAATATACTAAATTAATTCTGTCAATTAATTATTTTAGGTTTAACAGATGTGTCTTTCTTTCTTGACACTGTGTTTATCAAGTTCATACAGTAATTTTCCCGATTAATCTGCCCTTTCCACCATGACCAGGAAAATGTATTGAAAAATACCATATAGAATTATACAGAAATCAATTTTACTGTATTACCATAAGTATAGCAGCATTAAAAGAGTTATTTCTTCTCTTTATTGTTCACTCCTCTTCATTCTTTTCATAGTTTTCTGTAACTGAATATATTCCCTCTGGAGAGACATATTTTGGAGAGGGCATTCTGTGGGCTAGTTAAAACTTTTAATTGGATCATGAAAGATACACCATTAATACATTTACAGAGTATCTGCAGCACAGTATTCTATCAGCCTCTACATGGCCGCTCTACACAAACTTACAAGAGAATGAAACTTATTCATATTAATTCCTGTTATTGTTTATATTGTATCTCAGTTTACAAGGCAAACTTAAAAAAAGTATAGAGGAAAGATGTAGAGCAACATTGTATTCATATTCTTATAGCTGTCCTTAGTAGAAAGAAAAGTGTCAGGAATGGATCTCCATGAAAAAAAAAAAAAAAAAAGCATCCCTACAGTGCAGGACTAATATAAGCTATCCTTAATTACATTATAACATCACAAAAACTTTACAGAAAGTTCTGCTGAATAGCTGCTTCTCTTCAGGTCCCTTAAAAGACTTTTCTCTTAAAGATATTTTTGCAGACGGGTAAACAGTAGACAAATACCACTATAGCCTATATTGACTGAGTCCTGGGACTTCCTCAGAAGCTTCGTAAGTATTGGTTGGCTGACACTCCGTACAGAATGCTCAGAATGTGCAAGCAAGGAACCTAGGTGACCTGATTACATTGCATCTTCGAATATCCTGACAAAGCTGCCCAAGTCTTCCATTTGATCTCCTTCTATGATCGAGTCACTTGCCTCATGGATGACGGAAAGGCTGTTGACGCAGTCTACCTAGACTTCAGAAAAGTCTTTGACACTGTCTCCCACAGTATTTTCCTGGAGAATCTGGCAGCCCATGAGCTCGTGGCTTAGGTGAGAACACATTTTACTAAGTAAAGGACTGGCTGGATGATGAATGGAGTTAAAACCAGCTGGCAACTGGTCGCAAGTGATGTTCACAAGGGTGTCAGTATTGGGGCATGTCCCACTCAATATGAGTATGAGTTTAAATAGAGCCAAGCATCACGTCCTGCATTCTGGTCACAACAACCCTTACAGGCTTGGGAAGGAGTGGCTGGAAAGCTGGCTGATGGAAAGGGACCTTCATGTACAGATGAACAGAATATGAGCCAGCAGTGTGCCTACTTGGCTAAGAAATATTCCATTCAGTGGGAAAGATAAAACTGACTGGGAGTCATAAGACTGGCCTTCTTTGTCTGCTATGGCTCTATGTGCCACTGTCCAACTTGCCTACAACATTAGAGTTAGACCTTAGACTTCTGAACCCTCTATTTTTTATTTGATTTATTAGCTTCAATCCCAATTAACGTGCTTGGTTTTTTGTTTTGTTTTGTTTTGTTTTGTTTGCTATTATAATTAGTAAACCATGTTTGTTTTCCTCCTCATATTGTTACCACTCTTGGGTTTTTTTTTCCCTTTTGTTCCCATTCCCCCTTTCCATCTTTTTTGGGTTGGTGGGCTTGTGGGCCTACTGTCCCCATCATAGACACAGATCTAGAGATAAAACTGTGACAACAGACTGCTGTGGGAACATTTTCTTGCTGTCATAGCAGCTGTAAAAGATTGAGCCAGCTCTGCTGGTGCAGATTTTTACAAGCACAACGTGAAGTCTCTTGTTCATGACTATTGAAGATGCATAGATAATAGTGCTAACTGTGTTGAAAAATAATGTTTCATAGCTGAGAATTTGCACTATTGAACTGTTATTATGCTCTTTGTATTTGTTCTAGCTTACACGGAAATGTATAGGAAGCATTACTTTCAAGGAAAGCATATACATCACTTCAGCGTTTTTTTTCCCAGAAAACTGTTTAAACAGCATGCATATAATTTATTTTATTTGGGAAAGCACAGAAGGAGTTACTATGTGTATTTAAAATTTTCCTGCCATTCTGGCTTCATGTGCTGCACATCTCATTTTCATGAATATCCTAAGGGAACAAAAGTCAGACAACACTACTGAAACATATTTCAGCAAAACAAGGCAGTATAATACAAGACATTCAATCTAAAATAGTGACAAATGAAAATGAATGATTACAATTTCATACTCTGACAAAGTTTCTCAGAAGCAACACAGAAAATTTTCTTTTCAAGTAAGTAATATTTCTGTATAACAGGGAGTTTGTTCTAGTTATTTTAAATGCTCTGTAAAAGTTTCTCTCTACAGCTATATTAGTGGCTTAGTTTAAAAATCATCACTATATAACTGCTCTAGTTCCCTTAAACTGTATACTTAAATGTCTACAGCCAAGGCCACTGATTTTCTTAAAATATTTTTCCCTTAAAATTTATCTCAGTATTGAAAACAGCATCCAGGACTAAAAGAAATAAAAATACATCATTTGCTAGGATTGACTAATATAATTCAGGCAGTCATCCTTTCAATTAGTAAACTATTTTCTTAATTTCTATCAGTTTTCTCTCTGTCTCTCTGTCTCTCTCTGTGTCTCTCTGTCTCTGTCTCTTTCGTTTTGTTTGTTTGTTTGTTCGTTTGTTTGGTTTTTTCCAGTAGCGGATAAGAAGCTTAAATATGATAAAATGATAAATGAACACATTTCTGAGATACAGATCTAAAAGTATTCTCTCCTTCAATTCACATGAAACTGAGTTTCATGTAAATTGCTGTCCACTATAATTATTCCATGGAACACTGATTATTAAATCATATAATAAAAAAAATATAATTAAAAAAATAAAATCATATAAAATCCTTATATGAGGAAGAATAAGAGGGAGTAAGAAGATAAATTTTCCAGCATCTTACATCACATCAGGTAAAGAAAGGCTGTAATGGAAGCCCAGATAGATCTTATTTGAAAATCAGGTTTAGGTCAAAATAGTGCCAAATACAGTCAATCTATTTATTTGTAAACTGCAGTCCAATCAATTTAAGTTACCATATATTTTTCTTGTCAGATGTTCTCACTGAGGAGATTTATCTGGAATGCTCCAGCTAGAAAATACATTTAAATGCTGCATTATAGTCATTGACAAATGAAAATTTTGATACCTTTTTCAGAAAAAGTTAAACAAAACTGAGAAAACATAAAACCTTATCATCTCTTATGCTGATACTTATTTGGTACCTTTTGAAATGAGAATCCAGAATCCTACCTGCTTGGAATATCAGTACTATTAAAACTTGATGGTAGCTTTTCATTCTACATTAGAAATGCAAAGTTTCTTGTCAGCGTATATCAAAAATCTTGTAGTTAAGTTCTGTAGATACATATGATAATTTAAACCTGCATGTGAAAATTTTCCCTGTAAATTGTGACACAACCTGAAAATTTCTAAATAGCGAATAAACTGAGTTTTGCTGTGCCACTTGATGGTAGATTATGACAAGTCCTGGGCAAAGGTTGTGAAATCCTTTCTCTGCAGAACTTTGATGGACAAGTCTTTGGCAAGCATTGTGAAATCCTTTGTTTGGGGGACACAGATGGGCAAGACCAGGGGCGAAGAGAGAGAGATGAGCTGCAGCTTAATAGCTGTGAAGCGGTCTTTTGTGCGTACTTATCTCAGGATGATGGCCATCTCAGGAGGTACTCACATGTCTCTTGCTCAAGTGCCCAGGGGTGTCACGTAGGCAGAAGAACAAGTAGAATAAAAGAGGAATCAAAAACCATGAGGACAGGTTTCTGACATCAGATTCCTCACGCTACAGAATTCCTGCATGCTGATCAACTCTTCTGGGCCTGCTACCTGAACATGGGACCACTGCTGGATCCTGGTGACCATCCCCGCTTTATGCAACTCTTGCTTCTTTCCTATCTTTTCTATCGCTCTCCTTCCCTTCCCCGTCTTCCTGATTAGGAGTTATAATACACTGGTTGGACCAACATTTGAACCGTTGTTTCTTAATCTCATGCCGGGTGTACAGATATTAAAAGAACCTCATCTCCCTCCTATAAATTGGAGCGAGACAACACTGACATTCATTGATGCTTTCTGAATGTTTACAGACAACAAATAGTGAATGTGAGCACTGTGAGGTGGTGGTTGGTGCATCTCAACAGTGGTGTCAGCAACAGAGAAATCTGGAACAGCTCTGCTGTTACAGATTTTGAGGAACGTGATATGCAGGCTCTTTCTATTCACTGATGGAAATTCAGAGTTAATGGTGTTCAGTGTGCTGTAAAATAGTGTTTCGCAGCAGATAATTTGCTTTATCAAATAGTGTTATTTTGCTCTTTGTATTTGTTGTAGTTTCCATGGAATTAAGAAGCATTACTTTCAGAACAATCTACGTCATACTGACAGGATAGTTGTTAGTTCCTACAGAACAATATTCAAAAGTATCATTATTCCAGACTCAAGTGAAAATTCCATTAATTTTGATACACACATATTTCACAAATGACTGTCTGATGAATAGTTACTGTTGAAAAATAAGATTTCAGGTTGTGATTCATGCATAGAATCATAAAGTAGTTTAGTTTGGAGGAAAAAAGATTGGTGGTCCAAACACCACCATACCATTACCAGGTCCACCACTTAATTTTTTTCTATGTGCTGCATCCACAGGTTTTTTAAATACTGCCACCACACCCCCAAGTACCTCATTCCAGGCCTCAGTCTTCATTTCCACACACACACACACACACACACGAAAAAAAAAAAAAAAAAAAACTATGAAAGAACAATTCTCAGATGGTGAGATATCTGCAATGTTATGTCTGCATCAGACAGTCTATGAGTTCGCCTGGTGCTCCTTGGCTACCCTGTAAGAGCATTAATCATGAAACCTTAAAAAAAAAAAGAAAAAAAAATCCTGCAATATTTTATATTTGAGAAAAGAGAGAATTTTTCATAAAAGTAATTAAATGGATTTTATTACAAGAGACCACTTATTAAACCATCCTGATCTAGATTATTGACTTAACTGAATAACATAATCCATCATCTAGTTAGCCAGCAGTGGGCCCTTGTGGCCAATAGTGTCCTGGAGTGTATTCAAAAGGCTGTGGCCAGCAAATCAAGGAGGATTGTCCTCATCTGGAATATTCTGTCCAGTTTTGGTCTTTTCACTTCAAGAAAGACAAGGCATTTATGGAGAGAGTCCAGCAGAGGGGCACAGAGATGATGAGGGGCCTGGAGCATCTCGTTTCCGAGGAAAAGTCAAGAGACCTGTTCCATCTGAATAAGAGAAGGCTGAGGGGGGATCTAATCAGTACTTATAAATGTCTAAAAGGTAGGTGTCAAGAGGATGGGGCCAGTTTCTTTTTAGTGGTGCTCAGCAACAGGGTGGGGAACAATGCACACAAACATGGGAAGTTCCATACAAACATGGGAAAAACTCGAGAGAAAGTGGGGAGGTGCTCAGAAAGCATTTTGTCAGAGGTGGTCATAGATTCTTTTCTGCTAATTTTTACTAACATAGCTGACATCTAACTTTAAATGCACAGGTCACAATTACATCTGCCACTATAGTTACTGGATAATCTAGCCACTTTCCAAGCGATTTAGTCCCAATAATACTGTTTGTAATCATCAGTATTATTCAACTTGATACATTTTTGTCAAAGTACAAGTTGTCAAAGCTGTACAGTTCAGGAAACATGAGAAATAAAAAGAAAAAGGAGGCACTATTATTTACATATTTCACAATTAGAAGTTATATGAAGTTAATTGCACAATTTTGCACTTGAATTTCTTTGAAGACACCTGTCACATGGAAATCTTAAAACAGCAGATCGAACTATTATACATTTAATTAACATCAATTACAGGCACCAAAAAAAAGCCATTTTATATCAAAATTTCTCAGTCTCTACTAACTCATATTCAAAATGTTGTACCTACTTCCCATTGCAAAAATGTATGTACACACACTTTAAAGTACACTACAGAGTTAATTTCTTAATCATGCCAAATCTCACTTCATGAAAATACCTAATTACTGTAATTATCTAAAAAGCCAGAGTCAACTGGTAACTATAACAGTCTGGTGAAAAATGAAGTTGTTTATAGGTAGCCTGTCGTAGATGATAAACCGTGTTTCTCTTCACTCTGCCTCAGCTCATCTCTCATCACTTATTTCTTTATTTCTATTTCTACCCAAAAATATTGTACAATATTATACATACACAGATTCTTTCCTATTTTGATTACTGGAATCAGTGTGAGCCTTTCTGTGGTAAACATTAGAAACTCCTTCCAGTCATCATTAATAATATTGATAATTACATACGGCAAGGAATTATTTTATTCAGTTTGCAAATATTTGCTCATGTTGATTTCTGTAGAAAAAAAAAAAAATCAGCCACACTTTGCAAAAAGCAGCAGCTCCTCTTGCTTTCTCCATACTGCATATACTCATCCTTAGAAGTTCGTTGTGTAGTTATACCACATTAGGAAAATGAAGCAGTCGGACATGTTGGAATCAAAACCATTGGGGATTAGTGTGGAGATAGATTTCAGCCCTGTGCACAGAACCCTAACAAGGCACAGAAGAAAAGGTCAATAAACACAAAGGGGCACAGTATGCTAACATGCTGTTCAAATGCTCTTCTATTTCTTCCAGGCCTGAACTATTAGTTTGAACAGTGTAATTCTTGCTCCTTTGCAGAGCAGCAATCAAACTCCACTGTAACTGTAGTTTCTACTTTCAGGTCAAAATATTGATATATTCAGTAAGGTCTGACCTAGTATACAAAATTCACAATGGAAAAGGAGAGAAATGTACTGATTATAACTGCAACTACAAAATGAATAAAAATCTGTTATGGTTTTGTGATTTTTGGCTATTGGTATTCCATATCATCATAACATCATGGGAGTTAAAAAGTTAATCCTTCAGTTCTGGGTACCAGTCCTGGAAGAGAAGAAGAACTACACACCCCAGGGGTGTTTGTGTTCAGAGAAGAGATATAACTGTTGGCAAGGTCACCCGACATCTCTTCTCCCTTTTCAATCATCAGACTCTCCTCCCTCCTGCTGACTCCAACCTCACAGTTTGCCTCAGCATTAGTGTAAGGCCTTCAACTTTTGTATGCTCTTTCTCTTATCATATCTAATTTGTTAGCTGCAATTCTAATTATATTGTATTATAGTGTGTAATCTTGCATTCCGATATCTTATTTAGTAAATTATTTTGCTTCTTCTCAGTTCACTGCCACTGTTTTGTTCTACTGCCCATCTCTCTACCTTTTTCTCTTATCCCTTTCTGGAGTGCAGTTCTGTGGGTCCCTCTGCCCTGCTAGTCATGGAACTGAGCTGAACAAGGATGTAAACAGCTGACAAAATCAAACAAATAAAATGCATCATTTTGTTAGCTAATAGCCAGAAACGCATATGTGGAAAATTCTACCCTGACAACCTGCAATTCAAAGCACAATAACAGGAAATCACTAAAATTTGAAATAACATTTAGAAGACATTGCATTTATTTTGGTATAGAAAAAGGGGTAATCAAAAGTAGAGAATAATACATTTCCACCAACTGATCTTTCAAGTAACACATCTAAATTGACAAAAAGTTTGTAGTTGTGAAAAAAAGACATAGAAGAAATATAAATAAAAATAAAATGAAACAGAGACAAGAAAATTGACAGGCTATTCATCCTAGCTTCTAATGCCAACTATTTTCCAGGATATCCATAACACATATTTATTTTGTATTTCTTCTAAATTCTCTACTTAAGAAGAGAATATCTTTGAGTCTTTAATGGAAAGCAGAAATAACTAATAACAGGAGGAGAAGAAATTTAGGTATTTTAATCTAAAAATTATAATCTCAATTAGATACTTCTTCTAAAAGAACAAGTGGGTAAGTAACAGAGGGACTATATTAGTTCATAATATTGATTAGTTCATAATATAATTAGTTCATTCATAATTGAGAAAATGAAGAAGCCAATATGAAATAGAAGAAAACAAATTTCTACATGGAATTTCGAATTTCCTTTAAAAGGGAATTAAAATAAAAATTAAGTAATTAATTTAAGTAATTAATTTAAGTAAAGAATTAATTTAAATTAAAAAGCCTTTATCGTTCCCTAAAACTGTGATTAACTGAATATAATGTTTAGTATGTTGCTCACGTATTTCTGCATTAAGTTGTAAGGACAGTTTGTCAAGTTACTCTGTATTAAATTTAACTAACTGATTCTGAAGTTCATGTTTTATTACATTTCTATTTCAGGTGTTTAGTAGATCAGACAAAGTCTTAGAATCACTTATGTTGGAAAAGGTCTTTTACATCATCAAGTCCAATAGGAAGGGAGGAAAGGAGGGAGGAGAGGAGGGAGGGAGGAGGGAGGAAGGAAGGGAGATAACTGTTGGAGTACATTGCAAAAGTCATTGCTGCCATATAGATTCATTTCTGAGATTTGAATGATTTGGAAAGGAACGTGGTGAGAAACTCAAAGCTGAAAAACTAACTCAGCAAATCTGCTGCTCAACACGGCATAAATTTTGCTATATAAGAAGCATATATTTCGAGACACTGTATCAGGCCTGCATATGTTTTCAGCAGAAAGTGGAAGATTTCCCAAATGCATTAGCAAAGAGAAGATTTGAATTCAATTCATTGACTGCAAATTGTCAATTCAACCTATAAAAAATCTGCATTCATTGCTTAGAATGATCTTCAGTAACAAGAGTAATTGACATTAACTGTGTTAAAACAAACATTTGTGTATGGTACAGCCATTTTCTTCTTTATGAATTCAATTTGTGAACGTCTAGTTACACAGTTATACACAGCATTGATCCACATGATCCTCTTAAATTAGAGTTCAGCAGTAACAGCATCTCTTATTTACTGGTATTTGTGCCTTCTAAATTATCCCTGCTGCAAAATAATCTTTCTCCTAAAGAAGACCAGGACAAGTCAGAAGGGGTTTCTTCTGTAGTCTATGTAGCTTACACAGACTTTTTAGTTAGAGCTGCTATAGAGATGTATCGACAGTCATAAATCAGCATTAGCATAAGCATAGGTTTTGAAAAGGTCAGCATGTAAGTAAGGGTGCTCTAGTTGTCACAATATACCTTGACTCTAAAATGAAATTAATGAAATATAAGATATGATGTAACATGAAAGAAAGAAAGAAAGAAAGAAAGAAAGAAAGAAAGAAAGAAAGAAAGAAAGAAAGAAAGAAAGAAAGAGAGAGAGAGAAAAAGAGAGAGAAAAAGAGAGAAAGAAATTAAATTTAAATTAAATCTGAAATTAAAAGAATATATCCATAGTTGAAGGTAGTTCAAAAAACAGAATTACATTAACTCAGTACTTTATGCTACTTGTTGTCGACAGCTTACGGGCTGGTTCGGCCGAGTTCCGTGAGTAGAAGGGCAGAGGGATTTTGCAAAATCTGTGCCTCCGGAAAAGGGAAACAGGGGATCCCAAAATAATTGAAAACAGTGGCAACAATCTGAGGAGAAACCAACTAATTTACCAAATATGGTATCGGAATGCAAGATAACACACCATGATGCAATATAATTAGAACTGAAGCTAATAAATCAAATATAATGAGAGAGAGAATGTCCAAAAGATAGATAGGCCTCACCATAACGCTGGGGTGAGATGCGCAGTCCAGTTGAGCAGCAGGGAGATGAAGAGCAGATGAAGAAGAGCATATCAGGTGACCTTGCCAGGAGTTATATCTCCTCTCTGACTGCAAAGCCCCCTGGGGAATGTTGTTCTTCTCTTCTGGACAGTTGCCAGAACTGGAGCATTAGCAGTTTCACTCCCAGTGCACTACACAATGTTATGATGTGGAATACCAATAACCAAAAATCACAAAACCGTGACACTTGGTTATTTATATTATCTGAGAAAGGAGGGGAAAAAAAGCAGATGTAGTCCATTATAAATAAATGTGGAGTGAAACCCATTGCAAAAGAAATTAAACCTTCTAATTGTATAGCAAGTGATAAGCTCTCAGTAATCTGTAAATAAGTTTCAGGGTTATGAAGTATTATCCCTTTGCTCAGAAGTAAATGCTTGGAAAATTAGCACAGCATTAAAACTTTTTAACAAACAGAAAACAAAACAAAATATGCCATTATGTAAATTAATTTCAAATAGTGTATGCCACACAGGTCCCTTACCCTCTATTACAGTAAAGAAGTGCTAAAATGTGGCAACAACTATTTTCTAGATAAGAAGGTTCAAAAAGAGCCAACAAATGGTTTCTAGGTAAGAAGGTTTAAATATTATTAGCAAAAAATGTGACCCAATTTAGAAATAAGACAGAGTAAATAGTAGGTGACGGTTCTCTGTCTCTTGTGATACAAAAAGTAGAAAAGCTACAACTGAAGAAATGTCAGCAGCAAAACAAACAGAATGAGGTAGTCCACTATGAAAATGTGTAATGCTAAATGCTAAATATCTGATGTGATTCAAAAAAAGGTTTAGACAAATCAATGGAAAATCATCAAAATCTATGAAATTGATGAGATCTTTCAGAAAGTGAGTGCTCAGTTACTGGAATGTGAGAAAATATTCCTAAAAATTAGCCCTGCATGATTTCTCTGGCTGTACTCTTTCAAGAATCTATTCTGATCAAGGAAAAAGAACACCTGACAGATGCTATGCTTACGTGTGACATAGTCGTGCCTACATTTTTTCAGTACTGACTACCAGATTACTTCTCTTGAAGTAAGAATGGAAATCAAGATCATTTTTACACTCCCTACACAAGACTGGGCTTTAGCAGTCACACTACATTGTGAGAAGGCTCGCCATTCACAGTAGTATGATGCTCCTGCATATCATAAATCTACATGCTGTGCTGGGATAAGTCTACTTTCCAATTTTACGTAATTCAAGACATTTATGTAAATATGCAAAGGAAGACAGGTATCAACTAATTAGACTTATGCAAGGTCTTTAATATGGTCCCACACCACATCATAGTCTCTGAATTGCAGAAGTAAGGATTTGAAGGGTGGAATACTGAATGGATAAGGATCTGGTTAAATGGTCACATGTAGAGAGGTAAGGCATGGCATTTTGGCAGATGTCCACTTCTTTGCCTGTCTTCTAAGCAGTCTGAAAAAATAAACTGCTTTAAGAGCTATCTAAGTCCTTCTCCAAGTTGTCTAGATAGTCAGAAAATATCTTTGGTTAATTCAGACCTACTGTTCAGAGTGACTTAGCTTGTGTAAAACAGTACAACACAGGATAATGAGATTCATTAGGGCAGTCTTAATAGATTATATAAGCCATATATATAGTGGAATCAGAATGGTTTTCATGAAGTGATTATTAGCACATTACAAACAAGTCTAAGTGGGGTAGGGGATATCTCAACAGAAGGTCAGAAAGAAAACTCAAGGTACTTGATGCCTTCTTTCCTTCAGCCTTCTGTAGTAAATCTTCAAGGTTCTCAGTCTCTGAGACCAGAGGATAAGCCTGGATGAAGAAAGAGCACTTAAATAAACAGGTTGAGTTTTGTCAAATTGCAGCCAGAAGTTCTGATGGAGTTCACTGGCATCATTGTGAGATTGCAGTTGGTTGTCATTAAAAGGTCATAGTGATCAGGATAGATTCCTGAACACTGGAAGACTAGAAGACTTGCATTCAGTAGCAACAAGAAAGAAGATCCACGCAAGTACAGGCTAAGACAACCTCATCTCAATTACTAGGAAGGTTATTGAGAAAATCTTCCTGGAATATATTTCAAAGCATGAAAGTGATTGAAGCAGTTATGGATTCACAAAGTGGGAGACATACTAATGAACCTTCTAAATGTGTTGATTTCAGAGGGTTTTGATCAATGACACAAAGTCCAGCTGGAGACCAGTCAGTAGTTCAAATGCGGGTGGTTATTAGTGTGATCAGAACTGCTTAACATCCTTATTAATGGTGCTGGAGGAGAATTTTTATTTGCATTTTTAACAACTCTGTGGATACAAAATGGAGAGGAATGGTCAGAGGGTTGTGCTATAATCTGAAAGGATCTTGACAGGATCAAGAAATGGATTGAGAAGAATCTCATGAAATTCAACAAAGGGAAATACTATTCCTGGAGGAATAATCCTGGGAGTCACTACACACCGGAGACTTTCTGGAAAGTCACTCAGCAAAATATCTTGGCATCCTTCCTTACAGTTATAAGCCAGGAATGCACATTAAGAGCAAAGAATACAAACTGTGTTTGAGGTTGTATTAAGAAAAGCTTTTCCAACTGATTGAGGAAGGTGATCTTTCCCATTCTTAATGCTGTCTAGAAGCTGCACCTAAGAAGGATTTGCACTTAAGGAAGGAAGTCCAGTGAAGGGGACCAAATCATTAGGTGACTGGACTGTATGTATGTATACCCGATGGAAAGCAGGAAAGAAAATGGAAGCATACTCATTTCATTAGCAACAGACGCAACCTGCAACACAAGAAATTCAATCAATCTGAACAAAAAAACAACTTTGTCACTATGGAGCTGCTCAAACACTAGAACTGGTTGCCCAGGGAAGTGATGGAATCTGTGCAGATACTCAAAAAACTCAAAAAAGCCCTGGGCAGCCTGCTTGAGCTGACAGTACTGGATTGGATTATACGATATCTAGATGTCCTTGGCAATTTCAAAGATTCTGTAATTCTATGTGATTGTGAGGATGATGTGAGCTAGAGATATTTAGATTATAAAATGGTGAGTAGAAGGAAGACATTTAGAAAACTACAGAAATAAAATTCCCTAAACTCACAAAGATCTATTTACACATAGAATAGCTCATATTTCAAGCTCAAGAAAAGACAGAAAAACAAATTTACACAGTCAAATTATAAACCCTTTATCCTTAGCTCTTTATAATGGAAGTACTAACATAACCTTTACCAGAATTCTGCAAAAACATCACTATAATCAAGATAAAGTATGACAAGAAATCAAAGGTGAAAGAATTATATATTTTTTAACGTAAAAAGAGAGATAGGCCTAATAAGTTAGAATCTTCAGTGTCTTTGTGTATGATAGAAACCACATGGCGGTAAACAAGTTTGCTGTAAGATCTCAGCCATAAACATAGAGAACTAAAACTGAATCTAAATGAAATAGATTTCATGGCTTTTGCAGTGTAATAAAGCAAGACTTTACTGTAAAGTATAGTTAAGTTTCACATAAATTTGTATAAGAATGTTGAATCTGGAGTACATATGACATATTTTTCAATATTCTATGTTTATCTACTTTATACCTAGAGGGATGTTTAAAATACAGAATCTGTGATTACTATACAACCATCCAGAATACTATACAGCCATCCAGAAAGTAGATTTTGTGACTTGTCTTTCACATTGCTGTCACCACAGCATGACCCGCCACCTCACTGTGCTCATATCCACTATTTGGTCTGTGGAAATGTACAAGAGTCGATGAATGTCAGTGGATGCCAATTTTTTGACATGAAGGAATTCAGTGACACACCTTTGTTTCACCCACCATGTCAGATATCATTTTGTCTGTCTGCCCCTCTGCTACCACCTGCCATACAGCAACAAAATGTAACGGGATATTGGTGGGAAGATTCAGTCTCTACTGCCATATCATCAACATTTGCTTCTGATGTTGTGGGTCAACATAATAACATAGAAGGCACTGCCTTCAAGCAGCCCTTGTATTTGTAAGATTGTTCAGTTTAGCTTTAAGTATTTTGACTGTTCTTGTTCGTTATCTGATTATTATGTGGGGTGTAAACTCAGAGTTGACTTAAACCACAGAAGACATTTCAGCTCTTTAGAAACATTTATTATTTCATTAAGATTTGCAAGTTTCATAAAACACTTTGAAAACTGTCTTGTATTTGTCAGTACAATAATTCATTCACATAGCTGCTCTCCATGGTGCAGAGCTGTAATGTTATCATAATAGAGAATAAAGCATATCATCCACCTTTCAAAAGACAGATTTCAGATATCATTCTGTGTGAAGCTTTTATTCAACAAAGTCATTTAAGAATCTTATGATAATTTCCTGATTTTTTTTTTTTTTTATCACATAATGATGTTGAAAGAAGATTTCCTTTTTTTATTTGCATTTTATGATATTACTTGTTTTTGATTAAATCAGTCTCAGTAAAACAGAAATGCAGAAAGAAAATCCAAGCAGATCTTTTCTCTAATAAAAATTTATCACACTTTGTAGTGCTCATTAATCATTCCAGTGTAACACCATCTCCAGCACTTATGTGATATTATTCATTGCACTTAAGAAATTAACAGATTCATGGACTTTTTAGAGCTGAACAAACTGTTTATTTTAGGAATCTGTTGTATCTACATAGTCTAGATGATCTAAAAATGTTAGAGAGAGAGAGAAAAATTATTTCTAACATCAGCAATAGTAGGAAATTCCTCTGGATTTGACTTAAATTTGGTTGACACAGTCTGGTGTGCTTGGCTACTTCTCACACTCAGGGTTTTCCAGATGTGTGAACTAAGAAGCTATTTATCAATTTGATTGCAAGGTAAATCATGAACACTAATCATAAATGTCTGAGGCTTTTAAATCATTAACAAATCAACCAACAATGTGGTGATGCAGTTCAGAATACATATTCCATTCTTGAATTTAGAAGCATTCTTCACCCTAGTGTTTGAAATGTCTCATTATCACTGCTTGGATCACCTGATGTTTTTGTTAAATATAACTTAGTATCTTGGGATGCTTTACAAATCTCCATTTGCTATATTCAGCTATACTATACATGGCAGTCTTTAGTACTGAGTATGGAGGCTGCTTGAATTCAGTGGGTCCCCTTGTGAACATGAGATTCTAATGCTATCATCAGTTAGAGCTCAGCATGTACCCTCAGCTGACTGTGGTAGACCATTATGAATGCTTCATTCTTTCCATCTTAGATCTAGCCATCTAAATATTTCTTTTCTAATCATGATGGATGCTGAAGTTTCATAAGATTCCCTCATTTTACAAGACTGCTACAATCGCTGATTATAATCCAAATTCCTACTAGCAGTGCATAAAAAATTTAAGTATAGTTCAGACTTTACTGTCTTAGAAGTGAGAACAATGTGGTAATGCCTAAGTATATTAGATATGCCAACTAAAAGGAAAAAACTTTCGACAACAATCCAACGAATGAAACATCATGTTGGCTTTTTCAAGGCACTCAGACTGACAAAATATAATCTTAGTTCCTTTCAAAAGAATAATGGAGGTAAAACTAACATATCTAATGCAAAATAATTTAAAACACAAAGAAATATTCTTAGAGCTTTCAATAATTAAATAAAAGCATTGCTGCACACATTTCAAACAACATAGATACAAAGTTTACTATGAAAGGCTTTGAAAGTTACTACAGCTTTTAGAAGATAACAGAAGAGGACAGTTGGTTATCAGGTTTTAATAAAAAATAAACTGAAATGTTCTGCTACATATAACAGTGTGAGTTTGCATAACTGAAATTGACATATAATGATTCATCAGAAATATTTATATCCAACCTTTTCAAAATGTTCTAATTGCAATTGTAGCAAATTACTTCCCGATATACAATCATATAAAGAGTTGTTAGTAACACATGGAGTTGTGGGATCACTTTTTCTTCCCTTATATTTTTATTCTTTATTTTGTGCTGAATCCAGAACAAAACATCTGAATTTTGGCAGAAGTTTTCAGAAATAAAAATCAGAAAGCACACAACCTTCTCCACCTTCTAGAAGAACAAATAATCTTTTGGGTTGTTTTTTTTTTCCCCTTTTTTAATTTATTTCTGTTATTTTTTACCAAGACTACAGGATACCTACTATGTTCTATTAACTACTTTCCTCCTTAAAGTTTCCACTCAACTGGATTAGTTCCATCCAATAACTGAATTAATTGCAATTGCTTTTCACGCACTTTAAGAGACTCCAAATAAAGAATAAACTGCAGAATCATCATCTGACTCAATAAGTTTTTAGATAAATGTAACTACATCCAGCTGTAAATATTCAGGTTTTTCTGGCTAACAATAAAGCAAATATATATTTTTTGAGAATTGCTGAGTTAAAGTCACCTAATCAATTTTCTTATATTACAAGACTATTAAAAATGGTAAACAACTTTATGTTATGCTTCCACCTATGCCTATATATTCTGCCCTAGGGATATTGATTAATACTAGGTGCTGCAAAACACCTATTGCACATACAGAGCAATCTTTCACCAGTTATGTTCTCAGTTTCCAGATAGCTGCTGAACTACCTCAAGTGCAGGACACATCTAGGTCATGATGTTTAATTATTAGTTTCTCTTCCCGTAGATTCATGATCCTATTTTCTAATAGCTTGTCTAGATCTTTCTTGAATTTAGTGACACACTTCTAACAAGGATTTGTGGAATTTACGTCACCTGCAGAGTAGTCAAAATTCTCTTTTGACTGTTTAAAGTTTGCTGTCTGATTAGTTCAGTGCTGGTGTTGTGATATTGTGAGATTATGGTCCTTTAGTCACCATCTCCATTAGTTTCACCAACAAACATCCTTTTTCTTCAATTCAGCTATTTGTTTTCCAAATTGACAAGTCCTATTGCACACTTCAGTATTTTCTGAAAGGAAGACCATCAAGATTATTATCCTGGTCATTATCCTTGTTTGTAACATTCTCCTTTAAAACAAAGTCTGCCTGCAAGAATACATACAGGCATTACAATATATTAAAGACATTTTAAAACCACACACACATAAAAAATAGAAGTATATTTTTCTTTAAGATTTTTCACTTTTACATTGCCACAGAGTCGTACTAAACATACAAATGTATCATCATTTTAGAATATATTTACTTATGCTACAGAATTGACAAAAATATCACTTTCTGTCGAAGTTAAAAAAACAATTTTGATTTATGGAATTTCAAACAATTTATTTCCAACTATTAAACTTATGATTACTAATTCTGCCACTGAAAGCTAGAAACAAATAAATGAACATTTGGGGAAAGTACTTCAAATTCCCTCTAGACACCTCTCCTCCTTTCTTCCTGGTACCCAGTCTCTTCATCATAGACTGCATTTGGTCCCTTCAGTAAAGTGAAGGGCGGTGCAAAATGTAGAAGTCAGTGCCAGCCTTGCAGCTCCCCCTAAGCAGGCCCTGCTAGTTACACAAGACTTGATAAAACCTTATTGTTTAGAGTCATAGTCCTGGTGATAACTGTAAGCTTTTATTCACCCTTGTTCATCTTGTTCACCATATAAATACACAGTTGGTCAAAATGTCCCAGTGCCACTGCCTAGGGAGGGAAGGTGAGGGTGGGTGGAAAGGGTGCTGAATGGATAGCAAAGGCAAGTTGGATATCAAGCACATCTTTATATTCTAAAATTAATGATTACACAAGTGTATTAGTCATCAAAGCTTTCTTTCACTTTGTAATACCTATCAGTCTCTATTGTGGAACACTGACTTTGACACAGTTGTGGTTTTGTTGTTTTTTTGTTTGTTTGTTTGTTTGTTTGTTTGTTTTGTGCTAATGAGAAAAGCACATAAAGAAGAACAATTGAAATTTATTTGATTCTAAATTAACCATACTTTTAAATGCCTTCAATTGCAAGGCACTTCTTAAGGAAATATTGTTCTCTAAAACTAAGGAAATAGATTACCATACTGAGAATTTTGAGAATTTACATAAAATGTCATTGTCAGTTTTCTGTATTTTTCTTAGTTCTGCTAGCATTCATTTCGTAATAATGGGGAATAATTGTCATCTGCCATAACTGTGAAAACAGAGTTGAATAATTTTGTTGTATTATTTTCAGGATTTCTTTCTTCTTTTTAAAAAGAAAAGCACGTTCATATTGACATTGATGCATTACGAAAAGGATAATTTTAACCTCTGGCATTTATTGTTCTCAGTGAAAGCTCTGAATTCAAAAGGCATATGAATTTATGTAGGATAAAAGAGCTTTTTTCGTTTAGTTTTGTGAAGAAAAATATTGTCCCTGTGAGGCTGATGGAGCCTGACAATCTTTGCATGCAGAAACATAGCCTTCACTTTTCCCAGAATCTCTGACCCGAGAAAAATACTAAAGGACCGCATTTTCAGCAGGTTATAATCAAACTCTGTTAAAGCTGGAGCTGAAAAAGATTATCCAACAATCTGTCTCAGCATGGTGCTGTGGAAAGAAGTTCATTGTATATTTTTCTGAATGGTGCCTGGAAAATGATTGTCAACAAAAACGTGGGTGAAGGTAGAGGTATGTCTGAAGACAAGGGTAAAATATGCGTATATAGATTAAGAACTGGTCTTTTTTTTAGCATCTTGGAAGGCAAATAAAGGAGAAATAATTTATAAAACAAAAAACACTGAATGGACACCTATGTCATACTCTAAATTTGAGTGTATTTATAACACGGATGTAAGAATTAGGATTTTGGCTTTATAGTGTTTTATTTCTAATTAAGCTTAATTTATCTGCGTTTGGGTTTGTATCTTCTCAATGAACAACACATAAATAAAAAAATGAAAAGCACTGCCATCATCTTAGCCCAGTGGAAAAGGCTAGGTATTTTCATTTCAGTTTCTGGGAATAAGGAGTTTTCTGGACTAAGACTTGAGAGCCTTCTTATTCACATCTTAACCAACAGATGACAAAAGAGTTATTGAACAGGTATAAAAAACAAGTTATTCTTTCTTAAGTGAAATCTGATCTTACTAAGCAAGTGCTATGATCTTATTTTCACTATTGTTGCCTTCCCATATTTTCTCTGAAGACAATAGAAATACCGTAATGAGTGCTGAGTAACTTCGCTGTTATTTTGCTATCAGAAAGAATCTCAGTGAATGCTGCTGAAAATAGCAGGTCCATATACCTTACTCATTCAAAAATCTTGCTTACATACAGATCAAAAATTAGCCTTGTTTTTAACAAATATAATTACGTTAGAATTACATCGACTTTATTTGGAGTATGTACTTAATCAAGATTTTGAACTTAACAGTCCAAAAAACATTGTCTTGAATATAATTGATATGATAATACCTACCTGTTCAAAGTGAGCTATCCTGGTTCCTGAATTCATGAGAACTTTTTTATTACTATTGTTCTTGTTTTTTGGTTGGTTGCTTGCTCTTTTTTTCATAAAACTTTATGTTAGTTGCATTGCTCAGGCAAGCACGATACTGCACACATTCTTCAAAATTGTATGCTGTATGTGAAATTAGTTCAGTTTCTTCACTGTTTGAGAACCACTACTCATCAAAAAGAATAGTCTATTTAATCAAAACTCAGTGCAATTATTCAACAGAAGTGAGCCGTTTTTATTCATATGGACTTCAACATTTTTATGCTGCAAGAGATGCATGTACATTTGACTTTAAAGTTTATGTTTCTAGTGCCTACTTTTTAAGACTGTATTCCTGACAATTAAACATCTAAGTAATTAAAATAAAATATATAAAAACACCATTATATAATATTTTAAAGTACGGAAATATGGAGATTTAGGAGGTTTCCCTGTCAGTTTTCATGCTCTTTCTCTGTTATAGTTAACAATTATTTAAACTGTAGTTTGCACAAACCGACCTAACAAAGTAGAATTTTAGTTAGTACAGAGAAGAGAGATCAAGCCAAAAATGTCACCTGTAAACTAAGCAGAGAAATATCCTTTTAGGAAAAAAAAAATTCATTGTAGACGATCACATTATTTACTATAGTCAGTTAGATCTGCAGTGACTAAAAAGGAATGCAGGGAGGAGATGGCATGACAGTATGAGAAGATGAAATGTCTTTGATCCTGCGCAGCACTGCATAGCAACCACAAAAGCATCAACGTGTTAATAACATTTCTCCTAAAGGCAAAATACAGCATTGTTCCAGACACAACAGTGAAAATCCACTTTGTCCCAGCTGAAACCAGGACAAGGCAAAAAACCATCCAAGGTCTTGCAAAAACTAGTAAAATTCAATCTAGAGACCCATTGCATCTAAATTCTTTGTATGGTACTGACACTGCCTGTCCCATCATAAAAGCAGAATGACAAAGTTTTAGCATGTTCTTGTAGGAAGAAATTAATCTGTCCCTCAGTAAAGGGTAACATATACAGTGAAATAATGGATTATAACTGCAACTGATAAACATATTTAAATATTCAAAAAGTGTATGGAAAATGTTTCCTGAGGCTGACCTTCTTAATTAACAGTGTTAACAGATCAGTAGTTTGTATTAGGAAAGGTCTAGGTCATCTTTTTCTCTGTGTTTAGAAACTCCAAGTGAGCCTTATATAACACGTATATGCTTGATATTTCTCTATGTCAGACCTTTTTTCACTGTGCAGATTGAGTAAATCTGAACTCCTGAAACAGTTAGTCAATTTGTATCTTATTTACATTTTATAACTAAATTCTAAATACTTCTGAAATTCTTACTGCTTCTTCAAACTGAACATTAATAATTCAATTTTGAAAAATATGATTTTAAGGAAAAAATTATAATGAAAATCTGTATGTAGAACATAAATTTCTAAGTTACTGAAAAATAATGGTTTTTGTGATGAGAACTACATTGTTAATTTTACTTCATAATGTAGCTTTCATTAAAAAAAAGAAATATTTTCAACTGTGATTCAAAACTGTTTTCAAAATGTCATTTTTTTACATAAAATTGCCATTAGAATTTCCAAGTTTCGTCAAGCTCCAATAATCACACCATCTGATGCATGGACTCAGATGTGAATGATCCAAATCATTTATTACAAGTCCTCACATCACTTAAATACTTTCAAAAGTTTCCTTTTTCTAGCTTTCCCATCCACCCCTACAACCTTCCTGTCCACCTTTACATGTCAACAGAGCATTCTACAAAACATTCTTCAACCTTTCATGCAGGCGCTTATCCAATCAGAGCCCTGAGATGTTCTTTCTTCTTCTAGAGGAGTCCTTGGTTCTCATGCTGTTTATCTTGCTCCACAGCTGCTGCTCTGAACAGTTTTTCTTGTATTCCCACATAAATTAGTTAGAATAAAAATAAATGAAAGATACATTCACACTCAAAGGAAAGATTAATATTAATATAAAATTGTAAAATAGCAATCCTGTAAAAACTGGCAGTGCTATCCATGAATACCTTTATGATCACAGAAAAGCTACTGACTAAATTCTTCTACAGGAAAAGCTTGCATGACTGTAATGTTTTTACTCTGGGGTATGTAGGTGTAGGATTATAACAGCGTGGATCTCACTGTAAATACAACTTAGTGCAAAAGAATTTCACATTTATTACCTATTTAAGCTATTGAGATATATGCATAAAGTTATCATGCATCATCAACTTCATCATCCAAAGTAGATATTTGACTTTGAAAGCAAAATCTTAAAGATTACTGATGCTTAAATAAAATATATTCACTACCAGTGTAGAAGTATTATGAAACAATTACAGAACAATATGATGTTAAGTCAAAATTGAGCTCAGCCAGCATTTAAATTGACCTTTGTTCATCTCTCTAATGTTAGAATATTTATTAACAGAAATAAATATATATAAAGTAGAAAAAAATATTTAGTTTTTTTTGTTTAGATCATTAATTCTGATTAAGAAATTTCCATTTCTGAATAACTTAAAAGTGTCTAGTATGTCACTGATGTACTAGTAAGTTAAACTATTCATTTCTGAGCAGATTAAATACATGTTTCCCAGTTGTAATTTTTGTATACGTTCATAAACATGTTCCTTATTAGTCTTTGAGTGTGGCAGAGGAAGAAACAGAGAGGCAAATATTAAAACTATGGCCTAGAAGAAAGTTACTGTTCACAAGACTATTTTTGTAGAATAAATGCTCTGTGACATAGCTCATAAATTTAGATTGGAACATTCATTCAAGATGTTATGAAATCTTTTGAGTTACCATATTAGAATAAAAAGCACGTGTATTGATGATTTACTTTCCTAAATTTTAAGAGATAAAATTTCACATTACAGGCTTAATACACACTACTTACAGTCAATAAAATATAATTTGTTGTCTTATGTGGACATTACTTTCTTTTAGTGTCATAAGCCCATGCAATATTCTGTAGAATAACAGAAAATTTTGAGACAACAGTACAGTGGTAGAGAAGAGTTCAAGCTTTCTGATTTCATAGCATACTTCACCTTTGAGAGTTAATAGAAAGCAACATAGGCCATAAGCAACGACAATAAAATGCTTATGGATTCTGAGAGAATAATCACAATATCACTATGCACTGGTAAGAAAGATTTAAAAAATAATAATAATGAAAATCAAAAGATAGAAAAAATATAATAATGCCTTTTTACTTTGTTCGTAACAGTACTCAAGCAACACATCCGGAGTAGGTTCTACAAATGTTAAATTTTCAAATGTCAAAGGATACACTTGTTGTCATTTGTGTACTTTCCCTAGGTTACTGAAAGCATCAGGCAAGCAGCCACAAATAGATCAACCCCATAAGACGAGCTTTTGAGTCTTTTTTCATAAAAAACTCATGTTCCTAATTCTTTATATTATGAGTTCAGGAAATATATCAGACACAAAAGTTCATTTGAAGTGAGAATTTCACTTAGATACAGCAGTTTTGCTTTTAATGGTTAAGAATCACGGTGTTCCAAAGAATTAGCACAATTCATAGAAGATAGAAACTTTTCAGAAATAAAAGTAGAGGCTGCTTTGGCTTTTGGAGAATGAGCCTGTTGTGCAACTTTTTAGATGACCTGAAAAGCAGAAAGGGAGGCAAGTATATTTAGCAGATTTAACCTGTGAGTTGATGCCTGCTGGGTTCTTGGGCAGTTAAATCTATGCAAAGGGACGAGGCAGAGGGTATCTGTCTATCTTTATAAGTGAGATGAAAAGGATGGTATATATTAAAAAAAAAAAAAAAAAAAAAAAAAAAAAAAAGATAGTTACTATCATTGTAACTACTGAAAAAAATCAAGAAGACTTAACACTAATGTGGATATTAATGACTCAGGGGAATGATTTCTTATTAGTAGGCTTACTAAGGAAATACAAAAATATGATTAAAAGAAAATGTAGAGATGTCAACAGTTTACAGGCTGGTTCGGCCCAGTTCCGTGAGTAGCAGGGCAGAGGAATTTTGCAAAATCTGTGCCTCCGGAAAAGGGAAACAGGGAACCCCAAAATAATTGAAAACAGCGGCAACAATCTGAGGAGAAACAAACTAATTTACTAAATATGGTATCGGAATGCAAGATAACACACCATGATGCAATATAATTAGAACTGAAGCTAATAAATCAAATACAATGAGAGAGAGAGAGAATGCCTGAATGGTGGATAGGCCTCACCATAACGCTGGGGTGAGATGCGCAGTGCAGTTGAGCAGCAGGGAGACAGGAGAAGAGCTGACAAGGAAGAGCAGATGAAGAAGAGCACATCAGGTGACCTTGCCAGGAGTTATATCTCCTCTCTGACTGCAAAGCTCCCTGGGGAATGTAGTTCTTCTTCTCTTCTGGACAGGTACCTGGAACTTGAGCATTAACAGTTAAACTCCCAGTGCCCCACACGATGTTATGATGTGGAATACCCATAACTAATAATCATAAAACCATGACAGTAGAGATCTTTTTGGAAGAGACATACCTTTCAGTTTGGTGATCCTGTCCTTGTTATTAAGTAACCTGCTCAATAACTTAAGCCATTTTTATTTATAGAAGTTTTTATTGTAATAGGGTGCATTTTCTGTCATTGCAACTTCTAAAAGTTTTCCAGAATTTCAACATTCTGATGTTTTTTTTATCTGTGTCAAGTTTTGATTTTTTTTTTTTTTTCCATAATCCAAAAGTTCTACTCTGTTTTAATACTACTACTAAAAAAAAAAAAAAAAAAGTTCTTAGTTTAGAGGGTTGACATCCAAATCTTCCAAAGTACCTACATGAATTCGTGCATACCAGAAATTTCACAGAAGTCAAAAGGGCTGTTTAACTCTGGTGCCATGCTATAGATCCTTGTAGGGCCAGGGACAAAACACTTGCCAGTGCTTAGTGGCTGAGCATGTACATGTGCGTATACATCTACATTATTTGCTGGAAAGTGAATACAGATGTTGGCTGATACCTCTTCTTTACAGGATACAAGGGTTGATAGAATTGATAACTAAAAATAAGCAGAATAACTAAAAAATGAGAGAAGACATATTATATGAAAATGAGAAAGGAATAAATTGGCAATTAAGGTAAAGGACATCAATAAATATTTCTATAAATACATCAACAGCAAGAGAAGAGCTAGGGAGAATCTCCATCCCTTGTTGGATGCTGAGGGCAACTTGTTGACTAAGGATCAGGATAAAGCTGATGTATTTAATGCCTTCTTTATCTCAGTCTGCAATAGTAAGACTTGTTACTCCCTGGGAACACAGCCCCTTGTGCTGGTAGATAGGGATGGCGAACAGAATGGGCCCTGCATGATCCATGATGATATGGTTTTGGACCTGCTCCATAAGCTGGATGCTCACAAGTCCATGGGGCCAGATGGATTGCACCCTAGAGTGCTGAGGGAGTTGGAGGATATGATTGCTAAGCCACCCTCCATCAACCTTTGGCAGTCTTGGGTAACCAGAAGTATTCCACTACACTGGAGACTGGCAAATGTGACATCCATCTTCAAACAAGGCCAGAAAGATGATCCTGGTAAATACAGACCCTGGTGGCAGGGAAGTGTTTGTAATGCATTATCTCTGGAACCATCATGGACCAATTAAAGATCAACCTGGGAATCAGGCCCAGTCAGCATGGGTTTACAAATGGTAGATCCTGTTTGACACACTTGATTTCATTCTATGACCTGTTTAGTGGATGAAAGTAAGGCTGTCGTTGTAGTCTACCTGGACTTCAGTAAAGCCTTTGACACTGTCCCCTCTCAACATCCTCGTGGAGAAGCTGGCTGCTCATGGTTTGGATGGGCATATGGTCCACTAGGTGAAACAATGGTTGGATGGCTGGGCCCAAAGAATTGTGATCAGTGGAGTTAAATCGAGTTGGCAGCCAGTCATGAATGGTGTCCTCAATGGCTTTGTGCTGGGGCTGCTCTTATTCAATGTCTTTATTAATGATCTTGATGAGGGGCTTGAGAGCACCCTCAGTGAGTTTGCAGACGGCCAATGGCATCCTGGATTGTATCAGGAATGCTGTGATGAGAAGGACTAGGGAAGTCATCCTGCTCTTATACTCGACATTGGTGAGGCCTCACCTCAAGTACTGTGTTCATTTTTGGGCACCTCAGTACAGAAAGGACATTGAGGTGCTGGAGCAGGTCCAAAGAAGGGCAACAAGGCTTGTGAAGAGCTTGGAGAGTATGCCCTATGAGGAGTGACTGAAGGAACTGGGGTTGTTTAGTCTGAGGAAGTTGGGGCAGAGGGGAGACCTTATTACTCTTTTCCAATATCTGAAAGGTGCTTACAGTAAGAGTGGTGTTGGACTTTTCTCATTGGTGACAGGTGACAGGACAAGAGGAAATAGCCTCAATTTGTGCCAGGGTAAGTTTAGTTTCTTTACAGAAAGGGTTGTTAAGCACTGGAATAGGCTCCTCAGGGAGGTGGTTGAGTCACCATCCCTGGAAATGTTTAAAAACCAATTGAATGCGGTGCTTAGGGACATGACTGTCTCGCTCCAATTTATAGGAGGGAGAGGAGATTCTTTTTAATATCTGTATACCCAGCATGACATTAAGAAACAACAGTTCAAATTTTGGTCCGACCAATTTATTAAGATCTTAATCGAGGAGGTGGGGAAGGGGAGGACACGATTATGAGTTAGGGTAATGGGGAAGGTAAGGAGGGTGATAGAAAAGGGAGGAAAGAAGAAGCAAGGAGTCTTTATAGGAAGCAAGAGGGAGATAGTCACCGCCATGGATTCAGCATGGTTCGTAGTTCATTCTTTAGTAGTTGTGGGTCATCAGACATTGTTCCATTGAGGACGATGATGACGACGGCGATGATGGCTCCTTTTCAGTGGTAGTACAAACTTATAAATAAGTCCAAAGTGGTCGAGTCATCTCTCTTTGGAGTGAGTGCTCAAACCCAAAGTGTTTGAGTCAGCTCTACTTGCAGTGACAGTTTCTGGCTTTGAGATCTCAGCAGAAACTCCTTTGTTCCTATCTTCCTGGCCTTGACAGCAGATAAGAGGGAGCAGAGGGGCACCAATTTGTATCCTTCACAGGATACAATGGTATCATCCCCCAGTTTCCCATAGCAAACAGGAGTTATTTGATCACAGGTTAGATCTTCCGCCAGTAAATAGTCCTGAGCACTATCTTCCGAAGGCAAACAGCTAAAATTTTCCACACAGTGATGTTGACTGCCATGCAACAAAACCCATCAGTCAACTCCTAGACAAGTCATTCTTATCACAAGAAATACCTCAGGAAGCGAGATTTGAGGGGAAAGAAAAAAAAAAGCCAAAGAAGGATTCATACAATGGTTTAGCAGAGGGTTGTTAGAGTTAGGGTAGCATGGCTAGGTTGTGATTGGATTTGATGATCTTTAAGGTCTTTTCCAACCTGAGCAATTCTATGATTCTATGAGTCTGTGAAAAGCATACACACGCACACAAAATAAAAAATAAAAATTAGAAAAATAAAATGAAGGACATGGGAGTTTTAGATGAAATCCAATGTTAACCTGTTATTTTCTACAACAAATCCTAACTGAACTACTTAGCATTCCCATTCAGATAGGAAATATATATAAATAATTAAAGATTAATGTTTTAATGATTATAATGCAGCAGAAATATTTCACAGACTATGAAAAATAAATCATAATTAATGTAGGAAAGATAGTGAGAAGTCAGTGGAGTATAAGAAAACTGAAGTCAATTGATCAGTTGATAAATCCTGTTATTATTGTAGAATCAGAGAATCACAGAATTACTTAAATTGAAAGCAGCCATAAAGATTATCTAGTTCTAACTCCCTTCGCAATGGTCCAGGTTGCCACCCTCCAGGTCAGGCTGCCCAGGGCCCCATCCAACCTGGCCTTGAATACCTCCAGGGAAGGGGCATCCACAGCTCCTATGGGCAGCGTGTGCCACTGTGTCACCATCCTCCTAGTAATGAATTTCTGTCTAACATCTAATCCAAATCCCCACTCTTTTACCTGAAAACCATTTGCCCTTGCCCTATCACTATCAGACTGCATACACGGTCTGCCTTCATCCTGTTTGTAAACTGTCTTTCAAGTACATTACAGCATACCAGTGCCTTCTCTTCCCAAGTTAAATAAGCCCAGCTACCTTAATCTTCTTTCGTAGGATATAGATGCTCCAGCCTGAGGAAGACTGTTAAGCAAAACAGACCTGGCTGACCTGAAAGGGTCAAACAGGGAGCATGCGGCCCCTCCTGAAAGGGAAGGACTGTCATGTGAGACTGGCAAGCATAAGTTACAGCTTCTTTGTTCCGCGACCAAGAGCAGAACATGTTCTGGGAATAGAACGCCTTTTGATCACTGTACTGATCATAATCCACAAAAGAGTTAATTAAATAATGATGTATTGCTGTCAGCTGCATGAATGTTATCTGATTTAAGTATTGTATACTGCTGTAGCTAAAAGATATAAAAAAGCCTGTAACAACAATAAAGATTGCTTTTTGCGCCACCAGAGCCTAAGCCCGTCTGTCCCAGACGTCTTGAGCTGGTCTCCGTCACCAGCCCTCTGATTGTCTTCAAGGACAAGGGGCGGCCCTTCAGAGGGATCTAAATAAGCTGGTTCGCTGGGCTGAGATGAATGGGATGAGGTCCACCAAGGCTAAGTGCCAGGTCCTGCACTTTGGCCACAATAACCCCATGCAGAACTATAGGCTTGGGGATGAGTGGTTGGATGACTGTGAAGAGGAAAGGGACCTGGGGGTGTTGGCTGATGCTCAGCTGAACATGAGCCCACAGTGTGCTCAGGTGGACAAGAGGGCCAATGGCATCCTGGCCTGCATTAGAAACAGTGTGGCCAGCAGGAGCAGGGAGGTGATCATCCCCTGTACTCAGCACTGGTGAGGCCGCACCTCGAGTATTGTGTTCAGTTTTGAGCTCTTCACTACAGGAAAGATGTTGAAGTCCTGGAACGTGTCCAGAGAAGGGCAACAAAACTGGTGAGGGGTCTGGAGCACAGGTATTTTGAGGAGTGGCTGAGGGAGCTGGGATTGTTCAGTCTGGAGAAGAGGAGGCTCAGGGGAGACCTCATTGCACTCTACAACTTCCTGAAGGGAGGTTGTGATGAGGAGGGGTTTGGCTTCTTCTCCCAGGCAACAAACAGGACCTGAGGAAATGGCCACAGGTTGTACCGGAGGAGGTTTAGGTTAGACATGAGGGAGAACTTTTCCTCTCAGAGAGTGGTCAGGCACTGGAATGGCTGCCCAGGGAGGTAGGTGGTGGAGTCACCGTCCCTGGCAGTGTTCAAGAGGTGTCTGGATGAGGAGCTACAAGATATGGATTAGAGTTTTGTGGTAACAGTGGCAGTGGAAGGATGGTTAGACTAGATGATCTTGCAGGTCGTTTCCAACCTTGAGATTCTATGATTCTGTGATCTTTGGTCTCACTTCAAGAGCTCCATTCTTCTTGTGCTGGGGACCCTTGGGTGGAAAATTCCAGATGGAGTCTCAGTAGGGCATAGAAGGACAATCACCTTCCTCAACTTGCTAGCCACTGTTCTTTTGATGGAGTTTAAGATACAGTTGTTCTTCCTGGCTGAAAGCACACCCTGCTGGTTTATGTCCGTGTTTTCATTCACCAGAGCTCTGAAATCCTTCTCCACAGGTCTGCTCTCAAGGAGTTCTGCTAGTCTGTACACATGGGATCTTGGACAGAGTGGAAAACATTGCACTTGGCTTTGCTGAGCTTCATTACATTCACATAGGCCCACTTCTCAAGGGATGGCATCCCTTCTTTCTGTTATATCACCTACACCACTCAATTTGATGTCATCAGCAAACCTGCTGTAGGTGCACTCAATCTCATCAGCAAACATGCTCTTGGTGCAATCAATCCCACTATGTAAATCATCGATAAAGGTCTCGAAAACTCCTTGGAGATACCACTCATGACCTGCCTCCATCTGGTCTACATCCTTTGACCACAACCCTCTGTCTATGGCACCCAAACAAATTTTTATCAATTCAATAGTCCAGCCTTCAAATTCGTAAGGATGGATGTCACACCACACCAAAGGCCTTGCAGAAATCCAAGCAGACAGCATCAGTTGCACTTTTTTTGTCCACATGTCCTGTCCAGAACAAGGACATGTCAATCGAAAAGATGTAGCATCCATAGATTGAGATAAAAATGGTAATTTTGTAACTGTGTATATATACACACATATGTGTATTGTATGTACATATATATGTACAATATTATTTTATTGTGTATATCAAATGTTAAATATGTAATTATATTGTATAATAAATACATACAGTTATGTAATGGTAAACTATTATACAATAATAATATGATAATATATAATATGCTGTAAGATAATACGTATAATGTATAATATAATGCATATACAGAACAAGTGATGCAAATACAATTGCTTACCACCTGCAGACTGTTGTCAGGCCCCAGGTTTCAGCTGCCCACCTTGACTAATTCCCCTCAGTGTTATAGTTTCCAAGATCTGACTGTTAATTGAAAGTTCAGCATCACAATCGTGTCTTAGATTATTTTTCCCTAGATGAATTGCCTGTACTGTGGTTCATCTACACTTTACAGTTTTGTGACATCGTTATGGAATTCCTCACCTCTGTCAAAGCTTACTCACAGCAGCTTCATCTTCAAAGTTACAGACTTAGCTGTTCACTTCTTCTAAAAATTTTTCACTACTACATTCAATGAAACCAGTCTTAACACCAGCCCTCTGGCTTTTGCAAGCACTGCTAGCTCTTTTCTGTCCTGAAGAGACACCTTTAAATTCATCTTTGTTATTTTGTAAAGCCTTGATTCGTTATTATATTGTGAAATATCTTGCTTGGGGGGAAAAAAAGAATCCAAAACAAGTAAAGTTAGCACTGATATTTCAATGCAAAGTGTTGTCTTGATACTACAGAGCATATCATTTTCTAGAGTAAAAAATAATCTACAGTTTGAAAACTAGAATCAGAATAACTGTATGATTTCAGAAGAACATCACATGGACTTGTGCTTTAAAAAACAAAAACAAACAAATGGAAAAAAAAAAAAAAAAAAACAGCTGCAGGCACAGGAAAGTAGTCCCAGGGATGAAATTAACTCAATTGCTTTATAATGTATTCTACACTCTTTACAACTTTTGTATTTTTACAGGAATACATTAGTTAAAGTAGCAATTATCAACTGATTTTGATTGTTTCTGCACACAGTGTAACAGTGGGATGGAAAATATTCACATTAACTAAAAAAGTTTTTTCCAAATGAAAACACAAAAATGTGAATTCAAATTTAGCTTATTTTTTTATACAGTTACCTGAAGAAAATGAGCTCCTACTTGACACTACCACAGCAGTTAGGATGGAAAGCACAGTAAGTATTGACTAAGTGAAATGCTAAATTATATCTCAGTGAAGCACAACATCAACCACTGCATCAAGAGATGAGCTTAAAGGAGCTTGACAATGTATGTTTTTCATGTACATGGAAATCCAGATCACAGGTTGCTAAAGTCAAAATAAATACTACATACTAGTAGAAATATCAAACTCAGTAGAATCAGACTGTATATTTTAAGCTGGACTGGACGTGATAGCATCTATCTGACACTATCTATTTTTGTTATAGGATAAACTAAAAATCCATGTCAAAGAGAGCATATCTTGAAATTCCAAGCATTGGAATTTAAAATTTGTTATGATTCCGAATGTAGCAAACTAACCAACTTCATGTAATCACAGGAATGCCTCTTAATTGGTGAGACCTAACATGGTCTGTTGCTTTTAACCCTGTTAAGTTGTTATACTTCAGTGAGCATTATCAAGGCATATCTGACACTTCTGTTGTGACTGGTAATTCTTAAGGCTCAACATGGAAAAGAGCCTGAGCAGCACTATTGACTTACTTCACAGAGTCACAAATCAAATTGCAGGGGTTGGAAGAGACCTCAAGAGATCATTGAGTCCAGCCCCCCTGCCAATGCAGTAACCCTACTACAGGCTGTAGGTATCCAGATGGTCTTGAATATCACTATCGATGGGGACTCACACCCCCTCTGGGCAATCTGTTCCAGAGCTCCATCACCCTTGTCATAAAGAGGTTTCGCATGGCTGCACAGAGCTTCCTATTTTCAAATTTTAGTCCATTACTCTTTGTCCTATCATTATATACCGCTGAGAACAACCCGGACTGATTCACTTGCCTCCCTCTTCCCCTTAGATACATATAAACAATAATCAGATATCCCCTCATCCTTGTTTTCCTCAGACTGAACAGACCCAGGTTTCTCAACCTTTTCTCATGCAGGAGATGCTCCAGGTCCTTTAGCATCTTGGATGATTCTTGTGGATTTCCAGGACTTCTCATTTTCCCTTGGCCAGTTTTAGCATTCAGAACACATTTCAGAATAAATTCTATGATTCCCAAATAAAGTCCCTCAGTTTACATCACCGCATGATTAAACAGGCAGTTACGAGCTTCCACATAGGCTTATACATTCATAGGTACTGCTTATAGATCATTCAGACCGGCAAATTGCACTGAAAAACTACTGCATCACATGCTGTTGAATGACAGCATTTAGAAAAGCTTGGATTGCTTTTGAATCTTGGTGGCAGGCACAAAAACCTGCACTGCAAAGGGGTTGATTTTTTCACTTTTAACTGAAAATATTTGGTATTGAAATGTATTTAGTGTTAAACCTGAGAAAACTGAAAAAAAAAATCAGATTGAAAGCTGTTCGATTATGACTGCTTGACATCTTGCCAGATGACTCTTATGGGGTATGATTTCATCAAGAAAATGTTACACAATTTGAATATACAACAATACAAAGAATCTTTTAAAATACATATTTTTCTCTGTTTTTATGCCCTTTTTGAGTGAGCTGTTCTTTTCAAGTATACATAAGGAGAAAAAGTAAAAATTTATCTGGCAGGATTATTTACCCCTTGGACTGTGCACATTGTGCATTAGTTATAAAATACATTCTAAGCTATAAACCTAAATACATGGAAAAGCAAGAATGAACTGCTTTCAAACTATTCAGTCAGTTGGAGTTACTTGGTTGCAAGTAAGTCTTGTAATGTGACAGTGTTTAGGTCAGTAGGTCAAAGATAAGTATGACTCATCTTCACAAGTGTCAGATACCAAACTCCCTTCTTTCCCCTAGCAGAGACTCATCATATTCTACAGGTATATGAGAAATTCTACGAGTATATGAGTGATAAAAGGAAGGCCAGGGAAGATGTCAGCCCTCTCTGGAAGGAAACTGGAGACCTGGTCAGGAGGATATGGACGAAGCTGAGATGATCAATTACTTCTTTGCATCAGCATTCATCAGCAAGGGCTCTAGCCACACTGCCCAAGTTGCAGAAAGCAAAGATAAGAGCTGGGAGAAGGAAGATTTGTATGCTGTAAGAGAAGGTTGGGTTCAAGACCATCTAAAGAACCTGAAGGTGCACAAATCCATAGGACACGACAAGATCCAGCCGTGGTTTCGGTGGGAACTGGCAGATGAAGTTGCTAAGCCACTATTCATTGTATCTGAAAAGTCATGGCAGACTAGTGAAATTATCACTTACACCACTGAAAAAGGCAGCACATAACCCCCATCTTCAAGAAGGGAAAAAAGATCTAGGGAACTACAGTCAGTCTCAGTTCTGTGCCTGGCAAGATCACGGAGCAAGATCTTCCTGAAGTTCCAACTGAGGTATATGGAAAGTAAACATGAGGTGATTGGTGGTAACCAACATGGCTTCACCAAGGGTAAGTCATTCCTGACAAACTTGGTGGCCTTTTATGATTGAGTTACAGCATCAATGGATAAAGGAAGAAAAACTGATGTCATCTACCTGAACTTGTGCAAAGCCATTGACTCTGTTCCGCATGACATCCTGGTCACTAAATTGGAGAAAAATAGTTCCGATGGATGGACCACTCGCTGGATAAGGAATTGGCTGGATGGTTGCACTCAGAAAGTTGTGGCCAATAGCTCAGTGTCCAAGTGAAGATTGGTGATGAGTGGCATTCCTCAGGGATTGATGCTGGGACATGTGCTGTGTAATATCTTTGTAGGTGACATAGAGAGTGGGATCAAGCGCACCCTGAGCAGATTTGCAGACAATACCAAGCTGAGTGGTGCAGTTGACAAGCTAGAGGGAAGGGATGCCATCCAAAGGGATCAGGACAGGCTAGGAAGTGGGCCCATGCCATCCTTCTGAAGATCAACAAGGCCAAGTGCAAGGTACTGCGTCTGGATCAAGGCAACCCCAAGCATACGTACAGGTTGGGCAGAGGATGGATTAGAAGTCGTGTTTGAATGATTTGAGGATGTCGGTTGAAGAAAGACAACACAAGCCTTCAAAGTACACTTGCAGCCCAAAAAGCCAATGGTATCCTGCGTTGATCAAGAGAAGTATGACCAGCAGATCAAGGGAGGTGATTCTGCCCTTCTACTCTGCTCTCATGAGATACCACCTGGAACACAGTATCCAGTTTCTGGGCCGCTCAGTACAAAAAGAACATTGAGATGTTGAAGCGGGTCCAGAGATGTTGGCCCTCAGTCAAGTTAGAGAGCTCTCACAGTTTCTTGTAGCATCAGAATAGTTCTCCGAATAGTTCTCCTAGTAGTTCTGCTTTATTGTGTTCAATAAAGAACTTATATACCATTCACTTACAAGCCAGGAATTCCTGTCTCTATAATCAGTTAATTGGCCTAGCTTCTCCCAAAACACTGTGATAAAGGATGAAAGGTTCCTGAAGTGTGATAAGATTGCCCCCCTGTCACGGACATAGATCGATCTAGTCAACTCCGTGACACCCCTGAAAATATAAATACTTGTAATACTTGTAATATTTAACAAACACAAATAATCCCTTTGAATAAACTTGAACTTAATAATGTTTAAAAATAAAATGCTACTTTACAACTAGCGAACTAGAGAATTAACTCGTAATTGTCTTATTTGGGGGGCTGTACTAAAAGTGCCCTCCTTTGTCAAAAAAGTTAAGCAAATGTAGCCTTGTGCTAAATAACTACTTTTCTGTAGGATGATAATTCAGTTCTTGGTGTAGTACTGTTATTTCTCTGATGAAATCTTTGAAATCTTACTTTTTGTAAATCCCCTTTTCTTCAGGCTTAAGCTTTAGGAACCAGGAGATTGATACTACTAGATCTTTCCAACAATGTATTTCTTGTTTATGTTCTCTTGGCCCACTGATCCCTTGATATTTAGTTAGCAAGTATTACATTCTCTTCCAAGCTTATCTACTTTTTCATGGCTGTGTCGCAAATGAACTCAAAAGAAGGAAGAATTATACATTGGATAATCAAAATGAGCAAAGATAATAAAATATTCAAAAATTTCAGATATGCAAGAGGGTAATAAGATTCAGTAAAAAAAATTGCAATTGCAACCACCAAGAACAATAACAACAAAATAACCAAAACACCACAAAACTTTCATTTTAAAGACAGGATTTAAATGCAACTTTCGTTGCCTTTTCATGCTGAAGCAATAAGCCCAAGACATCTACATATATACAAGGTATTTCAGGATAGTTTGATCTGAATTTTAAATTTAGGATAACTGATGTTTTCCAGTCATCTGATGTTAAATTTATAAGCAGTATAATGCTGTATTTTGCATACTCTTATAAAATATGACATACTCAAAATCCAAGGAAATTTTACGGAAGAGTTATATTCAATATGTTTTTTAAAATACTAGTTACACAAGTCACAATCTCTATTCACCTGATAACGTAGCATTCTTGAGAATGCTTTTTGTGGGCATATGTGGGACTATTTTTATTTACTGATGATTACTTAAATTATCAGCCATCCATATCTGTTCTTTCGATTATGTTTGTGATTTAGTCTTAGCTTTCAGCTTGCAAATGAACTGTTATCAACCATATCTTAATACTCAAAAATTCAGATACAGAGCACTTTAAATAGGTACAAGGTAGCATATATCAGTGAGAAGATTTGGTTTTATCTTAACTGACTAAATTTATATTTAAAGCACAGAATCACACGAAGATATGATCAAGACTTCTAGAGTATTCTAATGGATCTGAAATGTATTTTCTGTTAACATCCATTAGCATTTCTTATTTGATTAACACCTCTCAATTAGAGGAAGTAATGTAGATATGTAAAATAATGCTTGTTCAGCAAAATAATCTAACATATTTTAACTGTAATCTTTTAATCCACCTTTCCCGGTTTCCTGGAATTTGACTTAAACCAAATTAGAAAACAACTAATACATGCCTTTTTTTATGCATGACAACCATATAGTCTTAATGGTCTGCAATGTTTCTGTGCCTAAAATTTAGTACAGATGATTTTTAATGATATTTTTAGGTCTAACTTATATTCACTGTAATACTGGATTGAATTCCAATGTTAACATTGTAAGTTGTTATTTTTATGTTTTGCAATTCAGTAAGTGTACATTTCCCTATTTAGAGCACAGATACATGCTATTTTTCTCTAAAATGTTGACCTTTTTTTTCACCTACTCTACGGATAATATTTCCCTTTGAATTCTGAAGGACAAGAGCATCTTTTTTGATTTCTTAGATGAACATATTTCTACAAATTTAAGCATATTATGACATACTGCTGTGGGTGTGGTATTTATGGCTTAGATTCAGAGGTCTGTCGTGACAAGGAACACATGTGAATGGTTGAGTTAGTCCTTCTCTTTCCCTTCTACTTTCTGAAAATAATTCCTGAACTGTGCAAGAAATCTCTTTGCCCAGGAACTGTGGAAATCAAGGTCCGTTTTCCATCATATATTCATTGATTTATAGCCAGTAACACTGACTTGTGCTAGACTGAGTATATACTTTAGGGACTTTGTTATGACTCTAAGTCTGATTTTATGGAATGACAAAATCATTTATGTCTATACTCAGTTTGCTGGCCAGCTACAGAAGTGCCCTTTTGTTATTTCTTAACATTATTTGCAAAATATTTACTTGATGTAATAACTGCAGATGTTTTATAATGGGAAAATAAAATTTAAATTCTTATCATAGAGACTTTTATGCAAAGCCAAAGGTAAATTAATTGTGCATTACATAGTTACCAGATTAAAAAATATTATGTATCAAAATTGGAGTAATTAAAAATGTAATGCTGCCACATCTACAAATGTGTTGCACATTAAAGAGTGGTGGTGATAAGGTATAATATTTTCAATCTTATCCTCTTTAGAATAAGTGTCCTGGCTATGGCTATTTGTCCTAGTTCCAACAGAAGAGAGTTAATTTTGCCTTCATAGTGTCTGGTATGATTCTATGGAAAAAATATGGCTTTAGGAAAAAAAGCAGTGCTGATAATACCCCAGTGTTTTAGTTGTTGCTGAGCAATACTGTACAAAACCGAGGTGTTTCAGCTTCTCAACTTCTTGTACTGTTCCACTAGTGAGAGGTGCTGAGGGAGTAGAAGGAATTGGAAGGGAACAGAACCAGGACAGCCTGAACAAAACTGCCCAAAGGGATACTCCATACCATATGGCAACACATCAAGAAAACCTTGAAAAATAGTGTGGAATTGGCTGGGCAGGAGCCCACGGCTTGGGAACTGGTTAGACATCACTCAAGAAAGATAAGCAATTTGCTTGTGCATCACCTGTTTTGTATTTATAATAGTAATTATAAAACGTATAGAAATTACATATATATATATAATCATAATTACTATTATTTTTTTTTTTTTCCTTTTCTATTTTAGTAAAAAGTCTTTACCTCAATCTCCAAGTTCAATTCTGTGGAGCTTTTTTTGATTCTCTCTGCCATCCCACTGGGAGAGAGTGAGTGAATGACTACGTGGTGATTAGCTACTTGCTCGGTAAAACTACAACGCTCTGCCATCCTTATGTTAATGCTTTTTTTATAACAGAGTCTTGAGAACTGACATCAATACAGCTACATAATCTTCTCTGCAGAATATAAAGAGATTGATTCCTGACAGAGTAAAAAGTGTGAATGAGAGCTTTGGAGCAAGCCCTGTGGTACCTCAGCCAGTGACTTGTGGCTTTTGAATGGAAAAAAAAAAAAAAAAAAAAAAAAAAAAAAAAACTCTTGCTCTCCACAGAGCTTTTTTTTCAGCAGATTCTCGAATTAATTCCACATTGTGGCTACATCCTAGGAAGCCTTATTTATAGAAAAGCCCACTCTAAAGGTTGCAGCTATTGCTGCTTATGTGCAGTAGGATACCTAGCAATGTCCAATCTCTGTTATTTTAAAAGCATAAGTGAGCCAGTAGGTAGTAAAATCAAGAAAACAACAGGAGGTTGAGGACACTACTCAATCCATATGCATTCTGTGATTCAGCTGGTTTTCTTTGCTATTATTTTTTCTTACAGGGCAATTTTCTCATACATAAATCCAGAATAAAAATGTGTAATTAACCAGATATTCTGAAAGGACCAGTACTGCTGTTTGTCGTATGCTGTCATTTGTTCTAAAAACTTAAATCCTTCACAGTAGACATAGGCTAATTTTCAGTTGCAGGTATTTTATGCAGGGCAGTTTGGAATTTTGTAGCTTCTTGGTAAACCACACTTTCTATTTTCCTTTAAATGACACTTTTCTGCAACTCTGTTTAATGGGTTGGTTGGCAATGCTAGCATGGAAATGCACCTCCCTGCAGGTAAGTGATATTTCAAGACTGGGAAAAACTGGTTGAACTTGAACGCCTTTATAAGTGACTAAAATAGAGCACCTTGATGCAGTTCAAGTAAAATCCAAGTGTTTCATCAATTTCAACAGGAACTTATGCAGAATAATAGAGTAAAATTTGAAATGAATCAACATGTTTCTTTGGAGATGAGAACGAAATTATGAGGTGGTCCTAATTTGAGAAGATCAAGAAAACTTGTCTTACTTTCTTTGATATGAGGACCCAAATATCTTTCTAATGACTGTTTCTAATGCACAGGGTTTTAATGATGAAAATGTGAAACCTTGAAGCAGCAGCTGGGTGAGCTAGACCTAAGACAAAAGAGAAGCACAATTTAATAAGTTCATCAAGAGCAAAAGAAAAGTCAGACTATCTTTGTTATACTGCCAAGGTATTGGGTAAGAAAGCTGAAGAATTTGGGTCCCTCTGAAACAAGCTGCAATTAGAGATACTTCCTTCAAGTTTGAAACATCTGTGTTATAAATTACTACTGATTTTTCCAGTAGATAATGAAAGTAATATATTTAGGAAGAGCATACGATCAGCTGTGACTACTTACTGGTAAACTGATACTAGATAGGGAAATAATTCTGTACTTTACAACTTCTAGTTAACTTTGTAGTGGTTTACAATGATGGCCAACTAAATGTTGCCACAATGCTCTCTCACTGCTCCTCATGAAGGGGACAATGGGGGAGAAAATAAGATGGAAAAATAGAATGTCTTACAGGTTGAGATAAGGATAATTAAATTAAAGGAAACAAAAAGGGGGGATAAAAACAGCAAAGGTTGCATGGAAGCAAAGAGAGACAAAACAACTGTTCTTTGCTTTTCATCAGCAATTTATGTTTGGTTACACCACGCAAAGCATCACCTCAGTGGGTGTAGCAGGAGAACACAATTTTTACAATAAGATCACTTCCTTTTACTTCTCTTTCCCAGCTTTTATTGTAAAGGGTAACATCACACAGTATGGAAAATCCCTTTGGTTTAAGTACTAGTGATGTCCTCTCTCCATCCTACTACTGGCACCAAACTGGTTGTAGAGAGCCCTGATGCTGTGCCATCACTGCTCCAAAATAAACAAAAAATTGACATGCCTACAACACTTTCTAGCACAGCACTCCATAGAATGCTGTGGGTAAAATGAACTCCATCCTGCCCAGTCCTGGTAAAAATTTTCATTTAAACTGCTTCTTAGTATCTTGATCAATGAACAACAATCTTGTTGATCTGAAACACATCCTTCAAAGTAATTTTTATAAACTGTTCACCGAATTGATGATAACACCCTAATTCGTGGTTGTACAAGCAAGCCTGTGTGAGCCAGTAGGCCAACTCAGTCTCTCAATTAAATAGCACTATTCAGAATTTGTCTGCAACAAGAAAAAGAAATGTCTAAAAGTGTTACAGGATGATGATGCATTCCAGGAGTCTTAAATTCTACTGTTTTTTTAACATGAATCTTCCCTGGCTTCATTACTGATCTGAGCTGGCCTATTAAGAGAGCAGCATCCAACTGCTGTATCTTCTGAATCCTAAAACACATGACCTTAAGTCTGGTACAAAACTTCAGTAGAAAAATATCTTAGAAGATTATTTTTGCACTAGCCTCTTTTTTTTTTTTTATTTTTTTTTATTTTATTTTTTTTTTATTATTATTATAATTATTTTTTTTTTATTTTTTATTTTTTTTAACTTTCTGGAAGGGGAAAAACATGTCTTAAAATATCTGCTGATTAAACTTTCATACACTCTTGTTAGGAATTCTTTCAGCATCATTTTTAATATGTGTATTATTAAGTTAAGAGTTTGCCAAGGAATATGCCTATGGTCACAGAAACTTTCAGTAGGCTATAAACAGCCAGTGATACTCAATACATTATCTTAGAGTTCTTGCTAAGCATATAACAGAATCATTTAACTAGAAAGAAAAGCATCTCCATAAAAAAGCCAATTAGGAGACACAGACCTTAAAATGAAGTGTATTTCAATTTTTCCAGAATGAAACTTGGTCAGAATTGATAAGCATCCTCTAGTTACACAGGCAGATACCTGGAACATTTTGCAGCCTTCAGAAATACATTCCCCAGTGGTGTTTTTCTCAAATGCTTGTCCAGTGTTAAATATACATACAATTAATAGAATCTACAGCCTCTTCTCTGTATCACTGTGTTGACATTCTCTGGATGGCATTAGTTTCTGAGAATGCAAACAAAAAGGAACCATACTTTAGAGAATTAAAACATAAATACTTCTGGTAGAAGTTTCCTATGCCAGTTCTTTATTTCTTTGAATGTGAGAATAATTCTCTACCAAAAGGAAAAGATGAAAATAATTGCAGGAACTACAAAGAAAAGCTTCAGATCCTAACAGACTTTAAGCACTCAGATTTTGTCTTTGTTTCTGATGCTCAATATATTGCACTGACTACAATTTTCTCTTCTGTGCTTTGCCTTTCCAGTGATATTCTCAAATAACCTCTCTAAAAGGGTTTAACAGAGCATGCTTAAACACAATAAGGGAAACCACAAAAACCACCAACAACTGGTGGAAATAAGGTAACCCCAAAACTTTTTGTACTCTTCATTTGTGTGAATTTTCAGTGTCTTCTTTTTTTTTTTAATTCTTAATCCCAAGTCTTCTCTAATTAGATAAATATGCTTTAGACCGCAGACTGCATCATATTCCCACTGAGTTTCTAAACGGATTGAAGTCTACTTATTGGCATTGTGAAGTGCCAATAACCTCCAGCCTGTTAAAAATGGTTAGTAATGATAAGAATAGTTTTACAAAGCTCTTACGATTTTCTCTGTCTATCTCAGCTTTTCTGGTGACCTGATTTTATAATCAAACAAGTGCAGAGCTTTTTCTACTTCAAACTTCTAGATTCTAAAAAATAGAGATGTCAGAATTGCTGGTCATTTTTACATGCAATAGCAGCTTTGTGAAATGTTATGAACCATAGCACTTTCAGCAAACATGAATTTTCTGACACTTTCATTTCATTAATGGGATGAGGTTTAACAAGGCCAAGTGTCGGGTCCTGCACTTTGGCCACAATAACCCCATGCAGAACTATAGGCTTGGGGATGAGTGGCTGGATGAGTGTGAAGAGGAAAGGGACCTGGGGCTGTTGGTTGATGCTCGGCTGAACATGAGCCGGCAGTGTGCTCAGGTGGCCAAGAGGGCCAATGGCATCCTGGCCTGCATTAGAAACAGTGTGGCCAGCAGGAGCAGGGAGGTGATCATCCCCTGTACTCAGCACTGGTGAGGCCGCACCTCGAGTATTGTGTTCAGTTTTGGTCTCCTCACTACGAGAAAGACATTGAGGCCCTGGAACGTGTCCAGAGAAGGGCAATGAAACTGGTGAGGGGTCTGGAGCACAAACCTTATGAGGAGCGGCTGAGGGAGCTGGGATTGTTCAGTCTGGAGAAGAGGAGGCTCAGGGGAGACCTCATTGCACTGTACAACTTCCTGAAGGTTGTGGTGCAAAAGTTCTGGCCTCTTCTCCCAGGCAAATAGTAGGACCTGAGGAAACGACCAGAAGTTATACCAGAGGAGGTTTAGGTTGGACATTAGGAGAAACTTTTTCTCTCAGAGAGTGGTCAGGCACTGGAATGGCTGCCCAGGGAGGTGGTGGAGTCGCTGTCCCTGGCAGTGTTCAAGAGGTGTCTGAATGAGGAGCTATGAGATATGGCTTAGTGCTTGTGGTACTAATAGGAATGGGAGGGTGGTTGGACTAGATGCAGGTCATTTCCAACCTTGCAATTCTGTGATTCTGTGATTCTATCTCTGTTGCAAACCACATATTTTCCCTGGTTTGCATTGTAACAGTTAATCCACCAAGATACTGCATGCAGCACATCATGCTTATTCTAAACTAGTCCCCAGAGCTATGGTGACAAGACCTGCACTGTCAGAAATCATGAATGAACTTAAAAGAGCTGATCTGACACAGAAAGCAGTAGAGTAATTCTGTTCACTCATATTTATCACAGAAATTCACCTTGCAGTTGAAACATATTAAATATATGCTTGCACTAATATTAAATTGATGAAAGCTAATGACAGAAATATAGGTGTTTTTTCTACACTTGTATGGATGTATCTTCTATTATGAAAATACAATTATTGTTTGATGTTTGACTTCATTGCCATACAATAGTGATGCCTACAGGAAAACTGGTTTTGACTGCAGTGTCCAACATCTGTAAGGAAAGAGGATTTCAGGATGTTTTAAAACAAAACAAACAAACAGAAATATTAATTTAGACAAATAAAAAAATGTCCAGGGCTATTCCTGCTGTAGGACTAATCATAGAAACCTAGATTCATAGAGTTGCTCAGGAAAAGACCTTAAAGATCATCATATCCAACCACAACCTACTCATACTACCCTAATTCTAACAACTCTCTGCTAAACATGTCCCTGCACATCATATGCAAACAGTTTAATTTTAGGATTTTTTTTTTCTTCAATTCATAGCAACAAGAATAACAACGAATTTTTAATAAGACATAATTTCCTTAATTTTTGTTATGCACATGTGTTCATAAAAATGACATTAATACTCCCAGCACACACACTTCAGATTTTATTTGCAATATTTTTGAGCTGTTATATCCATAACAATTCTTCATTTCACAGAACATCCTGAGGCAGAAAGTCTGAATTTTTAACTATAAAGATAGGAGAGTTTCTTTTTTTTAAAAAAGAAAATTGTTTTAGATTTTTCCCTCCTATACTGTGATAAAGGAAAAGTTCAAATCTGTTTTTTATTTGATGGTAACTTTTGAACATTTTCAGTCTGCTGGAAGCTAATCTATAATTCTCATTTATTTTTTATGGTGAGCAGAGTGACAAGTTCAGCGATTGGTACTTATAATAATTGTGACATTATAAAAACTGCCATTGTGGGTATGAAAGGATCCACACTTACTTATAGAGGCAAAAATGTTCTGTCACTGCTAAAAATGCTGGGGGCTTTGTATAGATCTTTTTAAAATCTTTTCCAATAATATCATCTCATCGACCCAAGGAAATGAATTAAAATATTATTTAAATATTGTTCAAAAGCAACTCAGTTTGAATAAATGGGTCAGATGCTGTTCCTCAGAAGATATAAAAAGAGTTATTTATTTAACCTCAAATTCTGCAAGATACTTTCAGTAAATGGGAATATAAAGTCATCAAGGAAAAGATCCTAGTCTGCAGATTTTAATCTTCACATTTTCTCAGTGTGAACGTAAAGACTTGAAAGAGTACTCCTGGGGATTCTTACTCTTCAAAGCCCCTTTATCTACTTCAAAGAAAACTCTCTCTCAGGGAAATATATTTGTATAATTCTAAAGTAATCAAGTATCATTTAATCTATTTTTTTCCATGACAACTTTTAATCAAAATGGAGAATGCTTTAATTCTATTTTTTTTTTTCGTTTGTACAGTAGAAAAATCTAATAATCACTATTGCTGAGAATTCCATTAGATCTGGACAGTTTAAATCAATGACAGGAATTTTTATCAAAGAAATTGAAAGTTTATTTTTTTAGAATAAAAAAAAAATGGAATTTGTGTTTAAAAACATTTCACATTACTTGATCCAAGCAAATAAATTTTACTCTGATTATGACTAAATAATTTTTGATTGCGAGAAAAAAATAAATGAAATCTCATTAAGTTCAATTGCAGAACTAAAAGAAGTATGTTTTGAATTAAATTGCTTAGGTAAATGCTAAACTGGGGAAAATGTCAACACAATGCTTCTATTCTCTTTTTCATTTTTCTTCTACCTTGTAAATATATGATATATGTAAATATATGATGCTGGGGAAAAAAAAAAAAAAAAAAACCCTTTAAAAATTACAAAATAAAGAAATAAAGATATTCTTTAAAATGAAAGAGATCAAGCAATAATATAACTAGTTCTGGCAGAAACTTTTTCCCATATTTAGTCCAGCTTATATTTCTCAGCATAGGAGCGATGGAAGCCTAATGAAGATTTACATGGTAATTACTAAGTATTCAAGTCTTCATGATTTCCTTTCCTGACAATTTCCAGTTCTTTTCAATCTTAACTTGAATAATTCCAAAAATCAGCAGGAACAATATTCTGTGATGACCAAGACAGATAAGTTTTGTGGAGAAATACTGCCAAGTGAAGAGGTAATATAACGCATAATCTACAAAATTGCTAAGTATCGACTGAGAAAAAAAAGAATTGATGAAAAGCTAAGTTTAAGGCCATCTGAGCTTTGTGATTTTTTAAACTTCCTTAACAAAAAATTCTGGTAACATCATGTCTCACACAGAGGCACTTAGGGAAAAAAAAGTCTTAATAATATAGAATATGTTTCCATCTTATGCTTCAAGTCTGAAAGGTAAGCATTTGCATCAGATATGCACAACCCAGCTGAACATTTTAAAAACTGTTTTTTATAAAACTTAAAAAAAAATAAAAGCCTGTTTAGCAAGCATGAGATATCCCACAGATTCTTCCATTTCTGTTCAAGTTTCAAATATGTTTGGGGAAAGTGGAAAGGACGGGATGTAGGACAGTCAGGATCAAACCCTTGATCTAGATAGAGATTTTCTTACTTGGTGTATCTATCTTTCTCTTAGATTCCCTATAGATGGAAATAGAGAGGAGCAAGTACATATGCTCATTTTTGTATGTCACCCATCATAGAACATTATGAACTGTAAACTGTATCCAAAAACCCCATAAAGTAGATGTGGGGAAGTATAACATTCTTCAATTGAAAAGCTCTTCTTATTCATAAAACAGCCTTTTTTTCTTTTTTTCTTTTTTTTCTTTTTTTTTTTTCTGGAAAAAATATGAAAGAATATCTAGATTTCATGTATTTACATTTCTTGAATCTGTCAGAAGGACAGAAGTTTAAACCTATTGATTGAAGTTCTCTGGTCAACATGCAAGAGATAGGAAAACATATGCTTCACATGATGAATGTAGAGATTATTGGCTTTTAGGCTGAAGTACTAATTCTGCTTTTGTAACAAATATGTGCTAGGATGGGAAAGCTTATTTGCTTAAATATTATTCCCTATGAATGCAGCTCTCAAACCCTGGAGAATATGCAGAGATGTCAGTTCTGTCCTTTCTGTCCCTCTTCTATAATTACACTGTGGTTTAAAACAGTCTATTTTTTTCATAATAGGAGTTAAAATGTTCTTCCACTATACCAGGAGGAGTACCATCATCAAGTTCCATTTACTGTAAAGACTGCTAAAGGAATAGCAAAGAATATTTTGGAGGAAACATTTGCAAATTTTTACGGTGTTTCTTCAGATTATTAAGAAAAAAAAAGTGATCAATACAATCTCACAACTACTGATGATATATCAGAATGTTTGTAAGATAATTATTGGTCTTTGGAAATGTTATTACTGTTTCCATTATTAGTCTATAGGTGCATTGTAGGTAGGTTGCTCTTAAAGTAATGCCTCCTATTTACTTCCATGGAAACTACAACAGATGCAAAGAGCTCATTAACACTATTTGATTGAGCAAATTCTCTGCTAGAAAACACTGTTTTTTAACACAGTCATTACTATTAGCTGATTCACATGACTGAGCTCATTTAGACACTCGTCCTTCTGTGGTGTGACAGCTGTGTATAACCATCCAGAACACCCATAAATGTTTAGCAAGTGCTGATGAATGTCAGTGGGTGCAATTTTTTCCACATGGAGGAATTCAATGACACATCTTCGCTTCTTATGCACTTCCATGTCAGGTATTGTTTTGTCAGACTGCCCCTCTGCTTTCATGTCATGTGGTAACAAAATGTAGATACCACTTCTACTGCCATACAGAATCACAGAATTGCAGGGATTGGAAGAGACCGAGGAGATGATCAAGTCCAACCCCATTGCTAAAGCAGGTATCCTTTAGTAGGTGAAACAAGTAGGTGTCAAGATGGGTCTTGAATATCTCCATAAAAAGAGACTCCTAAATCTCTCTGGGCAACCTGTTCCAGTGCTCTGTCACTCTTACCATAAAGAAGTTCTACATGGTTGCACGGAACCACCTACGTTCAAAATTTAGGCCATTACTCCTTGTCCTATCACTACATACCACTGAGAAGCACCGCCAGCATCCATCTATGATGTCATGGGGCAACATCATAAGGTATGAGCCATTACTTTTGGGGCAGCCCTCATATGTAATTCAGATTTTTCCTTGCTCTTCTAATATTACTTCAAGCACATGTGAGAGAAAGCCAAATGATATCTGAAAAATTAACATATACATCTTTGCAAAAGAGTGTTGTCACCTGCACAGTTTTTCTCAGCTATTTCAGTTCTTCCACTTTCTGCAACCCTGTTCACAGAATCACAGAATCAATCACAGAATCACAGAATCATAGGGGTTGGAAGGGACCTCCAGAGATCATCGAGTCCAACCCCCCTGCCAAAGCAGGTTCCCTACAGCAGGTCACACAGGTCGGCATCCAGGCGAGACTTGAACATCTCCAGAGAAGGAGACTCCACCACCTCCCTGGGCAGCCTGTTCCAGTGCTCCGTCACCTCACTGTAAAGAAGTTCTTGCACACATTTGTGCAGAACTTCCTGTGCTGCAGTTTCCAGCCATTTCCCCTTGTCCTGTCTCCACTCACCACTGAAAAGAGTCCGGCCTCGCCATTCTGCCCCCCACACCTTAGATATTTATAGACCTGGATCAGGTCCCCTCTCAGTCTTCTTTTCTCAAGGCTGAACAGACCCAGTTCACTCAGCCTTTCCTCATAGGGGAGATGCTCCAGGCCCTTCACCATCTCTGTGGCCCTCTGCTGGACTCTTTCCAAGAGATCCCTGTGTTTTTTTTTCTGGAGTCCAGAACTGAATTACTCTAATACAAAGCTACAGATAACTTCCATTTCACAATTTCACAACTGTATACTTACGCTGCAAATTATGATCTCAAAATTATTTTTCCATTTACTAAACAGTAGAAAAAATTTCCCTTTTTTTTAAAAAAAAAAAAAAAAAAAAAAAAAAAAAAAAAAGTTATTTACCTTGGAAGCAGTTACCTTGGACTGTCAGTGGAAATCAAAGGCGCATGTAGGCACAGATCTTACAGTTGATGAAACCGAAAAAATCTTTTCCAGGATTTCTTTGTTCTGGAATATTTTCCTATTATTTATTTATTGAAAGTCTATACGTAATTGTTGTTAACTGGAAAGGGAAGTCACTGATTTTGTAATGATCAATTTGGCTACAACCAGTTTTGCAGTAATCACTACAGTGGATGCTGACTACTTTCATTCCCTCCCTGCTTTTCCTGTTTTTTAAACTTAAGAATTCAGCTGTTTAGTGTTCCTAAGTGATGGGCTTCTCTCTGCACTAATGTGTGCCTGAGCAGCTGTGAGCTGAGAGTAGAGCCCCTAATAGATCATGGCTGACAGCCTGAATTTTACAGTAAATCAATTCACCGTTCACAGGTGAAAGGAAGAAAGACAAACTCTTTCTGGGTTATCTTTAGGATCCATAAGCAAGAATACTGAGCCAGAAGAGAAATTACTGAGTGGAAATGAATAATGTAAGAAAACACATAGCACACTCTGATGGCATAAGTGCTTAAGTAGGGAGCAAAATCAAAAGTATTATTGCACGTATTCTATAGAATCATAGAAACATTAAGGTTGAAAAAGCCCTCTGAGTTCACCTAGTCCAACTGTCAGCACATGACCACTAATCATGTCCCTTTTTTATCATTTTTCGTAATTGTTTAAATGATTTTAAATTACTACAAAACTCCTCAGAAATTTGAATAATTAATTTTCAAAATAGACACTAGAATAATTTACTTACAGACAGCTTAGGTTTGAATAACCTGAAATTGTTTTTCTGTAAATCCTTCTTCATCAATATTCAACACTTCCTGAACACATGAAAATTTCAGAGAGAAAAGAAATGATGTGAAGGAATGTTAAAAATATTCTACATTTGTAAATGTGACATTAACAATTTGGCTGTAATTGAATAAAACAATGACAATTGTTGCCATTGAATATGTACTTTTTACTAAGTGAAAACAGCCTGTCAAAATATTTCACTGTCGTGCAGAAATCTTTATCTGGAACAGGGTGAGTCGGTGAACAAAAACTGGAGAACATTGTAACTGATATGGGAATTCTGTTCAGGAAAAACTACTAAAAGTTAAAAAGCAAATGTCTTACTGTCAGTTAGTATATTCTGAAGCATTCTCAAAGTGTTGGACTATAGTTGGAAAGATAATTGTCAAACTGATACTTCAGTTAATGAGCAGATAAAACGTCTGTTGCTGTAGAAATGCTACTCTCACCTTCCTAAAATACTCATGAAAGTATTCATAGATATTGTTGATGGCTGTGAAGAAAGAACGTGTGTTCTGGTAGTTTTTCTTTGCTGGAGGTTTACACATGCTTGAAAAGAAGAATTGTGACAAAACAAAAAGAAAACATAGACTACAGTAGAACTGTCATACGGATATTATGGCAATAATTTATTTTGAACTCTGAAATCAGAGTCTAATTTTACTGAGTTAACACTCTGTAAATGCAGCCATAGGTGAAGTTAGACACCTCTACTGAGAGTACACAGTATTTTTAACAGTATAATGTTGAGTATTATTACAGTCTAAAGGCTTGTCTGGTATATCAAGTGAACACACTGCAGATTACTCAATTCATCAGAAACTGTTTGCTGCTATGTAACACTATAATTATAATTATTCTGTTGAACAATCATAGAATCACAGAATAGTTTGGTTTGGAATGAATTTTAAAAATAGTCTAATTGCAATCCCTATCTATGAGTGGGAACACCTTCCATTAGGCCAGGTTGCTCAAAGCCCCATCCAGCCTGCCCTTGAATAGTTCCAGGAATGGGGCAGCCATACCTTCTCTGGGCAACCTGTTCCAGTGCCTCATAGGAAGTAATTTTTTCCTTAAAACTAAACTAAGTCTACCTTCTTTTAATCTAAAACCATTACTCTTTGCCCTATCTTTTTATTCCCTGTAAAATGTCTCCCCTTGTTTTTTATAGGCCCCTTTTAAGTACAGGAATGTCTCTCTGAAATTAATTTTAATAATATTTTAATCCTATTACAAGCTGTGCTGGTATTCTGTGAAAGATGACAATGAATGTTGTCCAGAGCAGAATACTTGATGGAAATACAGAAAAAAATCTGATTTGTTTTTTATTCATTGGAAGTTTTTAAACTAATTTTCAGTCTGACCTTCAGTTTCATATTTATCTGTACCATTTGAAAATGTCATTTGGTGAAATCAAGTAAGAATGGGCACAAATTATTTCATTATATCTAAATCCACAGTCATAAACATATGTTTGTAGTATTTTCTAGAGAATTTATTCCTCTTTCCTCTACGTGACACTTGCTGTCAAAGCAAGAAACTTCGTCTTCTTTTTGAAATATTAACAGATTATTTTTCATGAGATGTTAATGCAGCAACTGAATCAACATTATATCTGTCATCTCAAATGCCAGACCTGGACAAATGTCAGAAAGGTATCTTAATGTTCCAAAGCTCCAATGATTCGTACGCTAGATCACAGAAATTGGTACTTTGATTTCTATACTTATGACCACTGATGCCCATTTGAACAGTTCTTTCAAATGTTAATAGATTATTTTATTCTGTCATGTGGAGAGAGAGATGTGTATCATGTATATGTGTATTTATGAAAGTTTTATTGCCCTAATTGAATTAATCTTAAACGTCTGAGCTTGTCTACTTTAAAAGAGACGATCTCCAGTAAAATATTGTCCCATTTATTGCATATATCTATATGCTTGCAACAATTGCTCACTAAGAAATTTAACAGCAGCAGTTATCTTACAGCTCTGCTCTCAGCTTGCTTTTTATGTCTTCCAGCTAAGAATAGATTTTCCATTTTGAAGTTTGTAAATATTTTCTTTCACTAAACTGTGAAAACAAAAATGTCCCATACATGAGCATTTGCAGAAATGTAGCTGAAGATCTGCTTATCCAGAATTTTTATTCCACATCTTCTACCATAGGTTTTGTCCGGGCATAGAAGTAGATATTCTGAGTAAATTATTCACTTGTTATTTATATTCTGATTACGATTATTTAATAACTATAAAGATTTTCCATGTGCTTACAATTGTATCCTTTTACTTTTAAGACCAGCTAACTAGACACAAAGAAAGCATCATAAATTCAATACCTCTATTAAATAGCATACCAAACATTATTTCTACTTATTAGTTTATTATCTTATTTTTTAGCAGTGTAAAATATCTTCTCCCTTCCCTTCCCTTCCCTTCCCTTCCTTTCCCTTCTTCCCATCCTCTCCTCTCCCATCCCCTCCCCTCCACTCTACTTCCCTCTCCTCCCCTCCCCCCTTTCCCCTTCCCTTTTTCCTCTTCCTCTTCCTCTTCCTCTTAATTCTCTCCCCTTCATTTCCTTTCATTATAAGAATTGCAATTGTCTGTATCAAAATTTATTCTCTGACCGAGTTATTCCATCTCTTTGATATGGAACAGAATAAAGAGAAATAAAGAGAATTTATCTATGTATTTTGTGGAAAATGGCATTAGAAGTTCCTTAAGTGTACCTCTTCCAGTTGTCAGGGTCTTAGTGACATGTGGAAAAGTCCATTTATTTGTCCTGCTGAAATCTGAAATGAGATTGCAAATGTTGGTGGAAGATGGCATACTTAGCCTGCTAACTCAAATATTAGATGTAAATTCCTCTTGTGATTCCATGAGTGTTTCAAATGAAAATGTAGAATATCACATTTCAGAATATCATAGAATCATATTATGGGTTATGTTGGAGAGTACTATTTATCTATTTCTAACCCCTCTGTCATGGGCAGAACTGCCATCCACCAGCTCAGGCTGCCCAGGGCCCCATCCAACCTGATTTTGAATACTCCCAAGGGCATCCACATCTTCTCTGGGCAGCCTGTGCCAGTGCCTCACTGCTCTCAGAGTAAAGACTTTATTTTCTAATATCTAACTTAAATCAATCCTCTTTTACCTTAGTGCTTTAAACTATTTCCCCTTGTCATAGAACAGAATCATGGAATCCTTAGAGTTGGAAAGGATTTCTAGTCCAACTTCCCTGCAATGAACAGGGACACCACAGCTAGATCAGCTTGCCCAGGGCCCTATCCAGCCTCACCTTGAAAGTCTTCAGGGTCAGGGCATCAACCACATCACTAGGCAACCTGTTTCAGTGCCTCACAACCCTCACTGAAAAATAGTTTTTCCCTATATCTAACCTAAATCTCTCTCTAAGCTTGAATCTATGCACTTTGAGTTTGTCCTATCACTATCTAACCATTTAAAAAGTCAGTCCCATTCCTGTTTATAACCTTCCCTCAAGTATTGAAAGGCCACAGTGATGTCTCCCCTCTCTTCTCCAAGATAAACAAGACCAACTCCCTCAGCCTATCTTCGTAGTAGAGGTTCTCCATCTTCATAGCCCTCCTCTGAACCCACTCCAACAGCTCCATATCCTACCTGTACTGGGAGCTCCAGCCTTGGACACAGCACTGCAGATGGGGCCTCATGAGGACCAAGTAGAAGGTGATAATCCCCTCATTCTCCCCACTGGCCACCCATCTGTTGATGCAGTTCAGGATACTACTGACCTTTCAGGCTGCAAGAGTACATTGCTTCATCATGTCCAGCTTTTCATTCACCAGCACCCCTAAGTCCTTCTACTCCAAGCTGCTCTCCGGTTCTTCCAGTCTGTACTCATATCTGGGATTGCTTTGACCCAAGTGCAAATTGAAGTTGGCCTTGTTAAACCTCGTTGGATTCTCATATGCCTACTTTTGGAGTGTGTCCAGGTCTACTTTTTTATTTGGTCACTTACACTGTGGTTTGTTTATTTGTGTTATATAAACTCTTTTTATTATAACAGACACAAAAACAGACTTGGATAACAATAGTTAGAGTATAATTTTTATTTTATTTTTTATTTTTTGTCATTCCCCTACAAATAAATTTTAAAGTTGACCTTACTTAGGAAACTTTTAGCTGAATTACCCAAATTCTTGAACATAGACAATGTCATCCATCACACTTATGTGCCAACCATCAACAATTTTCTTGTTCTTAACTGAGGATTTTTTTTCTGACATAACTTCTTGGATTTTCAATAAGAATTATACAAAGTTAGAAGAATTTAGAATTAGGCTATGGGAGAAGTTCCCATAAAAACTATGAAATATGAACCTGTAATGCTGCCATATTTCCAGAAGCTAACATCTGATGTGAGACATCAGAATCCCATACTTGGTTTTTATATACAGTTGAGTGGATATAAGAAAACTCTTAGCTTTTTTTGTACTAAAAGTAATACGTTTATCATGGTGGGATCCTACTTTAACAAATTAAATTTATTTATTACTACAGAAGTGTGGAGAGGGAAAAATAAATTATTATGATAGAAAAAAAAGATGGATAGAAGAAAGGAAGCATCAGATAGGAAGAAGCATGAAATAATTCTATGGCACAAGAACGGAGGTACACATTGAAGACATAAAAGATCCTTTGAACTTAACCTCTTACTGTTCATAAAGGGAATGGAGAGGAAGGTTTCTGAAAAACTGCTATATATTTTTATTTGAGAAATCTCACATCATAGTTATTCCTGAAATTACTGTTCTGAGTGAAAACATTAAAAAAAAATTGTATGCTATGTAATTTAAGAACATAGTGTTCTTAAATTTGTTTTACCTGAGATACAGGTTTTTTGTTTGTGTTTGTTTCCCTAAAGGTGCTCTGATATAGTACTAGATGCAAGGAGCCAGAAGTAGAAAGTATGTATTTTCCATGTGCAAGTGAATGTAAGGGAGAGGAGGAAGAATAATTATTACATAATTAACAATAACAAAAACGAGATCAAGGGAGATGGTTGGAAAGGGAGGGAATTGTTATTTTTGAATGCTATAAAAATTCTCACAAGTTCCAGTGTGGCTTCCATTTATTTTTATTTATTTATTCCATTTATTTATTTATAACAGAGCTCAGAAAAACATGTGAAAAATGCAGGCAAAAAAAGGCAACCTTAAATATATCTGTTAGCCTACAAAAAGTGAACACTTTTTATTATAACAGACATTAAAAAGCAGTGCAGTATTATGAGCTTTTGCAACATGAAATGTAAGCTTTGTTCCCCAGCTACTGAAAAAAAAGTATATCTGTAAAATAAAAAAGAAAAAAATCCATCAGTTTGACTATTTTTTTTTTTTACCAAAATCTAAATAGTGTGTTTAGATAGATTACTTTAATAAGTTTTCATTAGTCATGTCAATTTAACGATCTCTCATTGTCAGCTATGAAAGGGGAGGAACTTTTGTGACACATGAGTATTTAATGGTGACCTTCTGTCTAGCTCCAATTTATAGGAGGGAGAGGAGGTTCTTTTATTATCTATATACCCGGCGTGAGATTAAGAAGCAATGGTTCAAATGTTGGTCCAACCAGTTTATTACAAATCTTAATCAGGGAAATGGGGAAGGGAGGATGGACGCTATTAAGAATTAGGGTAATGGGGAAGGGAAGGAGGGCGATAGAAAAGATAGAAAAGAAGAAGCAAGGGGTCTTTATAGGCAGCAAGAGGGAGATAGTCACCACCATGGATCCAGCGAGGTTCAGTAGCGGTGGGTCGTCAGGCAGAGTTGTCCTGTTGAGAGCAACGACGAAGCACGACGAGGACCATGGCGATGATGGCCCCTTTTCAATGCTTTCAGAGTGGTCGTCAGCTGTCTTTGGAGTGACAGCTCAAATCCAAAGTGGTTGAGTCAGCTCTCCTTTGAGTGGCAGCTTCTGGCTCTGGGATCTCAGCAGAAACTCCTTTGTTCCCATCTTCCAGGCCTTGCCAGCAGATAAGAGGGAGCAGGGGTGCCCATCTGCATCCTGTTTCTCACAGAACACGATGGTATCGTTCCCCAATTTTCCCACACCTAGCTGGAGCTGTTTAGTTGCAGGCCAGATCTTCCGCCAGTGAACACTCCTGAGCACTCTCATCCGCTCTTCTACAGAGCAAGCAGCTCTGGGGGAAGGGGCTTTCAAATATTCCCAAAGTGATATCCATTGTCACACAGTTAGCACACATTAGTTGCCTCCTCAACAAATCACTCAGAGTCTTATCACAAGAAATACCTCAGGAAGCAAGCTTTGAGCCAAAGAACAAAGAAGGATTCTCACAGTTTCCCTTGAAAAAATACACAAAGGTAGAAAGTGAACACCCTTACTTCCCACTTCTCAGCTGAACTCACTAGGCTGATGTAGGCATTATAGTAATTCTTTTTCCACATTTTTTCTACTCAGATGAACTCCTGGTTAAACCATCTTTTTCCTTCCATTTGAACTAGAAAAATAAATGCATTTAAGAAAATCAATAGCAGCTATTACTGTGGTCTTTCTACTTCAACATTACTTAATTACGTGTCATTTCCCATATTGCTATTAATGAAGAGCTTTGTACTGATGACAAATTCAAAAGTTCTATCAATACTTTGCTTTCTTACTGAGCTTTTCTCAGTAAAGCATCAGTGCAATATGAAAGCAATCATTACATAATAGAAAAACTTGACTGTATTCTGAATTTCAGGAACATACGAAGTCAGAGAGATGAGTTGACAGACTCAATATAGCAACATACCATTGGACAGCATTTTTTAGAATAGGGATCTTTATTTATACAAAAATGGTATTTAAAAAGTGAAATTACTGCCTATTTTTCAACTATAATTATATTTTGATTTAGCAGTGACATTGCTTTCGAGTACTCCAATATGTTATTACTTCACTGATCAAAATGTCATACGTTATACACACTAAAAATATGTAAGCTGTATAACATATAATATAAAATGTACATTAAATATATATAACTGTGTATAAAAATAAACAGTTACTCTTTGTATATATCTGTATAATCAGGTACAATACATATGATATAAGTATATACACTCATACGTAAAAAAAAACACCTATGAAACAAACAAAAAGGAATTTTTATGGAAAAAAAAATTATTAAATTCAATCTACACTTATCTGAAACTTCAGCAAGTAATTCCACATAAGAATTATCAGATTAATCCTTAATCTGATTAAGGATTAATTAATTAATTAATTCTATATATAAGGAATCTCCACTAACTAGATCAACAATGAACAATATACATGATTGACTGTAGAACAGGAAATAACTAGCACTGTTGCAGTGTTGCAGCTTCTGTAAAATGGGAATGAAACCCACATGTGTAGGTCAAAAGAGTGTGTCAGGACACGTGGCTGGAATATTTAAGCAGCATATTATTTACAAAGATAACAAAGCTTTTACGTACCAATTTCCCTTAACTCTGTCAGGCTCTTTTCAGTTTCAGTTAGCCATAAGTTTCAAATTGAATAGACAATCCTCAAGAAAATTCACAGCATTGAAGTATAACTGTAGGTTAGTGAAGACACTGTGTAATTTTGTTGTTAATATACACCATAATGTGGATTTCACAATGTATAAACATTTTTCTGGGACTAAATCTTTTCTACACCAATGCTGTTTGTTCAGCAAAGTAAACAGTGTTATGTTTCATTTTCAGTAAAGAAAAATATTAAAGTATTATTTATCAAAATCTATGCTAGACAAATAACAATAATTTCAGATGCAAAATCTGTTTCTAACTGGAGATGATCAGAAAGCCTCAAACAATGCCCATATCTGTAAATCTGAACAATCCGATATATTGTAATCAAAGCCATTTCTGCTTTGCCGGGTAAGTTTTATAATGCAGAAATCTCTAGCTCCTCTCAGTCCCTTGAGAGGCTACTATTATACCACGTCTCACAAAAGCTTAGCGTATTCCAGGTATGAGTACGTGACCAGATGACACCAGAGTGCATGTAAGAGCAGAACCTTATAAGCACAATGATTTTCCTAGCTCTCTCTTCTCCTCCTTCACTGTCATGATTTTAACTGGAGTGGGCCATGAAGATTATTAGGCTGCTGGAGCACTCTCCTATGAAGACAGGCTGAGAGAGCTGGTCTTGTTCAGCTTGGAAAGGAGAAAGCTTCAGGGAGACCTTATTGAAGCCTTCAGGTATTTGATGGCAGCTTACAAACGGGAAGGAGATCAACTTTTTTATGCAGTCTGATAGTGACATGACAGGGGGAATGGTTTTAAACTAAAAAAGGAGAGATTTAGGTTAGGTGCTAGGAAATAAATTCTTTACTCAGAGGGCAGAGAGGCCCTGGCATAGCTGCCCAGAGAAGCAGTGGTACCCCATTGCTGGAGGTGCTCAAGGGCAGGTTGGATGGGGTCCCAGGCAGATGAGCTAATGGGCAGCCCTGCCCAAGGCAGCAGATTGGAACTGCATGATCTTTAGTGCCCCTTCCAACCCAAACCATTTTATGATTCTACGATATGACTAAAAGAAACTTAGGAGTTGGACCTCTAGCAGATTTCTAAAATCCTTAATCTAGAAGACAAAAGAACTTGAATTCAGGTACATGCCAAAGTGTGAAATTGTTCTTTGTCCTGGAGGCTCAGAGCCAAAGGAATTTAGAGCCCCATATCTTATGCTAATAGAATATAAACATATAATTCACCTTAGAGCAAATGTTTGTCATCTTTTTCATCTCCATTTTCTACTTCACTGTTAAATTCTTCATGAAGAAAACAGCTATTGTTAAAGAATTTTTTCAAGATAAATCTGATTGCTACAAGAACTATATCTCAGTCTACATAATGTAAAGCACCAGACAGAAACCTAATATTTCTATGTTAAAATTATATCTATATTTCTTTTCCCCACTTATATTAGAACATCTCAGTTACTCACAACAGTCAAAAATTTAAAAAGACTAATGCATGATTATAGGCTTTCTTCAGTTTTCTTGTACAGATAACATGCTCACTTAAAATGGAGTTGACACTAAAATAAGACATGTGGGTTTTGACCTATTATTATGTGACTCATATATAATATGTAATTTACACTACACATTATATAAAATAACTATTTTTTATCCTATTTTCATATTATCATATTTTTTGCTGTTATATCTAATCATTATATAATTTCCTCAAACAGTAGCCAAAATATGAACAAGTAAACTAGTTTCTTAGCATTAAGAAAAAATTATAGATGACTGTCAGCTAGCTTTTCAACAAGATCTTGGGATACACCAGTAAAAATACAATGCATTTACTATACTTTTATGAACAGAACTTAATAACTATATGCACAAGTCTTAGTTACTAACGTGGGCTTGGTTTTTTCTTTGCTTGATTTCCTTTTATCCAGATTACAGCAGACTTGTAGAAACAGTCTACATTCTCTGGATAAATTCTTATTAGGATTTTTTTGAGGGCCTTGTGATGAAAAAGAAATGGTTCTGCATATTATAGTAAGTTGGTAGCAACAGCTTTTGTCACTGTAGTTCTCGTCAGTTCTACAGTGACTTTTAGCATATTCAAATAGAATGTAACAAAGTATGGCAAGCAGATGAAAAATAACTTGCTGCAAAGGTTGTTAGCACTGCTCAAATTTATCTACACAGTCATGTCTCACCTGACTATCTTTTCTGCCATACGTGTGACAAATTCATTTTAATTTGTCTGAACTTGTTTCCATACATAGGGTAACAAGATAGAGTCTATAATCTGAACATACTTCTTGTTGGGTGGATTTTAAAAATTGAAAATAACATTCTGCCTTGCTGTATTAACACAAATTTCACTGCAAGCAGGTGTAGCCAGTGGCAAGACAATGTGCCATCATATACATTCCTACTATAAAATATTGCAAACAGCACTAAAGATTTCAAATCAGTCCTTTCCCATCACGGGTGCAAAAACTGAGGGAGCTACAGCAGTTTCTCTGTTGCAGTACAGCTCCACAGTCACTTCATGTGCTGGAAGATAGAAGATGCCTCCTACTTGTCCATCTCATTACTCTACCTAGAAAACAAAATGGCAGCGTTGCTTATTTAATTGAAAATCAGTAGGAATGGAAAAATAGCAACTGGATTTGTTATTTTAATCAATAATGTATTTGTAAAGTTCTCTCGCTTCAATTTATAGGAGGGAGAGGAGGGTCTTTGATATTTGTATGCCCAGCATGAGATTAAGAAACAACAGTTCAAATGTTGGTTCAACCAGTTTATTACATATCTTAATCAGGGAGATGGGGAAGGGAAGGATGGACACTGTTATGAGTTAGGGTAATAGGGAAGCGGAGAAAGGCGACAGAAAAGATAGGAAATAAAAGCAAGGAGTCTTTGTAGGAAGCAAGAGGGAGATAGTCACCACCATCCAGGTTGCTTCGTAGTTGAGTCATTGATCTTCAATAGTGGTGGGTCATCAGGTGTTGTTGTTCCATTGATGACGATGACTTTTCAGTGGTAGCACCAACTTATTTATAAGTCCAAAGTGGTCGTCAGCTGTCTTTGGAGTGACAGCTCAAATCCAAAGTGATTGACTCAGCTCTCCTTGGAGTGGCAACTTCTGGCTCTGAGATCTCAGCAGCAGCTCCTTTGTTCCCATCTTCTGGGCCTTGAGAGCAGATAAGAGAGAGCAGGGATACCCACCTGCATCCTGCTTTTCACAGAACACGATGGTATCAATCCCCAGTTTTGCCATACCAAGCTGGAGCTGTTTAGTCACAGGCCAGATCTCCTGCCAGTAAACACTCCTGAGCACTCTATTAGAGGCAAGTAGCTATGGAGGAAGGTGCTTTTAAATGTCCATAAAGTGATGTTGATTGTCACACAGTAGCACTAATCACTTCCTCCTCAATGAATCAATTAGAGTCTAATCACAAGAAATACCTTAGGGAGCAAGCTTTGAGTCAGAAAACAAAGAAGGGTTCTCACAAAAGTAAAAGAAGTTTTAAATAGAGTTTAAGGGCTCTGTTTGGGGTAAAACAAGTAATGGAAATCAGAATTTCAGCTGGGTTTCTACAGCCTAACAATAAAAGATAAGAAAAGAAAGAAAATTTAGCCTCTATCAGACAGTGAAATTATGATTTCTGCTTCCCTCATCATACAGAAAAATGTGCTGCAGGACATGAAAAATATATATATAATCATCATTTCATTATCTTGTACTTTATGTAATAAAATGCAAATTGTTGATAAGGCACTTCACATAACTGCAGTGACAAGAGAAACAAGTTAAATCATCCACAAAAAATATGCAATCTGTCATAGCTGTTGAAGTTATGGATGTTGTCTTAAAGATTCCTTACTTTTCATCCAAAGCAAGTTAATTTATTTTGTTTTGAAGAATGCATAGAAAATGTATGTTTCAAAATAGAAAATTAAGAAAAAAAAAAGCAGAACAAAGCAAGCAAACAAACCAACAAAAACCTGTCAAAGTCCTTATTGAAAAAAACTTGTTACAAAATAAGAAAACATTTATTAGTCATGGGCACTTAATATACCAGCTGCTGGAGGGGAGGTCACTAAATCATCATTTAATTTTATTTGGGATCATCTCTATTTCCAAGTGATCTTTTATTCTTGAATCAGACTACTGAGGAGTTATTGTTGCTCATCAAAAACTGAAAGTCTTCTTCAAAAATGATTTCTTATCTCTTATTGAATATGAACTACAATATTTATGAGTTTGAAAACAGCCAGTTTCCTGGGCTTGCTTATATTCTAAGTTATTTCTATTTTGAATTTTTATGTTTGAAAGTTTATCTAGTATTAGACTAAAAAAAAAACAGGCTGTGAAAAGTTTAAAAGAATATGCCTTTTTACCTTTGGAAGTATATCATTTGCAAACAGCACTGGCACTTAAAAGAATTGTTCAACTAATAAATACATTCATGGCAAAAAAATGTTTAATGTAAGTGTCTATTACTGTAGAAATAAAGCACAAGAGTTATTGAAAATAAATAACATATTCTTAGAGTTTCCAAGTTTTTTTTTAGTTGAAGTGAAATGGAACAAATTAAAATGATAATATTATGATGATAGGAAAATGATAACATTTTGGTGGTTAGAAGAAAATACAACAAACAAAAGATTTTCTTTGGCAAAGAAGAACTATTTATTTGTTTGCTAATGAATACGATGTTTTAATTTAGGAGTAATCACCTTTACCAAAAAATCAATCCACTGGTAAAACCTAACATTTTCTTACTTGTTTATCTACCACAGTCAATTGCAATGCTAACATCTAGTAGGAAAAAGGAAATTATAAATTTTCTTGACATTACAGCTACCTGTCTACTACATTCAGCAGGTCCTAAAACACAGTTCACTCATGACTGACTCTGTCTTGCCCTGCCATGTTTAATTTCTGTAGAAAATCTGAATGCGCAAGGTGGGCAGGCTGAGATGTAACAAATAAAAATGTTTTTAAAAGATTGCTATGCACTTGGTTAAGATTATCATCCCATGAGAATAATAATTGTTTCTTACATCATATATATCTGCCAACCAAATTCAAACAATAGAGTTAGGTTATGTCCAGTGTTTCATAAGATAAGTCTGACTGGATGTAAGGAGAGACACTGGCCAAAAAAAAAAGCCACACTCTCAGTCAGAGGCAAGTGAACACTGTAATTCATTCTCAGTGTACAAAAATAGTACGTAATAGTACATATCTACAAAGGTATAATGAAAGACTTATTCCTCTAAGGTGTGACATCTTTTCTGAAAAGGAAGAATGGAAAGTACCTGGGGTTAGTCCTTTGGTTATGTTAATAAGTATCTTGACATAGTTTTTCTACTTGTAACCCCTGCAAGTGTCACTGTCTTTCTAAACTTTCCTTATATTTGATAGTTATTCATTTTTTGTGGTCCTGAAGTTCTTCGGATCTCTACACAGCCAGCATTTTTTTTGTTCACAGGAATAACATCCATCTGACAGAACCATCTATTTCAATTTAATCTTGTTTCAACACATTCGAGTTTAATCTTTCCATTTAAATTTGCTTTTTGTGGAAATTTTAACAAGAGAAAATTAAATAGCATACAATAAGTCTTATCAAAATGATAATCCTCATATTTAAAAGAGGATTATATAAAGGAGAGGAATCAACGTTTTACTTGAGTAGATGTTGATAGAACAAAGGAGAATGGTTTTAAGCTCAAGGAGGGAACGTTTAGATTGAATGTCAGGAGGAAGTTCTTCACAGAGAGAGTGGTGAGGTGCTGGAACAGGCTGCCCAAAGAGGTTATGGATGCTCTGTCCCTGGAGGTATTCAACAGCAGGTTGGATGGGACGCTGGGCAGCCTGATCTAGTGCCAGATCTGGAGGTCAGTAGCCTTGCCTGTGGCAGGAGGGATGGAACTTTAGGACCACTGGGGTCCCTTCCAACCAGGGCCATTCTACGATTCAGTGATTCTATGAAAAGCATGTTAAACAAATTATCAGTAGAATGAATTCCAAACTTTTTAAAATAATGATGTTAAATTCAACAAAGAAAATAACACAAATCAAAAAGCATTTATTACTGTCATCCCATTAATACGACCCCAGCTATCACCCAAAATACAAATAGAAATTTTTTGTGGAAATATCATCATTTAGGATTTTGAATTAGGTGCTTTCAGAAGACTGAATGAACAATCGTCTTTCTCATACATTATTTTTTTCTTAGATAATCTTAGAATTACTTAAAACCATATTTCCCAGGGAAGAAAAAAAAAAAAATTATCTCCTATTCCTGTGCTCTCCGTCTTATTGCTAATATTTAGATAAAATGGAAAAACTGTGAAATTTTTACATACTAACAAAAGTTCTTCGTTTGATCATAAGACATAAAAATAACTGTGAAGTTATTAGCACTCTGAAACACTTTCCAGCATCACTTACAAGTTTTGCTGTTAACTAGCACTACGACTGGAAGTGATTTATATTATCTTTCTTTTACCACCATTTTGACATATAAAAAAGCACAAATCTTCTACAGCTCTTCCAACTACCTGAGAAAATTTTATTTGATAGGGTTCTGATATAGACAGAGAGAAGAGTCAGTACTTAAAAAAAAAAAAAATGTCTCTTTAGGAAAATGTATCCTTAGGAGATATGAACAGATTAGATATATGCTGAGCACTGTAGATCTGTTTCCAGTATGCCACTGATTATGACACTGATGAAAGAGCTACAGTAAAATTAGGATAAACTGACATATAAATAAAAGACAAATAGAACTCAGGTCCCAGTTTCAACTGATAAAATTGGAAAATCTCTCAAGAACAGGTTGCAAATATGATAAATCCCAAACTGAATATGTTTCCAGGAGGACCTCAAGTCACAGGCAGTTCAGGTAATATGAATAATTCTTTACCTGAAAAATAATGCCTAGAAAAATAATGGCAAAAGATTCTATTTCTGTTTAAGCTTTTGTATAGGTATCATCAGTGTGCTGTGCTTACAAACATGACTGCAAGCAGCAGTTGCCTTGTTTTCTTGGTAAAAATCTGATAAGCAGATTTGTTACCAAATTTATTTGTTACCAATACATGTTCAGAAATACCATTGGCCTAAAAATAAGAACACATGGCTTAAACAAACATCCTTGCACTGAAAAAGTAATCACAGTGGAAGAGTAGTAGAGTACTGGTAGGCATTTTTCTGTCTTGGACTTTGGCTCTGATCTTTCTGTTTTGTCACTGCAACAGCAGATCCCATAATTGCAAAATAGAAGTATAGAATATTAATATAGAATAATAGAAATATTGCAACCTCTTCAGGAATTTTTAAAAATCAGTATTTTTTGCAACTAGCTTTCCCCTGTGCAGGAACATCACAGAAACTATGCTATAATATTCAGTACTATGTAAGTTTTTAAAGACCAGAGAAGTTACACTTCTTAACCAGAATTCTTGTGAGACATGAATTTAATGGCTTGGTTTGTGTTGGAAAGGATCTCAAAGATCATCACATACTATCTAGTTCTAACCTTTATGACAGTGGAAACAAAATAGTGCCAAGTGTTCTGTCTTCTGTTTCGTAAGAGAAATATTTGATTTTACTTACTTCTCTAAAAGAAGCATATTAACATTCTCCTATGACTAGTTTTTCTGTGTTTGATTACAATCCAAAAAAGTCCAGCAGGTAAGTGTTTTTTTTCAGTCACTGTCTTGTAAATTTAATGCAGTGTCACAGAATATCAGAATGCAAGTCATGTTTAACTTTATTAGCAATCCAAGAAATGAAATAGAGTATTTTCACCAAATTTGCAGAAGACACAAAAATGGAAGAGTGGCTGATTCACCAGAAGGCCATGCTGCCATCCAGTGAATTTTGATGGGCTGACAAAGTTCAAGAAGAGTAAATACAGAGTTCTGCACACAGAGAAGAATGTCAGGAACCAGATGGGAGTGCACCCAGATGGGAGGCAAATTTGTAGAAAGGTATCTAGGAGTCCTGACTAATAGTCAATAAGGTACCCTTGCTAGTAAAAAAAAAAGCTAACAGTTTTCTTGGCCACATTTGGCAAAGTATTGACAGCAAGTCAAGAAAGATAATCAGTGCACATGTAGTACTGTGCTCTGTTCTGGGTCTTCTGATACAAATGAAATAGGGACATACTGGAAAAAAGCATCAAGATGGTAAAGGTACTGGAGCACTTCTATTATCAGGAAAAGCTGAGAGACCTGGGACTCTTTAGCATGAAGGTGAGAAGGCTCATGAGAGGTCTTACCAATTTCTAAAAGTAGTTGAAGGGAGGGTGCAAAGTTGTAGCCAGAACATTTTTGTAAATATACATATATATAAGACAAACTGGAACACAACAGTTTCCACTGAAATGGAAATAATCTCATATTGTGCCACAGAAGGTTAAATTAGATATTAGGAAGATTTTCTTCATGAATAGGATGATCAAGCACTTGGATATGCTGCCCAGGATAGTGTTGGAATCACTGCTGGTGTTTAACAGACGTGGACTTTGTGTTAAAGACAAATTTTATAAATGGGACTCTGTAGGTCAAGTTGATGGTTGAACTTGATGACCTTGAAGGTCTTTTCAAGTCTGGATGATTTTATGACTCTAAGCTTCTGGAAAAACTTCTTTACTGTGTGAGTGATAGAGTATTGGAAAATGTTTCCCAGAATGTTTGTGGAGTCTCCTTCCTTTGAGACATTCAAAAGCAACCTGTACATGATCTTGGTCAACTTTCTCTAGACGATGCTGCTTGAGCAGTTAGGTTGGACCGGGAGACTGCCAGGTCCATTCCAATTTCACTCATTCTCAATGACTCTGTGAAGGTCTGTACTCTGTACTTCTTTAGTTCTGTACTTCTGTACGTACACAGCAGAGCCTTTGGAAATATTTCTTGTCTACTATAAGGTGAGTTCTAATTTTCAGATGCTAATGTAAACATGATGAAAGAAAACTTGTCTTTCTAATCCTAGCATTTCACTACATCTCCACTTCACACTATCAAGCTTTTTAAAGTCCCTTCTGGCACTGACTGTTTTTCTTGGGAAAGAAGTAGCAAATCACTCTATGTACCTGTCATAATGCAGTGTGAGTCAGTAGGCAATGGCAGAGTATGCTCAAAGGAATAGGTAGCATACAAATTACACAATTCCAATTCTTATAATTCAGCATTTGTATTCTTTACAAATTGAAGCCCTAATTGGCTATAGTATACAGTCACATGCTACAGAGATCCATTATGATCTGAAGGTTTGATTCTGAAGTGATAAGACAAACAAGTGATGAATACAAAAGCAGCAGAACAAAATGAGTTTTTCCAACTGAATTAAAATGTTCCATAACAGAGTTGAAAGTATGAATATAAATGATGTTGTGGTTTTTTTTCTGAATATCTCAACTATGTGTGTTAATACATCAATTTATAACAGATATGTTACTTTTGGCATTACTTCTATCAGTGAATTTACTTCCATCGTTAGTTGTTAAAATTAATATTGCACTTCAATTTGAAAAATTCTAGCTAACAACTTATGAGAAACCATCAAAATTATGCTACGGTACCCCAGTTCTCTGAGTTAAATCCTTTGTTTGAAGCCAGTGACATACTGTTTCAACCTTCACTGGTGTCAAGTTCACCCCATTTGTTTGAATTGGTAGTCAGTGTTCAATTGTCCAAAGCTACTCTAGACTGAAATATTAATTATGTGCTAATTTTTGAAGTGTAACTGTTTAAAGTAGGGATACTGAGTTGCTAATGAATAGCTAATGAATGCTTATTTATTTTGGGATTTCAAGACTCAACGATAAATATAAGAAAAAAAATCATAGCCAGCACAATTCTTATTTTACTACAGATGCTTAATGTCTCATATTTTCCCCTGATCTTTTTTTTTTTTTTTTCAGAGGCACAGTCTCATCTTTAAATACTTAGTTTTAATTATAAGAAATGAGCAGAGGAACATAAGGAAACCAGCGTTCACTTGCTCTGTGATTGCATACCCAAAATAGAAGAATCATGGGAATTATTTCTGGTCAATTACTTCAAATTCAGAAACACTGCTCTCAAACTAAAGAAATCAGTTTTGTCGGGTTTTAAGTCTAGGCTCTGTGAATATATGAGGCTTTTATTATGCATGGAATGATGCCTGCAGTTTTGTTTGTTGCTAAGTAACTAGGTTTGTGAGCAACAGAAGATGTGGAGATCATCACGGGGAAGAGGAATAGGCCTTACTATTGCTCAATAAAGTTATTTATTATTGTTGGCAATGGAAACAGGGACAGGTATTTTTGCAAGAGTATAAGGAAACTGCAAGGCTATGTAGGGATGTGATCATGAAAATCAAGGCCCAGCTTGAACTAAACTTGGCAAAGGATGCCAAGAAGAACAAGTAAGGTTTCTACAGGTACCTCAATCAGAAAAGCGAAGTCCAGATTCCTTCCTCTAGTGAGTGATACAGACAAGCTGGTAACAACAGACAAGGAGAAGACTGAAGTACTTAACTTCTTTGACCTTGTCTTCTCTGATAACTGCTTGTCACATATCTCTCAAATGTCTGGCTTAGTAGGAGGGGACTGGGGTAGCAACATCTATCCCACTGTAAGTGAAGATCGAGTTTGTGATCATCTGTGGAAACTGAACATCCACAAGTCTATGGGTCCCACTGAGATGCATACCATAGTCCTGGGAGAAGTAGCTGATGTAGTCTCCAAATCACTCTCAGTGCTATTTGGAAAGTCTTAGCAATCAGGTGAAATCCCTGCTGAATGGAAAAAAAAGAAACATCACACTCATATTTAAGAAGGGTAAAAAAGATGAACCTGGGAACTATGAACCTGTCAGTCTCACCTCTGTGCTGGAAAAGATCATGGTGCAGATACTCCTGGAAGCTATGCTAAGGCACGTGGAAGATGGGAAGATGATATGAGAGAACCAGCATGCATTCACCAAGGGCAAGTCCTGCTTGATTAACCTAGTGGTTTTTTATGATGGTGTCACTGCATCAATGGACAGGGAAGAGACACAGATGTCATCTATCTGGACTTCAGTAAGGCATTTGACAGGATACCCCACACTATCATTCTCTCCATACTGGAAAGATGTGAATTTGATGGCAAATAACTCAATGGACAAAGACCAGGCTGCAGGATCAAGTCAATGGCTTAGAGTCTGGATGGAGATCAGTGGCAAGTGGTGTCCCACAGGGATCAGGTGACCTGCTAGTGGCCATTCAATATCTAAAGTAGAGCTACAGGAACAAAGGGGACAGACTCTTTAGAAGGATCTGTTGTGATAGCACAAGAGGAAATGGCCTCAAGCTTAAAGAGGATAGATTTAGATTGGATATAAGGAAAAAGTCTTTTACAGTGAGGGTGGTGAGGCACTAGAACAGGTTGCCCAGAAAGGTGATAGATGTCCTGTCCCTGGAGACTTTAAAAAGGTGAGGCTGGATCAGGTTCTGGGCACGCTGATCTAGCTGTGCATGTCCCTGTTCATTGCAGGGGAGTAGGACTAGATAACCTTTAAAGTCCCTTCCAACTCTGATGATCCTATGATTCTATGATTTTGAATTATTGAGAAATAATGCACTTGACAATAATACTGATAAAAGGGGAGTCTTTAAGGGACAGTATACAGTGGAATGATGTTTTCAAATTAACTATCCAGTAAATAAGTGAATGAATTCTAAAGCATTCAAACAATAATAGAAGAATCACAAACCTAGGAAGATTTTAGTAAGCCTCAGGGGCAGCAAGTGAATTGCCTACTCACAGCACTTAGTAATTGCTTATCTTTATAAAGAGAAGACCTAGTTCAGGGCTGAAAAGATTTGTGAAGTGGGAAAGACGCTGCCTATAGCCAATTGAAAATATGTATAGAACAGCATGAGGCTGAAGTCATTTCAGTCTCAGAAACATATTGATTTGTCCAGAAGCATTATAATCTTTATATGTTATGTCTTTATATCTCCAACTTACATGTGACAGTCCTTAAGTATATTATATATAATAAATAAAAATAATAATAATAATAAAATTTAAAACAAAAACAAAAACAATGACATGCATGAAATCAGAAAAACTGAAGACTTACCTATCTTTGCATTAACTATTACTACACAGAATAGTGTCCTTTGGTCATGCAGGGAATGCATACAGCAGTACTTCAGCAAACTTTCCCAAGTTTCATCACTCTGCCATTTAGGGACTCCATAAGCCATATTCATGTAGTCATACAGGAAAAAAATATAATGGTATACAGTAGTTGCAGTGATATTTTTCTACTTTTTTGCCCACATTCTTTCTAAGCTTATATAAGCCTAAATAATAAAACTTTTCTTATGTAAAAAAAAATCTGAGTCAAACTCCACAACACATGAGTAAATGTTTCCATTTGTTCCAATCCACACATGTTAAAAATGTCCCTTGTTCTTATTATGAGAGGAAATGAACTATAATTTTCCAGTTTACTTTCTCCATTCTACTCACTACTATACTGATTTAATCCTATCTCTATTAGGGCACCAACTGCATAGAGGAGAAACATGGAGTTTCTTCTACTCTTTGTGAAAATCACACCATTCATTATTAATCGATCCACATAAAACCAGTGTCAACCTGCACTATAAATATTCTACCATTCTGTTTAGTAATATGTAGAACTTGTTTCATTCTCCCTAGCCTGAAGTCACTTTCTTTCTCCTTGCAGAAGGAAGATAAACACTTTCATAGTTTCATCTATTCAATTCTGTATTTGGCCGTGTTTAAAATTGGGTCTGTTGAATTAACAGACTTTTTACAGCCTCCAAAACTAACCTGAAACCAGGACATCAGACATTCAGGGATTTTGGTTTGTTTTCATTTTTAATTGCAGATGCTCAGCTCGCCAAAATTGCAGTAGGTGTGGTGAGGAAAAGGAAGGTGAGGAAAGGAAGGTAAAAGAACAGAGCTGAATGTAAGGAATGACAGTCTGCTGCAATTAACACTGCATTAACAAAGTCCATAATATTGAATTCAGTTTTGTATTGACAACAGGACCGATGTTGTCTATGGTAGTGAGCATATATGCTCAGTAGGAATATATGCATGAAAGGATCACATGTACAATTTGAAGCTAATTTTTCTAACTGCCTTACTGAGACTTGGAATCAGGAATTCACATATCTACAAAAGATTGGTTCAGTACAGACCACTGAATAAATTTAGATTTTATTGAAAGAAGATGCAGTAAAAATATCTCTTCTTGTAATTTAAGAAAGAAAACATCCTGTTTGTTTTTTCAGCAGCATGAAAGTAGTATTATGATGCCAAACTAATAGTTTTCATTTAAATTTCTTTAAGTGAAAACATTACTATGCTTTAATATAGCTACCTATTAAAACCAGAATTGTCATTGCTCACTAAGTTGATATGTATTTTCTGTTCTCATCTACATGGCCGATGTGAGATAATAGGTACAATATTAAAAGTAGTACTTTTGGAAATAACATTTTATATAATCTTTGCTTATGTAAACTCAAAAACAGATTCAGGAGAAAAAGTAGCAGACAGGTAGAAAGGTCTAAAAGGCCAGTGGTTGAAAGCATAGTAAACTTCCTCTTGTATTATCTTACAGTAATTTAATACCCCAGTGCAAAACTCTGATTTCAGCCCTCACTCCCGCTTAATTACAGGTTAAAGTTTGTTAACAGAGAAGTAGTAACGAGCAATTGACTAACTGAAATATTTCTCTTGCTGAAAATGTGAACCAATGAGGAGGAATTCATGGAACAATTTACTATATCAAGAAAGAAAAAAAAATCTTAAGCCTTCAAATGCTTTATTGTCTTCTATACATATCCTCAGAAACTTTTACAAAAGTACCGGACTTAAATTCCTTTCCATATTCTGTTATCTGAACATTTTTAATTATTAAAAAAAAACAAAGAGCACTTTCCTGTCCCTTGAGCTCTAATGCAAACTCTGGGTAAGGTTAAATACTGTTATCTTTCCGTTGAACATAATAAGGCCTCTCAATCCCTACATGACATACACACAACACACAATCTTGATAACTAAGAGACAGCTCTCCTTTTTAAGTGAGCACCAGTTAAAGAACGACAGCAATATGAAAGTCTTTGAATTGCAGTCGGTACCGTTTGTTTAGGTTTTCTTTTTTGCAATCACATTTGATATCATGTGATAAAAGCTTTTTTTCTTTGCTTTAACAATTGGTCTTAGTGTCGCAACTACATAATATCCTAAATTTCTTTCTCAATTTGTATTTCATTTCAGATTTCCCTAGCATATGGCATTGAAAGAACTGCAAGTTGGAATCTTTCCTGCCATATTGATTTGCACAGGCAACTTTGCTCAGTTTAAAATGAGGGTGAGTACATTTTTTGCCACTTCTGTTTGAGTAAATTAAATCCTATTAGAATACATTTATTTATCAAATTCTGATCATGCTACAAGAATGACAGTGATCTAGCACACTAATATACTCAGTAAACTGAAATGGAAACATGCTTCAAAGTGACAGGATGAAGACAGTTCTGTTCTGAATATTTCATTCTGAATTTCATGCTTTTCATTTAATTCATATAATTATGAATAACATGTTCCATTAGTTTAATCAAATAGCAGCAGTTTTAACAGGAGCTAAGATGACAAATGTAGGTGACCTCTGGCCATAAGTATGCTGAAGTTGGGTTCAAATCACAGAAATATTGTATAAGAACACTGTAATTGATAGTACTTTTACAGGTTGAGTTTAACCACTTCTAATTGACTGGAAACTATTCAAGTTGGTTCATATGCAAGGAACTCTGCCTTTGTGGCCTAGCTGATATTTGCCAGTGATAGATGATTGACTTTGGAATTTGATCTTTCACAAACAGTGAAGAGATGAATAATTAAACTGTGCATTTAATTTGCACTAGAAAATACTGATATTGTACTCTCTAAAAAGGGTAAATTTGCACACAGAAATGCTCTGCGGAATACATAATTTCCTCTGTTCATCTGCACATAACTAACTATTTCTTAGAAAGCAGTAATAATCAGCTTCATGCAGAAATGATGAATACAGTTGTAGGAACACATTTAAACATCACATAAAATCCTTATTCCAAATAATCTCTGTTACACAGATGTTTTTGTCCTGTTATCCACTGTATTCACTGTGCAGCTAATACTACAAAAAACTAAAATATTAAGGCAATTTCCTGTTAATTGAGAATGTAAATACCTATTTCATTTAGCTTATGGGGGAGTGGGAACTTCCTTGACACACAATTTCATTGCTGTCATACTGAAAAAATTAAATGGTGGCTATATATCTATTTCGTAAGACTTATTAAAGAGGATGGTGGTTTTGTGTGATAGAAAGATATTATTAAACAAATTGATACTAGCAATATGGAATAGGCCCTCAGCATGTCTGCCAGAACTGTATTTTCACCTCTGCTTTTCATGTGACATGTATTTCCAGATGAAATTTTTAACTTCATTGCTGATAATTCTTTCAAAACATTTTGAAAGCGCATTTCAAAGGTGCCTAAATGAATGGCTACCACCTAAGAATGTGTAACGTGTGTCTCATGATCTCTCAGCTTTGTATCCCCCAGTGCCACTCCCAGTCAGTGGATTAGAATGAATTACAGAGGTACTGAAGAGAAAATCAAATGTCAGAACGCTGTATCTCCGTGATGTGGAGCACTTTAAATTATTTCAAATAGTGGAAGTTTCCTAAGTACAGAATCTTCATGTCCTCATACAATAGCCACAGAGCATACTAGCCTTTCTCCCCAAGCCACTCTGTAAAACAGGATGAATACTATTATTTTCCTTGTTCCAACTTTTCACTTTCCTTCTGGAAGCTCGATGCTTTCCTGATTGTGGGAACTTCCAGACTGTTAACCAAATCTGATATAGAACTTGCAAATTTTCCGTATGGAAAGTTGCAGAGTTGCTAGCTTCAGTGGCATACTGTATTTTGACTACATACATGTTAGAACTGTATTTGATCAAAAGACAAGACCAATTCAGAAGTCAATAGAAAGCAGGTGTTACGCATTTTTAACCATATACATGAGCACAGTTTGTTGTATTTCTTTAATTAAATGTTCTATCTGTTAGGTGGAATTCTTTCCTATTTCTTTAACTGAGATTTTAAATCACAATATATATGTAGATTCTACAGTACATTATCTGTGCAAAGCATAGGATCTTTTCATACATTTGTGACAACTATCAGCTATAGAACCCTCTTGCAGTAAAAAGAAAAGAAAAAAAAAGAAAAGAAAAAAGAATGGTCGATTCTCTAAAATCTTTTATTTTCTAAAATTATCTGTTGTGTCATAATGTTTAGTACCACCTTCTATAACATGCCTGACACTAAGTGGAAAAACCTGTATCCCTAAATTGTATCCTTATTGAAGTTAGGGGCACAACTCCTACACTGGGAGAATTCAGATTTTCTGAGAACAATCATGATTTAGGTTTCTTGTTTTTCATCTCATAATTCTGAACGTATAACTAAGAACAAACAATAAATCTAGAAACCAGAACTTGTAATTAAAATGTTCCTATTAGAAAATGGCAATTTAACCGTTTCAAAAAGTTTTCCTTCAATTATTTGGTTTTGATTAAACCCAGTGATGAGTTTTATTTTGAAAACAAAAACGATCATAAATGCACTCTTACCTTCCAGAAATAATTCCAGTTATTCACTGGAAATCCATAAGAAATATATTATGAGCATCCTAACCCACCATCACACAATTGTAATTTTTCTCATTTGGTACTCACAGTTCTTTCATGAGATGTGAACTGAGATCAAGTCCTGCTCTTAATGTGGTGATAGAAATGGAGGATTATAGTTTTCTAATTCCTCATAAATCTTAACTGAATATGACAACCAGAGAACTAAGAGCTACTGTGTAAAAACAGGCTGGCCATTCTCAGAAAAAAAAAAAAAAAATCATAGCATTTCAAATGTCAAGCCTCAAGTCTCTTCGTACACAAGTATGATGAAAATTTACGTAGAACTCAGACAATACTTTTACACAATTCAGAATATAGGAGTTGATTTTGCAAGAAAAAAAAAAAAATAGAAAAGAGGTAGCTGCATCCAGCCGAGGTGAAAGCTCTACATAATAGTAAAAATTTGAGGAGCTGGGTACACAAATTCTGAGTAATTCTAAAGTTGAAGAGATTTAATATGTGATGTAAAACTCACATATCAGGCCTATGATTTTCACTGCTAGTCTGCTGGTTCTCCAACTTATAATTTGTTTTCTTTAAATTATAGGGAATACACTAAAAAACTGTCTGAGACTCAATGATTACCAGGAACAAAAATAATAAGCATTTCACACAGAGTCTGTGTATTCTATGGAATCACAGCCAAGGGTGGTGATGCACTGAAACAGGTTGCCCAAGGATGTTTAGGATGCCCCATCGCTGGAGGCATTCAAGGCAAGGCTGGATGTGGCTCTGGGCAGCCTGGTCAAGTGGCTGGCGACCCTGCATACAGCAGGATGATCTTTGAGGTACTTTTCAACCAGACCATTCTATGATTCTGTGATGATATTGCAAATACATACTTCATCATATAAGTAATATAGCACAAAACAAAGGAAAATATTGAAAGTTATTTTCTCCAGCTAATTCTCTCAATCAGATTTCAAGTCTACAGGATTTATGAATATCATATGCACATTTGTTCACTTATAAAATCATATCTAATAATACATAGAATATATTGCTTGTATAAGACAGAACTTCATAAATAAACTTTTTTTGCAAGAAACATTTTAATTTGTGATGAAAATAGTGATATATATCATATATATATTATGTTCCAATCATTTCCACTTTAGCAGACATATCATTTCCATCCAATACTAATCCATTTGTGCACTATACTGACCACCAAACAACAAAGAAAAGACCAGGAAAAAAATCCTACACATCAATCTATTTTCCTCAATAAAGCCTCTTTTCAGCAACTAAGACAAGAGAGAAAAATTAATCTTGAGATATGCAGAATCTACTGAACTAAAAGAGTGTGTCTTAAAAATGCCAAAGGGAAAATATGTCTGTTCTACATCTGTCCATCATTCTACATCTTTCTCATGAGGTGATAGACTATTCCTCCTACCAATATATTTATCTGACCATTCAACCCTACAGTGTTTACTTGGTGGAAGGATAATTCAGACTCCATAGATTATTTACACTCTAAATATAAAATGTTAAAATGCCCCATGCAATGAGATTAAATTGTACAACAAATAAGGTCATGAAAATTTGACAAACATTTTAATGAATGAATTTCAGTAATTGTTTACAAGTAGTTTTAACTTTAAATACATGACTAGGTGCACTGAAGCCTCACCCTTAAGCACTTATTTAACTAATTTTTCTTGAACAAGTTGCTGGTATGAGCACTATTTCTTTACAAGTGCAGCAGATCTGGTTATTTTTGATGAACATTCATTTCCATGTCCTCTTGACAATGGTCTGATTGGCTTATTGTAATAAACCATACACAGATTTTAAGTTCAAATTTATTCATTTCTGAATGGCATTACTGAGAGGATAAACCAAAGCAATTATGTTACTCCATTATTCCATTTCTGAAATATATTTATGAAATGAAGAAAATGTATGTGTCAGTACATCCTGGAGGGAAACCAGATGTAAAGTAACTTTATAAAGATGACCCAGGGTATTGGATGGTAAGATGAATATAAACCACCAACGTACCCTTGTGGCAAAGAAGGCCAGTAGTATGCTCATCTGAATAAGGAAGACCAATAATAGAACATCCAGGGAGATTAAATTATTCTTTACCTCTGTTCAGCACTGCTGAGACACATCTTTAGTGCTGTGTCCCTTCCTGAGCTTCTTAAGTAGAGACAGATATCCTTGAGGTGAGTCCAGCAAAGGGACACAAAAATGATAAACGGACTGAAGCATCTGTCATACAAGGAAGGGCTGAAGACAAGATCAGTGCTGACCATTATCAGTGCTTATAAGGAACTCAAAAGGGAGCATAATGAAAACAGGTCCAGACTGTTTCTTTGCTGCCAAGTAACATGACAAAAGGCATCAGGTACAAAGAGGAACAATATAGAAAATAAAATCTGAACAGCTTTTTTTGTTATTTTGTTTTGTTTTTTGCTGTGAAGGATGATAAATACTGGAATAAGTCGCTCAGATTGGTCCTGGAGTCAATATGCTTGGATATACTCAAAAACCAGCTGAGCACAGTTCTAAACATCTGACCATGGAAGTGAACTACGTGATCTCCCCTGGTCTCTGCCAGACTCAACACTCCATGATTATGTGAAAAGAAATTAATGGAAGGCATTTGGAAAGCACATGTAAATAGAATTAGACATTACACCAAGTTTGGGCTCATTAATTTTAGTTTAATACTAAAAGTGATGACTCAGTTCCTTTGTGTAGTCATACATGCCTCAGTCTGTTCTTCATGTAAGATCAGAATCTTCCTAGACTACCACAATTCTTAAACAATCCTGCAGAACATCAATTAGGTGATTGGTTAACCCAATTTGGTAATACAACAAAATTTTATGCTCCCAGAGAGGACTGGAAGTAAAGAAACATGTTCAAATATTTATATTATGTCTTCTATTCTAAAATATAGCCTAATATGTTTTTACTTCTGAATATTCAAAACAAAAGAGCACAAGAAAATATATGCTGTTACATACATTTTCATCAGATCCTCTGGGACTGAATCACTTATTCCAAGAGCAATAATAATATGACTTGATTTTTTTCCCTTATATTTTGCAGGAATAAAACAATGCTTGAGATTCTAGTATGTTTTTTAGACTACATGGTTTTTGTATTTCAAGGTAAAACTAACAATTGCAAGCATGATTTGTTAATTTTTTGTCTTTAGTCTATTCCTGTTACCCTAGAAGAAATGTGGGATTAAATACAAAGCAATGATACTCAGCATTATTGTGGATGAAATTTATGTTTGTTCTGGATGAAAAGGCACATATCTATACAGAAGAGCCACTAATCTGGCCAGCAAATAAAACATAATAATAGAAATAAAAAATTAAAATATACGTAGGTAGAATTTAAAAAAATAGAAAAAATTGAAATCTACTTGGAATTAATGTTCTCTGAGAAAATTGGAAAGAAGAAAAAGAAAATGAAACAACTACTAATGATTGAAAAAAAATGCTCTGTATTAGCAGGGAAAAAGTAGAAAAAGTGGTCAGAATAGAAAAATGAAGTAAACCCAGCTTTTGTGTGTTAAAATAGATTGACTAATCTAAACAAAACACAATGAAAATACCTGTTATAGTGGGGAAAGCAAACTGAAAATTCTGTTGGTGAATAACAATGAGATTTTCAGTAACAGCATTGTGATCAAATACAATGAAGCACGAGAGAAGAAGTTTCGTAATGGATTCATGAAATCCACACACAGAGCTGTTCCCCTAGCAAGTCGTTTCTTCTCAGCAGCCATCTCTTCCTCCAACAAAGTGTGCTACATGAAACAGAAAGGAACAAAAGGGTGAAACAATGTTTATGAGGCTGGACATGTAGTAGAACTGGACATCAATCAACATCGCCTGTATGGAAGACTTCCATGGCAAAGATTTACAGTAAAAAATAAAAGCCCTCAACCCTCCTTTGTCTTGGTTTTGGCCAGGATGATTTTCTTCATAAATTCTTCTGCGTTCTGGATTTCCAATGAAAATAGTACAATGGATCTGGATGGGTACAGAGCCAGGACAGCTGGCCCAAATTTGCCATAGAGTTGTCCCACACCATATTAAATATGTGCAGCAATAAAAGCAGGGGTAAAGAAGGAGGAAGATATTCTGTCATTCAGAGTGATGGCATTTGTCTTTCCAAGTAACCATTATGCATGATGATTCTGCTTTCCTGGAAGTGTTTGAATATCAGCCTGCTCATGGGAAGTAGTGAATGAATTCCTTGTTGGTGCTTGCATGTGAAGATTTCGCTTTTCTTATTAAACTTTCTTTATTTCAAACCACAAATTCTTACACTTTTCCCTGGGGCCACCCTGGGAATGCCTCTGAGAAATGTACATGAGAAACAGAAATAGAAGCCTTCACAACTATAAGAAATGGGGTGAAAAGTGCATGGGAAAAACAGCCCCAGAAACACCAAGGTCATTGAAGGAAGAGGGACAAGAGGCACTCCAGGTACACAAGCAGAGATTCCCTGCAGCTTTTTGGATAACACCACAGCAGAGCAGGTTGGACCCTGAAGCCAAAGAAGAGGATGATGACAGGAAATTCTATATTCCAGCTACTGGAGACCCTTACACTGGAGCAGACAGTCACACCCTGCAGGAAGTTGCAGCCTGTGTGGGAGGCACCTTGCATGAACTGTGTCACTCAGGGAGCCCATACAAGAACACTGTCTGCTTCTGTTTGAGTAAGGACGTGCAAATGAACAGAAACCACATTGAAGAAGAACTCAGGCCTGTGGGAAGAACTGACATTGGAGCTGTTTCTGAAAGACATGTGAGAGATTCCACAATGGAAAAAGTTACAAGCGTGAAGAGGAAGGAGCAGCAGAGGTTAATTACTGTGTACTGACTATAGCCATTTCCCATTGCTCCATGACAATTAGCAGGATGAGGAAGTAGGTGGGAGAGTCAGAGGTGAAGAAATGGGTCTGGGAAAAAAGTGATGAGTGAGAAGTGGAGCAGAGTCTTTTTAATGTTTTATGGACTTTTTGTTTGTTTGTCACCATCATATTCTATTTCAAATTGACAAAATTAATTTTCCTCAGTTCAAATCAGCTTTGTTTCTTTTTGTCGGTGACACTGAGTGCTAAGTGGTCTCCCTGCCTTTATCTTGACTCATGAAAGTTTTCATCTTATTTTCTCCACTTGTGCTGTTGAGCAGGGGGAATGAGAGAGCAGCTGGCTGTGAGTCTAGCAGTCAGCCAAAGTCAACCCACCATAGATGCACATCTGTAAGTATGTATGTGCTCACCCATGTGTGTGCCTACTGGGAATGCATGCTCAGACTCACTATTGTTTGGACCTAGAAGCCTGTCTTATCACTGCCCAGCGGTCACATCTGGCTCCCCTAATAGAACCCACCACTGGAACAATGAATGCAAATATACACTGCATAGGAACTATGCTGTATGGGAACTATGTTGCTAAGAGGAACTAATGCAACATAATGCAAGAGTGCTTCTGAATTTTTAAAATTAGCTCAGTTTTTAATCTCTGTTGCAATTGAAGAAGTAGAAGGTTTTCCCTCATAGCCTCCTTTCTTGGAGGTTTTGTGTTATTAATATGGTTTCTTGTTGTGTTATGTTGTTTATCTTAAATGTATTATTGGAATTACATTCCCGCATGTATTCCAATTGGTATTTATTGTGCCTTTGTTGAAATACCAGCAATCAATTTCTAAACCAAAAATCATTTTGTGGACCAAGAAAATGCTGCCAGTCTGTTTTTGACTAAGAATTGCAGGAGAAGCTTGATTCCCAGCCCAATTATAACATACAGCAATCTTTGCAACACTATTCCAACTTAACAAAAGAACAGCCTTGTTAAATCTTGACATTCAAATCAAATAATTTATGATTAATGGGATGAATCAACAAGAGAATTGAACTGCAAAGAACTCTCTGTCTGCCAGTTCTCTAACAAATGTGTTTGTGAGTAATGTTTTATAACGCTGCAAGTGGGGACTGCTAATCTGTAGAACTGAAATAAATTAACAGGAGAGAGCTTTGACTGAAAGAGTGAGGAACAATACAACATGTCCATGTATAACACAACAGTGCAGTAGCCCCCTCGTGTGAAGTTTAATAGGATCTTCATGGGAGTTGTATTTAATGGAATTCTCCCCATATAGCAGACTTGCTCCTTCACTCAGAAATAATAAAACAATTCCTAAAAATCAAAAAGTTCTGTTTAGAAAGTCAGTTAAGTCAAATTCTCTAAATATTTGTAAAATGTGTAGGTGTATTCTCTTGAGTACTACTAGCATTTTTAACATCCAATCAAACAAAAATTTATTAACATATTATTCACTTGGCTTAAACACATCATTCAGTATACACTTCTTACATATCTTGAATTTATCTATACTATTAAGTAAAAATAATATACCAGGAAGTATATTTGTTATACAAAAATAAAAAAAATATTCAAATACTTCCTACCTTAATCAAAAAATATTTTGGTTTTGATGTGAGCCAAAGGCAAAGAGAGTCAATAAGGCAAAGTATTGTATTCACTTCCTTATTTTCCACTTCCATTTCCTAATTTTCCACTAACTGTTGAAACATCCACTATTTAAAAACTATTTAAACTTCCAAGTGACCGATTAAAGGTCAAGAACAAGTAGAACTTTTTCAGATTTTTTTTAGTCTAAAGAGACATAATTTTAAACAATTGTAAACAATTGTTTCAAAAAAACAAAGAATAAAAAAATCCATGTTGATTAAATGCTGTAATACAGAATTGAATTTAAATATATTTGCCTGCAGTGACACACACAGTGCTAGTGCCAGCCTAAAGCAAATTCAGCTGTACAGATACGTATGATCACCTCTCTTAAGTAGTAACTAAAGAGGTGTTTATTGGTCTGTAATGGTATATAACTATGTAGGATGCATCTGAGTACAGTCTTGTGATTTTATTTATTTTTTTTTTCACATGATTTATTTATGTGACATCTCTCGCACGACATGCCAGATACCCAGGAGGTTTAGAAAAGGTCAGTGGAAAAGGTTACCATAGATTCTTTCAATAGTACTGGCAAGCTTTATATCAGATTAAAATGCTGTGAACTAAAACAAGCCAATGTATACAGCTGCCTCTCATGTAAGAAAGTCTGCAGTAAATGTCAAAAGAGAAGTGAGGAAGGAAAGAAGCAGGGCTGAAAGCACTCTGTACCAATGTGTATTTGTGTCCTTCATAAACCTTGTTCCCATACCCAGTTCTTGACAGAAATTTTCCATACCCTGAAGTGATAGCATTCTTTTTGTAGACAAATGGCAAGCTACTTACTGCTAAACTGCTCTAGACAAAATGGTGTATTTGTTGGTTTGATTCTGTCATCTTAGCCATTTCTATGTTTCAACAATCCATTTTTTCCTCTCATTAAAGTTCTTTGCCTAATAAAAAATGTTTCTGACCAGTGAGTACATTCACTGTTGAATGTATGAAGAAAAAATGAATGAATGAAGAAAAAAAGGTACTGACACTACTCTGTTTAGTGTGTACTGCTGTAAAGATTTCCTATCTAACTGTAGTCTTAAGAAGCTTTAATAATACGGCTAAAACATTTACTTTGTTTAACTAGTTTTTTGATATCCACACTCATTTATTAGTTTGCAACAATAAGCTGTTGCTCTATTCACTTCTCTCAGTGGTTTGAATTCTGCTGGGTGAAAAACAGACTCATGTAAGTAACTAAAAACAAATTTTGTATGAGACAACCTCTACCTTACAACCTCTGTCACAAGATCTTGCCATCCAAATATAGCATTATAAATCTTGTATTTTCTATTGTTTCTATTGTTTAAAACAATAAAAAGGAGTCATTAAAGTGTTCACAAGGAAAACAAACACTTCATTAAGAAAAGTTAATATGTTTTGACTGATTCTAGTTCTAGCAAAATGACAGCCTCTTTCCTTAATAAATATTCTCATTTCTGTGCAACATTGGTGAATGTGATTCGTGATCAAGCAGTTCCCGTAGTATTATATAAGTATTAGAGGACCTCTATTTATACAAAAGCCTAGATCTTGAGTTTGGGTGAATACTAAGAAGTTGATAGGTAAGTAAAACCTGTTTGATGAGAATGATGAAACAATACAATTAGAAGAGTGAAATTATAACCAAAGTTGATGGAAGAAAATGGAAGAAAAGCAATTTACAGAAATAGAGACCAGAATATTAGAAAAAAAAGCAAGATTTGGAAAAGGCACTTTGAAAAATACTGAAATAATAAGTTTAAAGTATATCAAGTAACCAATGACAAAAATATTCTTAAATGATTAAGTTAACTTCAAAAATGGGTGTACATGTGAGTTAATTGCTGTCAAAGCAGCTGATATTAATTTCCACATACATGCTGTGAAACTTTTTGCTGAGAAAAAGGCCAGCTTCTGAACTGCCCTGAACATGTGAAGCTCAGAAACTTGCCAATATACATCAAACATGACTATGAATTAATAGTCAACTTATGGCATCTGGTAACCTAGCTGCGATGCAGTGTGGTAAAGAAAGTACTGTGGGATGTATAAACAACTAAACATGTAGTTGGGTTGTAATGTTAAAGTATCAGGTAAATGGAGCTTTTTAGATTTAGTAATTCTAACCTTCTTGTTCAAAATAAAATAAAACTGTTGCATGAGTGTTTGTCCAAGTCTGGTGGTCCCAGCATAGGAAAGTTGTGGAGCTTTTGGAGAGGGTCCATTGGAGGCCATAAAGGTGATTAAAGGACTTGAGCACCTCTCCTTTGAATTTAGGCTGTAGGAGCTGGGCTTGTACAGTCTGAAAAAGGGACAGATGTAGGGAGACCGCATTGCAGCCTTCCAGTACTGAAAGGAGATTATAAACATTATGGAAAACAACTTTTTACAAGGGTAGATAGTGATAGGAGAAAGGGAAATGGTTTCAAAACATGGATGGGAGATTTAGATTAGATGTAGAGTCCATGCTCTTACCAAGACCATCAGCATGTAGATCAGACATAGCTTTCTTTGTTGGTGTCCCTTCTCCCTCTGCTTTGGTTCCTTGAATTAGTGGAGCTCCCAGGAAAGCAAGGGAATCACCATCCCTGGAAGCATGCAAGAACCATGGTGCTGAGGGAGATAGTTAGTGGCCAGGGAGGGTTGATGGTTGGACTAGGTGATCTTAGTGGTCTTTTCCAACCTTAAAGATTCTATGTCAGGAAGTTTTTTACTGAGAGAGCGGTGAGGTGCTGGAACAGATTGCCCAGAGAGGTTGAGGATGCACCATTTACGTGTGTTTTAAGGCCAGATTGGATGGTTGCCTGGGCAACCTGATCTAGTACATGATCTAGCAGCTGGCAACCCTGTCTGTGGCAGAGGATTTGGAATCTGATGATCCTCGAAGTGCCCTCCAACATGAGCCATTCTATGATTCTATGATGACTTAATATATCCTATAAGTCAGACTGTGCTGTGAATAATCTAAAAATATTTGGTCTCTGAGGATGCATTGAGTATCTTATGCTATAGAAAATCAAAAGCATATTTCATCTGACTCCTACTAAGGCTTTCTAGTTGAAAATAAACTTTATTTTATAGGAAAATATTTATAAAAAGCATGTGTTTTCTACCTAAAACAGTGCTTTTTTGTTGTTGTTTTTTGTTTGTTTTGTTAAATACAAAATGTAATCATATAGAACAAAAAAAAAATGAAAAATTTTGCTTTATATTTGGCATTCTGGAAGCTGGAAGTAGGACACCAGTAGGATTTTATTAAATCATATTTCATTTCTGCATCTGCCTCAACCAAACACTTCCTCTCATGATACACTTCCACTGAAAGACTCCAATTACGTCCTTCAGAAACAATGTGAAAACCTATTGTGTGATGCATTGCAAATATACGTAATGTATGAAAGCTGCTTCTGCTGATGAACAGAAATAAAGGAAAATGAAAAGAAAGTGAAAAAGTTGCCAAAATTTGATAGCATTGCGATGTTTTAATTGATGCTGAGTAGAGCCTGCACAGAACCAAAGGCATTTTCACTGTGCCCTTACAGTAAGAAGCCTGAAAGTGAAGAAGCTGGAAGGGGATGCAGATGGGGCAGCTGAAACAAAGAGACCACAGAATTGTTCCATGCCATATAATGTCATGCTCAGTAATAAAATTGAGCAAAAGACTGGTAGTGAGTAATCGTGTTATGTACCACTTGTTAGGGGGTTTTCTTCTTTTTTTTTTTTTTTTCTTCTCTCTCAATCTCAGCTAAACAGTTCTCAGATTTTCACCTTTTTTAGTTCTGTTCCCAGTAAGAGAAAGTAAACAAATGTAGGTGAGGGGCTTAGCTGCCTCCTAGGTTAAACCACAATAAGCCAGCAGTGTGGCCTTGCCACAGAGAAGATTACTGATATCCTGGGCTGCATTAGGCAAAGTACTGCCAGCTGGTTAATGGAGGTGACCTCTCCCTCATTGGTAGTCTCACTGGGTTGCTGTGTCCAGCTCGAGCACATCCAGTGCAAAAGAGACATTTGTCTATAGAGAATTCAGAATAGGGCCGTCATCATGATGAAGGGACTGGAGCACCTCTCCCTCAAGGAAATGCTGAGAGAACTATGACTGTTCAGCCTTAAGAAGAGAAGACTCAGAGAGATCTCATCAATGTCTATAAATAACTGATGGAAGCTTTGCAAAGAGGATAGAGTCAGGCTTCATCACTGGTGCCCAGAGGCATGACAAGAGACAACAGGTACAAACTGAAACACAGGAGGTTCCTCCTGAACACTGGGAATTACTTTCTTTGTGAAGGTAACTAAACACAGGTTGCTGAAAAAGGCTGGGCAATCTTCTCCCTTGGAGATCTCCATAACCCATTTGGACATGCTTCTGGACAACTGGCTCTTAATAGCCTTTTCTGAACAAGAGATTTAGACTAAATGACTTCCAGAGATCCCTTCCAACCTCAACCATTTTGTGAATCTGTGATGAGGACATTACTGTCATTTTTCATGGAAGGGCAGCTGCACTGGCCTGCGGCAAACACAAGGTACAGAAAAACAAACCATTTCATGCAGTATAGAAATGCACAAGATAGGGAAAAAGTAAGGTGACTTTAATGCACTAGATATATCTGTATTTATTGTTATTCTTATGTGACACTGTCATTATTGTTGTAGATTAATCAATAATAAGACCCAAAGTAAGATAAATGCAGTTATATTTAGCTGTTGGATGTAAAAAGTTGATTGTCAATGCTATGGGCTATATCGTTACATAACAAGTTCACTTTGATAGTGCATCTGACAAGTTTATGGTAGGTAATCTGCAAGTGTGTATCTTGCCTCATTTATTGTAAAATGTTACAGACACCCGAGCAGATTGCAGGTCCTGTATACCACAACACCTACTTGTTGGTTTTAGGTCTTGTTTCTCACAGGTGTGTGTGACATATAGGTTTCATCAGGTTTTTAAAGTTTTTTGCTTGCTAATACCCCAGTGACCATTTGAATGATTAATACTGGTGATCAACTAAGTTACTGAAAGGTAAAGAGCACAGTTGCTTCCCTGTATTATTATTATTTTTTTTTCCCACCAGTCTCTTCCAATTCTTCTGACAAAGAAGCAAATGATTGTTTTGACATCACTTCAGTTTAGTGCAAATGAAGAATGATATTTTGGTTTCTCTACCTACATAATCTTTAATTCTGCCATCTCCTCATCTCACATCATGGAACTGCAAGTGAGTTTGTTGAATTATGATTTCAACAGAAGCTCAATTTTTCAAGATGGGAGCAAAAAGAATAGCGTAACATTTCATTTTCATTTCCATACTTGTTTTCAACTAAGTGTATAGTTTTTATTTACCAGTAGAGCTAACTAGATTGAATTTTTCTCTCTTTTGCTTGTTCTGGGGGACAGGGATATTGGGACAGGGATTCTCTTTTATTTAGAATGACAGAACCCTTACAGTGGGAAGGAACTTATATCCAACACAAATCTACCCTCTCTAAACTTGAAGCCATTTCCCCCCTACTAAAAAGCCTGTCCCCTTCTTTTCTGTAGCTCCCTTTTAGATACTGAAATGTAGCTACCTTGGAACATCCTCTTCACTAGGCCGAATGGCCCCAGATTTCTCACTCTGTCCTCATAGTAGAGATGTGCCATGCCTTGGGTCATTTTTGTGGCCTTCCTTTGGACACTCCAACAGACCTATGTCTCTCCTAACAAGTCTAACAAGTGTCATTCCTACAGGTCTGTATCTCTCCTTTTTCTCTTTGAAATTCTGTGCTACAGAGAAATTTTAATTTGAAAAATCTGTTATTCTGAAAGCAATAATAAATAACTATTATTATGCTCTAGCATATTTGAGTAAAGGTGTCTGTTTTTGTACCACCCAAGAAGTTTGCAACTTTTCTGTAGTTTTTAGCATCAGTGTTTACCCTTATTTTTCAACATCCAGTAGCTACAAATAAACTAAAGACAAGTTAACCAGAGAGTAGAACAAAATTTGCTGTTCCCTTTCAGATTTCAGTCTGCACTGTTCACTGAATTATACTGCTGGGGAAATTTAAGGGCTGCGAGGGCAAGTACTGCTTGAAGCTTGCTCTAGAGAACAAAATTTGATCATGTGCATACAACAGAGATTCTATGGTAGCTTTTCTGTCAGAGATTCCTTGAAGAATATACAGGCCTCTAAATAAATAGGCCAGAAATTTTAGATGCTCTGCTCTTTTAAAAGGTTTCAAATAATTGAGATAACTTCACAAGAGAACACAGGTTTTTCTCTGGGCTACCTCAGATCTCTTCTGAGTAAAAATCTATATTTAATTCTGATTGATAAAGTAATCTGAGATGACATACGATGTCTGTTTGCTTTTTGTTTTGCCTTTTTTTTTTTTTTTCTCAGGGGAAAGGTCCTGCTATCAGTTCCTGGGTCTCTGTCTGCCTGTGCTGGCAGGAATCTGCTAGGATCCTCGGCCAAGCTGCCACACAACACAGCAGTCAAGATGGTGGCACTTCAGGGCCATGGATTTAAGAAAGAGCAAAATTCACTGGACAGAGGAAGCTGCAATGAAGTGTAAGTAACAGAACAGTTTTGGGACACCAAGTTCAGAATAGGTAAAGATACTCCATTGTGGAGCAGATATCCACAATTCAGACCCTATGCCTGGTGAGACAGATATTCCTGGCAGGAATTGCAGCCCATGGACGGATCACTCCAAAACACTTCAGAAATGTTAAGAAGAAAGGAGAAGAGGAGGGGAACGGCTAACCGCATACCAACACCCACGAGCCATCACCCACTTCACTGTGCAAAGGAATCTGGAAAGAAGGGGAACTCAGAAAAGGAAGGAAAAGAGTTACTTTAATGTCTATCTTTTTTCTTGTTTCTTTTATTTATCATTATCTGAATCTATTTTAACTAAGAATAAATTATTTTCCACAATTCCAGTGTGTTTTGCCCACCATGGTAGATAGTAAACAATCTCCAACTTGTCCTAAAACTGTTGACATTCTTGATGCTATTTTTCTTATTTTCTGTGCATGTCCCTTGGTGGTAGGGAGGAGTGTCGGACACTTGCTAAGAATAATCCGAAACAGTAACGTAGAGCTATGATGAAAGTACTATTCTCATAAATTTAAAACAGTTTCTGGACTTATATCTGAGTCAAATTTTTCTCAAGAGCCATTTTAATTTTCTTTGAGAAAGGACAATTTCTCCTGTTTCTTTTTGTGAAGTAGTTTCTGCTAATAAGAAATCTAAATGATAAAGGAACAAGCGGAATTATTAATTCTTATTCTTGAGTTTTTGTTGTGGTCTTAGACTCCATTAAAAAATTCTGAGTACTTTGATCCCTCTGCTATCATAGTATATTCATCCTAATATATCTGTGAATGTTGTTTGTTGTAAAATGTAGCAAAACTAATCTAACAAGACTTCTAGCTGTCACAAAGGAAAGATGAGGCTGATCAGTCAGGAATGTTTCCAAGAAGGTTTTCATTTTAAAACAAGACTGTAGTTTTGAGGCCTTAATGGACACTGAGAACTGTAGTTTTAAATTCTCTAGGAAATATTAAACAGGTAAACATGGGAGGGAACTAGCACTAATTTCACATTTTTCCTTACAGCATTTCAGCCAGAAATTAAAAATTATGCAATATTGTTATTACTGCTCTTCCACTGTATTCCTTCTCTCTTTCTCTCATATCTCTGTCCTCTTTATAAGCTTCTTTTAAGTACTAAAAGCAGCAATGAGGTCTCCCCTAAGCCTTCCTTTCCTTAGAATGGATATGCCCAGCTTCCTTAGCCTGTTTTTGTGGCAGAGGTGTTCCAGCTCTCTGATCATCTGTTCCCTTCTCTGGATCAACTCCAAGAGGTCCATTATTAGATCAGAGTTTTCTAATTGCACTGTGGACCATTATGAAGTACCTTGATGCATAACATGAGATATGTGCAAAGCATGTAAGCCAATGAAAAACAAGCCTGCCTATGTCTTCATTTCTCCAGAAATTTTGCCTTGCCAAAGATCTATTTTTCAAGGATCCCCATGTTTTGTTTTATCCTTGCTTATATCTGTAGGAAAGATTTTTCTTGTCATCTTTACCACCCATCTTCCACTGTTGTTTTTTATGGGCAAACTCTGAGCCCTTCTAAACCATTGTTTTCTTCTCCTGAACAGACTGCAGTCTTGTTGTTCTGTAACACTTTAGAAGTTCTGTGATCTCTTTCTTCTTAGCATTAACACAATAGCAGTGTGTTTCCAAACCTTTGGAACCTCTATGTTTCCAAACTAGGCGAAGAGGCAGAAGACTTGGACTTACAAATGTAATATTGAAAATTTTTTGTAAATTTTTGTATAGACTGTATATTATGACTAAAAATGACATATTATACCAAATTGATAATAGGATAATTGTAAAAAGTACTTTCTCAGGAAACTGTGTACTGAATATCCTACAAATAAATCTTTAAGTTTAAATCTTGCACAGAAATTCTAGTCCTACAATTAGTCAGCTTTAATGTGAACTGCTTTAATTCTTCTTCTTCTTGCAAACAGAACACTGAAGCAGGAGTGACTACATACTGTTGAAGAAATAACACACTTGTTATTATGGTGCTCCATCATGCCCCCCTGCTTCCCTCTTTGGCCTGGCCATTAAATACAAGGCCTTGCTTAGGACTGGTTATATTGTCTTTCTAAATACAGTAACTTTCTAAATACAAAACCAGTAAATCATCTTACCCCATACATAGCGAGTAGCCCAAGAGCCCCTTGCGGTCTGCTCCTCACAACAAGACTGCATGTGATCTTCCCAATTCCTTCTAAATATTGTGATGCTCAACTGACAAGGAGTGTCACAGAGTGTATTATGTTGAGTGACTATCAGAAGTAACTTACTGATTGCCCTCTTAAAAGAAAAAATCTGTTGAAGAAACCTCCAGGGTGGAATGTATATATGCAATGAATTTGTTTCATGATAGTTCCCTAGGCAACACAACCTGTTCTCTTGGATATCAGTTTTGCCAGAGAAGCTTGGTATTCTGACGCTGAGATACAGCATGGAAGGTGGAGTGGAGTATAAATGTCCTGGCCATGCTCTGTGATAACATAGCAGGGATGGGAATTTGGTAGTACTATGGAGCAGCACAGCAGTCACTCTAAGTTAGCAGCTTTTCAATTTTCTTTTGCACAAATCACAAGAATGGTATGTCTGATAAGAGCCCATCGGTCTCCACCCAATAGTAAGAAAATTAATAGTATGAAAATGACTTAAGAGAGAGAGAATTTGGGGGAATATAGCACAGCAGACAAGCCAAGAGAACACTCTGACTCCTGAGACCAGTCAATGGGCTAAGCCTCTCCTCCCCTCATTAGAAATACTTATTGGTAAGATTCACACATGCAATTAAACTGAGTCTTTCTCTGGAAAGCATAAAAATCTTTGTAGAGTAATTCCATAGTTTAACTTGTTTACATTTGGCTATATTATTCACATCACTGGTACTCTCATGCACTCTGCAGACAGTGTATTTATCACAGGCAACTCAAAAGAATCTGTAATATGTTACTTCAATAAAGAGCACTATTTGTTAGATTAGTTGTGAAAATTCTTACTGGAAGCAGTCAAGCTCCTAAACAATGGCAGTACAATTCTCATCAAATGCTACCAAACCTGTAACTGAATTTGTCATTTACCTCTTAATGAAATATCTGCAATTTCTTTATTTTATTTGCTCTTGAATTTAAGACGATGGACACCTTTACATAGTCATTACATCAGTTTGTTTCAAATTCTTTCTCATCCTATATATACTGAATATGTCTTTCCACATTTTCACTATTATCATTTTTTAGATCTTAAATTGCATTGAAATTCTGCAGCTAAAATGATCAATGTGTTTTATAGTTTGTCCAAATGCCAACCTGCTATAAATATGTTGTTTTACACCGCCCCCTTAGCTTCCATTCTTTTACCCCATTCTTTTTTCTCTCACGTTTTTATTTTTCAGCAATTAACAAACTCACGTCAACTGTTCCACTGTGTGTACAGCACTGACACCTTTGGAATTCAAAATGCTGGGATCCCACATCATTCAAAGTCAGGCAAACAGAACTGACAAAGAAAATGGACTAATACATCCATAAATGTAAGTGGAGTAGCAGTCTTGAATATTTTAGAACTTCTCACAGTATGCATGAATGATAACAGAATTTTTCCCCTTTCCTACAATAATTAAAATCCTTGATGAGTTTTGCTTCTGTTGTGGTATAGTTAAAATAATAAATTGATAACAAATTCTGCTGACAACACAGAGACACTGAAAAACATCATGCGTAGGGGACTTTCAATTACTGTGTGTATTAATTCTGACTGATTAGATGACTTCAGGAATTAATGAGAGGACAAAGAATTTTTTGCTTCTGAATTATTGTTCTAAATCCACATAAGTTTAGAATGAGCAAATATCATTTGCTTTTATGACCAATGCAGAACAAGATGCTAATATTCATGTAGTACCTACCAGACATGCCTTCACATGGCTAATAACTGACAATAATTAAAGATATTTCGAGGACCTCACTGCAAATTCTGGATTCTCTTCTGAATTATCCTGGAATTTTTATGAATCTAAATCAGTATTTGACTGGATTGCCTGAAGTCATTTATACAGTAACACTGGAGAATCTAAGATAATAGCACACATATTGAAGGACAGTAGCAGTACTAGATAGTCCTTACATGAGACTGCAACTTTCATTCTCATTTTTGGTGTTTTAAAAATGACTTTAAGCAGTTATCCTGCCACTCTATAGCACTATTGTCTATTCCAGCTTAAGACAAGTTCTAAAACTGCAATAGAATGAGACAGGATTTTTGCAGCAAAATTCATTTCCTCCTACGTTTATATAGAGTGGTTTACATTGTACAGCAAATATTGAATTGAAACTAAGCTTCATAAAAATTAGTGAAAATTTGGATAACTAATCTTAGGCATTCCATTTTAACACAATTTTTTCAGTGCTATCCTGTAGTATGCTCAATGGACTACATAAAACTGCAAAAAGACCTGCTAGATTCACTGAATGACTGGTGTGAGAATCTGGTGTAAGTGTCATGAGAAATGAGGGGATTTCCTGTACAATTAAGAAGAGGTATGTGAGAATTATGCAAGATTCACAAATACCCAAGTGAGTTTTAGATACCTAGCTGAGTACAGGTGTAGCAAAACTTAGGGAAAATGGGGAAAAGCCATGAGAGGTATGCTGAAGGGAGAAATACCTTCAGTTTTCTTCCTGTACCTCTTCCCTTCCTTATATTCAAATAATAGCTTTGAATGAAATTTCATTAGTTAAAATAAGATGAATATTATAACCTGCCTTGGAAGTTTCCTAAAATATAAATAGCACACAGTATTTTAGTAGTTAAGTAATTCCCTATTTAAGTTAGTCCATTAAGTTAGTCCATTCAGTAGATGCTAAATCCTAGAGTTCATCTCTTCAGAGATCAGCATCTGAGTCAATAGTGTGCAGTGGTCAGCTGATTTTAAAGACGGAATCATTAAGAAGCAGGATTATCTTTGGGAACAGTCTGAAACATACATGCAAGAATTATTTTGAGTTGACTTATTTATGGAAAGAGAAATGTAGACCTAGTAAGACAAGGAACAAGAGCATTATTTCAAGGAAGTGTTTGTAAAATGCTCTTCTCATTCAAAGTACTTACCATATCACACATCAGCTTTGCTGAACTTCAGTGGTATAATAAAAGACAACAAGCATCTCACTGAATGATTTTTCAGTGCCAAGAGTACAGTATTATTCTCCTTGCCCAGGAGAAAAGGGAGCTCTTAGAGTGATTACAGCATAGCCAGTGGAATTTGCAGAATAAATTATTTTCTGTGTCAGCGGTTTTATAGATCTACATGATTCTGCATCGTTCTGCATGATTGTTTGCACATTAACAGAGCAAGGTTAAATTTCTGTTAAAAATGATGAAGAAAATAAAAAAAAAAAAAAAAGCATATTAAAAAGCATAAAAAACAGCAAAAGGCAAAGTAAAACATTGACTCACAAGCAGGAAACAGACTTCTGCTTGTCTTATTTTGCAGTGATTTCCAACACGTTGATTATGACCCCACACTCTCTGATCAGAATTAATATCAAATGATGTGCTATGCTCTTCTGAAGAGCCAGAAAATATTTTGGTAAACAACCTTTCTCTGAGATCTCAAGGCCCAAACTGATCATACTGAGAACAGCCTAATTACAAACTAAAGCACTCACTACTCTGCGCATGTACTTAAATATGGAGTTCAGGGTTGTAAGGTGGTGAATTCCATGAAACCAAACTGCTTTGCCTCTTCCAACTTCCAACATTTGTGAGCAGCTATCCAATATCCTGTGGTAAATTTAAATTTCCCCAATAAAATCATTGTGGTTCGAGGTACCAATCTGCTTATATACACAACATGAAGTAGATCTTCCTGCAATTAACTGCTATTTTTTGATACTGTGTTCATGGTACCTCAAATAATAGCTCTCTTAACAAACTACTGACCAAGTTTAGAAGAGAACTGATCTTGTATCCAATGTGATTTAGAGATAACACAAAAAATCCCAACAACTTGTTTTTACCAGAAGAAAGAATAGAATGCACTGTAAGCTGCATTGCCTTAGTAAAACCAGAACTTTTAATCAGCTCATCATTGCTTTTTCAGACGTCTGCTTTCTAGTCAAAGCCATCAGCTTTCCTTAGAAATTGCTAATGTATATTTCTTATAGTCTTAGCTAGGCAGAGATCTAATAACAATAATTTTTAAATTGCCTAATAAATACGTAATGTATGACTTAAAGTTCTTATGTAATGTATGACTAATAAATACGTAATGTATGACTTAAACCTTGAATTTTTTCACTTCCTGTTCATCTTTTTGTTTGTTTTTTGGTTTGGTTTGGTTTTTGTTTTTAGCTTTTATGCTCAAATACTCATCTGACAACGTGTGAAGATGGACATGATAGTAAAATACAAAAATTTTTGTCGTCCTAAGAAAATTGAGTATACCACCAGGAAAGTAATAAGAAATATGCAACTCAAAATTTTCCAATTTCTAAAATTCTTTCTAGTTACAGTGCTCACATGTCCATTAGTCAATGCTTCTTCTTCTTGTCTAAGTTCAGTTCTCAGCCTCATGAAGGTCGCACTTTATTAACTCTTTTGCCTTTAAAAGTTATGTTAACTTTATTTAGAAATTGTCCACACCATAAATGTAGATTTTCTAAGAATTATTTAACCTTAGGAGATATGTCATGATTTGAAAGGATCTTGTATCATCCTTTTTCTAATCAGTTTGCTCTGTTTACACTGTATATGCTTTGAATATCTACATCCTTTTTCTAAGTAGTTGTTTATTGCAGTAACAGCTCAGTTCATGTTTTAATATTGTCTAGACTGTCAGAATAAACTTCTTCAGGAAATCAATAGCTCTCTTATTATTTGAGATGTTAGTTTAGCATGTTTCCTTTGCTCCATTGTCTTTTAGCTTCTTCATTCATCTAAGTGTAATATGATCTGTCTTTTAACTGAAACTCTCTTTTTAGTACTATTACCATGTATTCCTCCGCTAGTCTCTAAAAACATGACTGAAAGTCTCTTTGGACAATAAGCAACTGTCAGGAAATGTGTTTAAATCACTGGAGCTGCAGAGTGTGAATATCATCTGTACCTTGTTTACTGAATAGTAATCAATAGTCTTAGTCTATGAAAAAAATTGCTTCATACACCTCAAGAGGCCCTGTTACGGCTCAGATGTATACTTAGCTATAGATATTCTGAATCCTAATTGACAGTCACTGAAAGATAAAGCATACTGTACTCAACAAAGGAATATGAGTGGTCATTGTTATCAATAAACAAAGAAAAAATTTCACCTCAGAATAACATTGAGCCAAATTCTTTTGTAAAATTGAATAATCCCCATCTTTCTTTTGTTTGAGACTTTCTTTAGTTTGAGACTTTGACATCTTTTCTATACTTGGAAAATTCTTTCTCTTTTTTATTCTGACTCAAAGCTCATTTTATTTATCTGATGTTTGACAGCTCACTTGCAAAGACATTGAAGATTTTTGAATAAAGTCCTGTTACCTTCTTGCTCTATTAACATGCTTTTTTAGACATCTAGGTCTTCGATAAGAATTCCATTGTTCAGTGCGTATCGTTGAAAGGCAGTGAATTATGTCTTGGCTACAAAGTGTTTTCTTGATGCTTTTCAGAGATCTCCTTTCAGTAATATGTCAAATGTTTCATGGACTCAAGCAGCCATGTGGAATCCATTTAGGTACACTTGCATTGGGCAAATTTACGCCTCTGTTCAACTCAGAATATGCAATCATCCAAAATAAAATCCACAATTAGATCTTGTTAAGTTACTGGAAGTACTGATTCAACAAAACATTAGCGTACTAGGTAACCACAGATTTTTTCAAAAACATGCCTATAAAATTATGAAAATCAACATATATGGATCAATATAAAACTAGACAAAAACAAAGATTTTATCTTTTTTCAAACAACACAAAAGAAACTTTATTATGAGATTTCAGAAACAATAACAGTTCTATGATTCCTTACAGGCTGGAAACTTGCACTAATCATATTACTTTTGATAGTTCATAGACAATTTTGCAGATAGCCTTGTCTATTCTAATGCATCTTCTTATAGGGTAAACCATGTATGGAGAATATATATTTTAAAATATGTATGTATGTATAGAAAAGAACTTGGAATGTTCTCTGGGAAGACAGCCAAAGGAACATGCACACACATCATCACATTCAGAAATAAGGAAAGAAGTGAAGAAGTGTCCCTCAGCTTTATGATCTTCAGTTGTCCTGACTGGAAGAGATGCCCTTTGCAGATCTCTTGAGAAGTAGCCCGGGAACACTGCTTTGGCCTCAAGGTGGCTGCCAGTGACGAAGAAGGGTGTTTGGAATAATGATTCAGTAGGTGATGAGCTAAAAGAGAATTTGGTTGGATAGTCACAGACAAGTGTGTTATGACCAATGTCTCTGTGCCCAGGTGAAGGACAGTGATGACTTGTATCTTGCAGGGGTCCACTGAGCTGAGTGATATGCATGATATGACAGAAAAAAAGAATTATCCAGAGAGACCCGAACAAGCTTGAAAAGTGGGCCCAAGTGGGCCCAACAAAGTGCAGGATGTTGCAGTTGGTTTGGAGAAATTCCAGATATGTGTAGACAGGAAGAAGAACAACTTTAGAGTGGACCTGTCCAGGAAGGACTTACGGGGTTCTGGCAGGTGAAAACCTTAACATGAACCAGCAACGTGCACTTTCAACTCAGGAGACCAACTGTGATCCTGAGTGTAAAGAGAGGGGGCCAGCAGGATGAGGGAGGGGACTGTTCCTCTCTACTTTGCCCTTGTAAGGTCCCAGATGGAGTACTGCATTTAGATCTGGGACTCCCAGCACAAGAAGGATGCAGAGCTCTTGGACAGAGTCCAGAGGAGGCCACAAAGATGATGATAGGGCTGGAGCACCTCTCCTATGTAGACAGCTTGGAGAAGTGTAGAATCTGAGGATACCTCACTACTACCTTCCAATACATAAAGAGAGTGTATAAACAGCAAGGAAATTGAATTTTACATTTGTAGGTAGTTATAGGTCTAGGGAGAATAGTTTTGAACTAAAAAAAAAGAGGGATTAGGTTAGATGTTGGGGACATTTTTCACTGAGAGATCAGTAAGGCACTGGCACGAGCTGCCCAGGTAATCATAGAATCACAGAATGATTTGGGTTGGAAGGGATCTTTAAGATCATCTAGTTCCAACCCCCCTGTTAAAGGCAGGGACACCTTTCGCTAGATGAAGTTGCTCACAGCCCCATCCAAGCTGGCCTTGAATGCTTCCAGGGAGGGGTCATCCACAGCCTTACTGAGCAACCTGTTCCAGTGTCTCACCATCATCACAGTAAAGAATTTTTTACTAATACCTAGTCTAAATGTACCCTCTTCCAGTTTAAAACTATTTTGATTTGTCCTGGTGCTATGTGCCCTTATAAGAAGTCCTTCCTCAGCTTTCCTGTAGGCCACATTCAGGACTGGAAGAAGCTCTGGATGTCCCATTCCCTACCATATCAAAGGCCAGGCTGGATGGGGTTTTGGACACCTTGATCTAGTAGTTGGAACTCTGTCCATGACAGAAGGGCTAGAACAAGATGATGTTTGAGGTCCCTTTGAATACAAGCCATTCTATAATTCTATGATTTACAGCTCTGCCACAGAGCTGCAAAGGAGTTCTGTTTACTCTTGTTCCTTTTGCAGAAGTACTTCCAGGACTAGGCAAACCTGATCACACTGCTCACATAATACCTAGGATTTTATCTGCCTTCGAAGTTGAATTAAATTCAGTTTCCCACCTCTGTTATGATTTTCATAATTATTCAAATATTGTGATTTTTATCCCTGTCCACCTTTTTTTTTCTTCAAGTAAAGCATTTATTCTACTGAAAACCTCACAGCTTCACAATGGTCTCCTTTCATAGGTTGCAATGTGGATATCTTCTCTGACATTCTCACAAGAATCACATGCAGACACATACACACATTCACAAATAGACATGTAGGCACATGAACACACTCTCTCACATATCCATATGCACATTCTCCAGTAGTTGGCTGGGGCTGCCCTCATTGCCCTGCCAGCCAAATCCTCCCATGGTCTTGCCACGAGACACTAACACAGACCCTACTTTAAGGCTGATCCACTTGCTCACCAGCTACTCCAGCTTGATGTTTGCTACTGCTCACACAGACACTTGCACAGCCACTCTCACTGCTGTCACTGGCACCACAGACACATGATTTTTGTCATCTGTGGTCTGACTCCAATTGCTGACATTCAGACCCCATATAGAAATGTAAAAGGTCCCTTCACTCTATAGATAGTTAAAAATGAAGATTAATTAGAAGATGGGGAAGGCTTTGCTAAACAGGTGCACAGAAAAGCCAGGCAAGTGTACCAATCAGATCAGTGTTAAGAAGAGAACAACCATTTTTGTTGTCTTCATCTTTATTTTTCTGCTTTGTTCCTTCACAAATCACCTAGACCTGCCCATTTGCCTTCATTTGATCCATCCCCTACACTTTCCAGTATAAGTCTTGTGCAATCCCCAAATGCTCTGCCCTTGCATTCCGTAATATATCTGCCACTGTGGGCTCTGACTAACCATCACTAAGAAAGCATGCTCAGAGAGCTTCTCCCTCTAACTAATAGTATAGTTCACACTTAAACACTGAAGCTGAGGCTGTCTTGAGACTAATTCAGATGGGCCCAAGCAAGATGTCTTCTCCTGAGACCTTAATTTAATTCTCCCCTGCCTGATTTTGTTCTCCTCTGAACTTGTGATGGGCCAATGATTAGCTGATAACTCTGGTGACAGGCCTGGGAGAAGCCAGGATGAGGTGTAAGTTGGGTTTCCCACCTGTCTGTGTCACCATGCTCCTCTGTGGAAGTGCAGATATGCTTTTCATCAAATAATCTGATAGAATACATCATTTACGAGTAACTTGTTATCTATATGAACTCAATTGGTTGAGCATTTCCAGCTACTTGATGTTTCTTACTTTTGACTGCTACATTAAAGAGACCTTGAAAAATGTCTATTACTCATATGATATTTAATGACTCAAGATTACACCTTTCTTATTATTATCTTTCACAGAAGAGTCCTTTAATGCACTAACCTGGCAGAGCACATTGTATCTCTGAGTCATCTTTCAGGCTTTTAATCTTTTTTCATCATTTTTAATCCTGCCACAATTTACAAGCTTCCTTCTTAAATTTAAATAAATCTTCTGACTTACATTTTCTGAAACAACCAGAATACTGTTTTTATATAAGCAACAATCATACTAGTCTTTTAACTAGACTGTAGTTACAGTGCGATCACACTTAGTGATTAACAGCTCTGACCCCATGTTTTAAACTTTATACATTTCCTGTAAAAAGACTATTCTTCATACAGAAAAAAAAAAAAAAAAAAAAAAAAAAGAAAAAGTATTCTTCAGTTGTATCTGCTCATCAATCTAGTTTATTGTGAGTCAGTAATTTGTGTTGGATATATGCCCAGTAAACATTTATACTGATTACAGTTCACTGGTAGAAATGTTATGGAATTCAGGTTGAAGAACAAAATCATGTGCAGCCCTGCTAGAGCCACAAGTTGATTCCTCCATTAGTTATACTTTCAGTCTTAACAACCAAAGTGTCGTCAGTGTTGTGAGAACCATTCCGAGTTGGCTCCACTTCCATCCTGAAACAAAGTGGCATATCAGTGCCTTTCTGGAGTGTCAGTACACCTAGGCGCTCTCACACTACTGCATTCATCAGCTGAATTCTTACACGCACGCACACGCACACACAAATGCACACAGAGTTAATATAAGTAACGTGTTTTCCAAAGATATTTATTGAAAAACATCCTCAGGCTCATAATAATTAAAGTTTTGTTTTATCAGCTGGCTTTGCTTTTTAATAATCAAAACCCGCAGAGCTTTTCTAATTACATTGCATGGTGTCTGGCAGAAAAGGCTAAAATCACCTGTGCTGTTCCATTTATCACTTTTAAATGCTATCTTACTCCTTCCCTTTCAGTGTTCTGAAATATCAAGTGTGGTACAATATTTATTGAAAATGAATATTAATATTCCAGGCACCTCTTATCCAGGTCTTCTAATGCTGCTACTACTGTTATGTAGACTTGGTAGTACAAAAATGTCCAGCTTTGATGAAGGCCGTTAAATATTCTCTGGAGCTGGTCCTGAGAAAAAGTGTTCCATCATAATGTTGGGAAAGAACTGTATAATTTGGATTTCTAAATCCGCCAGGCCTATTACATATGCATTGCTGACAAAGCGACATTCAATGTTTGTCTTTCAGGTAATATAAAAGGACTTACTTTATATTCAGGGAAAGCTTCTTTTTCTCCTTGTCAGTGTAAGCATTCCTCACTTAGGGACTGACCCTGCCACTCTCACTCGTACTGAACTAGTAGCTGAAATTGAAATCCATAATCTACTCACAAAGTAATGAGTAAAAGAAATTATCTTGGCCTTACAGTATATAAAACTTTAACAGCTGTACTTTGCCCCATGGTCATTTTAAGGGATTTTGTCATAGTCATTGTTATTATTAAACAACAGATAGAATTTCACTAAAACTGCTGTGCTCATTTTTAATGCTACAGTGGTATCTCAGGTATTTCCAAGGAATTTCCATTTCTTTGGACATTTCCATTTTTTACTAATAGCAGATTCTAGGCTACTGTCTGCGAATTTGACTCTGAAGACTCTTTTGTGTGTAGCTATTATTGAACTCATTGTAAGTTTTTTTGTGTTTGTCTTTTGTATTTGGGTTTCAGCAGACGTATCTATTTTAAATACTTTTTTTTGTTGCTAAATAATTGAAAGCTATATTGTTGCAGTAAGTAGAAGATTTTGTATAATGTCTCTTGAAGGATATATAATAAAAAGAATAAATTTTGTAAGACCTTATGCTGTAACATCTGAATATATTTCAAAGAAAAGTTAAATTCATTCACCCTAGCATTCTTTCAAAGGGAAAGCCTGCACTAGATGCAAAGCTTTTTTTTCTTAATCTAACAATTATTTTCTAAGGAAGACTTCTAATCACATGCTGCAACGGGTTTTAAACTTTTTTTCTTTTTGGCCCAAAAGTTTTACTTAGCAACTTTCAAGTGCCCACCAATGTTTTACTCCCTGTCTAAGGATTTTAATTCAGATCTTCAAATAATTTCAGATTGTCAAAAATGAATGTGGTTGGATTTTTTTTTTCCATGAAATAATTGGTTATTGGGAGGCATCAGAGAGATGCAGTTTATTTGATGTTACATATTTATTTAATATGATAATGTATAGGAAACTATTATTTAAACCAGAAAGGACAAAAAATACTACAAGGTAGTGGAAATTATATAGGAAAGTGACTCAGTGGGAAAGAATTTCAATGGGTTGTTCAACTCGTTACTACTTAATAGCGAACTGCTTAGTAGTTCCTCTGGAGCTGATTTTAGTACTGTTTGTTCTAAATATTTTTATTTATATAGTTAACAGAAAACTTGGAGTATTCTAAGCAATATTAAACAATTTGCTCTATTTCCAAAAAACAATGAGGATTAGATCATGGTTACCGTAATCAAATTTATTGATTTAATGTGCCTTGTGGACTCCTTGAATTTTATCTGTCTCTTGGAGGAAGGGAGATACTTTTTATTCATGTTCATGTACAACATGAAGTAAAGCTCCATTTTAATTGATTAGCAATTATTACAGCTATTTAATACAAAAGCTATTTAACTTCAATATATAGACAGTTTTTAATACAAAGTAGCATGTTTTGTAAGAATTAATTATTGGTAAATCCTTAGTTATTGACAGAACAGAACATTCTGGGTTGGAAGGCACCCACCTTTATCATCAAGTCCAACTCCTGGCTACACACAGAACCACCCAAGTCTGAACCCTAAGTCTGAAAGCACTGTCCAGATGCTCCTTGAACTCTGACACCTGGGGCCGTGCCCACTGCCCTGTGCAGTCCGTTCCATGCCCACTGCCCTGTGCTGCAGCCCCTTCCCTTGGGCCTTTTTACTGACCCCCAGCTGCCCTCCCCTGACGCAGCTCCATGCCGTTCCCTCGGGCCTGTCGCTGTCACACAGAGCAGAGCTCAGCGCTGCCCTCCGCTCCCTGTGAGGAGCTGCAGCCTCCATGAGGGCTTCCCTCAGCTCCTCCTCCCTGCTCTGAGCACACCCACAGCCCTCAACCACTCCTCGTATGCTTTCCCTTCTAGACCCTTACCCATCTCTGTAGCTTTGAACACTGTAATAGTTTTATGTCTTTTTTGTACCATGGCACCACAATGCACACAGTACTCAAGGTACTAGCAAAAGACAAAACTCAGGAGACACTGTATGTCTCTGTGTCAAGGTGCCTTGCATGGTAAGGCCAAGATGAGGGGAAACAGACACAATTCTTGCTGGATCAAGTCTCTGGTTGCATTGTCAGTGGTGCTAAAACTCACAAAATGTGAAAATGAAAAACAGATTGCTGCTTGACTGTGGTGGCACAGACTTAGACAGGCTTAGCTGTCTCATGAGCTCACACGATATGCTGATTAAAGGTCTGTACATTAGGCTTTGCCTTCTTTCAGCAAAACCTTTAGTTTTCCTTGGTATGTCCCTGCAGCTCCTGACTCAATCACTGATCAGTGACACTGGGAGGAAACATAGTTTCTGAATGGACATTAGTCTGACTTGATTCACCACACACATTTTGCCATTCAGCATTGCATATCTCATTCCATGCAGTCTTTATCCAGAGTAATTCATTTGTGTCAGCTCAGCCCAGCCCAGCCATCCCCACCCTACATCTACCTCTCTGAATTGGAAGTTGTAACCTTCCAACAAATCAATAAGACCAATTTCATTGATGGATATGTGCTTCAGAAAAGGTCACAATTAGAACTTCAAGGTTCTGAAAGGAAAGCAAAATGTTTCTGGGTCTCTTTGTCCAAACCCTTTGGTCTTTCTGCTCCTTCTGTGCTTTTGGAAAATAATTGAAATAATCACACTTTGATCTGTTACTTCAGACTTTGATCTGTTGCTTCTTTGTTTCTCAGATAAATATTACGTCTTTGAAAGTTCTTCATTTTTAACATTTAAGGTAGGTTTTTTTCTCTTCCATTAGTACATGGACAAATACAGCAATAAAGGATAAGGAAAAGCTGATGTACTTAATGCCTTCTTTGCTTCAGTTGTTCTCTTAGTACCCAGAGCTGGAAGATAGCTACAGGGAATTGAAAGAAATTCTTCTAATTCAAGAGGAAATTGTTAGCGACCTGCTACTTCAGTTAGCCATATGCAGGTCGTAGAGTCAGATGGAATCCAAAGAGTAATGATATAGCTGATCAATTTCATGGCCCTCCTCTGAACATGCTCCAACAACTCCATGTCCTTCTTGTGTTGGGGGGCCCAGAACTGGACACAGCACTGCAGATAGGGTCTCGTGAGAGCAGAACAGAGAGGCAGAATCGTCTCCCTCAACCTGCTGGTCACACTTCTCTTGATGTAAGTCAGAATACTGTTGGCTTTCTGGCGTGCTAGTGTACATTGCCAGCTCATGTGGAGTCTTTCATCCACCAAAACCCCTGAATTTATTTAAAGGATAAAGATGATGGAACATATTTCAAAACTAAACATAAATTGGGAGCATCTATACTTTTGGATACATTTGTATATATAAACATTTACATCAATTATTGTTTGGTTCTGGTCAGGAAATAACCACAAAAATATTTGTAGACAGTAAATAAAGTATGAGAAAATAATATTCTCTGAAAATCTACTATTTTTCTAGTCATAAAACCATATAGCATGTACCTACGGATTCCAAATTGTCAGGAGGAAAGGCAGATTGTTAGATTATTTCTGATTTTCTAGAACCTTTTTACTAATCCCTATTCATATATTCTTTCTAGTAATATTTCCCATACAAATATCAGCTTTGTCGGTTCTTGAAGACAGGGAAAATGTGCTAGATTCCCCTTTTATAGATTCTTCCTTCTTTCTCACATAATTATATTTTGTACAGAACATTATTCCAGATCTATTCATGTAATAAAACAGACAAAAGGAGATTAGAAAGGCCTGGAGGGAGAGAAGCAAAGGGCATTATGTATTGCTAAATTGTCTTTTTTATTAGAATCTTATTCATTTAAGTGAGTTTTTTACAGGAAAGATTTTGCACTTTCAGAAACCATAAACAGAAGTGAAAGAAAAGGCAAACAAAAAAATCAACTGCTAACTGTTGGCTTGTACATTGTCTTTGTTGATTGGTGTTTGTTGTTTTTTTTTTCCTTATTGCTGTTGTTGTCTGGAACATTTCCTTTTTAAGAATTTATTTTTTTGTGAAAGATGCTGAAGATTTAGTGTTAAATTCCAAACAGTGATAGTTGAAGAATCACAGCTTCAGTTTTTAATAATATCAAGAAAACCTCTCATTTTCTACCTTCTCACATCTGCATTGCTCTTTATCAATTGCCAATTTTCATTTGCTGTGTTATGTGTTTCTTCTGCACTTATTTTTTCTGAATCTTCTGAAGAAAGTCTGATTCAGTCCATAACATAATAAGCATGATAACCAGTGCCTTTGCTTCTTGGTTAACTCTAAATCATACCTTTGTAATTTTCAACAATATGTGTGTCCCAGATCTGTACAACAACTTGCTAATAGCAGGATTTTTTTTCTTACCACTAAGCTTTATCTAACATTTAATTTTCCTGATATATCTCAAAAAATTTTTTACTGTTTTTTCAGTTGTCCAAAATTTTCCCCCATTCCAAAGTTTACAGACTTCTTTTACCCTTTCTCCATCTTGCTATCTAAATAGTTAGAATAACTGTGTGGTCTCTCATGGTAACAGCCATAAAATTCTCATGCCAGAAGACATCCTGTATTTTCGCAGAAATCCGGTCTGGAGTTGGTTTCTGTCTGTATGTGTGGAAGGCAAAAATCTGGTCTCTCTGATCTGTACCAAGAACAGCCCAGAGCAGATGACTCTGGCATTGGTCATCAGCCAAAACAAAGGAGGCACTGCACATTTTTTGTTAGTCATAATAGCTCCAAAACGAGCCATGTGCATTCAGAAAAGAATTTAGATCTGAACAACAGCAATCCATCCCACAACTCCCATATCTCTTCCATCACCTTTTTTTTCATCTGTGTGACCAGGGTATAATAGCACAAATAGAGAAGCAAAGAGAAACTCAACTTGATAGTACAGTATTAACTACAATAAATACTCCTGGGAGAATGAAAGGTCAGTATTTACTTGCTTTACCTAGCAGTTGATTACATGTCTCTTAAGGACTGCAGTGCTTTAGTACGAAGTAAGAAATGGTCAGCCAAAGGAGACTATTCTACAGAGATGTTTCTTATTTACCAGAGATGCTACATATAATGCCATGGAAGAAAGGATCCTTGACTTCTCCTATCCATACATCATCTTCATCCACTTCATCAGCATCCAACCAAGCAAATTTACCTAATGCCTTTACTGTTTCATTTGAGGACAAGGATGCAGGTGTGAGTGGATGTTATTATTGGTGATGGGAAAGCAGAATAACAGAGAAAAAGCTTCTGCTCTGTATTTAGGAAAATTGGGAGTGCCTTTAATGCAAAGAATACAACATGAGAATTATGTATTTATACGCTGTAGAAGTATCATTAACTACTAATGTAGCAATGTGCCATATGGTTTCAAATGAAACTGTACAGTTTGAACACATGGATTTAACAAATGTTGATGAATACAACCATTTTTTTCCTTTGAAGTGAGAATCTTCCTCCAAATGTTTATAAGTTTTCAGCAAAGTTTTTGAGTGTTAGCTGAGAAGTGAGATTCAGCTTAGATGTCAGACACTTTACTAGTGGCTGACCTTGAGCTATCAGCTCTTTAGTCTGAATAATTCAGGTAGATGAATGGTCAATATAAAATTGCATATGCATGCCAGAAAACAGATCTCTGTCTACTGTACTAGCTTCTATGTATATAGGGAAGCAGTACGGTAGGACCTGTAAGCGCTGCAGACACAATTCATTCCGCACAGTATGAGTAAAAATATTGTAGGAACTTCATCGAGTGATGAGCAGCCAAAATGGCACCAGTACGCTCTCCAGTATTTTAAACAAATGGAATACTGCAACCAACCTGCAATTTTAGGATTAATCATGCTTCAAGGAAAGTGGCTGAAAGATAAGAGGAACAAATTTGCAACATGATATGCTTAGTCAAGCAATCAAATAGACTCCATCTCAGAAAATTTCCCAGAAATGATGTTAATCAGCTCTACGCTTACATTCAAACTGGAACAGGAAAGTACAAATCTAGAAGTAGCATAATCATCTGTACTCCACTCTAAAGTCACATTTCTAACTTTGGGACATGAGCTTCTCCACATACACACTTCATTTGTAAAATTCCAGATAAGTAGTTCAAAAGTCCCACTAGTCTGTGAAGATACTCTATTGCAGTTCCAACCTGAGGTATGAACAGTAGCAGTGTTTCAACACTGTCTCCATTTTAATGTTATATGCTTCCATCCTCTTCACACATTCACGACTTCTTTTTCATAGGACATTTGAAAGCTAGAAGGAGAAAGCCTTGCATATTTAGATTATTTTCTACCTCAAGATATGCCCAGAAAGAAAATGGGAAATACTTTCAAGTCCCAGGATGTAAACACTGAATGACCGTCATCAATGTCATCATATATGCCATTGTCTTCAGTAGGATTTAACGTAAAAAAAATAGGTTTTGACCTGACTTGTACCAGTAACAGTCACTATCCAATGTCTCATTTATCTCCCAATTTTTAAGCCTGAAAAATAACCCCTATCCATACTTCTTTTCTGATTTTCCCATCCAACACAGTTAACCATAAAATTAATCATCACTACCAACTGAATCTGTTGTCTCGCTCCAATTTATAGGAGGGAGATGAGGTTCTTTTAATATCTGTACGCCCGGCGTGAGATTAAGAAACAATGGTTCAAATGTTGGTCCAACCAGTTTATTGTAAATCCTAATCAGGAAGACGGGGAAGGGAAGGAGGACGATAGAAAAGATAGGAAAGAAGCAAGAGTTGCGTAAAGCGGGGATGGTCACCACCAGGATCCAGCAGCGGTCCCTTTGCATGATGTTAGAAGGTCCGAGGCAGAAGCAGCAGGGGGAGAGAAGCAGTGTGGCCAGCCTTGGGAGCAAGCAGGTAGCAGGAGGCAGTCACGGAGCCAATGCAGGAGGAAGCAGCAGCGCTCAGGTAACAGGCCCGGGAGAGTCCATCAGCATGCAGGAATTCCGTAGTGAGGAATCTGATGGCAGACACCTGTCCTCATGGTTTTCAATTCCTCTTCTATCCTACTCGTTCTCCTGCCTACGTGACATCCCTGGGTGCTTGAGCAAGACTCATGTGAGTACCTCCTGAGATGGCCATCATCCTGAGATAAGCCCACACAAAAGATCTCTTTACAGCCATTAAGCTGCATTTTACCTGTCTCTCATTTCCCCTGGCCTTGTCCATCTGTGTCCTCCAGACCAAGGATTTCACAACCCTTGCCCAGGACTTGCCTGGACTTCAACAAGTCCATCTGTGTCCCCAGCAAGCTTTGAGACAATGATATTTTATAGAATAATATCTTACACCTATGTAAATGTTTTAACTCTAAAATAAACTGATTACATTCCATGAATAACATCTAATATATCTGACAAATAATGAAAAGATTTTTTATTTTATTTATTTTTTTTTTTTATCAGCAGGAAACCTATGTTATTTTTTAAAATGCACATTTAGATGCTCTAGTAGCTACAGAATCATTTCCACTTTGTGCTGTGTGATATAAACTGAAAATATTCATCCAGCTCATGGCTGACACAAATAAGTCACATTTATGAGGTAAGACCTTAGAAATTAAACTTGTCTGGATTAACTACCAGTCAACATCAGATGCTTTCCTGAGCTATATATATAAACAGAAGAAAAAGCAAGAAATTTGTCCTTTACTATGATAGGAAAACTTGTACGGGTAACTTGACTATAATGAAAAAGTACAGACATAAAATGTCTACTGAACACTGACAGAAGAAAATATCTGCCCCCCTGGGAACTACAGGACTGGGAACTTGGTCTGGGAACCAGAGGCACCCTTGAGGGGTACATTCTGAGAACCAAAGATGTCCTGAAGAACATAGAATCATAGAACCATAGAATTATAGAATGGCATGGGCTGGAATGGGATGTCAAATGGAAATCATCTATTTCCAGAGGCAAGAACACCTCACTCTAGACCAGGTTGCTTAAAGCCCCATCCAGCCTGGCCTTGAATGCTCCCAGGGAGAGGGCATTCACATCCTCACTGGACAACATGTGGTTCCAGTGTCTCACCACCCTTACAGTAAAGAATTTCTTCCTAATATCTAGGCTAAATCCATCCTCTTGCAGTTTAAAAACATTTCCTCTTGTCCTGTCACTATCCACCCTTCTAAAAAATTGCTCCCCAGCCTCTTGTTGGCTCCCTTTGTGTACTGGAAGGCCACTAGAAGGTTTCCTTGGAGACTTCTCTTTTCCAGCTCCAGCTCTCTCAGCCTGTCCTCATGGGGGAGGTGCTCCAGCCCTCTGATCAGTTTCATGGCCCTCCTCTGCACTCTCTCCAACAGTTCCATGTCCTTGTGTAGGGGGCCCCAGAACTGGATGTAGTACTACAGATGGAGTCTCACAAGAGCAGAGTAGAGAGGGAGAGTTACTCTCCTCGACTTGTTGATCACACTTCTCCTCAGGACATGGTTGACCTTCTGCACTGCAAGTGCACACTGCCAGCCTCTCATCAATCAACTCTCCTAAATTCTTCTCCTCAGAGCTGCTCTCACCTGAAGACATTCTCTGCCCAGCCTGTATCTATGCTTGAGAATGCCCAGGCCGAAGAGCAGCACCTTGCACTTGACCTTGTTGGTCTTCATGAGGATGGCATGGACCCACTTCTCAAGCCTGTCCAGGTCCTTCTAGATAGCATCCCTTCCCTCTAGCATGTCACTTCCCTCTGGAATGCCACTCATCATCAATCTACACTTGGAGCCATTGACAACAACTCTGAGTGCGACATTAAGACAATTCCTTATCCAGTGACTGGTCCATCCATCCATCAAGTCATTTCTCTCCAACTTCACAACCAGAATGTCACGTGGGACAGCATCAAATGCTCTGCAAAAGGCCAGTTAGATGACATCAGTTGCTCTTCCTTTATCTGCTGACACTGTACTGTCATAATAAAAGGTCACTTACTCTGTCATGCAAGGCTTACCCTGGGTGAAGCCATGTTGGCTACCACCAATCATCTCATCTTTATTTTCCAAGATGCCATCCATAGGAGTAGAACAGCGAGATGAGGAACGACTTATTTCCTAAGAAAGTGAAAAGTTGTTCAGGAACACATCCTGAGAAACTTGATTTGTTAAAGAAAATAAAGAATATTGGAAACATCTCTTGACTGTCTCAGGAGGAAATAGAAATTAACAGCATCCATTGGTTGCCTGACATGGCATTCTCTATGCCTTCTTACATCTCTGTGATATAAAGACATCCTGATTCCTAACTAAAGTGATGTCTTTCTGAAAAACATCTAGTAGTATAATTTAAAGAGAATAGCTTTTCTGCAATACTGGCTGTCTCCTAAAGCCCAGAGTGACTCCTACCTATACCCTGCAGCATTCCACATCACATGATATGGATCACCTTTGAAATAAGTCTGTGCTACTTCACTCTCCTTTTTGAGCCCAACTCCACCATGAGGTGGAGGTCTCTTCTGAAACTGCTGAGTTACTGACACTGTTTTCATCATACATCCAAAACACTACATTATCCCAGCTATTCAGATATTCTATCTGAAACCAGGACATTTAGAAAAATAAAGTCTCTGTGTCTTTGTGTATTACTGGATCCTACAGTCCCACTGTTGTGACCCCCGTGTACCTGGAGGCCAAGAGACCATATCTATTGTGACAGACTAAAAGCCTAAGCACAGCTGAAGCAATGCATAGACAGATTAGTGAAAGATTAGTGATAGAAAAGTGAATATTGGTTCTGTGTAGAGCTTTTCATATTGTTGTAGAGAAAATTGTCTTGAAAATGCTGTAGGCTAAATTATTTCCTAAGATTTCAAAGTTTCTTCAGACACTAATCCTTTACAGAGCTTCTAAAAGAAGTATGTGCAGCAGGAACTATTTCATATTCAGAGCTGTGACAGTCTTTAAAGAATTCACATACTCCCTTTAGGCCATTTTTTATCCTCAATCCAGGAAACCTAGTTTCTGGCAGGAACTAACTTTTATCATCTTAGTCTCCTGTGGACTCATGTAATTATCATCATAGTACAGAGCACTAGACATGATCATCCTTTAGCTTTTTCCATATTTACTTCCTTCCTTTTCAACTTCCATTCAACGAGACACTTTTTACCATATGCTGACACTTTCAATGACACTAAAGAAAAATAAAAATAACACTACTCACAGCCTTCTTCTTTTATGCACTAAACAGACCGTTTTAACACATTTATCCACAGCAATCGAAAAAAAAAGTTGTTCTTGCAGACGGTATGAAGAACAAGACCACCATGGAAATCAGAATGATAAAATATTCTATTTTTGCCAAATAAAGGAGCGACAGGAGACCATCTGCAATGCAACTGAACGTCATTATTACTTTAATTATAAGAAAAAAAAGTAAACTAAATGCTTTCATTTGTTCAGATTTCTTTGACAGCATGGGTAGAGCAAGTTCAATCACTCAAAAACTAATCAGTCAACCTGAAGTTCCCCTTCAGGGAAAGATGTTCTTTGTTGGTGGAATTGTTTGTTTTTTCTCCTCTTTAGTGATTTCAAGAGATTCTGAGGTGGTGTGTATTGAATGAAGATCTCAAGAGATGAAACAGCTTATAATTTCTTGTGAATTAAAACCATTTGGATTTCAAATAGGAACCTCAAAAGAGGTGAAAACGAAAGAAATTTTTTGGGGGAAAAAACAAATGTAATGATTCCTCTGATTCTGAAAATTATCCTTCCAGGCTTATAATAAAGGAGATCTTCAAGGTTGGAATAAATATGAGTTCCTACTCATTAATATCCCCTTAAAATTGAGACAACAAATTGTCAAAATACGTGACCTAGATGCCTTTCTTTTCTTGAGGTAGGTGATAGCTACTCATTCTTGGCTAGAAATATCTAATTGCTAAGCATAGTTAAATGTTTTGCAGAACCGGAATGAGATGTGACATCTAAAAAGCAAGTTTATACTTGGGTCTATCAAAATTACATTGATTGATTTTGTTTCCAGTTCTTCTCACTGATTCACATGAGTTCCTAAAAAATGAGATGTGTTCTCAAAACATTTTTAGAATATTATTTAGGTAATGAAGGAGGGAAAGAATACAGGAGACGGTGCTATAGAAGAAATACCTCATGTGTCATTCTTTACCTCAGCAGAAGTTACATGAATTTGGGCCATTAACAGCATTTATTGACAAATTTCCATTTCATAGCTGATCATCACATATTTTTTGCTTTGTCAATCACATATTTGATTTTAATTAGTTAATTACTTCTTCTCTTTCCTTCTACTTTTCCCACCTCATATTAATTGTTGTCAATCCTTTCATTAACACACCTGCACAAACATAAATGCAAAAAGAATACTGCATTTAATTATTTCCATCTTTCAATTTCTTCACTGCTCTGAGTCATTCTTTGGAGTCCAAGTTTCTTATCCTGAAATTCAGAGAATCATAGAATGGATTTTGTTGGAACAGCCAGTTCCAGATCACCTATTTCATGACCTCTGCCATGGGCAAAGTTGCGTGGGACTAGCTCAGTTGCCTATGGCCTCATCCAACCTGGCCTTGAGACCTCCAAGTATAGGGCACCACAACTTCTCTCAGCAGTTGTGCCAGGGCCTCACTGCTCTCTGAGTAATAAGTTTCCTTCTAACATCTAACCTAAATCTTTTCTCTTCTAGTTGGAAACCATTCTCCCTTGTCCTGTCACTATCAGATAACGTAAGTAGGTCTCCTTTCTGTTTATAATCTCCCTTCAGGTACCGGCTGTCACAATGAGATCTCAATGGAGCTTTTTAGTTTCCAGCTGTACAAGCTCAATTCATGGAATCATATGGAATGGCCCAGGCTGGAAGGGACCTCAAGGGTCATCAAGCTCCAACATCCCCACCACATGCAGGGCTGCCAACCTCCACATTTAACCTCCAACCTCCACCAGGCTGCCCAGGGCCCCATCCAAGCTTGCCTTGAAGACGTTCAAGGATGAGGCATCCACAACCTCTCTGGGCAACCTGTTCATGCACCTCACCTCACCTTTCTCATAGAACAACTTTCCCTTGATACCTAACCTAAATCTTCCCTCCCTCATGTTAAAGTCACTTCCCCTTGTCCTGCTAATTATCTATCCTTGTCATGAGTTGACTCCTCTACTGTTTGTAGGCTCCCTTTGGGTACTGGAAGGCTTCAATGAGGTCAACCCGCAGCCTTTTCTTCTCCAGGCTGAACAGCCCCAGTTCCCTCAGCCTGTCTTCATAGTTGCTCCAGCACTCTCATCATCTTCATGGCCCTCTCCAACAGCTCACAGTCTTTCTTGTACTGGGGGCCCCAGACCAAATACAGTACTCTGGATGGGGCCTCATGAGGGCAGAGTAGTGAGGGAGTTCCTTCATCATGTCATCATAGGAGAACTGCTCCAGCCCTTTCATCATCTGTAGATTCCTCTGGACCCACACCAACATCTTTCTTCTCCTTCTTATGTTGAGGATTCCATTTGTGGACACAGTACTCCAGATAGGGCCTCCCAGCCTGAATCAGCCTTCTTCCTTCATTGTGTTCACTCAGGATGTTGGTCCTTAAATACCATTCTCTCCATTGACATATATTTCTGAACAAAATGTTCTGTACAGCTCAGTAAGATTAGCCCACATCCTATTCATTTGCTATTTGTCACCAGCTTTCTTGAGAAAAAAAAAAAACAAAAAACAAAAAAACAAAAAACAAAAAAACAACAACAAAAAAAAACAAAAACAAACAAACAAACAAACAAAAAAACCCACTTTTTAATCCCTATCCTTGCATGAGGGTAAGCATGCCTTCTTCAGATTTCCACTTTAATTTTTAGTACGTAAGCTGATCAGTCAAAATACAACTGTTATACTAGACCAATTTGTTTTTTCCTCTTGTAACATTTGTCAGTAGAAGGTGACAATTAAAAGTACTTCCATACTTTGAAAACAAAATCTCACACTGTCATCCACATTTCTGTACCTACACAGATACCTCATACCATCACAAAATGTAACATATTTGACTGTATTTCCTAAAGGGATATTTTCAGTATAGCATTGAATTTAAATTGCAAAAAAATTTTATGTTTCTATCCACCATTTCCTTTTATTATTAATTGTGATCTGGATTTCCCAATTTCCTTGTAACTCAGTATAAAAGCTCAGTAATCATTTTTAAGCAAAACTGGCTTTTTCTGGTCAGTCTGTAAGCATAGTCAGTCACTAAGGATCCTATGAAATTAAGAAAGTTTAAAGATTTTGTTGTGAGTTGCATCTTGCTTGCCTATTACTCCCTTGTTTCTAAAAATGATGTCTTCATAAAGAACTCTCCATATAGGAAGTTTCTGAGAAGCATTTTATTATTTTTTTTAATTGCATGTGGAAGAGAAATATTTGCTTGCAACTCAATATATAGGCAAATATCTTTCTTAATATTTTACTAAATTTTCAGATTTCCATCCTCTCTGAAACTTGAGATCAAAGTAAATTCCAGTATTGCTTGTGACCATACATACCTGGATTCTAATCTCAATGGCATGATCCAGTCCTCATGGACCAGAAACAGTCAGGTGTTGAACTAACAAATTCGTATTGATTTGGACAATCTTATGAAAAATATTAATTACAGTGACATGTACAGTAGATGAGGAAATAATATTTGCTACAGCTCCTTGTAGATCTGATGTAATTTTCATTGCTGTGAGAGTACAGGGAATCCAAAGAATAGGCACAATTATCAAGTTGAATCTAAATAAATATAAAAAGAAACACAAGTAAGTTAATTATATTTAAACACAGTCAGAAACAATGAGACAGCATGACATACACAAAAAAATTAAATTCATTTAGCACTTCTCCAATTTCATTTTTGTAAATACAAATATAGTAAACATGAATCCCACTCTGTTTCTGCTGTTTTGCAGACCTAGATCATAGCTACTTTCACCTAAATATTTTCCAGGAAAAAAAGGTATTGTGTAATGAACACTAGTGCCTGAATGCTTGGCTGCTTCTGATCTGTATTGTAATGTGAGGATATGACAGGGAGAGAGTTGTTAGTTCTTCTTGCTATATTGCATTATTGCATATATGCAGGGATACATGAAATATGGAGCAGTTCAGGCAAATCCTCCTCTATTCAGCCATTATCTGTAAATGTAGCAAGTAAATCCCATAAACTTTTTTTTCTTTTTTTTTCTCATTTAAAGATGTACCAGTTAAAATTATTACATTATGAAAATATTTCTCAAAAATAGTGCTCCAAAATACAGACTTGTATGCACAGTTCAAGTGCACAACTTTCTGAAAGAACAGTTTAGTCATACTTGTGTCTGATTTATAGTAAAAGTATATACCTGCTGGAGAAAATAGGTTTTTTTTTAATTCAGCTTCTAAGTAAATTTAAAAACTGAAACTAATCTTTGCACTCAAACCATAAAGTTGTATGCTCATAAGCTATATAGGCAATGCATATTTCTGTCTGCATAGACAATATGTACAAGGGCTGCTTCAAAAGTATTGTCTCTTATTTTGTAATGTTGGCCCATGCCATCAGAGGTGGATGACGGTGGTACGGCAGTAGAGGTTGATTGTTCCCACCAATATTGTACTGCATGTCATTGCCATGTGACAGGTGGCAGTCTGATTGAATGTCATCTGACGTGGAAGCACAAATGAAACAAAGGTGTGTCACTGAATTCCTCCATTTAGCCCATTCATCAGCACTTTTTGTGCGTTGATGGAGCCCAGTGAGTGGACACAAGCCCAGTAGGCAATCACTGGTGCATTTTGGCAGGAGCGACTGTGACACGAAAGACAACGCATGCACGGCTGACACACCACAAAGTGAAGAGTGTCTTGATAAAGTTTAGGAACTATGGTGGCAACACTGTAATATCTCAAAGTTTGTGCCACGTGGACACCACTAATGCTCCAACAGGAGCAGAAAGAACACAGTCAGCAAAGCAACAGTTTCCTGGACTGCATACCATGATAAGATGTGGCGTCATGGCTGTAAGCCAGGGTCAAAATGGCATGCCCTGGAGAAGTATAATATGGAGATTCCCATTGTAGCAGACCAATGAAAAACACTTACAAAGGTCCCTTCCAACCTTAGCCTTCCTTTGGTTCCATGATTTCTGTCAAGGATCTTCCTGAACTGAAACAGGCATCGTAATTGATCATAAATTAAGAGGAGTTCATATTAAATACTGTGCTTTTTCCCCAGAGAACAGCAACAATTTAAATTTTTAAATTTAACAACTTAACTCTGGGTTAAGTGAGCTGGAGCTGCTGCTGGGCTGTGTTTGATTAGTAACAGTTTTCTAAGATGTACATTCCGAAGAGATGGGGTATGAAAAAGCCCACTCTGTCTTTCTCTATAAATGCTTTGTTTCTAAAGAGACAAGTTAGAATTCATTTCAACTATTATAGTCACACATAGCAATTCTAAGTAATAGAATATAATTTTAAGAAACTCAGTTCAAAGGGTTTTGTTTTGTTTTTTGGAAAACACCAATAAGTCAAGGAAAAAGGGCTCATTGTACAAACAAACACTATCCTCTAACTGGCCTAAGGAAAGCAGTTTCTCTTGCATCAGGCCAAATTACTAGTTGAACTGACCCAACTCAAGCCACAACTAGATCACCAAACATCTGACCCACACATCACTCTTATAGAATGTTACCTTCCTCCACTTCCTGACCTACTAATTTATAGGCCATGGAATAGAAGCAGTACTCAGATTTTTCTGTGATTGTCATCACTATGGTATTAAAAAACAAAAACAAACAAAAAAAAAAACCCTAAAGTTTCTAGATTCCTTTCTAGATCCATAGTGAGAACTGTCCAATTTCATTTGGCAATCTGCACACAAAATTTTCTAGCAATATTTAAAATATATAAATGTCTTTCTTACACGGAAAAAAGGAAAATGAACTAAACTTAACCTGCATAAATATCTTCAGAATTTATTAGCAATGAGACAAATTTATTCATACCATTTAAGGGATGAAATACTGAAGCTTTGTAGTTTCTGCTGTGAGAAAAGGAATAATAAAAGAACATAGAAAAAGTGCTGAAATGGAGCTGTCCTGGTTGCTGAGCTGTACTTTTTGACAGTAAGAAGATTACAGCAGGGCTGGCAGCTGCTACTGTAACGAGATTAACTGAAGCCCCAGAAACAGTGAGCTCAACCGTCCAAGACTTCCAGCATCAGGGTCAGCTCCACTCTGCCAAATACATCCTCACAGACTGTGACCCTATTTTGGCAGCCCAATTCCTGGCAGCTTGAATGCTCTTCAGTATCAAGATGCATCACCGAGACACAAGAGACAGTTTACTAGGCTGCGGGTTTCCACGTAACTTGACTAATTTCCCAACACTGAGACTTTACAGCAAGCTTGGGCAAGTTTCTCAACAGCTCATCTAAGTCCCTCCAAAAAGCTCAGAGCAGAAAGTGTGCTGAACTATAAATATGGTGTAAATACAAAATCACAGATTAATGCCCTGTGCATTCTAAACAAATATCATTTAAAGCTCACACCTGCCATGTAGGAACAAGATCACAAAAAGATCACTCACAAAAAACAAAGCTTCTTTTTTTGCTAGCTTTTAATTTGACAAATTTATGAAACCCAAAGAAATATATGTTATTTAAAGGAATTTCAATAAAACTCAGAAAGTTGCAGTTGGTGTGGCTCTTTCCAATAACCAATTTCTTTCACTGCATGGAGTCCTTCAGATTTAAGCAGAGGTGTGGTATGGACTACAAACAGAGATTTTGATGTGTTACTTCACGCAGCAACTTTTATTATTTGCAAGTAATTCAACTTACAAAGGGAGAAGTAAGTCAGAAAGCAAATTTACCATGTTTATTCCAAAGTTATTTCCAAGTTTCAGTTGAAATCACTATATATTTTCTGGATGATGCTGAGTTTTATAATGGACCTTTATGGAAGTATAGAAGTTAGGCCAAACGTAACAGATGTGGCACACCTGAACTGAGATTTTACTTTTCCCTTTAAGATATTTATGTATGTTTGACATGCTGCAGGTAAATGTAATAGTCAGTAAATGTAAGACATTATGGTACTTAAAAATGATTAGTTTTTGAGCATTTAAAAGAAACAGAAAACTCCTTTGCATGGCCAACATCCAGGTGACCATAGGAAAAAAATACATATATTTTATGGAATGTTTTTGATAGCATTGCTTTGACATGGCTATGCTTATTTTGCTTTTTTAAAAATTCATTTCTTTTTAGAAAACAAAGAGACTAATGCAAAGGTAAAGCCTTGATGTAACAATTCTTGTTATATCGAAGTTAAAAAATCTGCAAATAAGTATTCCAAAACCAAAAGACATACAGAAAGTTGGAGATGTTCCTATTTTCGTATGAAATTCTATAATCTCTTCTGATGCACTGCTTTATACAACTAGTTCCAGAAATATCAGCATCTCAATAGCTTAGCAAGAACAATAATGCTGAATAGTAGTAATCCACACAATAGTCATTCACACAACCAGACTGTGATTTTTCTTTTCGTATAGTTGAAGTTAAACTAAGTTATACTCACCAAGGAAACTGAAACAGAAATTGCACAGAATTTATTAAAACAGTTTTCAAATTTTCATTACACTGTATGAACTTAAAAATATATGGCTTCAGACTTTGGTAATACTAGAACATAAATCATATTTGGAGGCAACATAAATAAAGCACCTGATTTCAGGGTTGCTTAAGGTAAAAACACCACACAGAAAACATTACTGGTCATTCATTAAGTAAGTTAAATTCTAGAATGGGTTTTGTCTGTTTTTTGAGTGGAGAGAAAGCTATTTTTAGAAAGATGAGAACTATTTTTAAAAATAGACACTTGGATGTGTTCTTTCCTTCTCTCCACCCCATCAGAGACCCCCATTTAAAGCAGCCTTCCTACTGTTTCCATTCTGAGGGATGACTGGCAGTTCTGGTACCAGACTAAACGAGTTTCCTTTCTCCCTCTCTACTTCTTTACAGCTCAGGGATTCAGGGAGAAAGAAGCTCTATATTCTTGAAATTTTTCTTGTTTGTTTTAACAAATTCTCAATACTTCTTTAACAAATACCTCAATACTAATAAATTCAATTCATTAAATGAATATTTAATGCATTCCTGTGGGAAATGGGGAGCAGCGTGTCTGAAGGAATGACAGTGCCTGTCTCTTGGGTGGGAGAACAGCCAAAAAATCATACTGAAACAAGTCACCACTCTGCTCCAACTTCATTTCTTTTAAGGCAGCATCTGGATTAAATGGTTCTTCCTTCCAAATGTACCTCAGGTGTTACTGTAGCATTATAGGGACCAGAGTATTGTCCAGGACACTCACTGAAGATTAGAAAATAATAAGAAAAGCTAAGTGGAAATAGTTCTTGTGTATCATGAAACAATTGCCTTAAGGCAAAACAAAGAATTATATGAGATCACTTGTGAAACCCAAAGTTTATTTTGTTTGTAAGAACATAAACACAGTTTTAGCAATAACATTAAACACTCCGCTCATTTAGAAAATCAGTTCCTGTCTCCTGTATGTTTGCTGTTGTTGTTGTTTTTAAATATATATATTTTTTTTCCTACATGATGAATCTGATATGTTCTCTAAAGGACACTGCAAGACTGTTTTAAGGAAATACTTATGTTGCTCCAAAAGTCACATCTCCTTCTTATTTCCGTGGAAATTACAACAGCTAAAAAGAGCATAATAACACCATTTGATATAGAAAAGCATCAGCTACAAAGCCTATGTTTCAGCACAGTCACAGTCACCATTACCTCTGCATTTTCACCAGCAGTGAACAGGAGTCTGTATGCTGCTCTTTTAACAATCTACATCAGTGGAGGTGACCCACTGTCACTGTCACGACTGCTGAAGTGTACCACCCACTGCTTCACTCTGCTCACATACAGTATTTGGCCTCCATCCATGTGCAACAAGAGTCAGTTAATGTCAACGAGGTGCTATTTTTTCCACATGGAAGAGTTCAGTGACACACCTTTGCTTCATACACTCATCCATGTCATACACCATCCTGTCAGACTGACACTCTGCTGCCATCTGTCACACAGCAACAACATGTAATGGGATATTAGCAGGAAGCTTCAACGTTTACTGCCATACCAGCAACATCCACATCTAATATCATGGACTAACATCATAAGACAGGAGGCAGTACTTTCAGAACAGTGCTCCTACATGCTTCTGAGCTCAGAATAAGAGTCGTTTTAAGCTCAAAGGCCTATCATAATAAATGCATGTTAGATTGTATAATGCCCCAAATTGTACCTATAAGTGAAAATAGAAAAATATTGGGATTTTTTTTCACATAATTCAAATGTTCATACTCTATATGGGTATGCAATAATTTTTCAGTTTATAATTTTTATCATAATTTCTGAATATATCAATTTCATTTGTAGATACAGCTATTGAGCCTAACAGTAAGAGTAACGAGAAAAAAGAACAGCTCCTGGTTTGGCCTATTAATAAAATAAAATCACAACTTTTGATCAACTAGTCATTTATCTGCATGCTGTGAACCATATGAAAGATCTGATAAATAGAAAGCATTGAAAGCCATAAAAGATTACATGTGATAGATACAATGGGAAAAATAAGCACTAACAGGAGTTCTACTCGAAGTATCACACATGCTTCTGAGAGAGAAGTATGTACCTTAGGACAGCTACTAAGACTATTTTTTATAGTATCTGTTAAACTGTTAAGAAATAAATTAAGGAGGCACTCTTCTTATTATCACTGACATAAATTCAGGATGTAAAGTATCATACGCTGTTCTCTTAACAAGTTTAAGTCATGCATTCAACCATGTAAAAACTCATGCTGGAAAGGCTGTTGGAGATGTTTTACATCTTTGGACTTGTATACTTGCAAATGACATACTGAAATAGCTCTACAACCCACACTCTATACATTCAAGTTCCATGGCGGTACACAAGAAAATTTTTAGCATCTTATTTAAAAAATAATAAATAAATAAATAAATAAATAAATAAAAGTTACTTTGGAAGAGAGTTGTTTACTCTGATGGAAAAGGCAGAATAATAATCAAAATCTATATTTAAAAAAAATTGTATGAGATCAGGGCTCTACCGAATCTGATCTAGTTGTAAATGTCTCTGTTAGTTCCAGAGGAGTTGGTTTAAAGGACTGTTAAGGTGCTCTTACAACTCAAACGATACTATGAGTCTATGATTCTATGTTATTTTTTCTGAAGAAAAAAAAAATATATATATACTTCTACTATAACTATGTTCTGTATAGGAAAACTAGAGAAAGTGAAGGGAATTAACAGGGAAAATAGTGCAAAAAGAATGTAAACATATTGCTCTCTTAAAGATCTGATTATAATTTAAGTATTGGATTTGAACTAGATGAGCAGGTGGAGAGCCTGAATTCTTCACACTGGTGATCAGCACCTCAGAATTCATTCAAGCACTGAAAAGAATGGGCTCTCTCCTCTTCCTTGGATATATTCTCCTGTTACATCATTGCTACAGAATCCCAAACACACACATACACAGTAAATAAATAAATAGCACACAGCAACTCTGAAAGCAAGAAATACTTCTGCTTTGTTCTGAAAAATATCAAAAGTTCGAACCGTGTAACTGGAAAAGAGAATTTCTTGTTGTGTTTAAATAACCAGTTGAGAGGGTTTCATTGGAATTAGGAGGGCTACATTTCCCACCAAGCCAAATGGATTTTCATGATCATAATGAAAGGGAAGAACTTCCTGCAGAAAGGCAAGGTCACCAAAATGCATGAAATCAAGTAATTTATCAGTACAAACTCAGGTGCAAATATTTCTCTTATTTTAAAACTGAGTGCAATATAGGATATATTCATTGAGTGTACCTCACTAATTCTCCTAAATATATTTACACCAGAAATAGAAGAGTAAAGATCTGCAAAATACAATCCTCTCCACCATTTGTATTCAGACTTTTCATTAATCTCCTGTGATTTCTTCATGCAGATAAAATTTAAAGGAGATTATCTCTCTAGTGGTAATGAGAAAATTTTGAACAGTGGATTAGGTTAAGAAACATCCATGAAAGCATATGAAAATGTTAAATTACCAAAAAAAAAGCAAAACAAAACAAAACAAAAAAAACTCTGGACTGAAATTATCTTCTTAGTGATAGAGATGAGCTGTCATTTAAGTGATTAATTGAATTTTATGGATCAAACTTTGCAAATAACAATATAAGATGGCAGCAAAAGAATTTATCCACAATGAGAACCGTTGAAGATCAAATCCACATTTTTACATATCATGTCAGCTCAAAAGATAGTAGCTTTTCCCTCAGCTCATTTATAAGTAGCTTTACAGTCAAATCAAGTTATGAATAGAACTAGTCTAACAATAATACAGTATGAAAAATGAACCAAAGGAATGCAACTGATTTTGTATAAAAATATTAATCTGAAAGAATTCTTGAGGTCATAAATTTCATTAAGGAGCTTAGAACTGCTAGAATTCATGACAGCATTTCTCGGTCCTCTATTGTCATTTCTAACACAAGTTTATCTAGAAAAATAAAAAAGAAGAAATATTTTAAACTGTTGTCTTAACACATTATCCTCCAATTGTGACTTGCAGTCACTACTACAGCAACGTATCTCAAGTTAACAGCCAACAGCTACACTGCTATATTTAGGAAGTAAGCAAAAATACAAACAACTCAGAGAAAACAAAAATAAAGCATACCAAACACACAGGAACAACAACGGACATTAAATCTTTCTGATAGTGTGCTCAAATATCTTACAGAGTTGGCACTATTAGGTTATCAGGTTGTATTGCCAATAAAGAAGTGTGATACAACCACAAAAGAAAGGTAAGACTAGATAGTGAAAACTATACCAAAGAAGAAAAACAGACTAAAAGATCACTAAATAATAAATTTAAATAAGTAGCTGGAACTCTGAATATGGTAAAACATAATAATGTAATATTACAGAATCATAAAATCATTTGAGTTGGAAAGCACCTTTAAAGATCATCGGGTCCAAGTCCTCTGCAATAAAAAGGGACACCTACAACTGGGTCAGGTGCTCAGAGCCCCTCCAGCCTGACTTTGAGTGTCTGTAGGGATGGGTCATCCACCACCTCTCTGGGAAACATATCCTAGTGCCTCATCATGCTCACTGTAAAAAATCTTTTCCTCATATCCAGTCTAATCTCCCTTCCTTTCATTTGAAGCCATTTATCTTTGTCTTACCGGAACAAACCCTGCCAAAGAGCATGTCCCATTTCCTCTTATAGTCCCTGTATAAACACTGAAAGGCCTTGTATGTATTCAAAATCATGTTGTAGATGGCCCCCAAATGAATGAAGATGGATCTGCAAGCAAAGTAGCAATATGATTAGCCATATTGGGCTGCATCTACACTGAATGTATACAGTTCTTCTCTCTGTGTCCCATCTATCTGCTGGAATAAAATTTCCACAGCAAAACAGTGTGGCCAGGAAGCCAGCAGGGAGTCATGGCAAAATTTTTTAATAGGGCATCTGGAGATCCAGAAACAGAGAATAAACCACTGTCAGAAAACATCAACTATTCAACATAAGTAGAAATTTGCAGATCTTATTTGAGCATCAAGAAGACAAACTACTGAACTATACTACTGCACATTGTGAAATCATAATATCTACAGTTCATTTATGCAGCTAGAAGGTACTGCAAATTCTACCTGATTCCCAAAGTGGAAAGGTTCCTCAGATTTAATGTTCTATGTAGACTAATTTCTAAAGCTTCCCATTACAGAGGTGAGCAGACATTCAAACCCAGGTTTCTGTGAAAACAAAGACCACCGTTCAAATGGTCTGGCATGAAACTTTTTAATATGTGCTGCAATTGTATGTCTTTACCACTAATTTTGGCACCAAGAATAATAGTATAGGTTGCAATTATCTTTCATGGTTATTTCAGTATGCAGCATGACAAGCATCTAAATTCTGTGTCAACTGAAGTTTAGCTTTGACCAATGTAAAGACTGCATAACATCAAAGTATTCAAAAGGAAAAATAATTATGCTTTAAGACACAATGTTAAATTCTTATGTTTCTATGCAATGTATTTCTGAAAACGTGCTGATATATAACTTAAACTGCAGTGTAATTTTTTTTTTTTTTTTTCCAGGGAATGAGCTCATCACTGACTTGTAAAGATCAGTTTTGTATTACTTAAGCAGAACTATCAGATTTCACCAGTAAAATTAGTTCATTAGCTAATTCATCATTCGCCTAAATGTTGTGCAACTGTTTTTGATACTTCATAACTCTGAAATGAGGCCACCTTCTTGTAATAGGTACTACCTCATCTTCAGCATATGCTAAATTAGAAATAATGTTGCTGTAGCTGTTGATACAGTTTTGTTCCTTTTTTAACCTTCCTGACTCATTAATTTCAGGAAAATAGAAAGGATAAAACAGAGTACATATACATCTTCAATGAAACAACAGTGTATTTAGAGTGAGCATATGAAGAAATAAGTGTTGTTTTCATCTGCACAGTTCTAATGCTCCACTTTTTTGGTTTTGTCTGTTTCAGTATGCTGATGAAATAAAAGCATAAACACACTGAAACTTGAAAAATGGCCATTATCTGCTGAGTCTAAGCTATGTATGGCTTTGAACTGGAGCTGACAGATTATTTTTGTTGTGTGTACATGGGGGATGGGAGAGAAGATATTCTATTTCTTTTCCAGTAGGACTCCTAGTCAGATGGAAGATCTGACGTATGCTGTAGTGACATATTAAAGAGACAGTACAAAACTTTTGACTTTCAAAATAGATGTTTTCAGAATGAACATTAACTATTTTTTTCTCTAAATAATTATCTAAATATAATGTTCATATAAAGTTACTGAAGTGTGAAGTAGTAAATAACAGAAAAGCTCAGTACAGCTAGTGTTTCCAAAGTAATTAACAAAAAGCATATAAGTACTAACTATAAACTAAAAAATGCTCTTCTTTTCTTGACAGTGTTCTTCAAATTGAAATATTTATTTCTTTTTTTTTTCCTTTTTTATAATTTACGTTCACAGCATCTGTAATAATTTACTGCTCCCACTCTTTATTAAATAAAGTCTGCAACAACTTGAATTCTGCTGAGCTGAAGAGACATATTTTATTTGATTTTTCTAAGAAATTAATGTAGGATCTGGTTGAGATCTTGTCACCGAAGTGAATGTTAAATCAATTTTCAGAAGCTTCTACATACCGCATAACTTTCAACTGAAAAATCAGCAAGGAATTTATTCACTTAACTAATGCAATGAACTCACAAATAGTGCTGCATTTGTCAGCGTACCTTCTTAAACTATTCATCAGTGTGTAGGGAAAGCTGTGAACTGTGGAACATATGTTTGTCTTTGACAGCCTTTGTTTTGTGTGTGTGTATGTGTGTGTAACATCTGTGTAAAGTGCATTCATCCGCCCACATTTTGTGTTCTATAGGATTGATCTTTTAAATTATAAACAGAACAAATACCTGTTTCATAATCCTGCCAGCACTGATCATCAGCCCTTAGAAAATCCCCTACATGAGCAATCTTATTTGGATCTCAAGAATCTAAGTTTCAATAATTTAAATAAAGTATCTAAGTACCCTAGAAATTTAAAATAACCAGACAAGTCAGCAACTCAAGAGCTAAACTAAGACAATACTAATTAAATAAGTAAATGCTGGCAACTGTCAGGGTAAGACAAACCTCCAAAGTATTTAGTCAGATAATATAATGAAATCTTTATATGTACATTTTACTGCCTTAGGAAAAATGCATTCTCTTTGATAATTCCAACAGCGCCTCTAAAACTATCTTCATTTCAGTTGAGGTAATCTAGATTTCTAGTATAATGTACAACTGTAGTTAATTGTCAGCCTCTCTTCTGTAAATACAAGTTGCCATTCAGAAGCTAATGCTTCTATGGGAAACCATTCTATTGTCCTCAACAGTTAGGCAGTCTGAGACTCTACCTGGATACAGAGCTGCTGCACAAGGTGGCTTTCTGTAGAAAGACATTCACAGGCTATGCTGAGCAAGAGAAGCATGAAAACAGAAGCTGGACAATAATATGAGTGGAGCAGCCAGTATCAAGGAGTCCCCAGCAGGAGGCGGGCTTCCAACTTACTGATATTCGCGATCACAACCAAGGCAGCAGGTCCACCTTTTCAGCTGCAATATGTTCGAATGCACTGCACCACAGATGCATTTCTTGTTTCAGGAAATAGTGTTTGTTTCTCTAGTTTCCTGTTTCTAAAATGAAAGAAAAAGTACAGACATTGTTTTTCCCAAGCATAAAGTAACATACTGCCTGCAAATATTTGAAAAAAATAACCATGCTCAAATATGCATTCAAAAAATAAGTATTTGCAATAGGAAAACCATGTACCTCAGATGCCAGGTTGAGAGAAATATTCCCACAGATTACATGTTCATTCTCTTTTTCTTATCCTTTTTCTTTGATTGAATATGTTTATCTTCCCATTTTCTTCCACATCACTCCCATGGGGAAAGACAGATTGCCTTCTCGGCTCGAAGGCAGGTTGTCTTGTGAGGTACTTGCAGCTTGAAATTTATTATTTGCTGTAGATACTAAAATAGAAATACCTCATATCCCAGCAAAACCCACACATTAGACTAACATGACATTTGGGTGAAGCAATCAGATATAACTTCTGGCATAAGAACTCACAATTTTAAATGTGAATTTTCTTTTTCTAGAGGGTAAAGTGAAATCCTCCATCAAAAGTATAATTTGTTGTGGTGTCAGACTTTATAAAACAGACAAAAAACACATCTCAAGACAGAGCATAACAAACAGCAATTTCTTGAGTGTTCCTCTCTCACTGATCCTAACAAAAAGAAAGCCTCAGCTCAAATATATTTGGAGACAATTTTTCACAAAAATCAGATCGCTTTCTTTCTTTTACTTAACTTTGCAGTTAAGTATCTTGTCTACCTCTTTGAGAGTGTTGTAATTTACAGAGAATGCTGGAAAAAAAAAAATACTGAAAGAAATAATTTCCCTAGTAGCAAAATAAGTAGCTCTAGCTATGCATGCAACAACTTAACATTGCACAACAAGAAAGGAATAGCATACCACTGCATTATTGCCATGATCTCACTCTTATCCATTAACTATGGAAAATGCTCTTGTTGTTTTCGCAAGTGCAAATGACACAGTCTTCTCAAGACAAAGAAAGAAAGAAAAAATATATTCATGTTTACCAGGGAATGATTTTAAGGCTGAGGTGCTTTTGCTGCGAGCAGTTCTTGACAAGTTAAAATGCCTTCTCAGAGCTGGCGATGCCATTTCTCAAAGAACTCAAGTAACTAACATGTCACTTGCTTTAAGTCTCAAGCATTTTCCAAAAGTTAAATGAGATTAGAATTTAGACAACAAACATATGTATTTCATACCTATCCTACTATTCTTCATTCAATTAAGCACCTGCAGCATTCACCAACAGTTTAAAAATAGTGTTTTCTCTAAGTCACTCTTACTGTTTTCTTACAGATTTTTTCCAGATACTATAATGCAAATGTAATGACCAGAGAGATGCACAAAATTCTAGGACATCTGTGTATAAACATACAAGTTTATGTGAAAGCATATTGACCCATGAAAAAGTGGAGTTTTAATGTGTAAACTAGTTGAATCATTGCTCGCCATTTCCACAGTATAATGCAAGACACCCAGAAGACTTTTCATTTAGACCAGGCATGCCCACCCCACAGTCTATGACTTGCATCCAGCCCAGCACATCCCACTCTGTGGCCACCCCTGCCCTGGCCATCTTGGCTGCAGCTCTCTCCTCCAAGGAACCCAGCCTGGCCCTTGGTGTGTACCCATCACTCATAATAACTGAGCATCAATGTGTGATCAGCAATGTGTGTGTTGAAATCAGGACACAGGGAGGGTACAGTGCAGTGCTGACTCAAGTTATGGAGAATAACTGTGAGCATTTTGGTACTTTGCCTGAAAAATGTCCTGTGAACAGTGAAAAGTATGCAGTTGTGCTTTCCGTTTTGATAAAGGGATTTAAGAATAGGTTTCAAGAGTGCTGAAAATATGATTAATTTTGAGGTATAATTGTTACTCCATTTTCAGTCAATACAAATACATTACTTGCAAACTTTTGAATGGAATATATAGATTTAAATCAGATATTTTAGACAGAGAAAAATATCCTTACCAGAGAAAAATTTCTCTCACTTCATGGTCACATCTTATTCGCAGCATCACTTTTTGGTAGTACATACATTTGTAAAAAACTGTTTTCAAAGATGATGCAAAGGAAGAGTAACAAACATTTCATCAGAAATCTCTGATAAACAGTTTGAGAACTCATTAAGAATTGCAATAACTTACATCTAACTTGATATGCTGGTTTCACGAAAACTAGTTCAAGTATCCCACTGGTATTAAGTTTTTATTGTCCTCTTTCCTTAAGTTTTAATTAAAAAATATTTTTTAAAAGTTCTGTTGCTTATATACATTAGCACTATAATACATTTTATGTGCAACCCAAGACAGATTCTCTATACTCAGTGCAGCCCAGGCAAGCCAAAAAGTTGGATACGCATGGTTTAACTAAAGGCCCTGGTTTTGTATTTGCTGCAGAAACAAAATTCACAGTGGGACTGAAGTACTCATTGTCAGAGAGATGTGCTGACTCCAGAAGAGATCTATAGAGCATAAGTGTGTCAGTGCTTATTGAATAAGATAAAGTGGATGGAAAGACTGGCTCATAATGTTAGAAATCATATGACTAGACATTATCAAAACATCAAAAAATAGGTTTTATTCTGTGTGTTCTCTTTTCTGGGAAGAACAGACCTGCCTTCATATGTTTTAGTCCAGTTTGGTACAACTATCATTACTGGTTTGCAGTATTTTTGCATGCACATTTGACCTACAACTCTTCAGGTTACACAACTACCTCATAATTTAGGAGTTGCATCAGCCAAATCAATTTAATTTAATTGCTATTAAGAATGATATTATCTGGCTGAGATTGCACTGGGGCCAAGGGATTTATGCAGCACAGCACAGGCTTGAGGGCCATGCTGTTTAGGCAGCATAGCAGGGCAGCCCTGGGCATGCTGGAATTAGCACAAGTGTGGATCACCAGCTCCTGAGTGCACAGTGGTCTCCAGAGAAGATCACTACCTAAGGTTATCCCTCTTTTCATCCTTTATCATACAAAAAACCAGAAACTTCTCACTAAAGTTTCTATTTGCCTCAATTTCACTGCTGACTCAAAGACAGTGTTACCGATTATTGTTCTTGACAGAAAGGAGAAACAGAAGTTATATCACAGTCAAGAGAATCATAAACTGCACAACTACAATATAATCTTATATCTTATACATATATAATATTTTAATCTTATATAAACCTTGTATTAAAATTGTTGGTATCTGAACACTAGAAAGTTAGATCATGTGGTATGTCAAAAGGTACTGCAAAAGGAATGCAGTTGGGTTGCATTTTCAATGGAGAAGTGAAAGCGAACAGAACAGTAAGGAGGGCTATGATTTTCTTGCTCATTCAGTAGTGATTCAATTGCATTAACGTATTCTTGTTTCATTTCACCTGTTTCGAAACCAGTCACATTTATTTCTCTTTTCAAACTGATGTGTCCAATACTAAATTGAAGAGATCCAAGAGCACAGTTGTGATGATGTTGTCAAGGAAACTACTTACTTCTTACTTTGTCACTACACATTCACAGAAACCTCTTCTTTTATTAAAAAAAAAAAACAAAAAAAAAAAACCAAACCAAACAAAAACCACCAAACTGATAATAATGGAGAAAGTCACAGCACTTGCAGAAGGTGCAAAGGATGGGAAGCACACAAAATTAAAAAACAGTCTGTCAGTAAATTGCAGGTAGAAGTCACTGCACTCTGCAAAATAGCTAAACAGCCTTCTCTGACTTACATTCTGATCCTCTATTCTTTATAAAAGAGACAAAGGAAACACTGAACAAATGTTTCTTCCTCTTCATGTATTAACAGAGACAAGTTTACAGCAACTGTAATTTAATATGTCTTTCTTCATTGCACTCTCTCTTAGAGACAAAGAAATTGAAAAACAAACATTTAATTGAAATGTTCTTCCACCTGTGTTTTCAGCAAAGATCAGTAATTGCTTTTTTTGCTCTCCATTCTTTGGAATCTCTCTGCTTGTCTGCTCAAATGGCTATAGCAAATGAATTAAAACCAACAGCACAGCAAAACAGAAAGAAGGGCTGATGGAATCCTGAACATCTTCCTAGTCCCAGCGCAACAGACCCAAGACAGGATTAGTTCTCACTTATGCCAGCAGATATGTGTCTAGCCTGTTCTTGAAATTCTCTTGCAGCTCTCAATTCCTTAACAGCTCTCAATGATCTCTGATTTCAAGTTGAAATTAGGCAATCATTAGATTTGCTTTTTTAATATCCAAGATAAATTTCCCTTGTTGCAGTGTAATCCTATTGCAAGTATATTAACACAGCTTTCTCAGTGTGAAATAAAGCTGAATGCTTAAGTCCTGAGCCTCCAATTCATTCTTGTCTTTAAAATACCTGTCCCAGAACTTAATACTGTGTAGATCATGAAACTAATGAACCCCGCAAGTTAGAAGAAGAATCAGAGCCTACAATATATAACATTGCATATTTAACTGACCTACTGTCAGGATTATAAAGCATTCTGAACTTCCTTCAAGTTTTATACCAGGTCATTGCTGCTGTATTTATATTCACTTTTGGAAACTATTTGTCAGCCTTACCAGATCACGTATCAGTCACTTGACAAGTCAAAACTGTGACATGTCAATTAAGTGTAAATTACTTAATGTTACTGTAACAGTTAAACAGGCCTCTATCAGCCATGAAAATACACAAGAATTTCCTCTGTAGTGATCTATAAGATTCCTATGATGTTGTGTTTACATTAAACATGATGAGAGGAAACACAAAACAAGTTAATATTATGTAAACCCTCAATATATTTTCCTTTCCCTCTTCTTTCTCTGGCAATCTCAGTAAAATCAGCTTATTTCCCACATGGCCTACCCAGTCATTACTGTTTGCATGTTAACAACATTTTCCAAGTCAGCCTAATGTTTCAAGTGCAGCTAAACACTATCAACACTGATCGTAAACTATTTATTGTTGTGTAAATAGTCACATCATGTTGATATATAACTTTTCTATGTGAATGCCTGTGACTTAAAATTCTAAAGCCATCCAGAGCATCTTTGAGAAGTCAGCTTCTTCTCAAAGAACAAAAGATCTTCCTGAGTTTTGGAAATTTTTATCCTTCCCATTTTTTGAAATATGCATTTTTCTCATATTTTCCTTCTTAACACTGAAATATTAATAATGATGGATGTGTATATCGTAGTTTCATTCAGAATTTTCATAGTGCTTGCCTATAGAGGCAACTGAAGAGCTGTACTACTGAGCAGCATGAGACAGAAAGACCCTCTATCTACAGCTGCTCACTAGTGTGCATAAACACATCATGAAACACTAGGCACAATGCTTGATTTGATGTGAAGCCAACTAAGCTGGATTACCAGATCCATATGACAGTGCAGAAAACAAGGTACTTCCTTATTTGGCAGTGTTCTCAAGGTTTTTTTATTTTATTTTTGTTCTTTACAATAACATCAAATCTGTGCCTTTGCCAATAGCAGAGCTAAGAGAGCAAACATATTTCCTGTATTTGACTTAACAAACAATGAGAAAAAAAAGAATGAAAGTAATGATGACAAAAAGCACAGCTTGTGTCTAAATCCCATTGCAAAGCATCATTTTCAGTTACTCTAGACCTGAGCACAACTTAAGGCAAAGGAAAATGCCATAAATGTCATAAATAGGTAAATTTACAAAAGGTGGTCGAATCACTGTCTTATAGAAGATAGCACTGGAGAGAGAAAGGAAAAAATAACTCCAGTTTCATTAATGCCTACACAGCATAATGCAGAGACCTCAGAATACTGTACTCAAGGTTGAAAAAGACACAAGCCAAAACTTCAAGCCAAAGGCCAGGTAGCACAGATGTCATGCTTTTAAAAGAAAGTAATCACACTGCTGTTGGAAACACAAAACATTCTGTATTATACAGCAGATCCTGGACAACTGCTTATTTCATGCAGAACAGCTAGACTGTTTATAGACTTCAGATTATTAGGATCTCAAACCCTAACACACCTGACCAATAAGCAGCAGATATCACCACTCTTTCCTTTTGGTCTGAAAAATATGAAGCTACTTTTCTGGAAGCAATAAAAAATAGCAGAAACCTATGTTCTAGTTAAAATAAAGGTCTTCTCTAAATTAATTTAGAAAGAAAAGGGATAGCAATCAGCTCACATAAAGTTTGCACTTGCTTTAAAGCACAACATAGAATTACATCTGGACTGATGAACCTAAGATTTACCCTCTTATATTCCTATTACCATTAGTTTTATGCTGTAAACCTTAATCTGAACTTCACCAAGAGATTATGTCCAGTTTTTATTCCAAGAAAAACCTTGTGCCCTTCTATAACTCAAAATTGATCTGAGCTTCCTTCAGACGTTACCAGAAGACATAGTGGGATACAACTGAAAAACAAACATTAGGGAAGTTACTGTTACATACTAGTACTCTAAGGGTTGTACATCCTCATTACTGTCATACTGATAATATCTGCAGTTACTGACTTTTTGTCAGTAGAAGTTTTTCAGACTCCCAAATATGACCCACACTAACTTTTAGATCTCATTTGCTTTGTCATCCCAAATCCAGATTTACAACACAAATGGGAAAAATGAGCTGGCATACCATAAAAAATCCATCAGAGTGCTGATAATTTTGGCATTCGTCCATATTTCACAAGTAGGTAACCAGGGAGAATGATAGTGCTTGAATACGTAAATAATTGAGACTGCTTAAAGGAGTTGGTACAGTAGGATTCATTGTGCTTGATATCCAGATCACATAACTTACTAAAGACTTGCCAATAAGCACATTTCCTTCTTTCAGTTGCTACGTACTCCTTTCAGCTGTGCTACACTGGTGGTCTTCTCTCATTATTTTCTGCGGGTACCATGAAATATGAATTTCACTCCCTGACACTTAGATTGACAGCCAAAGTCATATTGCTCTAGGACACTGGCTTACTCAGAAATCAAAGAAAATAATATAAAACATTGTATGAACTGGTCCTAGAATCTTCACACTGTCTACTTAAGTATTTTAAATTAGTTTTATCTTAACTACATAAAACACCAACCAGGGATTAAAAAACAAAACAAAACAAAACAAAAGTCTAAGGAGGTATCTATTCCTTCTGCTAAGACCATCAAAGGACTACAAGCAATTTTCCTACATGATTCATAGAGTGAAAAGGAAAAGAGACCTTTCTTTGTTTTTTTCTGTTTGTTTGTTTTTGTTTTTGATACATGTTTCTTCAGTAATTGCTTGACTTCCAACAGAAGGACTATTCTGAAGAAAAGTCCTGGTATACTCATCCATTCTTACTGCCTTCACTTAGTATTGTTGGCAATCACTAACAAAGATAAAATCCTGACCTAAGGATGTAACATCATGGTCAGGCTTTTTTTAATCATAAAAACTTTCCCCTCACCTTAGAGATGGGGCAGTTTTGAGAGCCCTTGTCAAAGAGAAATGATGGGATGGCTATGGGATGGCTGGGATGGCTATGGCAACATTGCTCAGGAGGATAGGGATGGTATCAGGAAAGCCAAGGCACAGCTAGGGCTAAACTTGGTTAGGGATATGAAGAATAACAAGAAGAGTTTCCAACAGGTGCATAAAGCTTCAAAGAATGGAAAAAGAAATTGTAAAGCCCTATATGAGTGAAACAGGGGATCTGACTACAACTAACATAGAAAAAGCTGAGATCAACAACTTTTTGCTTTATGTGTTACTGAAAATTGTTCTTACATACCTCCAAGCCATGGAATCTTAAAGCAAGAGGCTAAGGTGATTAAATACCACCAAAAGCAAGAGAAGATGAGGTTCCAGATCATCTGAAGAATCTGACCAGTCAGCTTCACCTGATGCTCATCCGATGGTATTGGTGGATCAGTTGATATCATCTGCCTTCAAAGATGGAATTGATGGATGGACTAGTCAGAGGATAAAGGAGTACCCTGGATTGTGATACCCAGAGAGTTGCAGTCAATGGCTCAGTGTCCAAGTGGGGACTAGTGATAAGTGGTTTCCCTTAGGAATCTGTACTGGGACCAGTAGTATCTAACATCTTTGATAGTACTGTGGACAGAAGGATTGAGTGCAGCCTTAACAAGTTTGACACCAAATGAGTGTTGGTTGACACTTCAGAGAGAGGACACACCGTCCTGAGGAACCTTGATAGGCTTGAGATTGGTCCATGTAAATCTCTTGAAGTTCAACATGGCCATGTGAAAGACCCTGAATATCAGTACAGACTGAGTGACAAATAGATTGAGAACAGCCCTGCGGAGAAGAAGGTAGAAGTGGATGAAAACTGAATATGTGACTGCAATATGTGCTTGCAGCAAGGAAAAATAACTATATCCTGGGATACATAAAGAGAAGTATAAACAATAAATCCATGAAGATGATTCTTCCCCTCTTCCCCATCTTCATGAGACCCTGCTTGGAGGACTGCATCCAATTCTGGATATCCAGTACAAAGAGAGACACTGAGCTCTTAGACTGAGTCCAGAGGAGGAACAGAAGGATTATCAGGAGGCTGGAACACATCTCATATAAAGAGACACTACAAGAGGTCGGGTTGTTCAGTCTAGAGAAGGCTCCAACGGTAATTTACAGTAGCCTTTCAGTATTTAGTGGGGATCTATTGGAAAGACTGGAAGTGACTCTTTACCGTGAATTGGAGACACAGGTGGGGATAATGGTTGAATACTGAAAGGGAAAATTTGGACTAGATACAAGAAATTTTTTACTATGAGAGGGATGCACTAAAAAGTTGTGGATACCTCACCCTTAGAAGGACATGTTGAATGGGTCTCTGAGAAACTCAGTCTAGTTTGCTGGCTTGTAGAAGAGGAGGTGAAATTAAACGCCTTTGGAAGTCCTTTCCAATCTGCTCTGTGATTTTGTGATTTCCTTACACAGGGCCATATGGAGGACACATTAGGCCATGCAAGTTGCAGTGCACCAGGTGAGACAGTCAGGGAAGTTTGTGGCACAATTGTGATAATGTTTTAAAGAAATGGCAGAAAACATCTGGGAGTGAACAGAACAAGGAGAGAATGAGGGAGCAGACAAGGAAGGATGAGGGAACAAAAAGGACTGGGAAACAAGAATGGAAATCCAGAGTAGGAGAAAGTACTTCATGGTGAAAAAAAGTGCTTCTGAAGGTTTCTGAAGGACCCTCACCATGACAGACTAAAAGAATAAAGCAGAAAAAGAAACCACTGTGCTTTGACCACAACCTTACTCGTACTACCCATCATTTTGTTGGAGAGATTAAAAACTTCGGCGATAACAGCAGGGAGGAGTGGAGTCTGAAGGAGTAAAGTTGAGCTGTTTAGGCTAGACAGGCTGAGAGGGCAGGATTTGAGCAATCAGTAGTCTGGGTGCATGGCTGCTAGCTATAGCCCATTCAAAAATACTAGTCTTGCAAAAACTGCTTAAGATGTGAAAGATCCAAGCAAAAGCATCCTGATGACATTTTTACTACAGGTGGGCACTAGAAAGCCCATTTCATCATTGCTTGCAAGGCAAGTTAGTCCATGTGAAAATTATGTAGGAAAAAGTGTACATGCCAGGAATTGAGCAACAAAATAGCACTGAAAAATAAATTTGTCAGGCAAAAAGGAATAAGTAAAAAGAGAGAAAAAAAAAAGTCCAACAGGAGCAAGAGAGCAAAAAATCTTTATCTCTTTTGCCCTCACCCTGGTCTTCTCTCCCAGTTAGGTCAGCTAGTGTTGCACTAGCACCAGCAGCAGTTCTATAAGGCGTGTTCCCAAAAGAATTGTAACAAACTACAGAGCCTGCTTAGTTCAGGGCATATGGAGAGCTTCAATTACCTCAACATGACTCTGGAAATCTTCCCAGAGCATGCATATGTCCCTTCAGCATCATCCCATGCAGTACAAATTAAAGAAGGCTCTGATGATTAATTGCAACCTTTGAGTCAAGTCTTACAAAGTCAGATTCTGCCCTACATTGGGACAGTGAAGGTACTCCATAAAAAGTGTGTATAATTTTTTTTAGATTATTCTATGTGCATAACTTGTTTTATGTAAATACCACTTTCATTGAATGTGGAATAGAGGTAGGTAGATGAACATTAAAAAAAAAAAGAGCAAGTACATAGAAGGGAGAAATGAAGTGATTTCTCTATGAAAAACAGTCCTACTTAATGGATTTTCTCCTCTTTAATTAACAAAAAATGGTAACATTGCAGAAATTAGATGTTGCCACGTAAATTATATCCTTGATTTTTTTTATCATTAAAAGTAAAATTCACTTTTGCTGATATGTACCTCCCAGAGGGACATTTCTAGGCGCTATGTATAATAAAATAAGAAAACTCTATATACACAAGTTTTGCAAAAAAATTCAGAAATCTTTGTAGCTTTCCCTGCAATATCAGCTTCTATCAAGCAGCATAGATTTCTTAATTTGTTGCAAATCTTATGGATTCTATTGCACAAAAAATTAAACTCTTTAAGAGTTCTGCAAATACTTATATCCCAGATGTAGCATAGTATCCATCTTTAAGATTTTACTTCCCATTTTTTGAATCTGTGAAGCTGAGTTGACTTCAGAAATACTGACAATGTATAGTAGCCCATTCTATCCATAATTATCAGTGCTTTCATCATTCAGAAGGTGTGGCACATTTACATGTTAGATGAAGGACACATAATTTACACAAGTTGAGCCACTCTAGATAAAATGCTCCCCTGTATCCTCTCTTAGTAGCCAGGCTCAGCTCCCAGTTATCTAACCTAGTGACTTTAACAGGAGATGGAGACAGGAAGATACAGACATCATGAAAGAAACTAATAGCACATAATTTTTAGCTTAGAAAGTCACTGATTGATAGGCAAAATAAGAGAATGAAATCACAGAACCACAGAATCGCAGAGATTGGAAAGAACATCAAGACATCGTTGAGTCCAATCCCCTTAATAAAGCAGGCTCCCTACAATAAGTTGCACAATGGTTATCCAGAAAGGTCCTGAATATTGCCATACAAGGAGACTCCACAACTTCTCTGGGCAATCTGTTCCCAAGTTCCATCACCCTTACCATAAAGAGGTTCTTCCAGATGTTCATATGGAACTTTCTGTGTTCAAAATTAGGCTGTTACTACTCATCCTATTGCTATGGACCACTGACATGATCCTCGCCTAATCAATCTGCTCCCCACCTTCCTTTAAATATTTATAAATATTTATCAGAGTCCCCTCTCAGTCTTCTTATTCAAAGGCTGAACAGACCCAGTTTACTCGGCCTTTCCTCATACATAAGATGCTCCAGGCCCTGTATAAACTTTGTGGATCTCCACTAGACTCTTTCTAGGAAATCCCTCCCTTTTTTGAAGTGGAAAGCCCAGAAGTGGACACTGTAGAGTAAATGTGGCTTCACCATGGCAGAGTAGAGCACACGGATCACCTCCTTGGTCTGCTGGCCGCACTCTTTTTATTGCACCCAAGGATCCCACTGGCCTTCTTGGCCACAGTGGCACACTGCTGCCTCATAGCCAACCTGTTGTCCACCAGAACATTCAGCTCCTTCTCCACAGAGCTCCTCTCCAGCAGGTCATCCTTAACCTATACTGATACAAGCGGTTATTCCTCCCCAGGTTCAAGACTCTAAATTTGTTCTTGTTAAACCACATCACATTTTCCCCTGCCCAATTCTCCACTCTGTACAGGGTTTGTTAAATGGTAGCACAGCCTCCTAGTGTGTCAACTACTCCTCTCAGCTTTGTATCATCAACAAACTTGCTGAGGGTGGACTCTATATCTGTTCATCCAGGTCATGATGAAGTATCTTATGAATCACAAATCCACATTCAAATACTGAAATACACCACTATCAAAAGTATTGGAGTGTTTCAGAAATAAGAAAAAAGCTACTGTATAACTTCCAAATGTTGTTACATTGCCACTCGGCTTTTCTTTTGAAAAATAAAAAATAAAATAAAATTTAGACATTTAGACTACTTTAGCACTATGCATGTCTGTCTTTAAAAATGGACTGACTGATTTTGCTAAGAAAAATGGATAAATACGTACATTCTTCACTTAGTTGCAAATATTAATATCTTTTGGTGACTACAATTTTAGCACACTTCTCCCTTGGACATGAATGTCCAGCAATAATTGGATTTCAGAGTACAAGTCAGACAGTGCTAGACATATGTACGTCATCTATTTAACCTGTTACTTCGTAACAGGGAGTCAATGATAAATTAATTTCATTACAGAATTATTGTGGGTGATGTTTATTTATTGTTTACTAAGTTATACACACACTCATACATTCATTTGATTATTTTCACTCTTTTTCCTTGACCTGCTTGACTTCTTAGCAGATTTTGAACACACATTGATGAAAGTTATGAATAGTGAAGTTGGTACAGTTCCGCCCGTTGACTTTGTTAGTTCTGGAACAAACTTTCAGACTAGTTAAACCTATTCTGTCTTTAATATGAGAGTTCATAAAAGTAGTATGGCCTTTAAATGGACTAGTCGCAAAGTGGAAAGTAGAGATACATAAATAAAAGTATATTTACATTGCTCATGTTGTGGTTGATTGCAAACCGTAATTAACAAAATTGATGTAAAATATTTTTCATAAAATTATATAGCCAGGCATATTAACCTTCCAAATATGTATGTGATTACTTGCTGAGCATACATAGCAATGTATTCGAAGAAATACTACAAATTACAGAAAGTGTTGGTTTTTTTTCCTCACAGCTTGTCAAAAATCGCAGGAATATATTCTCAAAGTTAATATTGGATTTATCACAGATTGTAGTAAGGATAAAAAATTTTGTATGAATTTGAAGATAAAGACAAGACAGTTCTCAGTCTTCAAATTGAATCATATAACTTTTTTAACCCCCGATGAGGTTTAAAAAGGACAAAGACAGACTCACTTCCTAAACTCACATCATCATCCATCATTCTTGTTGGAAGAGCTGTTTCTTAAATACTTCAATCAGCTTTTCTCCCAGTAAACTGGCAAAAAGTTTATCTGAAACCACATTCAAACATCTTTTCAGCACACATTCTATCATTCTTCCACATCTTCATCTTGAATTCAAAGAAAAGTTCCCAACTATTTCAACATAGGATCTGGAAGAAAATACAAAAGTTATTCTCAGTGAAACTTATATAATTATTGCCACAGTGGTAAATAATGTCAGCTAATTGAGAATTACTTGTCCTGTCTGACAAGGGGAGCCTATTCAGACATTACTCTATGTTCATGAAAGCACTCAGAGGCATTGATAGTACTCAGTTTAATTCTTAGTTTATATCTGTAAATTTTACATAAACTATACAATAGTAAGAATAATAAGAAACTGATTTTTTTTTCTTCTTCCTTCTGTTGTTGAGCATTATCTGAGTCTGTATCTGCTTCTGTTGTCAGAAAAATATAAATTCGGAGTTAAAAGGAAAAAAAAATAAACTCTTTCATAGAGTGGAAAAAAAAAAAAAAAAAAAAAAAAAAAGAATTAAAAGCAACAAAATGCCAAGCTGTAGGACTTATCAGAAACATTGAAGGATTCGGATTTCATACACCGTGTGAAGCTCTGATTGTCTCAGGACATATCACAGTTTGAAAAATGGACTGAAAGTCACTCAAATCCATCTTCCATCTGACTACAGCAAGCCCACAGGGAAACTTTGACTGAATAAGCAATACAGAGCATACATCTCAGGAATTATAAGGATGAAGTAAAACAAGAAATATGATCTTTGGTCTTTGATCTCAGTGAACTATATCTGCGTATTTTATTGAAATGATTGTTTAATCTTTAAGAAAAAAAATGGAGCGGGGAAAGAAAAAAGAAAGCAGACTGTTGTTGAACAAATAAGTCAGTACAGTAGACAGTGGTTTGCTTAACTGAATCTTTGCAGCTCCTGTTGGAAGAAAAACTCTCTATGTAAACCCTAACTGCCTCTGTCTATGCCGACACTTCTGAAAAATCTACTGCTTCAGACTCCTTTAAAGACAGTACAATAAGACAAGGATCACCCTGTTCTGCAGCTCTGATTAAGCTTCGGAATAATGCAAGTACCAAGCTTATTAGATCTATCAATACTTTGTCACCTTTGGGCACAGAAAATTTAATTGTTATGACATGTTCAAGGTGAGGGCAGAAAAATAAGAACAATATATACAGGTGGAGTACAAGAACTTCAATGTTCAACTGAGCATAGATGTTCAAATTGGTAGGTTTGAAGTTAAATATCTGGCTCAACTAAGATCTGTAGGTGAAATAGAGTAATGAACTTTCTTCCCCAGTAGAAGCTTAAGGTGATTTATGGAAAAAATTGCTTACAATGGAAAGGAGTACATACATGTCCTCTGAAGTTGGCATTAAACTACACCTAACTGTTAAACCACAAAGCATTCAAGCAGGCAGCATATTTAACCTGCTAGAATAGTTTGGTCAGACCACATTTGCTTAGTTTGCTTATGGTAATACTATGCATAAAGGCTTCTTGGTGGACACATACTAATAACTGATGACTCATTTAACTGATTTATTGCATTTTCAGCAAAATCTCTGTGGTGTTCAACATTTGCAACTGCCTGTTTTTTCCATTTGCATTCTGTGTTTCATAATTAATTCCTTCAATTGTGTTAAGGAATAACATTTCAGCTTGTTGTGACAAGAGTTCTACTGACACATTACTCATACATTTTGCTGGATAGATGTGTTTTTTTTCTTCTTTTTAACTGATTGGTATGATACTCAATTTTTGGATTGTTTTTATTTAAAAGGAGTTACAGTCAGGGTTCTTCTTGTTTTGGTTTTTTGTTTGTTTGCTCTTGGTCAATCAGAGCCCTTCTCTTATTTTCATAATGCATACTCATTTTGACTACTGTGCAACAGTATTTATTCTGAAAGTCTCTAGCATCCACACACCACACACTTATTTGAATTGAAGAGAGATATGTTCCCATAATGGACAAAGCATCTACCAGGCAGGAACAGCCCAACTGCTTTCCTGATAGATTCTCTCCACACCATCTGGCTGGCACCTGACCCATAGTTAGCATGCCAACAAGCACTCCTGAACAGTGGCATACTATAAAGAGCCTCACTTTGAAGTCACAAGCAGTGATCATCTCAGTCACTGATTTCGGCAATAAAATGACTACAGAACATACGAATCATTCACAGGACTCCTTTATTACACAAATAATTTGATATACAACCACAGAACATCATTCTTATTTTTGTCTGTTCTGATGAACTATGAAAATATTGTTGAGAAAAGCAAACTGAAAAGAAAAAGAAAAAAGAAAAAAGAAGAAAAAAAAAAGAAAAAAGAAAAAAGAAAAAAAGCAAACAGCCACTCTTATATGTTCCCTCGATGATATTCAGCCATTTGAAAAACAGTTTAGTTCACAAGATCTTAAGTTATTTATTGTCTTGTTTCAAAATCATGGTCCCACTAATGCTAATGAAAAGTATTACATACTTTTGAAAATGTTCAGCTATGGAGATGTGTCCTGGGCACTAATGTCAACCTATTCAGTATCTTTATGTGCCAATGTGTCTCTTCTTATCAGTTTGTGTTTACCTACGACACAGTGATTCTGTATGGAAGAGTACACTTAGCAGCCATTGCAGTGCTGAATCAGATGCTAATTTCCTCCATTCTTTTTAAACACCTATGGTATTACATGCTTGTGAATCATTTTCTTTCCACACAGTATTCATACCAAATGACTTCATTCTGTAGGCATTACCTTTCATTCTTAGACTTTACATCTGACCATGTAAAAACATACTAAATTGGTTGAGACACACATTGACCTAGAAATCCCTCCCCCTGGAAGGGAGAAGAGAAGGAAAGGGAATGGGAGGAGCTGTGGGAGGGGAGAAAATACTTCATGTCACTCGAAAAATCAACATATATTACAATATTTTGCTATTGTGGCTTAGGAAATCAAGAAGGATTTTTGGTTTATATCTCATGGATGCAACAGACAGTGATGGTGCCAACCAAATATATTTAAGGGTTAGTTTGTAGTTCAAGGATTTTGCAGATTTATTTTTCAGAATTTCACACTTCAGAACAATGTTAGAGGTAGCTCCTGACATTACTGCTACATATCAGATCCCATGAAATTGTCTTGAATTTTCTGAAGATTACAAATGGGTGGTTTACTTATACAGAACAAGTACCCAAATAAGCTGTATTTACTAGCTACCCTGCAATTGCTGTGTAAACAGAGAAAGGTATTCATGGGGCATAGTAATAGTAAACAGCAATATAGTAAACAGCAAAATAAGGAAAAAAGATAGACGTATAAAAGGAGAAAGAGACACCTGCGCAGTTCTCTCTTCACAACTCAACAAACACTTGAATAACAAAAACATGCTCCCCTCTACAGATTGGGAAGAAAACAATACATGACCTATATTTACTTTCATTTTTAGCCTAGTTTTGTGTACTAATATGTCCCATTAAGATGTAGCATCACTAATTGTAGTCAATGACAACAGCAAATATTACAATTCTCATTTTAGAAATACCTTTATAGTAAATTTCAAAACTTCAGTTTTTTTAACTGAAATAAGTACTATTGGGTGATGACCCTTATAAGAGAGAAAGGAAACTTAAATTATGCAGATCCTTCATATAAAGTTAAACAGGAAGAAAGCTAACATTACTACCAATGTTAAATGATGAGAAGAAGAAAAGTGAGTGAATAAAATATAGAGCAAAAACTGTCCCAGTTAAAGTGAAAATAGCTGTAAACGGACAGCCTGGCTGCAAGAAAACTGACTCTTGTCAAATGTTTAACACAATGTATTAAGCGTAGCAGATAGAAGAGTCAAAGCTCTTGGCTCTAACTGAAGAGCGAGCACCAGTATGCAATATTTGGAAAATTGTATTTCACATCTTTTTGCCATGGCAGCTGACAAATCAGGGGACACTTTTTTAGCAGTTCCTGAGTGTCAGAAGAGTTGTCCTTAGGCTGAAAGATCTAACTTCTACAACATCCTCTTGTATAAACAATTGCTCAGTAATGCTATCTTCTGTATGCTCACTCTGGGATAACTATTAGGAAACTTAGATGGATCAGTATGTGTGCAATACTGCCACAGCGAGAAAGGCTTGAGACTCTTCCTCACATAGATGAGTAATAACTGAGACCCCCAAAATATTGTCAGGAGTGGTGAGCACAAAAGATGAATACGAAAGATGAAAAACATTTTGAATATTATTCTCTTGAATATCACGAGAGTATAGAAGGCAGTGTCAGAAATAATGCAACTCTAGTGCAGACTTCCATCCCAAAGACAGAAACCACTTAGATGATATAGCACTGTCACGACAGTTCTTTGTTAAATCATTACCATTTGGCAGGAGAAATGCTAAATGAAGAGTCATTACACTGCTGCTGGATGGACTGTTGCAAGGCCCAATTCTTAGTTATCTTAAAGATGACTTTTAAAATCTTGACTTTTAAAGGTAACTCTAAAAGAAAATTATTGAGGCATGAGAGGTCTCATAGCAATGAGCTTAGGGGCTGCATGTAAGGGTTAGAGATGAGATCAGTAACCCTGTTGAGGTGCATCTACACCAATGCACAAAGCAAGGGCAACAAAGCAGTGAAACTTAAAACCACTAAGCAGTAGGAAAACTACAACTTAGTGGCCATCACTAAAACATGGTGATGCAGTGGAGCTGTAGAGTTCTTCTTGTGAATGCTAAGGTTGAATTCTTAAGGGTAAGTATCAGGGGAAGGTCAGCAAAGCTGACATCCTGGTGGGAGTCTGTTATAAACCACCCAGTCAGGATAAAAGACAGAGGGAGCTATCCCTCTTGTACGTAGAGGAGGACACAGAAACAATCCAAGAGGTTTCCAAAATATGTGGAAGATAATTCCTGACACAGCTGGTAAGAGTTTATAAGGGTAAGTGCCCTGCTAGACCTGTTGTACACAGAGAAGGACTGGTGGGAGATGGTCAAAACCTGTCTTGGGAATAGGAGGCACAAAATGTTAGATCAATTTTAGATCAATTCATGGTGAAGGGAACTCAGCAAAACTGCTATCTTGGAATTCCGGAGGTCAGACTTCGGACTATTTAGGAGACACTGGCTGGGAAAGTCCCTTGGGCTGGGACAGTCCTGCTGGGTAAAGAGGTCCGGGAAGGCTGGACATTCCTCAAGAAGGAAATATTGAAGACACAGGAGGAAGACATCCTGTGTGCTATAGGATGAGCTGGTGGGGAAGAAGATGGGCCTAGATGAATAGGAAGCTTTCACTGAGACTAAAGAGAAAAAAATGAGTTTTACATTTTTGGAAGAAAGAGTAGGCAACACAAGAAGAAAGATAGGATATGCAGAGAGAAAAAAAGGCAAAAGTCCAACTAGAACTTAATCTGGACACCATTGTAAAACACTGTAAAAAATGGTTTTACAAATATAACAACAAAGGGAGGGACAAAGAGAATCTCCATCCTTTATAGGATGTGACAGGGAACATCTCCACAAAGGATGAGGAAAAGGATGAGGCTGGTGTACTCAGTGCTTTCTTTATTTCTGACTTTAATAATCAGATCAGTTATCCACCGAGTTCACAGCACTAAGAACTGGAAGATAGGGATGGAGATGCTAATATCCGCTCCGTAATTTAAGAGGAAGCAGTGACCTACTACTCCTCCTGCGGTATCATAATTCTATGGGACCAGATGGGGTTCACTTGACAGTACTGAGGAAGCTGGCAGAAGTGTTCACCAAGCCACTAGTCACCTTATATCAGCAGTCCTGGTCAACTAGGAAGGTCCCAAGGACGTAGACATCTGGAGGTCCTAGACATCTGGAGACTTGTAAATGTGATGCCCACCTACAAGTAGAGTTTGAAGGAGGATCCAGGAAACTACAGGTCTGTAGCCCTGACCTCAGTACTGGGGAAAGTTTTAGAGCAGATCATCCTCAGTGCAATCACATAGCATGTGTGAGATAATCAGAGGATTGGGTCTATCCAGCATGGGTTCATGAGAGGAAGGTCCTGCCTGACCAACTTCATCTCCTTCTACCAGCATACCTTACTAGTGAATAAGGATGTGGACACAGTCTACAAAGCAGTCTAGTAAAGACTTCAACACCATTTCCTGCAGTATTCTCCTAGAGAAGTTGGCAGCTTCTCCTAGTGAAGTTTGGACAGGTACACTTTTTGCTGTCGAAAGCATTGGCTGGTGGCCAAGCCCAGAAAGTGGTGGTGAATGGAGTTAAATCCAGCTGCCAACAGGTTGGTATTGGGGCCAGTCTTGTTTACTGTCTTTATTGATATTTGGATGAGGGGATTGATTGAGTGCAGCTGCGGTAAGTTTGAAAATGATAACAAATTGGAAGGAAGTGCTGATAAGCTGCCTGAGAGTAGGAAGGCCCTACAGAGAATTCTGGATAGCCTGGATCAATGGACTGTTTTAGCAAGGCAAAATACTGGGTCCTGCACTTCAGTCAGAAAAACTCCATGCAACACTACAGACTTCGGGCAGAATGTCTGGACAACCACATGATGGAAAAGGATACAGCAGGCGGCTAGTCAACATGAGCCAACATGTGCACATGTATGTACAGTCATTTTCAAAAGACTCAATCTTCTCTGAAAAAAATCACTGGATTACTCCAACATGGTCGCCATATTTATCGGATTTTAGTTATTCCATTTTCTTTTGGCTGTAACTATGTTCTCTTTGCAAATAAAGACACATTTACTGCCCTGGGACATGAGAAATGTGAGCCATTAATTCTGGATTCTCAGACTCTCATATAATTCCCATGACATGCCCTTTTGCACTGCTAAATATTAATATTAATTTGTTGATGCATTTTAGCAAGTAGATTAGGCACAAGAGTTTCTACAGTGATTGATCACCTCTGAGGATATATATATGCTTTAATTTATACTAAAAGCTTAAACTAAGCTTTCCATTTTTCTTTGCTTATCTTTAGAGAATTTGAGAGAACTCTGATTTACTGCAACTGATTAACATTACAGAACCTCAGTTTCAACAAAATGCAATAGCTAGTTCCAAGTAGGTCATGTAAAATCTCTTAAAAGTTATAATAGAGGGATGTTTTAGGAAAGTTGACTGACTTCCAGTACATATCTCCAACTACTGTCCTTAAGAGCTGCACTTCTTAACTTTCAGTTCAGCTTGAATGCCTGTAAATGATTGAGTTCTAGAAAAGACTGTTAAGATTGAGTTCTAAAAAGTACTATAAAACTCCAAACTACTCCAAAAAAGAAGTAACTGATGTAGGAATTGATGGAAAGGTGAAACACTAGTATATGTTATGTAGGAAGTGATAAAAGAACTAAAAAGTGTATTTGTTGACAGCAGGCTGAAGGCCATATTTCCAAATATTCAGTAGTCCATATATAGAGCTGACAAGCTCCCTCCTTTACATAATTGAAGCAATTTGCCTCAACACTGAGAACATGGCAGCTGAAGAACACTAAAGAACTTAATTGAGACTGCAGAAAGAGGAAAATGAGATTTTATAAATACTTCTGTAAGACAAGGGATCACAAAGGCATAGAAACATGTTTTTTATCTCACAAAGGTAGGTTTGCCCTCTCATGGACTATGATGACCAAATATGTGAGGATATAAGAAAATAATATCTATTTCTTCTTCCTAAAAAAAGAACATGAAGAAGTGCTTGAAACATCACAGCTTATATTTCCTGCTGTTTTAATTCATGTTTCCATCATTATCCACAGTAGACTGAAACCCCTACTGGTGTTGAGTTTGTAAAAGCACTACACAGCCTTTCTCCCAGTCTGCAGTATCTAGTCAACAAAACTAAGGCCCTGCAGTCTCATCATCAGAAGAGACACATTGATCTGTAGAACAGATTAACAAAAAAATCAGATGCTTTTTCAAATTGTGCGTGAACAAGTCTAAGCAAAAGAAAAAAAAAAAGTACCTTAAAGGCATCCCTTGTCCCACTGTCTGTGCCACATGAAGCATACATATTCAAGAAGATACAGAATTTCTTTGTAAGCATTTATTTTTAAATTTCTTGTTAAAATTCACAAAACATAAAGAATATACACATATATGTATAATGTTGATACTATAAGAAAAAGTTCCTATAGTTATGTTCTGCTACAGAACACTTCGTCTACTGCTTTGAATTAACACCAGGAGAATAAAAAACGAAAGTCTCCTATACTTCAGCAGTGAACACAAGAGACTCTAAGCCTGTCTAGAAGACCTTATGAATCTCACTGATCCATTAACATTATATGACTACAAAGCATAACTATTTCAGGTAGTTAGCCAGTACAACTACATAAAAATCACAAAGAGACTACAGTTTCCATTGGGCGTGTGATTATGATGACCTAGGGAAAAAATTATTTTTGTTCTACTACTAAAATCCAATATTTCAGAAGATTAATGATCTAAATGAGGGAAAAAGTAAAAAAGAAAGAAAAAAGAACTTTCAGTATCACACTACAAGCATTCTTGGGAAGAAAAGGTGTAGAGAAAGCCCCATACTTCTGATTTCTTGTTTAGTTATACTTTCGATACGCTTTAAATACAGATTTCCATGAATTTACAAGGCAACTGCCATGTAATCACCACCTTATGACTTCGGAACAACAGTCCCAACTGACCCCCACCCTCCTGTGTGCATAAAGCCAGCCACTACAGATTACAGTGACCCAGCAACATAGCAAACAGGACAGGAAAATGAGGCATGACATGTCAGAAGGGCATGGCACAGCAATTGGCATGGGCAGTTGATAGTGGCAGTTGGCACAGGGCAGGTGAGCAGTGAGGGTGGAGTATCCTTTCCCACTCAGAAGACTGGCTCACCTATCAGCTGCCTTCCATACAACACAGATAGCCATGGTCTCCACTGGGCAGAAAACTCTTCTCAAAAAGAACATGTGATCACAAAGTGACTCAGAGTGCCTGCCCAGAAATATGGCAGCGGAGGGCATCAGGGATACTGCCAGCATGAGGTGTGAACAGGTAGATGCAGTTAATCTCTGATGACAGAGCTCAAGGAGGCGATGGAGAGTAAGGAGCATCAGGGAATGCAAGCGGGAGATAGACCGGTGGAGCAACTCCCTGTCATACCTGCAAAAAAGGCACTGGGGTGACACATCCCAAACAGTGGTGGGTCCCCAGCCCTATCACTGTCAGGCAGAGGGAAGGGACATATGAGAGGGGAAGGAGTGGAATCTGATCTGGGCTCAGCACTGCAGGTGGATCCCCTTCCTGTCAACACCGATTCCCTGAGTACCCCTGAATAACAGATTTGAGGCTCTGAACTTGAGGGAAAGGCAAGTGGGGATGCAGTGGAAGGTCCACTCAGGAGGTTGTCTAGGGTGAGTCAGTCAACTCTATGCTTCAAGACTGCCTTTGCCAAGTAGGAAAAATGGGTAATAGTCATGGGCAACTCTCTTCTGAGAGGAACAAGGTGTCCCATATGTTGGTCAGACCCTAACCATAGGGAAATGTGCCATCTCCTTGGGGCCCGAGTCAAGGACATTACTAGGAGACTCCCTAGTCTGATTCACCCCTCAGATTATTATCCCTTACTGATAATTCAGGATGGCAACAATGATAGTGAGAGAAGCCTGAGGGTTACCAAAGGTGACTGCAGGGCTTTGGAGCAGTTAGCTGATGGAACACGAGTACAGATGGTGTTCTCCTCTATCAGTGGCAGGGAATGATACTGAGAGAACCAGGAAAACCATCTCATAAACATATGGTTGAGAGGCTGGTACAACCACAGAAATTTTGTTTGTTGACCATTGGAGGGTTTACTCAGCACCTATTCCAATGGCTGCAGAACTATGTCATGTCTTACCAGTCTCCAAGGGGTAAAGAGGATGAAGGGGGAAGGGGATAAAACCAGGCCAGCTAGAAATAAGTCTTGGGGAACAGTGATGGGATTAGAGGTGAGTCAAATGGCACAGCTGAAGTACATCTACACCACTGCACTCAGTATGAGAAACAAACAGGTGGAGCTTGAAGCCATTTTGCAACAGGCCAACCATGACTTAGTTGTCATTACTGAAACATGGTGGGATCATTTCGATGACTGGAGTGCTGCAATGGAAGCCTATAAGCTCTTCAGAAGGGATAGGAAAGGAAGGAGGGGTGGTGGCACATCTCTCTCTAGAGAATGTTTTGATTTTGTTGAGCTCAGGAATGGAAATTATAAGGCTAAGTTTCTATGGGTAAGAATAATGGAAAGGGCTAACAAAGCTGACAGCCCGGTGGTGGTCTGTAATAGATGGCCTAACGAAGATGAGGAGACAGATGAGACATTTTACAAATAACCGGCAGAAGTTGTGCAATTGCCAGCTCTTGTTCTCTTGGGGGTCTTCAACTTCCCTGATATACACCAGAAAGACGATACAGCCAGAAAAAGCAGTATAGAAGATTTCTAGAATCTGTAGAAGATAACTTCCTGACACAGCTACTAAGAAAGCCTACCAGTTGAGGTGCCCAGCTAGTCCTGACATTCACAGAGTAGGAGTGGTGGGAGATATGGAGGTTGGGAACTGTCTTGGGCAGAATGACCACAAAATGGTAGAGATCTCAATTCTTGGTGAAGTTAAAAAGGAGGCAGCAAAACTGCTACCTTGAACTTCTGAAGGGTGGACTTTGAACTATTCAGGACGTAGGTATGGAGGGCCCCTTGGGATTGAGTCCGGAAGCAGGAAGTGGTCCAGGGAGATTGAACACTCCTTAAGAAGGAAGTCTTAAGGGCATAGGAGCAGGCTGTTTTCCCATTCTGTAAGATGACCCAGCAGGGAAGAAATTGGGTGTAGATGAACATGAACCTTTTCTGAGGCTCCAGGCACAAGTCCTATGGGAAGCAGCTGAGGGAGCTGGGCCTGTTTAGTCTGGAGAAGAGGATGCTCAAGGGAGACCTTATCACTCTCTTCAACAATTTGCAAGGAAGTTATGATGAGGTTAGGGTCAGTCTCTTCTCTTGCATAACTCATGATAGAACTAGAGGGAATGGCCTCAGGGTGTGCCAGGGGAGGTTCAGACTGGATACTAGGAAAAAATTCTTTTCTGAAAGAGTGGTCAGTTCTGGAATGGGCTGCCCAGGGAGGTGGTTGAGTCACCATCCCTGCAGGTGTTGAAGAAACATTTAGATGTGGTTCTAGGGACACGGTTTAGTGGGGAAATATTGGTAGTGGGTGGACAGTTGGACTGGATGATGTTGGCGATTCTATGATTCTATGATTTAATCCCCTTTGCAGTTCTGCCAATCATTTCATTACCGTATTTGATCCAATACAAGGGAATTTAAAAACTTAAATTAAATTAAAGCAAGGTAGTATTAGATGTGATACAGTAATTTATTCACATTATAGGAAAATACACATTACTTTAATTACATAAAACTTTCAAACTATTCCCAATATAACATGAAAATTACATATGAGAAAATTAAACAGGAAAGAAACACTCTTCTCTTGAAGCCAACAGTAAATATGTATTTTTTTTAGTCTATCTTTTGAGTTTCAAGTAAAGATAACATAATGCTTTTTCCCCTAACACCATAGACTTAGAAAATCTTTTATTTAAAAATAATTTAAAAACCTAATATCTTTGTCTACTTTACATAACTTTATATTTAGAGTTTTAAGAAGGCATATGAAGGAGAAGGTATTTGGGAACAATGAATACATATTTGTTAAGAGCAAATCATCTAACTTGATTGCGTTGGGATAAAATAAATTAACATAAAACATATACTTCTTTCTCTCCATCCACAAGCCAATTATCTCAGTTCAGTAAGGTTTCCAACACCATCTTCTAGAGTATTCCTTTATTCAAGTTAGGATGTAGTGATTTGGATAGGTGAACCTAAATGGCTTATTATTCATAAGTTTGAGGTTAATGAATTGTATTAATTACAGCAAGCATATTATGGAAGTTGTGTATCTCTATCTCCAACCTTGGTATTTTCTCTATTATTTTTCACTTCATTTTCCCTGTCTTTCTATTCTTTTTTTTTTTTTTTTTTTTTTTCCTGTCTTTTCTGTGTTTATGTAGAAGCATCAAAAATTTCACTAATGGGCATAGGTGTGCCTTATGATAGGTCCAGTGCTCATCAGGCTGCAACCAGCTGTGTCCAGGCCTTTTCTCATAGAGATTACCATTGCAGCATCAAATCCCCCACAACCCTAGCCACATATACTCAATGCAATACAGCATTCCCTAAACCACATCTAAATTACTGTTTAAAATTTTGTGTCTTTATTGATAACCTGGAGTAAGTTCAGTACAGAGCCACTGAAGTTATTTAGTGCTGGAGCACTTGACTATAGGTTAGTACAGAAAGTTGTTCTTGTTCAGCCTGAAGAAGAGATAGCATTGGGTATGTCAGTGCCCATAAACTGGTTATTGAAGACACAGCCAGGCTTTTCATAGCAGTGGATAGCAGAAAGATGAAGGATAATCAACATAAATTTAATCTAATAGCATTCCAAATGAACAAATAAAAAGCTTATTTTTCACCCATAACAACACCTTGTCTGATGTTCTCCAGTGTCCTGTGCCAGCGTTTCTCCATTCTTGTAGATCCTCATGATCTGATTGGACAAAGTTCTGAGCATCCTATTCTGAGCTCACAGCTGACCTTGTGAGCATGAAGTTGAACTAAAGGCCTTATTCTGTGGTCATTCCAAAATTCTGAGAAAAAGTCTCTTGAGAATTCCTGTTCAACATAAAGCTGTCAGTTAGTCCTCATTTCTTTGTTTTCAGTAGCTCTAACATACACTTAATACCTTTGTTCCTGAGAACAGTGTGCTTTCTTACATTACTCTACCAAAGTCTGATCTATCACAAAACAAAAGTAAGAGCAGATGAGATTGAGAGAAATATTTTCAAAATCACTTTTCTATAAAGGCTGACACCAAGGTTTTTATGGTACCTTTATTTTAACATTGTTCAAGAAAGGCCTTATCCATTTAAACAGTATTTTGATTTATATTTTCAAAGATTAGTGATACAAGACAACTGCAACAGAAGAGCACAGTACATGTAAGTATACAAACAAATAAATATTAATTACAGTGAACCTCTCTGTCTCATATGCCTATGTTCTGCATGTCTTATTTGGTTATGTACATACATGGTGCATTCGTGTATATGCATGCATACGTGCAGTACACTGTGCGTGCATGTGAACACCAGGAATATATTTTCAGCCTCACTGTTGGTTGCACTTGTGAGCTAAGAACTGAGGCAGACTCAGCTCTCGAGTATCCAGTCTTATATTTTTACTAACACTATCCACCTATGTATTTATATCTTAGGAAAAACTTCACCACATGTTCTCCAGCCTATGCTTTTAAAGAAGTTTGAAAGGAAGACAAGATTACAAGGAAAACCACTGAATTCTTGCTCCTACATCCAGCTGTAATCCAAATGAATTTGAAAACCCTTTCTGAGAATTAAAATGGGTTTTATTGTCTCAATTTTATGATGATAAATAAAAGAGAGCAAATAAAAAAATGATCATCAGAGTTTGGGCAAGAAATTTGAACAAACAATCTGAGACAAAATGCTTCCTAGCTTCTATGTCAGAGGACTCGTACACTATGGCTTCCAAGTCAGAGTATATCTATTATTAACCACAGCAGCAGCAGAATGATCCACATTTAGCCAAGAAAAAAATCAGATACCTCTGCAAATGAGCAGCACAGTTACTGTCAGTTTTGGGAGATACGATGTGGTTGTATTGTCCCTACGCAACATAAGAATTCTATGATCTATGCAATGAAAGGAATTTCAGAAAGGAACTTTACAGCTGTATTTACTTATATCCATTATGAAATAAATGCCTCTGTGCAGGCATTTACACAATTTCAAATTCCTGAAGCAAAGTGTCTGCAGAACAGACCATTGCCTCATCAAGTGCATCCTCAGGTTTGCAGGTGACACCAAACTGCATGGTGCAGTCAACACATCACAGCGAGAAGATGCCAACCAGAGCGACATGGTTTTTGTAATGTAGACAGGCTTTTGCAATGGGTTCAGGAGAACTTCATGAGATTCAACAAATCCGAATGCAAGTACTTGCACCTGGTTTGAGGCAATGCCCACTACCAATACAAGTAGGGGAATTAAAGGAGACAGCATAGCCCTGCCTAAAAAGACCTGGGGATACTGGTGGATGGGAAGTTGGACATGAGCCAGCAATGTGCCCTTGCAGCCCAGAATGCCAGCTGTAGCCTGGGTTGCATCAAAAGAAGCATAGTAGAGTGAGAGAGGTGATCCTGCCCTTCTACTCTGCTCTGGTGAAACCTCACCTGGACTGCTGTGTCCAGATGTGAAATCTTCAGTAAAGGAGAGACACAGACCTGCTGGAGCATGTCCAGAGGAAGGCCACAAAAATGATCTAGGAGATGGAACACCTCAATTAATGAGGACAGACTGAAAGAGCTGAAGCTGCTTATCCTGGAGAAGGGAAAGCTTGATGGTGACCTGGTAGCCACCTTTCAGTACCTTAAAGGGAGCTACATGATGGAAGGGGTCAGATTCTTTAGCAGGGTCCGTTGTGATAGAACCAGGGGAAATGCTTTCAAGCTTAAAGAGAGCAGATTTAAGATGGATGGACTTATACTTTCACACAATTTTTCCTAAACAACCACCTAGATCTCTCCCTTTCACCTGCTTTTGGTTCCTTCATAAACACCTTGTAATAAATCTTGTGCAACTGTGAAATGCTCACACCAGTAAGTTGTTTGGTGTCCCAAACAAGTAGGCAATAGTACTTGTCAGTCTGTAAGGTTTGCTCCCCAGTGCTTCTTTGCAAATATGCAAATATGCAAAGATATGCAAATGCATCTTTTCACACTTGGGAAGTTCTGAGGTCCAAGCTTGCTTGACGAAGATCATGCTGCTCAGAATCTTGCTCAGTTAAGTGCTGAAAATATCCAGAACTATAGTCCAAAACTTCTCTAGGTACCTAGAGTTTGACCACCTTCATGGCAAGGAATTTATTAATCAATTGCAAATCATTTTCCTGCAGCTTCCTTTCACATTCAGGGAACAGTCATTTTGAAGATTGAATAAAGTCTTATAAATGGAACAGAAAAGAAGCAAAGATCTACAGCAGCCTCCATTATACCAAGAATCCCCAGAATTTAGTTTCTAATATCTGGTAGTGCTATGTTGTTTTGTCACCTGATAAAGATGCAACTTCCTTTGTGCTTTGTAATAACTGATGAGACTTCTTACGTGATTCAAGAGGTCTTTGGCATTTAGTTGTGCAAGGAAGAATTGCTGTTGAATGACAGCATAGATCTCCACACAGTGAGGTTTCTCTACTTGTCTCTAGCAGGATGATCTGTTTATCTTCTTGAAACTTAAGCAGCTATTCACAGTTAAGCACATTATGTAGATACTGGCACAAGGAGTAATTAATGTTGTGAGTTTGTGCGTAACAACACGTGTTTAAATGTTTTTAATATGATTCCCTCAGACAACTTTTTTCTCATTCTCATTCACTGAGAAATTCTATGACATTTCAACTTTAGTATAAATCCTTCCTTTAATACTGAAAGCTTGGGTTTTCACCAAAAGAATAACCTTAAAACACTGGTCATTGTCCCTTGTTCATTTTATATACAACACAGAAGAATAGGGGGAAAAAAATCAGCAACAACAACAACAGTTACTTATACACTTTCTCCTTTTTTTTTTGTTTTTTGTCTACATGTGCGTGCTTCTCAATTAAGATTCAAAAGGAAGAGCTGTGTTGGAATTTCATTGCTATAGCAATTTCATTTGCTAATGACTATTGTTCACTAATCAAAACTTGCACTCATTCAGTGAATAGTGTGACTGAAAACAAACCATCTGCCAATGGTACATCAATGACATAAAGCTGGTTTAGATACGGTACTTTATCATTTGCTTTTCACTTCTCAATATATAGATCTCTTTTTCTCATTCTGTTTTATTTGTCTGGATTGTTTCAAGTTAGACTTTCTGACATAGAGGCACAGACTTACAGCTTCTTCCCACTCCTACTATTTGTCTGTTGGAAATTCTCTGATCTGTTTATTGTATCAATGTATTTAGTGGCCGGGAATCCTTTTTTTCCAGGGATGACCCCTATGAATAGCAAAATGATGTTTAGATTTCAGAACACCGGAGTATAATTAATAATATTCTTATTCAGTATGGTACTCTAACTATTAACAAGTAAAAGAGTGCAAGGTAGTTTGTACCCTAAATCTTGGCTATGAATCACTTGGAATGCAGAACTTCCTCCACCACCATGAAAATAAAATGGACAGTTAAACACAAATAGCTGTTGTTTACTTCTATGTTGTTCTTCTCTTGATGACAGATTTAGGTTGTTCTTTCACACTGAAGGATTCTGATATTTCAGCAGAGCTTTGAATAGTCTTTGAAACTGATTTTCCTAAGTCTTTGTAAGGTTGCACAGTACTGCTATATATCTCTGTCAGGAGTATGCGTACTTCTGAAAGCACCCTGTGTACCTTTTTTTAGATTTAGACAGCACTTACTTTCTATCATCCACCCATCCACCATTGAACCGAAAGGATATTTTGAGACAGAGTTGTAAGTGGTTATGTTTTCTACAGAACTGACAATAACAAAATGACTATCATCCCCAGTGATGTAGAATCCTCTACACAGCTATGTTAGAGATCCTTTATTTTGCCTTATGTGCATGCATGCACTGACTTCCTCTGCAGGCCTCTCTAAAATTTTGATTCAGCACTTAACATGTTAAAGATAGAGAAATCAGAACCCTGACCCCTATACTCTTGGGTTAAAAGTAAGTCTCTTATGGCAACATTATTAACCAAAAAATATAGAAAGTTCTCTAAGAGGAATTTTTAATACATACAGACTTCTTACATGCATTTTTTTTCAGCACTGAACCAATAAAGCTTCATGCATTTTTATGAATTTTTATCCCTTGCATGCACTTTGCTTGTTAAACTTTTACTATCATGCTTTTATTGATGAATATATTAGCTGGTTTTAATTTGCCCATGTGGCTAGTTCAGTATCAATTTTTTTCTTTTTATATTTCCTGGTTAACACATCCTTTAAAAAGTAATCAATTACTGCATAGTACTAAAGCAGAAAAAACTCCTCAGACTTAAATGTCTAATTGCTAATTTCACTGTAATATTACAGAACACTTTAGAATTTACATTTTACACTCTACAATGATTTCCCCCATTGACTTCTTTTCCTTTAATTTATACTATACAGATAAGATATTAGACATTAATCTGCAACTCACTATGCATTTGTGCAGCTTGCTTTACTGCAAAGGTTTCTACAAAAGTTCTACCTCGTCCATGTGGAATGAACTGAAAGTATAATAGCCCACAGGCACAGGGGAAAAATGAATCCTGTTACTGGCTTTTGCTTGCATTCAAGACTATGATAGAAATACTCCATGTACTTGAAAAGAAAAAATAATTCAGTAGCTCAATCACTTGTATCTATTCTATGTAACAAGGAAAGAAAATAGCTCACCAACCTTAAAAATGCAGCAAGGAAAGGTTTAAAAGTACTTTACAGGTGGCTAGCCTACTGTTCTCAGGCAATCCAGAATATCGGTCACAGTCCTTCCAAGGAGGAAGAGTTGTATTTTAGTTGTATTTTTGGGATACACTGAAAGTCCTCATTTGCTACCCAGATAATCTCTCCAGAGAGGTTTGCTGCCTTCTGGGGGTATGTGTCAAAGACATTAAGAAGATTCTACTGCATCTGATAAAACAATAAGACAACTACCTGCTTGTTGCCATTCAAGTAGGATCAAAGGTGATTGTAAAGAGAAAATTAAAGAACATTAAAGGGGACTTTGCATCCCTTGGAAAGATGCTAAAGAGATCAGGATCCTAAGTACTGTTCTCCTCTGTCCTCCCCCACTTCGGGATCAAGGTTTTGGATACGGTGATTTTGGGCAGTTCACTGAGAAGCAGGGTATGCAGGCATCAGATAGAATATGACTGAGCAGATGGGGAAAAAGTGTTCTGGGAAGCAAGATGAACACAGCTGTAAACTAAATTTGATGGGGAGAGGGGACAGGGTTCCTCCTGACATAGAGGGGCCTGTGAATTCTGTCTTTTTAGTAAACTGTGGATAAAAGCCTCCCAAATGTCCAATACAATCTTGTGAGGAATCCTCAGAAAATATAATATTGCCATTAGCTCAGCTTTAATCTGTTTCTATCCCTCTAGAGATACCTGCACCCTTTGCTTTGTTAAAGTGCCTATATATACCAACACACTCAGCGTGGGAGATAAACAAGAATTAGAGATCTGTGTGCGGTTACAGGGCCATGGTCTCGTTGCAATCACGGAGACATGATGGGACAGTTCACATGACTGGAAAGCTGTCAAGATGATTAGGTTCTTTTTAGAAAAGAGGCTGGCATGGCAATGCTGGAGTTGCACTTTCTGTGAGAGAGCAACTAGAATGTGCTCTGAGCTCCAGTTGGAGGACTATGATGAACAACTGTAGAGCTTGAGGGTAAGAATTAACAGGCAGGCTAACATAAATGACACTGTTGTGTGTACTACAGACCACCTGATTAGAAGGAGAAAATTTATGAGTCTTTCTACAAATAGATAGAAGCAGCCTTGCAATCTCCAGCACTGTGTCTTATGGAAGACATCGACCATTCTGATATTTGTTGGATAAAAACAATTTGTGGCCAGGTATACAAAGTTCACACAGTTTCTGTGAAGCACTGATGATAACTTTCTAACACAGCTAATGGAGAAGCTGTCAAGGAGGGTGTGCTGCTTGATCTTGTTCTTTCTAACAAGGAAGAGCTGGCTGGAAACGTAAAGGTTGTGGGCATCTTGGAATGCAGCAATCATGGGATGGTGGAGTTCAAGATCTTGTGTGGAAGAAGCAAAGCAATAGGTAGGATTGTTACCCTAGACCTCAGGAGAGCCATTTTTGACCACTTCAATGACCTACTTCAAGGTACCCTAGGTCTAGAGCATTAGAAGGTAAGGGGGTCCATGAAAACTGGTTGGCACTTAATAACCACTTCTTCTGAGCTCAAGATTGGTACATCTTTAAGAGTAAGAAATCAGGGAAAGGTGGCAGGAGGCCTGCATGGATGAGCTCATGGATAAACTGAAAGGAAAGAAGACATACCATAAAATGTTAGAAGGGGGCCTAACCACCTGGGAAGAACACAGGAATGTTGTCAGAGCCTATAAGGATGCAACAAGGAGGGTAAGGCCCTCTTGAAATTAACCAGAACAAAAGAAGTAAAGGATAAGAAGAAAGGGGTTTTTTTGGTGTGTGTTAGTTTCTTTCTTCGTTTTTCTTTTCTTTTTTAAAATAGTAAAACAGTAAAAGGAGAACTAGGGAAAATGTGAATCTCTTACTTAAATGAGATGGGTGCCCTGGTAACAGGGAATGCTGAGGAAGCAAAGATTCTGAATGTCTTCTTTGCTTCAGTCTTTTAGTCCGGAAGGCTAAAACTGGCCTTCAGGAATCCCAGATCTTAGAGGAAAGAGAGAGAGTCTGGGGAAAGGAAGACTTCCCATTGGTTGAGGATGATACGGTCAGAAAAAGCCTAGCCAAAATCAGTGCACACAAATCCATGTGCGGGCCCTTATGGGATGCAATCATGTCTTCTGAGAGAGCTGGCAGAGATGACTGATGAACCACTGTCTATTATTTGAACGGTCTTGACAAATAAGAGAGGTGCCTGAAGACTGGAAGATAGCCAATGTCACTCCAGTCTTCAAAAAAGGCAAGAAGGAGGATCCAGGAAACTACACGCCAGTCAGACTCACCTCCATCTCTGGAAAAGTGATGGAACAACTTGTTCTGGATACCCTCTCTAAGAAATTGGAAGAGAAGAAGGTTATGAGAAGTACTCAACATGGATTCAGCAAGCGGAAATCACACTTGACCAACACAGTAGCCTTCTCTGATGTCATCACTGCTGTATAGATGTGGGAAGAGCAGTGGATTTTGTGTACCTTGACTTCTCCAAGGCATTTGACACAGTATCCCACACACTTCCTTGTAATGAAACTTAGAAAGTATGCAATAGGTGAGTGGATGGTGAGGTGAATTGAGAACTGGATGATTGGCAGAATTCAGAGGGTTGTGATCAGTAGTGCAGAGTATGGCTAGGGGCTCCCTGCTGACAGTGCTGGGTCTGATCTTGTTCAACATCTTCATCAGTGACCTGGATGATAGAGTTCACCCTCAGAAAATTTGCTGATGATTCAAAGCTGAAGGAAGTGACTGGCTCATCAGAAGGCTGTGTTACCATTTAACAAACCCTGTACAGAATGGAGAATTGGGCAGGGAGGAACATGATGAAGTTTAAAAACAGCAAGTGTAGAGTCTTACACCTGGGGAGGAATAACCGCTTGCATCAGTATAGGTTAAGGATGACCTGCTGGAGAGGAGCTCTGCGGAGAAGGAGCTGAATGTTCTGGTGGACAACAGGTTGGCTATGAGGCAGCAGTGTGCCACTGTGGCCAAGAAGGCCAGTGGGATCCTTGGGTGAAATAAAAAGAGTGTGGCCAGCAGACCAAGGAGGTGATCCGTGTGCTCTACTCTGCCATGGTGAAGCCACATTTACTCTACAGTGTCCACTTCTGGGCTTTCCACTTCAAAAAAGGGAGGGATTTCCTAGAAAGAGTCTAGTGGAGATCCACAAAGTTTATACAGGGCCTGGAGCATCTTATGTATGAGGAAAGGCCGAGTAAACTGGGTCTGTTCAGCCTTTGAATAAGAAGACTGAGAGGGGACTCTGATAAATATTTATAAATATTTAAAGGGAGGGGGGAGGCAAATGGACAAGATCAGTCTCTTTTCAGAAGTCTGTGAGCCATAGCACAAGGAGTAATGGACTAATTCTTGAATACAGAAAGTTCCATATGAACATGTGGAAGAACTTCTTTGTGGTAAGGATGACGGAGCAGTGGAACATGTTGTCTAGAGAAGTTGTGAAATCTGCTCCTATGGAGATATTCAAGACCTTCTGATCTCCTGACATTTTCTGCAGGATCACCTCCCTCGGTCTGCTGTCTGCACATCTTTTGATGCAGGCTTGGATACAGTTGCCCTTCTGGAATGCAAGGGCACACTGCTGGCTCATGTCTGGCTTCCCATCCATCAGTACCCCCAGGTCTTTTTTGGCAGGGCTGCACACAATCCTTTAATCCCCCAGCTTGTTTTGGCAGTGAGGGTTGCCTCCAGCCAGGTGCAAGACCTTGCATGTGGATTATTTGAACTTTATGAGGTTCTCCTTGGTGCACATCCCAAGCTGTCTAAGTCCCTCCAGTCAGTATCCATCTGTCAAGTTCGTCTACTGCACCCCACAGCTCGGTGTCATCTGCAAACTAGCTGAGAGTGCACTTAATCCCACTGTCAATGTCATCGCTGAAGATATTAAAGAATATCAGTCCCACCACTAACCCCCTTGGGACACCACTCATCACTGATCTTCATCCAGACATTGAGCCATTGACCACCATTCTCTGGACTCAATCTTGCAGCCAGTTCTTTGTCCATTGCGCAGTCCAACCATCAAATCCAAGTATTTCCAGTTTGGAAAGAAGAATGTCCGCTTTGACAGCGAACCTTGTCAAAGGCCTTACTGAAGTCCAGATAGGGGTCATCAGTGGCTCTTACTTTGTCCATTGATGCAGGTACACCATCAGAGAAGGCCACTAAGTTGGCCAAGCAGGCTTTGCCCTTTATGAAGCCATGCTGGTTCTCCCATATCACCTCGTCTTCCAAGTGCCTTAGCATAGCTTCCAGAAGGATCAGTTCATCTACTCCATGATCTTCCCCAGCACACAGAGAGACCATGCCATGGGCAGGCTCGTTACCACCTCCTTCCCCCTTCAAACTTAGTTGAAAGCCCTGGCAGTGAGCCCAGACAGCTCCTGAGCCATTTTCCTAATTTGACCCATCAGCAGCCATTGGGCCAGGTGCCAAGTAAACCATTCTGTGGTTGAAAAAGCCAAAATTCCTGTGGTGGCCTCAGCCCCCAGCCATGTATTTATCAGTTGAGTTTTCCTGGTCCTTTCAGCATCCCTTGCTGCCACTGAAGGGATAAAAGGAAACATCACTCATGCTCCAGCTCCAGCCCCAACCACCCCCACCCCCTGAAGTTCTTTTTGACAGCTCTCAGACTACTCTCAGAGACTTCATCACAGCCTGAACTGTCAGTAAGGACAAACCAGACTAGGGAGATTCCTAGTAATGTCTCTTCAGAGGAAAAAGTAGGTCACAAAGTGTTGACCAGGCCCTTCCCTCTGTAGGGAGTCATCCATGACAGTTCCCTTCTTTCCTTTTTGGAAGAGACAGTCTTGATGTTCTGAGCTAATCTCCTTGCCCTAGACAACCTCATGGGTAGACCTTGCACTGCCTCTCCTTGAGTTTCAGAGCCTCAGACTTACTATGTAGGGGTACTATGTAGGGGTACCTGGAAAAATAAGCTGGGTAGAGAGGTGCTTTTCCTGTGGCATCAAGTTAGGACCTGTTTCCATTCCTTCCCATCTCTTAGGCCCGATCTCTCTGCCCGATTGTTCTATCACTGGGGTGTATCTGCCATGCCACGCTCTTACACATTGTGCCCTGTTGGCCCTTCTGTTTGCTGCACTCCATTTTCTGTGCTCCATGGGAACAGCCTTTATACATGCATGGAACTGGCCACCATCACTCCCAGTGGTCCAAACTGTTGGTGCAAACGATATAGTCACAAGTAATAGGCAAAAAAAAGTCCACATTCTAAAAGAAAATTACTAAAAAGTTCAATGTGGTATGTGAGGTACATATGGAAACAAGAAATTTGAAGTGAATTATATTTCTTACAAAATAACATTTATGAATAGTCTTGGTGTAGTTTCACACATAGCATCTTGTATTAAATCTTTTTAGAAGAAAAAGAAAAAATGACACAGGGGTCTCTTTAGACCTCTCACATATATTTTGTAAATTTTTGCTAACATTTTCATTTTCATTGAGAACTTTGGTAACTTTAAACAACTCCTAACTCATGAATAAATAAATAGAATTACCCTTATTCTCTAGCAGCAAGGCTACCTTCTAGTTCTAAGGAAGTCTCAAAGAAAATCTATATCTACACTGCTACAGCAAACTTTAAATGATAGTATCATGCAACTGTCTATAGGTAACAGAAGTGCCTTGTCTTTTCTACAGGCCCACATGAATTGCAGAAGAACTGCAAAAGATTATCAGATTGAACATTCAAACAGCAGATGAAATTCAGCCTTGTTAAATGCATTTAACATGGTAGAGGCTCTAACACAGACAGAAATGAACATGGGAAATAACCCCAGCTTTTTATTTAAACTTCAAGATCTATGATTACCTTTTGCCATTGAGCAGTAAAATCATGGCTTTTCATGAAAGCACCAACACTGCACAGCATCAGTCAAAATGCAAGCCAAAGATTATGACATTTAGAAAAGGTTTGGAAAACAAAATACAGAATACCAAAATGCCATAGTAAAAAGTCATATTTCTTCCTAGCTTCAAATGTTATATGTAGTTCTTCCCTCAATTGAAAAAAGGAGACATAAAAATAAGAGCTTCAAGGTACAGTAATGATAAGCAGAGAATGGCTATTTTTGACACCTGGCTGCGCTGCTGGGACTCTTCTGTCCAGGAACAAAATGATGGAAGTCTATGAGCAGGCAATGCTATCATTAAAAGAAACAATCAGACTAGACTCTTGTAGTCTGTGCTCTCGTGAACTACAAGCAAAACAGCAGTGCAGAATTCAAAGAAAACGGTAGGAGAAAGATGAAGAGTGTAGTAAACTGTAGCTTCTGAGTGGCACAAAAAGACATGGTTTAGCGACAGGACTCGGAAGGTCAGGTCAAGTGTTCAGACTTGATTTTTCCAACCTAAATGATTCTATGATTCTCACTAAAAAAATGTTGTGTATGCAAAAAACTTTAATGGCTTCAAATGGACACTATATAACTACTTAGGGTTATTAAGTAGACTGCACACAGAGCTGGAAATGGACAGAGGCTGAAAACTGTTTTGAAGAAGACTGTTCCCTCCTTGCTCTTCTGTGAGATATTACTGATTTTTCACTGCTGAAGAAGGATTTTGAGGAAAATCACTACATGCACATTCTTACATTTTCCCAGTGTACCCTATGTTGTTATCTAATTTTGTCTAAACTACCACTTCCTTTCCCATATCCAGTCTGTCAGCCAATTTAAACATGGAATACATGATATTTTGGTCACTTACAAAAATAACTTCTGATTCTGACACATGAAGGTTAGCATGAAGTTAACTTAAAGATCTGCTATACTAAAGATAAAACCAAGTCAAGTGATTTTGAAATTCCTTTGTACAATGACTTTCCTCTATAAATATTCAGAATGGCCAGTATGTGCTAAAATGGAGGTTTCTGTGTCTAACTAAATAGCAGAATTCAATACAGCTAAAATAAGCTCATAATAATCTTCTTACTGGCTTCCTGCTTGTTTAGGATATTCTAGTATTTCTCAAGAAGACATTCAGCATTTTTGCAGTTTAGTCAACCTCTCCTACCGCTATCTTACATCTGTAATAGTGACTGAAGCCATGGAGCAAGCCAAATCAATGTACTGACCTTCAGGAAATCAAAGCTTTTCCTTTTTTGCTCAGTTCATTCTGAGCCAACTGACTGGACTTACACAGTGCAACCACATTCCACAGCAGAGTCAAAGCAGGGAGTCAGTGACAGAGTGGCCTCGAAGATTATTCTAGCTACAAACTTTTAAGTACTGATAGACTACATGTAGACTTATCCTTATTAATATGGTTGAAGAAATTAATTTCTTTCTCCAAATTAAACCTTATGGAGAACAAAAATCCTTATAAATTAGGTTACATCACAGTTCTACTCTTCTCCTGCAGGCTAGAAAGAAGGTAGAAAATGTGGTAATTAAGAACACAGCTAAGTGCATTTGAAGAGGGAGCAATACTCAAATCAGCATATCAAAAGAATTTTCATTTGCTGTTTTCCTCAAATAACAAAGTAGCCTAAACTTCTAAATGACTGAAACTCCTACAGTGCTATTAGAAAGATTTAACAGGAGAGATAGAGATAGCTGTTTCCACGTATGCTGAATGGCACAGAGATTGTTTTGTTAGAAGATCCATAGATAGAGCAAAGCAATTAGATATAAAAGCATTTTAGAGTCTTTTAAATTGAAAAATATTCAGGAAAAAGTCTTTCAATTATTATTTCAGCACCTATAAGGCATAATTTTCCAGTACCTTGGCTCTTATCTCTATTAATACATTCAAGTTCTAAATGCTACAATAACAACAAAAATCTGATCAGGCATGAAAAGCCCAAAATTGTACATAAGATTTTATAGCTAAAGGATGATGGATAAAAAAAAAACAAAATAAAGACAAAAACAAACAGATGAAATCTAATGTCAATTTAAGTCATTACACTACTGTAAATAAAAGCATGACTTTTCTTATTTTAATCTCATGCAGGGGCAAATCAGAAAAACCTGCACCATATGGAAGCATTCAGCATGTAGAATTTGGGAACAGTAGTTTTTGGTCTGTACTAGTCTGATAACAGATTGAGTTTAAAAGAGTTGAGAGACAGAAAAAAGAAAGAAAATTCCATTCTAAACAAAATAATCTTATAAGAAAGAGCCTGTGATACATGCTTTTATTTGCTGAATGTTACATAAGTAATAAGTTTTCTTAATCATCCACAGATAGCACTAATTTCAGATTACAAAAATAAATAAATAAATAAAAGCAATCAAAGCAGCCTTCACCAGAAAGAAACCACGTGAACAGAAAATTTAGCACCTGACTGAATGTGTAGCTCTTTCTTAGTCAGTCACAGCCTGGAGGTACACTTGGAAGGCATGTGCCCATAACTGGCATTAGTTCTGTTCTTCTGGGATGGGGTCCATAGCAAAGCCTTACTGACCTTTGCTACATTGCATACTCATTTTGGTAACATTTACAGCTAGGAATTGGAGCAGCTGTAAGCGAGATGAAGCAAGCAGTGCTCTCCACATGTGGTGCAGATACATTTTAAGCGAGGAAGTTGTACCATCCCACACCTCTGCCCCATCACATTGGAAATTTGGTACTGAGCTCTTGCTTACAACAGTTGTAGAAACAGTGTAGGGGTAATTCCAAGTTGCATCTAGCACAAGGGGGGAAGCACATCAGACTTTGAGATATATGCCTTCTTCTGTTTATCTTTTTATTCCTTTCTCCTTTTGTTTTACATGGTCTGATAGTGACAGAACTAGGGGAAATGGTTTTAAACGAACAAAGGGGACACTCAGAAGAAATACTTTACTCAGAGAGAGACAAGGAACTGGCAAAGGCTGCCCAGAGAGGCTGTGGATGCCCTATTCCCAGAAGTACTTAAGGACAGGTTGGACAGGGCCTTGGACAGCCTGAGCTGGTGGGAATTAGAACTGGATGGTCTTTAAGATCCCTTCCAATAATCTACTCTGTGATTCCATAATTTTGATCCCTTTTCATCTTGATTATTGATTTAGCTACTCTTCTCCTCCCATTCAGGATAAAATTTAAAATGCAATTAATTTCTGAATATTTAGAAATTGTTTTAGTTTTAGAAATATTATAAGCTGGAAAAAATTATTTTCAGACTTTAAGTAATAATATGCAGCATGATCCCCTGCCATTCTCCATATTGCGGAAGCATAGAATCACAGAATCACCAAGATTGGAAAAGACCTCTAAGATAATCCAATCCAGTCATCCACCCATCACCAATATTTCCCCACCAAACCATGTCCCCCACTACAGCACCTAAATGTTTCTTGAACATCTTCAGAGAAGGTGACTCCACCACCTCTCTGGGCAGCCTGTTCCAGTGCCTGACCACTCTGTCAGAGAAGAATTATTTCCTAATATCCAAACTGAATCTCCCCTGGGGCAACTTGAAGCCATTCCTATTAGTCCTGTTGCTATTTACATGGGAGAAGAGGACAACTCACACCTTATCACAACCTCCCTTCAGGTTGTTGTAGAGTGATAAGGACTTTTAAAGAGAGACATACAGAAAGCACTGTATGAAGCACATCAGCATCAGGAAGTGATCTTTCACACTCCCTAGAAACCTCCTAGACTGATTCTTCTGTGCTGTATTGTGTTTCCAACATATATCAGGGAAGCTGAAGTCCACCAGGAGAACAAGGGCAGAACTTCTGCCAGCTGCTTGTAGAATGCTTCACCTGTCTCTTCATCCTGGTTAGGCTTGCTATTACAGACCACCAGGATGTCCTCCTTGTTGGCCCTCCCCCTTGCCCATAGAGAGTCAACCTTGCCATTTCCAGTCCCAAGCTCAACAACATCAAAGCACTCTCTAACACAGAGAGCCACGCCACCACCTCTCCTCCCTTGCCCATCCCTTCTGAAGAACTTACAGACGTCTGTTGCAGTTCTCCAGTTGTGGGAATGATCATGCGCGGTCCAGACGGTTCCTGCAATGTGTTGAAGACAACTTCCTGATGCAGGTGGTTGAGGAATCGACAAGGCAAGGGGTACTGCTGGACCTTATTCTCACTAATAGAGAAGGGCTTGTCAGGGAAGTAAATGTCGGGGGCAGCTTGGGTTGTAGTGACCACGAGATGGTGGAGTTCAAGATCCTGAGTGGAACAAGTAAAGCAAAAAGTAGGATTGCTATCCTGGACTTTAGGCGAGCCAACTTCGATCTCTTCCGGGGCCTACTTGGAGCTGTCTCATGGGCTAGGGTGTTCGAAGGCAAGGGGGCCTGTGAGAGCTGGTCGACATTTAAGCAGCTCTTCTTCCAAGCTCAAGATCAGTGCGTCCCTGTGAGGAAGAAATCGGGAAAGGGTGGCAGAAGACCTGTGTGGATGAGCAAGGAGCTCATGCACAAACTCAAAGGAAAGAAGAAGGCCCATGAAATGTGGAAAAAGGGTCTGACTACTTGGGAAGAATACAGGAATGTTGTCAGGGTCTGCAGGGATGCGACAAGGAAGGCTAAAGCCTGCCTGGAATTAAATCTGGCAAAGGGGATAAAAGATAATAAAAAAGGTTTTTTCAAGTACATTAACAGTAAAAGGAAGACTAGGGAGAATGTGGCTCCCCTGCTAAGTGACGGGGGTGTTCTGGTAACGGGGGATGCTGAGAAGGCGGAGATACTGAATGCCTTCTTTGCTTCTGTTTTCAGTGAAAAAGCTCCCCCTCGGGAATCTGAGACCCTGGAGGTTAGTGAGAGGATCTTGGGAATGGAAGACCTCCCTTCGGTCAGGGAAGAGGTGGTCCGAGAGTGCCTAGGCAACACCAATGTTCACAAATCCATGGGACCCGATGGGATTCATCCACGGGTGCTGAGGGAGCTGGCAGAGGTGATTGCTGAACCGCTTTCTGTCATCTTTGAGAAGTCTTGGAGGACGGGGGAGGTGCCTGAAGACTGGAAGATAGCCAACGTCACCCCGGTCTTCAAAATAGGCAAGAAGGAAGACCCAGGCAATTATAGGCCAGTCAGCCTCACCTCTGTCCCTGGAAAGGTGATGGAACAGCTTGTATTGGATGTCATCTCCAGACAACTGGAAGAAGAGGAGGTTATCAGGAGTAGTCAGCACGGGTTCACAAGGGGGAGGTCGTGCTTGACCAACCTGGTAGCCTTCTATGATGTTGTCTCTGGCTGGGTGGATAGGGGGAAAGCAGTGGATGTAGTCTACCTTGATTTCAGCAAGGCATTTGATACCGTCCCCCACGACATCCTTATAACAAAGCTGAGGAAATGTGGGATAGATGAGTGGACAGTGAGGTGGGTTGAGAACTGGCTGACTGGCAGAGCACAGAGGGTCGTTGTTGGTGGTGCAGAGTCCGGTTGGAGACCTGTAAGCAGTGGTGTTCCTCAGGGGTCTGTACTGGGTCCGGTCTTGTTCAACATCTTCATCAATGACCTTGATGAGGGGATAATGGCCACCCTCAGCAAGTTTGCTGATGATACGAAGTTGGAAGGATTGGCTGACACGCCTGAAGGCTGTGTTGCCATTCAGCAAGACCTGGATAGGCTGGAGAGCTGGGCAGAAAAAAACCGGATGAGGTTTAACAAAAGCAAGTGCAGAGTCTTGCATCTGGGGAGGAATAATTCCATGCACCAGTACAGGTTGGGGGATGACCTGCTGGAGGGGAGCTCTGCGGAGAGGGACCCCTGGGTGTCCTGGTGGACGACAGGTTGGCCATGAGCCAGCAGTGTGCCCTTGTGGCCAAAAAGGCCAATGGCTTACTAGGGTGCATTAAAAAGAGCGTGTCCAGCAGGTCGAAGGAGGTGATCCTCCCCCTCTACTCTGCCCTGGTGAGGCCTCATCTGGAGTACTGTGTCCAGTTCTGGGCTCCCCAGTACAAAAAAGACAAGGATCTCTTGGAAAGAGTCCAGCGGAGGGCCACGAAGATGGTGAAGGGCCTGGAGCATCTCTCCTATGAGGAAAGGCTGAGTGAACTGGGTCTGTTCAGCCTTGAGAAAAGGAGACTGAGAGGGGACCTGATCCAGGTCTATAAATATCTAAGGTGTGGGGGGCAGAATGGCGAGGCCAGACTGTTTTCAGTGGTGAGTGGAGACAGGACAAGGGGAAACGGCTGGAAACTGCAGCATAGGAAGTTCTGCACAAATGTGCGCAAGAACTTCTTTACAGTGAGGTGACGGAGCACTGGAACAGGCTGCCCAGGGAGGTGGTGGAGTCTCCTTCTCTGGAGATGTTCAAGACCTGCCTGGATGCCTACCTGTGCGACCTACTATAGGGAACCTGCTTTGGCAGGGGGGTTGGACTCGATGATCTCTGGAGGTCCCTTCCAACCCCTACAATTCTGTGATTCTGTGATTCTGTGATCTCACCATGTTTCCATAATGGCAACTAAATCATAGTTTGCCTGCAACATGATGATTTCCAGCTCCTCCTCTTTGTTGTCTATGCTGTGTGCATTGGTGTAGATGCACTCCAGCTGAGCCTTTTTCCTCATCCCCAATTCCACCATCGATCCCCCAGGTTAATCTCTAGAGGGCCTGGTTTTATCTCCTTCCCCCTTCATATTGAGTGTAAAGCTCTCTCACTGAGCCCTGCCAATTCCTGGTCTAGGATCCATTTTCCCCTTTGAGACAGGTGAGACCCAACCACAGACATCAGGCCAGGTGCTGAGTCAACTGCCCCACGGTCAGAAAAAACAAAATTCTTCTGATTGCACCAGCCTCTCAGCCATGTATTTACGAAGATGGGTTTTCCTGCTCTCAGTATCCTTCCCTGCCACTAAAGGAGTAGAGGAAAATACAACCTGTACACCCACTCCATCCATTGAACACCCCAGTATTTTTGATGTTCTAAAAATATTTTCCTAGAAATATCCCTCACTCATTAGCTTCTAGTTAAGTACAACACTGTTTATTCTTTTATCTAAACTTTGTCATTGAAGTCTATTTCATTTCAATCAAAACGAAAAACAAAATATATATTTTTAATATGTATCTATGATTTTTTGATTACAGTATTCAGGGAATAACAGTGAAGTTGAAGCTTAGTAAATGTATTTATCTACGTTCAACAATGCAGCCAAATGTCTTAAGTAAAGCTTTAATGTCTTGATGTGCATAAAGTGGAAAGTTGCCTTTCTCCTCTGACAAATACAGTGGATAAAATTCAAAGGATAACACACTGATAAGAACTGATATTATAGCAACATTGAAAATATAATATGTTGGAAATAAGTAAAGTAAACTGCTGCCATGACAACAAAATCTTAATTCCATATTCAAGAGTAAACCAGTAACCAGTTCCTCAATGTAAAATAAACTGCTTTCCTAAGCAAATTAAAAATGATGTTGTATACATAAACATACAAAAAAACTAACATGGTCTCTATAGAACCCTACCTTAAAACAAGAGTTTTATCTATAATAAAAAATAGTGGAATTGTCTCAGAATAAAGTGAAACAAACAAATTTAGTAATGTGTCAAATGCTTCAAAGAATAAGAAGAAGATGGTAAAGGAACACCAATGTAACAAACACTTTCTCAAGCCTTTTAAAAATTAAATCCGATTGATATTCATTCAAGTTAGTAAATTCCAAGAACTGCATAGAGAACATTCTTCCCTAAGATTAAGTCACCACTGCTCAATATAATGCAGAGAACAAAACAACTTTGGACACACATAAAGTACCTTTAAGCAAACACTCTTCTTTAGTTAGAAGAGATTCATGTAACACACAAACCTGTGTTACTGCCTTCTACTCCTTCTTGTCAAGGACAGAACAATCTTTTCCATTATCTATCTTTAAGCATAAATTCGGTGTTGTTCTCTAAACAGAACAATCCTGGATAATAAATGAGGAATCACATAGCATAAGTATTTCTGCAACTTAGCCACTTGTCAATAAATTTGAAGTTCTGTTCAAATAATACTTAAACACAAGTATTCAGCTCAGATAAGCAATTGGAAGTCTCTGTAATAGAAGCACATAAATTTTGTGGCTAGCATTCCAGTGATTTAGAATGAATCACAGGATGGTTTGATTTGGAGGGGACCCAGTTCTCACCCCCACATCCAACCTCCACTGGGGATGGGCACTGGGGATAGGGCATCCACAGCGTTACTGGACAACTTTTTTAGTTTAAAGCTGTTCCCCCTTCTCCTTTCACTATCAAACTGTAAAAAAAAAAAAAAAGTCCCTCCTATTATAAGCTCCCTTCAGATTCTGCAAGGCTCCAGTGAATTCCCCCCACAGCCGTCTCTTCTCCAAGCTGAACAAGCTTCTTCAGTCTGTCTTCATAGGAGAGGTGCTCCTGCCCCCAAATCATCTTCATAGCCCTCCTCTGACTCACTCAAACAGCTGCGCACTCTTCTTGTGCAAGGCCTGAATTGCAGTACTTCCAGATGGGGCCTGACAAGGGCAGATCAGAGGGGGGCAATCCCTCCCTCTCCCTGTTAACACCCCTCTGTCGATGCAGCCCAGGATACTGTTGGCCTTCTGGGCTGCAAGCACAGGCTGCTGGCTTGTGTCCAGCTTTCCATCCACCACATCCTTCTCTTTTGTGAGGGCTGCTCACAAAGAGCATTTTCCCAGTTAACTTTTCAACATCTAGTCTTAGCTGGCCATGGATTCATTAAATTGTCTACCTTCACTTCTGTTAATCAGCTACTGAGCGCATTCTGATGCTAGAAACTCGTCATTTCTGAATTAGTCTTAACACCAGATTTGGTATGAATCCCTTTTCAAACTTCTGTCACTCATTCCTGCAATTTCTCTCCACTGCTTCTTAATGGAAGTTTCTTATTCTTAAAAATAATTCTTATTTTTAGCTCAGGACTTTTTTTCAAATATATCAACACTAGCCCAAAGTAATAAAAACAGAATTAGGGTAGATTTCAATTATTTTTCAGTCTTTGCACAATACACAAATCCTTTGTCTTTGCTGACAGCAACAAAAAAATCTTTTACTAAGATAATAGAGGGTGAATTAATCATTTTCTGAAGACAGAGTGAGCAAAGACTTGCTCTTAAAAGGGGGATTAAGGCTTTTTTTTCTGGTTGATGCTCACTTACACAAGAAAATGCATATTATTATATGCTGCATGGAGGCCTCACCTATGTTGCAAGTAACATCACATAATTTATCTGGGGAATGTAACTGACTGAATATGTGCTTTTTTTAGCTGTCAATTTTAATATAAATTATTACCATTTTTTGCTTTATGCCTTGTCTATTGCAGACAACTTTTACATCTGAAACACAACAAAGCACATAAAACAGGGAATGATCCATGTGGAAAACTCACTTCATGACCTTCATGACATCTTTTCATATCACTTCATGACCTTCATGACATCTTTTCATATCTCATAATAGATACAGTTAGTAAAGGACCTCACAGACTGACGGCGAAATACGTATGCTACCAAAGTTCAGTGTTGTAGTGTGTTGCAGGAACTACAAGACAGAAATTCTACAAAAATCTCCTTTTTTTCAGGAATCTAATTGCATATACATATAATACTATACATATAACTATATATATGTATATACAATTATGCATTACAATGGAGGTGGGACTTGCTCTGCATTATTAAAACTGAAACAATTTTGAACTAATTAATAGCATACTTCGTACAAAATTTTTCTTTAAACTGTTTGTTAACCATTTAAACAGTTTAAAAGTAGAAAAGTAGCTCCTGCATTTTGTTATCTACTTCAAACCTACCACTAGGCAGGTGGTACTCTCTTAACGAGCACTCTCAATAAGTGCTTCAGACGGATTTTTTATGTTTCATTGAGCAGGCCAGACAGGACAGCAAGACAGAATATTACATGCTACTAGAAGATTCTACCTGTGAAAGAAAGTCAGTCTTTTGTCTTCACAGGCTGAGAGAGCAGGGGCTATTCAGCCTGGAGAATAGAAAGATCTGAGGTGGCCTAATAATGGCCTGTCATATCTAAAGGGGAGCCAAAAGAGAAAGAAAGGGACACTCTGCAGAAGGATCTGTTATGATAAGACAAGGGGAAAAAGTTTCAAATTAAAGGGGGAAGATTTAGACTGGATATAAGGAAGAATTTTTTAACAAGAGAGGCAAGGCACCAGAACAACTCGCCCAGAGAGGTGGTAGATGGGATGCCCCGTCCCTGGAGACATTCCAGGCCAAGCTGGATAGGACTTTGAGCGCCTGATGTAGTCGTAGGTGTCCCTGTTCACTGCAGAGGAGTTGTACTAGATGGCCTTTTAGGGTCCCTTCCAACTTAAATGTCTCTATGGTTCTTTCGATTGTTTTTTGAACAACTTCCACTTGCTACCCCTGTGCTCAACTTCTCCTCACAAGTGAAAAAGGAGAAGAAATAACAAGATGAACCTGCTATCTTAGCGCGGCTGAGATTTACCTCCTGCGGTTGCAGGTCAGACTTCCTGCTTCGCCAGTCCTTGCGACATACCTGAGAACACACGCATGCATACTCACAGGCATTTAGAAACTTCCGCTTCTGCCTGGGCTTAGCGCAGCGCTACGTGCGCCGCTGGGGACACCTGCTGGCCGCCGCTGAGAACTGCACTTCTGAGGACTTTGGAGGAACACTGACCGGATTTTGACAAAATGATGAAGAAAATTAGAGGCAGAATACCGTGATGGACAGGAAAGAAAATCTAATTATTATGACTATATTTCACTTCAGACAGCAGTGTTGGTAATGATGACAAGTTTGAGTAGGTAGTACAAACCAAGCAATTATAATGAAATCCATGATGGACAGATTTGCAGGGTTCTGTGCAAGACTACGGAGCTGGCAACAGGAGTGACTCAGCCATCATCAATGAAGAAGGCAGCTGGAACACGCTGCCACTCCAAACACATCTGCAGAAGCAGGTGAAATTCTGGTATTAGGAGAGCAACACAATGTTAAATGCTTGGTATGAAAAACAGTATTATTTTGTCACTTTTATTTCACATTCAAACTAATTCACCACCTTAACCCACAACAATGCCTACCACAAAAAAAAGATTGAGGAAGTCCTAGGCTGCATTGGAATGGCAGCAGCATGTAGTTGGGATCATTATTTACCTAAAATAGCACCCAGCATGTAAGTTCAACCTATAATTCAATAGGCATTATGGATCTAGATTAATGTTTTTCTTTTTAACAAAGGTTCGAATTAATTCTGAAACTCCATTTTGATTCTCTCTTATAGCCTCTGGGAAAAATAATAATAACAATAATAATAATAATAACAATAATAAATAAACAAAAAAATAAATAAAATCCCTAGTAATCTCTCCAAGGAGAGTATTCAGAAATATCAGCAACATTAGCAAAGTGTAAGTTGATATTCCCTGTGACTGTGTCTGATTTACTTTAAAAACTTACATCTAACATCGTCACAGTTACAACAGTGGTGTTAACAGGTTCACAGAACACAACGCATACCTGAAAGCAATTTGTTCTGAAGCTTTAAGCTCTATATGTGAACTCTGATGCCACCTACTGACCAAACAGGCGGGTATGTTTTACTTGTTCGGGATGAAGGGATCGTCGTCCTACGTACCTCACAAAACATCTCAGACTTTACAAATTCTTCAGACTACGTGAAAAGTATAGGATTTCCCTTTCAGTCACTATTACAAACTCCCTTTTTAACACAGCAGCTTTCAGTGGCTGGCAGGATGAAGGACAGCAAGAAACAAATCTACTTTGCAGTTTTTTCTGAAGATATAGTGAACAAGTTTACAGATCTGTCTTGTTTTAGTATCAGGAAACTAAATAGACATAGAATATCTATAAATGAAAGCATGTGGAGATGTGCTCCAGAATTTTTCCGCTCAGATTGCATATGCACCATTCCTACTGACCAGTCTTCCAAACTGTCAGGCTCGATTTACAGGCTCGATGGAAGTTTATACAATGGCTTGAGAGAGAGAAAAGAAAAAGAAAAGAAAAAAAAATCCTATTTATACGAACATCCTGACAGACAATATATATAATCCTGACAGGCTTTTATACAAGAAAAAGCAGAAATGTCTGCCTGCACTTCAATCATCCCAATGTCCTCTTCAGGTATGTCAAGACCTCTCAGTGCTATCCTGCAGTGGTTGCATGTCCTCCAACATGCACTGAGGAACACTAGCTTCACAGTTTGGAAGATCAGCTGGCTGCAATAAATCCTCTCATTTCTGTGAAGATAAACTATGTTCATGCCATGTTGCAGTCAGAATTTTAACAGACCAGAAGGAGTTCAGTGAACAGTTCCCACCAAGTTTTAGCATGTTTTGCCATTCAATTCTCACCCTCATTTCAGCCACAAAGACTGTGACCGGCTTAAACAAGAGACATAACACAGCATTCATGGAATTGCCATCTAGCTCTGATGTTTCTTTAAAAGGCTATCATTAACTGCAGGCAGAAATGTTCTCATTGTCTCAGTTATCTCATCTGCACCAAGGATTTGCTCTGCTGTAGTCCAGAGTGCAATCAAGCAATGTACAAGCATCTGCTTGAATCTGTCTTGTATGAGGGAAAGACGATGGAGACTTACATGGGCATGCAATTCCGAAACTGCTCATTAGGATTTAGCGTATCTTTACAGCTTTCTTTTGGTACAATGATGTCTCTGCTTTGGTGATCCCATTATTCATTGGACTAGAGACATTAAAAACTTACAATGAACAAGTTACAGCAGTCTCGGAACTGTGAGAACTTTAACTGATTTTGCCAGCCATGTTTCCTAATATAACTGAAAATAATATCAACTGACAATAATGTCATAAATCTAGATTTCTTTCCAAATCTAGTACCATTCAGAGATGAAAGATTTTTCTAAGATGGTCGTTAGAGCTGTTCTGCTTTCCTGTCAAAATAATACTGAAGAACTTTTTTCACCATAAAATAAGAACAGCTTTAAGACTGCACTAAAGAGAAGCATAACACAGGACTCCACTATGAAATGGAACTGAACAAAGTGGGATTCGAACTTCTCTGCCTTCTTCTTAGATTGATCATTTGTAAATGCTTCGGTTTTTTTGTCTACTACCCATATTACTGCAAAGCCTGACTTCACAGAAATTTACTGTCTTTTTGTTCGAGGCATTTCTGTCTCAGCAAAGCATGCAAGTCACTATTTATCTTGACCTGAAAATTCATTCCTGGCTCATATCATTCATATCCTCTTCTGAATGTCTTTTTACAAGTCATAATCTACTTCTTCCTAAGTAATAATAATTTTGATCTCTAATCCTATTCATGATTTTACTAAGAGATTACTTCTCAAAACACTGAAGCATGAAGAAGCAGGATGAAGGCAGTGTTTCCCCTGACCATACATACTATGTTATCTAAAATGTATAGCAGCTGGGGAACTAAATGTTTGTAACTAAGGTGATGTACATAATCCATGCTATTGTGATCTGGGTTTTAGGCTTTCCTAAACTGTGTTACCAGAATTTGCTTGAAAAACAACTGTATTATAACTTTACTGCAGTTAGCTACACATATGAGCATGCGCTTTTCACTTTTTTCTAACAACTGATTCACAGAACAATTACATATGATTTGGTGGGACAGATAGTCTTACCTGAGGGAGAGGAGAAAGCAGCATGTTTCCACAGTAACAAGGAGCCCTAGAAACCTAGTTAAATGGATCAAGTTAAAGAATGAGTGATTCCTGAGTAATAAACCTGTTCTAGATAGTCTTCTCCTTTACCTTTGAAGAAGTTCCTTAAAGGTTTCTTCTGCTCTGCTCTACTTGAAAGTCTAGGATAATACCCATCTCTCCAATTTGTTTCATGTAATGTAGAGTGACAATGGGTATTCAATAAATAATAAACAAGCAAACAAGAATAAATCTTGCCACATTGGAGATAATAGGTGATGTCTTGCACAGAAATCAACTCAGTTGAATGATGGGTAGATTAACAACAGCATTTTCCCAGGCTTTATGTAGCATACTATTTTATCAGAGAATCATAGAATAACCAAGTTTGGAAAAGACTTCCAAGATCATCTAGTCAAACTGTCCACCTATCACCAATATTTCCCCACTAAATATGTCCCATAGTACTACATCCAAATGTTTATTGAACACCTTCATGAACAGTGACTCAAGCAGTTCCCTGAAGATCCCATTCCGTCAACTGACCACTCTTTCAGAGCAGAAATTCTTAATATCCAAGCTGAACTCATCTGGTGCAACTTGAAGCCACCCCCTCCTATTCTGTTGCTTAGTTACACAGGAGAAGAGTCTGACTCCTACCTCAACACAATTTCCTTGCAAGTAGCCATAGAGAACACTTAGTCTTGTTGAACTTCATCCAGCTGGCCTCAGCCCAGCAATCCAGCCTTTTCAGATCTCTCACTAGGGTAACCTCAGTTAGATCAACACTTCTTCCCAACTTGGTGTCATCTTGAAACTTACTGAGGGCACCCTTGATCCCCTTGTATAGGTCATCAATAAAGATATTAAATAGGACAGGCCCCAGTACCAAACCCTGGGGAATGCTACTTGTGACCAGTTGCCAGCTGGATTTAACTCCATTTATCACTACTCTCTGGGCCTGGCCATCCAGGTGGTTTTATCCCAGTGAAGACTGTACCTGTCCAAGCCAGGACTGCCAACTTCTCCAGGAGAATTCTGTAGCAGATAGTGTCAAAGGCCTTGCTGAAGTGTAGGTAGACTATAACAGCTTTTCTCTCATCCACCAGGCTTTTAGTGTGATTTTGGTACCACATTTTCAAGCCTTCTTTTAAGTACTGATTCTTTAAATAATATTTGCAAAATACTGGGAACACTGTAAAAATATTTTACAATTTATGTACAAACATGTTGAATAAAACACATTTACTCAGAAGAGTATATGCCACATAGAAGTCATTATGTCAGTGTTTATCAGCTATGGATTACATGATAAATAGACCTGGTAAAGAGCGCAGTCAGGACGCTGAACTTCGGGAGAACTCTCTATCCACAAACATATTAGCAAATCAGGCAGACGAAGCAGGAAACCAGCATCAATGAGCAAGGGCTTCTGGCCAGACTGAGGGGAAAAAAAAAAAGAGGAAAAGCATAAGCACTGGAAGCAGGGGAGAAAGCCTAGGAAGAATAAGGGATGCCATCCAGACATGCAGAGATAGGATTGGGAAAACCAAGGTGAAGGTGGAACTAAAATTGGTGAGGGATGTGAAAAACAAAAAGAAAAAATTATATATATATATATATATATTGTTTAGAAGAGACAGGAAAAGGAGAGTGTACCCCCTCTAATAAATGAGAGGAGAGAACTGGCTTCAACAGACATGGAGAAGGCTGAGGTACTCAACAAGTTCTTTGCTTCATTCTTCACTGGCATTCAAGTTTGCCATACCTCTCATGTCCCTGAAGCTCTTAGCAGGGGTTGGGGGGGAATAAATCTATCCCACTGTAAGAACAGAGCAAGTCTGAGACCTCCTCATGAGGCTGTATGCATAGAAGTCTATCAGGTCTGATAATCCCAGGGTTCCGAAGGAACTCACTGATGTGGTTTCTAAGCCACTCTCCATCTTATTTGAAAAAGTGTGGCTGTCATGCAAAATCACCAGTGACTGGGAAAAGGAGAGCATCACTTCACATTTTTAAGAAAAGGAGAAAAAAAATCAGGGAAATATAGGCTGGTGATCCTCACTTCTGGGCCTGATAAGATCATGAAGCAGATCCTTTTGGAAGATGCGAGAGAAGGAAGTGATCCAAGACAGCCACCTACCTGGGCTTATGGAAGGCCTTTGATATGGTCTCATACCACATCCTTATCTCTAAATTGGTGAGATGTATATTTGAAGGGTGGATTATTTTCTGGATAATATTTGGTGGACTGCCTATTTGAAGTAAATGGATGTATGTCCAGTTGGACACCTTCCACAAGTTTTCTGATGACACCAAGCAGATGGTGCAGTTGATACAATAGGAGGAAGGGGCACTATCCAGAGGGACATGGGCAGGCTTGGAAAGCAGACCGACATGAACTTAATTAACTTCAACAAGGCCAAGTACAAGGTCTTCCACTTCGAACAGGCAATGTCAGATACATGTACAGACCAGGAGAACTCAGTGAGGGCAGCCCTGCAGAGGATTTGGAGTTCTGGCAGACAAAAAGCTGGATATAAGCCAGCAGTGTGTGCTTCCAGCCTGGAAGGCTAATTGTATCCCAGGCTGCATCAAAAGAGGGGTGGCAGCAGGGAGAGGGAGGGGACTGTTCCTCTCTGCTCTGTCCTCTTGAAGACCCATCTGCAGTACTGTGTCCAGTTCTGGGGCCTTCAGCACAAGAAAAATGGGGAGTTGATGGACCCCAGAGGAGGGCCATAAAGACAAACAGGGTCCAGAGCACCTCTCCTATGAGTAAAGGTTGAGGCAGTTGAGCTTGTTTAGTTTGGAGAATGGAAAGCTGCAGGGAAACATCATTGTGGCCCTCCAGTATGTGAAGGGAGTTTATAAGCAGGAGGGGGACAAGTTTTTACAGTTTGATAGTGATAGGAGAGGGGGGAACAGCTTTAAACTAAAAGAAGGGAGATTCATGTTAAATGTTAGGCAGAAATTCCTTACTCGAAGATTTGTGAGGCACAGGAACAAGTGGTCCAGTGAAATAGTGGATGTCCCACTTCTGGGAGTGTTCAAGGTCAGGTTGGATGGGGCCATGGGCATCCTGATCTGGTGAGTGGCCAGAAACTAGATAATCTTTCAGGTCCCTCCATTCTAAGTCATCCTGTGCTTCTCGGAAACCAATTCAAAGACCCTCACCTCAGCAGCTGTGTAGGGTCTGGCCCCATGGTTGCTGAGCCAGTAGGAGAAAGAGGTTCTGCAAGTCAATCGGGTTCCCCAGAAAAACTGGGAGAAATCTGCAGGCATGAACTTGTGCACACTGTTTGCCTCAGTACTGCAGGAGGGCTGAGGGCTAAGGTCAAGAATGTGCTTAGCAGGCAGCTGGGCCAGGGGCAACTGCAGGGCCTGCAGAAGCCCCGTGGCAACATGGGAGGCCTCCAGGTCCAGCAGATGTTGCACCTCCCTGCTGCACACCTGTGCAGCCTGCACAACAAGCTGTCACACAAAGCTGGAAGCCTGGCTTTGCAGGGAGCTGAGCAGCCACAGGATCAGCTCTCCTTCATCAAAAGAAGCACAGGCCAGAGATGACAAGGTGCTGTGGTCAACCCCAAAGAACTGCCTCAGATTCTAGTGGAGGCATGGCAGCAGGAGCCAGAGTAGGCGGAGCTGGGTTGCAGGGGGAAGATGGATGCCCAGATGGACACCATAGACATCTCTGACTGGGAGGTGGCAGGGCATCAGGGGCAGGCAGATGGGGCAGCGGCGGTCCAGCTTGGTGGCCATGCTGTCCAGCTGCTGTGGTGGGCAGGAGAGCACAGGGGATGAGGGGCTGCTCCTCACCGCGCTGCTGCAGCTGCAGGGGTCACGCTAGGAAAGGAAGAGGGGCCACGGTCACTCGCTGACCCCGTCAGCGGAGGAACGAGTGCCCGGGTCCCTCAGGAAGGAAACCCTCCCAGTGGGCTGCCCAGGCTGAGGCGTCCCCTTACCGGTTCCCTTTGCTGCTGCGGCAGCAAAGAGGAAGGATTTCATCTCTTCCCTGATTTCCATTAATTCTGAAAATTTCAACTGTCAGAAAAAGCTGATTTTTCTTTTTTTTATGTTTGCGGGACAGCCTGGGGATCAGCAGGGGTTCATGAAAGGCAGATCCTGCTTGACCAATCTGATCTCTTTCTGTGATCGAGCTGTCTGGTGGATGAGGGAAAGCCAGTTGATGTAGTCTGCCTATACTACAGTAAAGTCTTTAATACTCTCTCCCACAGTATTCTCCTGAAGAAGCTGGCAGCTCATGGCTTGGACAGGTACACACACTCTTTGTTGAGTAAAGAACTGGCTGGAGGGCTGGGCCAAAACTGGGATGGAATGGAGTTTTAAATCCAGCTAGCAATTGGTCATGAGTGGTGTAACCAGGGGTCAGTTTTAGGGCCTGTACTGTTCAACTATCTTTATTGATGATCCTGGATGAAGGGATTGAGGGCACTTTCAGTTGACCTGAAGATGACACCAAGTTAGAGAAGAGTGCTGATGTGCTGCCTGAGGGTAGGAAGGCCCTATGGAGGAAGCTGGACAAGTGCTTCCAATCACTTAGCTGAGTATGAGGCTCAATAAAACTATTAAGTTATTGAATATCTTATAAGACAGTAAGAATTTCACCACATCCTTCTCTCTAAATGGATGAGGTGCGGATTTGAAGGATGGACTGTTTGATGGATTAGGAATTGGCTGACTGCATGCAGCCAAAGGGTTTTGATCAATGGATCTTTGTCAGAGTGGAGGCCAATCACAAGCGGTGTCCCTCAGGTTCAGTCTTGGGACCGGTGCTCTTCAACATCTTCATCAGTAACATGGATGTTGCCATTGAGTGCACCCTCAGCAGATTTGCAGATGACACCACCTGAGAGGTGCAGTCAATACATTAGAAGGAAGGAAGCCAACCAGAGGGACCTGGACAGGTTGGAGAAGTGGGCCCATGAAAAACTAATGAGGTACCAGAAGACTAAGTGCAGGGTGCTGCACATGGGTCAGGACAATCCCAGGCATTTAATACAAACTGGGGGAAAATCTCCTTGAGAGCAGCCCCACAGAGAAGGACTTGGGAATCCTGGTAGACGAGAAGCTGAACATGAGCCAGCAGTATGCCCTTGCAGCTTGGAAAGCAAATGATATCCTGGGCTCCATCAGAAGAGGGGTGGCCAGCAGGGACAAGGAGGTGATTGTCCCCATCTGCTCTGCTGTTGTGAGGCCCCATCTGCAGTACTGCATCTAGGCCTGGGGCCCCCAGCACAGGAAAGACGTGGAGCTCTTGGAGCAGGTCCAGAGAAGAGCCACTAAGATGGTCAGAGGGCTGGAGCACTTCCCCTGTGAGGAGAACTTGAGGGAACTGGGTTTGTTTAGCCTGGAAAAGAGGAGACCTTACTGTGGCCCTCCAGTAGTTGAAGGGATCATATAACTAGGAGGGGGAACAGCTGCTTACCAGGGTGGATAGAGATAGGACAAGGGGGAATGATTTTGAACTGAGACAGGGGAGGTTTAGGTTAGATATTAGGAGGAAGTTTTTCACAGGGGGTGGTGATGCACTGGAACAGGTTGCCCAAGGAGGTTATGGATGCCCCACCCCTGGAGGCATTCAAGGGAAGGCTGGATGTGGCTCTGGGCAGCCTGGTCTAGTGATTGGCAATCCTGCACATAGCACAGGGGTTGAAACTAGATGGATCACTGTTGTCCTTTTCAACCCAGGTCATTCTATGATTGAGTGCTTGGTCCCACGCTTGGGCCACAACAGCCCCAGGCAACACTACAGGATTAGGGCAGAGTGGCTGGAAGTTGGTCTAGAGGAAATGGACCTGGGGGTGTCAGCCAACGCTTGGCTGAATATGTGGCATCAGTGTGCCTCAGTGGCCAAGAAGGCCAAAGACATCCTGCTTTGTATCAGAAATAGCATTGCCAGCAGAGGGAGGGAGGTGATCCTTGTACTCGGTTCTGGTGTGGCCATATCTCAATTACTGTGCTCAGTTTTGGGCCTCTCAGTACAAGAAAGACATCAAGGTCCTGAAGCATGTCCAGAGAAGAGCAAGAAAGTTGATGAGGGGTCTGAAGCACAAGTCTTATGGGGAGCAGCTGAGGGAGCTGGGATTGTTTCATCTGGAAAAGAGGAAGCTCAGGGAAGATCTTATCACTCTCTACAACTGCCTGAAGGGATGTCCACTTGTCTCACGTAACTAGAGATAGGATGAGATGGAATGGCTTCAAGTTGTGTCAGAAGAGGTTCAGATTGGACATCACAAAGAATTTCTTCTCCAAAAGAGTGGTCAGGCATTGAAACAGGCTGCAAAGAGAAAATATAGAGTTACTATCCCTAAAGGACTGTTTAAGGAAAGGACAGATGTGGCACTGATGGACATAGTTTAGTGAGTAATGCTGGTGGTAGGTGGATGATTGGACTAAATTACTTTAGTGTTTTTTTTTCAACCTTAGTGATTCTCTGATTGTGTATATAATAACTGACTGCAGTAATTCAAACTCACACTTGAATTTCCTTTTCAGCTTCCATCTGTTGTTTGCTGCTATCAGCAGCTTTTATGTGCTGCTGAGGAGCAAGAAAGAATTGATAATCTTTTCAAGTATATTTTGAACAGCCTATCTTATATCTCCTGGAGCATTCGTTTCCTTGTATTGAAATTATTCCTACTCATACAGCAGAAAAACCTGGTACTGTCATTCTGTCTTATGGAAGACGCAACCAAGTTATCAAGTCTGCTCTTGCACCTTTACCTAAAAGGGTCAGCTTGTTATAAGCAACCTGTATGTCACAGGGTTATCTAGATCAATCTGTGTCCATGACAGGGCAGCAGCAGCAACAATCTGAAGAGGAAAGTTAATTTTGTGAAATATGGTATTGGAATGCAAGATAATACAATATAATTAGAATTGAGGCTAATAAACAAAGTGAGAGAAAAAGTGTCTGAAACTGAAAGCTTGCTAATGAAGGAATTGACAGTGTTTTTAAGCCTATTACAAGTAACTAACAGCTAGAACAAGGTGCAGACACCATAGAGCATTGAGCAGCCTTGGTCCATGCTATTCTTGCCTTGAGAGACAAGAGTTTATTGTCATCCTTTGTTCTTGTTTTGGGAAAAGCTGGTGCTGAACAATAGCACACATTTTATTCCAGCATTCACTTCCTTTTCCTTTCCCCTGTTCAGTACTCTAGTGTTCAAACTCATGCTGATTTACTGTACTCTGATATATGTTTGTTAAAATGTAATTCAAGTTAAAGAACAGTTTTCTCTGAGCAATACACATAAATTCCTGTAAATTCACAATTCACAAAAGAAAAACCTGAGTACTTACTCAGAAAACAACTACATCATTCATTTATTTAGGCACTGGAATTGATGTGTCTTAGGGTCCACTTTCAGAAAAAAATAGATACTAAGTTTATTTTCTAACAGTAGATTCAAAAGAATACACAGACAAGTAGTCTATTCTTTCCATCATATAACAAAAACAAAGAACAGAAAAGAACAAAAAGGAATGGAAGAAAATGGATTAAAAAAAAAAAACTGGAAAATCATGAAAAAGAATAGTCATCTTAGGCACAAACATGAACTCTAGCGATGCAGGTCTCTTTTCACTGGTGACAGGATGAGGGGAAATGGCCTCAAGTTGCACCAGGGTAAGTTTAGGTTAGATATCAGGAAACATTTCTTTACAGTTTGTTAAGAACTGGAATAGGCTGCCCAGGGAGGTGGTTGAGTCACCATCCCTGAGTGTGTTTAAAAACCATTTGGATGTGGTGCACAGGGGACATGATTTAGTGGAGGGCTGTTGGTGTTAGGGTAGTATGGCTAGGTCATGGTTGGAATTAGTGATTTAAGGTCTTTTACAATCTGAGCAATTCTATGATTATAAAGGGTTTGAAAGGTTATTATAATCACTTCTAGTAAAGTGTTATTTTTCTCTGTTTAGACGTGGTCTCTTTTATATCCCTTGATTTTTTTCCCCTTTGTTTTCTTATTCTCCTCTTTAAAAAAAAAAAATTAAAATATTTGATTTCTAATTTCTACTCAAGTGGAGAGGAGCTCTGCAGAGAGGGACCTGGGTGTCCTGGTGGATGACAGCTTGGCCATGAGCCAGCAGTGTGCCCTTGTGGCCAAAAAGGCCAATGGCATCCTGGGGTGCATTAAAAAGAGCGTGGCCAGCAGGTCGAGAGAGGTGATCCTTCCCCTCTACTCTGCCCTGGTGAGGCCTCATCTGGAGTACTGCGTCCAGTTCTGGGCTCCCCAGTACAAAAAAGACAGGGATCTCTTGGAAAGAGTCCAGCGGAGGGCCACAAAGATGGTGAAGGGCCTGGAGCATCTCTCCTATGAGGAAAGGCTGAGTGAACTGGGTCTGTTCAGCCTTGGGAAAAGAAGACTGAGAGGGGAGCTGATCCAGGTCTATAAACATCTAAGGTGTGGGGGGCAGAATGGCGAGGCCAGGCTATTTTCAGTGGTGAGTGGAGACAGGACAAGGGGAAACGGCCAGAAACTGCAGCATAGGAAGTTCTGCACAAATGTGCGCAAGAACTTCTTTACAGTGAGGTGACGGAGCACTGGAACAGGCTGCCCAGGGAGGTGGTGGAGTCTCCTTCTCTGGAGATGTTCAAGACCTGCCTGGATGCCTACCTGTGCGACGTGGTGTAGGGAACCTGCTTTGGCAGGGGGGTTGGATCGATGATCTCTGGAGCTCCTTTCCAACCCCTACAATTCTGTGATTCTGTTCCTCATTCTGCCTACTTCTCCTCCCATTCTCTTCATTATTGTAATGAGCCTAAATGCTATAGTAAAAGGAGTCACTTCTCTAATAATAATAATAATAAATATAAAGAGCGCTTAAAAGCCACCCTTGATTCTCTGTACTTTACAGAAATGAAATATTAATGCCCTTAAGGACAATTTAGAACGAGACATCTGTATCAGAGATCATCTAGTGTTGAATCTAATGTCAACGAAGTACTGAACTGATGGTGCTCTGTAACAGATCTGGGTGCCACAACACATTCTCGAAGGGTTTTCCTTTCCACGCCTCTAAACGCGCGGCCCAACCTGCCGCTGACTGTTCACGGCATTTCCCACCAGAGGGAGCCAACATCTGTACGTACGTACTTCTACAGCCCGGACCCGCTGAAGTTTGCTGCCCGGTCCTGCCTCAGTAGTCGCTATGATAAATGTGCTAATTCAGGAAAAATCAAATGTGTTATTGCAGGACAAAAGGGAGGAAATAAATAATATGCTGTTATAGGCCTACTGCTACAAGATTACATGACTTCAGGCATCTGAACTTGAAAGATTCTATGTTTAGTAGTAAGCTATGCACTTGAATCTTGAAAATCATAAAGAAGTTATCTTATATCTAAGAACGCCATGCACTAATCCATGCTCAGAACAGGACTTTCTCACTGCCATTGTTTTCAGCAGCAGGTTAATTCAGAGCACACACTAACTCTACCATGCACTGCTAATTTGTGCACACAGAATCATAGAATCACTAACGTTGGAAAAGACCGCTAAGATAACCAAGTGCAACCACAGAATCACAGGGGAGGAAGGGGACTTCAAGAGATCACCGAGTCTAAACCCACTGGATGGGAAGCCAGACATGAGCCAGCAGTGTGCCCTTGCATCCCAGAAGGCAGTGAATCCTAGGCTGCATCAGAAGATGTGTAGACAGCAGACTGAGGGAGGCGATCCTGCAGAAAATGACTTGGGGATATTAATGGATGGGAATCACAAAATCATAGGAACTGCAAGGGACCTCAAGAAATCATCAAGTACAATCATCCTTAACTTATACTGATGCAAGCGGTTATTTCTCCCCAGATGCAAGACTACATTTGCTCTTTTTAAACTTGATCAGACTCCTCCCTGCCCAATTCTCCATTCTGTACAGGGTTTATTAAATGGAAGCACAGCCTTCGGATGTGCCAGTCACTCTCCTCAGCTTTGAATCACCAGGAAACTTGCTGAGGGTGGAGATATATCTCTCCATCCAGGTCACTGATGAATATGTTGAACAGAGCAGACCTAGCACTGTCAGCAGGGGAGCACCACTAGTTACAGGCCCCCAGCCAGATTCTGCACCATTCAAAAATGATAGACAGTGGTTCATCAGTCATCTCTACCAGCTGTCTCAGAAGACATGATTGCATCCCATAAGGGCCCACACATTTGTGTGCACTGATTTTGGCTAGGCTTTTTCTGACCATATCCCATTCCCTCAACCAATGGGAAGTCTTCCTTTCCCCAGACTCTCTCTCTTTCCTCTAAGATCTGGGATTCCTGAAGGCTAATTTTAGCATTAAGGACCAAAGCATAGAAGACATTCAGAATCTTTGCTTCCTCAGCATTCCCTGTTAACAGGGCACTTACCTCATTTTATAAGAGTCTCACATTTTGACATAATAAAAAACTTTTCTTGTTATCCTGTACCTCCTTTGCAAGGTTTAATTCCAAGAGGGCCTTATCCTTCCTCACTGCATCCCCATAGGCCCTGACAACATTCCTGTATTCTTCCCAGGTGGACAGGCCCTCTTCTCACCTTTCATGGATTATCTCCATTCCTTCTAGTTTATCCATGAGTTACTTGCTCATCCACACAGGCCTCCTGCCACCTTTTCCCATTTTCTTACTTTTAGAAATGCACCAATCATGAGCTCAGAAGTAGTGGTTGATGTCAACCATCTCTCATTGTAGTCATGCTACAATGCTAGTTCAGCTTTGCTGAGTTGTATAGTTTATTGTAACCTGAAGGCACTATTTACCAACAGGAATTTACAAACTTTGCTTAACATTATTCATTAGACTGGAAGTAGAGAACATAGCACTCATTCTGAATGTAACGAGAACATTCAAAAGCATCTTCATGTTTTATGACAGTTATCTTTTACATTGTTTTGATAGCACAAAGAAATACGTGCTTGTGTACGATGATTCCATCAGTTTTGCAATACTTAGTTTGATTTCTTCTTTGGCAAAATTTTTCACATGTACAATGAAGAAAATGAATTTGAGGACTTTGGAGGCTGAGGTTATGGGGCTTTCCTTGCTTTCTTTTTCTATTTCTTTATTTTTATCTTTCTTTTCATTCTTTTTTTCTTTGTCTGATTAACTTTAGAATACTATGATCTCCAAGTTACTGAAAAATAAACACTATTCTCACCTACACAATCCTCTTTTTCTCTCTAAAAATACGTGACAAAGAAAACTTTTCATTTCTTATCCAGACTACTATGATGTGTTTCCTATATTGCTGTTGGCTGTTAGTTAAAAAGGTACCTGGAACTAAGAATTGCTCAATTCATCCGTAACGTGTATAGCACCATGTACCGCTCTATTTTTAGATAAGTTACCATCAGAAAAGAAAAATAAGGAACATAAGATTAAAAAAAAAAGATAGAATCTTTCCCAACTTGAGCACTGATTGACCTTGAAAACAACACATCCTTCATGGCTTCTAAAAAAGAAGGAAATTGATACGCTGAGTTTCAGGGCAAATATTGACACCATCAAGTTATAATTTTGTGCCTAGTTCATTTCTTTGCTTTTTTTCCCCAAAACCTGCCACCCAAACTCTCTGTCTAGAAGAAAATAAATAAATAAATAAATAAATAAATAAATAAAGACAGAAAGCAGGGAAAATGGGGGAAGTTTGCTCTTAAAGAGTAGCTACTGCAAGAGGTGGACAGTATAAATATAACGAAGGTAGTTTAACTAGTTAGAATTCCTTGAAACTGAAATCAGGCTTTGACATCCAGATTACACTCCATGGACGCTTTGAACTTGTGACAATTGTGACAAATTTGAAAAGTTTTGATATGATTTTCACCTGATATTGAGAAACGCTTTAAGTAATTTGGATATGAAAATACAAACTTCCCATGGACAATAAGAGACAAGAGTAGGCCACATTTATTTAAAATTTTATAAAACCTCCTAATCGTAGCACAAAAAAAGAGCCATAAATAAAACGTAATATTGACTTATTGCCTAAAATCTCTTCAGTTTTCAGATCAGGACAATGTTGACTTGCAAATCTAGTAACAATATCTTGCATAATAAGTAATTACTATTTCCAGCTTCAGTTCCTCTTCTGCAAGGTTTTGTGACAGACATGCTGGCCCTTTCACTGTAAAGTACTGTTAACTTGTGTTTGTTTTTCCAATTTCTTTGTCTACAATATGTCTGAAGCACACTGCTAAGAGCACTGTCACTTCCATCACTCACTGTTCTACTGCAAAAGTCTCAGTATAAACATAATGCAGCTAGACATAGTTTCAAAAGGAAGTTCTCTCAGTGGAGCATACAGAAACTATAACTTACTTTGCATAACTGAACTGTGCTCAAAAGCTCTGTAGAGTTCTAGTAAAACTCTGCATGTAAAGGAAATAGGAAGCAGCTACTAAGCCCTAGAGATGCTAAGACTGTCCAGTACATTACATTGTAATAATTCATTTACATTTTACAGTCAAAAAACATCGGTTAGGGATAACATACACTTGTACCAGTCTGGCTGAGGCAAACATATTTGGCACTGTGTTTTGGATTTGTGACTAAGTGAGTGTTGATAAGGCTCTGGCTATCATTGAGCAGCACTTGCACAGCATCAAGGCTGTTTCTGTTTCTCATTCTGCTCCTCTATGGAGAAGGTCAAAGATAGAGTCTGAGAGGAAATACAGGAAGAGACAAAGCCAGGACAGTTGATCCTAACTGACCAAACAATGAGAGTTTTTCTTTAAAATATGCATTCAGAGATCTCTTGCTAAATTAGAAATTAGTGCATCCCTTTTTTACTTTCACTGTTCTGTCAACCAGTGGATGTTAAAGCAGAAGAAGAAAACAGAAGAGTTAATTACATATCTCCATCTCCAAAATGAAGCACAGTCAACATCTCCAAAATGAAGCACAGTCAAATGACGCAGAAGCTCCAGAGGGTTATGAGACAGGCAAAGAGAAAAATTAGGACACTAAGTTTTAGGAAAGCTAACTTCCAGATCTCCAGGGATTCAGTCAACAAAACACCCTGGTAAACTGTCCTCATGGTTAAGAGTGCAGAACAGAGCTGGCAGATCTTCAAGGAAGCTTTCCTTAGAACTCAAAAGCTTTCCATCCACAGGAGTAGCAAGTCAGGAAAGGAAGGCAAAAGTCCTTGGACGAACCAGAACCTGCTGGTCAAACTGAAGAGCAAGAAGAAAGCTCACAGGCAGTGGAAACAGAACATAAGGAAGCTGCAAGGCTGTCTAGGAATGGGGTCAGGAAAGCCAAAGGCCCAGTTTGAACTAAGCTTGCCAAGAAGAACAAGAAACGCCTCTACAACTCTTAACATTTATCTCATGGAGAAGGAGTTCAAGGATCAAATTTCTTAATATACTGAATAAATGCATAGTTCTCCTTTTGAATATGCCTTGACACTGTAGAACGTCAGCATATATTTTAAATGATTAATCAAATTGATCAGGATGTCATGTGAAATTAAAGTGAAGGTAGCATTCATTCTAAACATCCATTCATAACACGTAATACTGCCTCAGTGCTATTGTGTTTACAGTTTATAGCCAAAAAATAAAGTTACATCCTTGTCCCAAAAATAATACCTCCCATGTATATCTGTGGAAACTACAACAGATACAAAGAGCACAAAAATACTGTTTGATAGAGGAAATTCTCAACTACAAAACACTATTCTTCAACATGGTCACAACCATTGGCTATGCATTTTTGCCAGTAATGAATGTTCTGCAAGCTACACTTGTAACAATCTGCGTCAGTGGAGGAGACCCACTATTACTGTCACCACCTCTGAAACATGCCACCCACCACCTCACTATGCTCACATCCACTGTTTGTTCTCCAGAAATGTTCACCAAGTGTTGGTTAATGTCAACAGGTGTTATTTTTCCACAGGAAGGAATTCAATCCACATCTTTTCTACAAGGAGCAACAGCTTAAAGTCTGAAGATAGGAAGCTCCATACTAACACGTGGAAGCTCTAGAACAGGTTGCCCAGAGAAGTTGTGCTGTCTCTCTGCAGCTCCATCTACGGAAATATTTAAGACTCATCTGGATGCCCACTTGTGCGATCTATTGTAGGGTTCCTGCTTTATCAGAGAGGGTGGACTCAATAATCTCCTGAGGTCCCTTTCAGTCGCTGTGATTTGGTGATTCACATGCAACTCCATGTTGGACACCATTTGGTTAGACTGCTCCTCTGTTGCCATCTGTCGCACAGCAACAAAATGTAATGGGATATTGGTGGGAAGGTTCAACATCTACTGCCATACCACCAACATCTGCCTCTCACATGGTAATAAATAAAACAGAAAACATTACTTTTGGAGCAACCATTGTAACAGCTCTATTGGACATCGTATAATCAATGAATATTAAGATGTTATAATTACAAAATAAACAAGAGAGTTAGGCAAAGCAAATTATAATAACAAAAAGAGAATAGATAGAAAGCTTATCCATATCTGGGCCTCCCTTACAAAACTCCAGCAGAGTGGACCTCCAGAAAAGATCCTTCCCCCCTCGTAGCCAGCTCTTAAATGTGTCTAGGAGAGGTGCAGCCAGGCTCCACTCCTTCCTGCAGCACAGGTGAATTGCCTTCACCTCTGCTCCTGAGGCTGACTCATTGCTCGCCTCAGGTGATCAATCAGAGGTTCAGGCCATGACTCAGCAGTTCCCATACGCACGTACATTTCCAAGACTGAAGTAACAAAAATGACCATTTTATTCCTCTCTCAGAGGGTTTTTTCTTTTATTCAATGAAACTTAGTGTTTTTGCTTTGCGTATTCCAAATTCAACAGTCAAATTTATTTTTTTAAGCAAGCAACATACGAAGAGAGAACAGAGCAGATTTGCTGTATTTGCAGTCTGTACATCCATAAAGATGTCATAGAATTTCTCATGTATGAAAATATCTTCTATCACAGAAAAAAAAAGACACTTACATCAGCATTTTGAGTGAACAATTAATGTGTGTCATTTAATAAAGCTTTTATAATCTGTAACAACAGTGACAAGAATCATGAAACAATATAGTGCAGCTAAAAATCAGGCAGATTAATTCAGCTCTAATGATTTAACATGAGAGAAGTGATTTTTTTAAGAAGGCAGGTAACCGGTATAGTTCATGAATTTAATCATCTTGGTAAATTCTCTATGCCTTCAATGAAAAAAAAGAAAAGAAAAATAAAGAAGACATGAAAATCAGTTACATCAATTAGAATTAAGTATTTTTTATTCATGTCTGGCATTTTCTAAATTTTTAATTAACAGTTTATTTCACAGACTATGGGCTCTTAAAGACATAATCATCCACTGAAGTGTCAAAATAATGCTGCTCTTGAGCTTGGAGAGGGGGAGATGTTGTCAGCAACTGCGAGACCCCCACACGGGATGTGACGCGATAGGCCCTCTCCCTGCTCTATGATTGATGTATGGCACGTGCCCTTAGGGGCGTAGACGAAGCACATAGGTTATATAAGCTAGAGTTCACGTGTAATAAACGCCATTTTGCTGTTCATCATATTGGTGTGTGCGTGCAGTCATTTGGTCCTGGCCTGGTTTTAGGTCAGTACCGTAGGAGGCAATGCAACATAGGACTATGGTCAGGAATGTTTGCTATCCGCATTACTGAACGTTCTCCACTTGAAGGCATGGAACAGCCAGATGCAATCCTGCCATCAGTATAAAGTTGTTTGCTTCCTTGGAAACTTTTCTTAATCATACCTACATGCATATCATTGCACCTTCTTGTTTCACTAAAGTTTAAGTAATCTCTGAGGTACTGTAGTACTTTTACTTCCATTTTGCACCTGCAAAGCCATAATGCAGTAAAATTAGAGTTCCACTATTTTGCATGCTGTGTGGGAACTGCTGAGTCACGGCCTGAACCTCTGATTGATCACCTGAGGCGAGCCATGAGTCAGCCAGAGGAGCACAGGTGAAGACAATTCACCTGTGCTGCCGGAAGGGGTGGAGCCAGGCTCCACCCCTCCTAGACCCATTTAAGAGCTGGCTACCAGAGTGGAAGTATCTCTTCTGGAGATCATCCCTCTTGGTGTCTTCTGGTGAGCTCAGCTGAAGGGTAAGCTCTTCCACTAATTCTCTTTTGTGATCGTTGTTTACTCTGCCTAATTCTCTTGATTATATTGTAATTATAACATCTTGATATCTATTGGTTATACAATTATATTGTAATTATAACATCTTGATTATACACATGCTTAATTTGAAAAACTCAGGATCTGATCTGCCACCGTCCCAACACACAAGTTAAGTCAGCTTGAATATCCTACAAAAAATCAAGCAGAAGTCTGACCTCACAAATATATATGACAAACCTTGCAGAGTTCCGTGCTGCCTTCCCTGTCGGAAGAATGTTTTAAACTTTGAAAAGCAAGTATTATTTGGATTTGAAACAGGCTGAACACCTTTTGTCAGCTCTCTCCAAACCTTTTATGCCTAATCTGGAGACATGGAGTTCTGTCAGTTTTAAGGAACCAGCTGCTCCCAGATTCCTCCTTTGGAATGGTGTGCTGTGCACAGGTTCACAGCCGGTTCTGTGATTTCTGGTTTTTGCTTCTACACAGGTTTTTACATTTGACACATGCAAATGCAACAGCACAGAGTTCTCATTTCTAGTTATCAAATCTCTCAAAGTCTTGCCACACCAACAGCAATTTACTAGGACTTCCTAGTCCTGCTAGGAAATGGAAGAGCACCTCAGCAAATGCATTTGTTAGGGCCACCAAAAGAGAGAAAGAATTACTAAATATCTGTTGCATAACTCACATCCTGGTGCACACACAGCACAGCCCTCCTTTGAGGGTAAAATCAGCCTTGAGTAGTATCTCCCAAGCTGTGTGTGGCAGGAGTATCAAAAACAAGAGCCATGTTTGTCCTTGGAGATACAGGCGTGCCAATGTCACCTGGGTGCATATCCTCCTTCTGCCATACACCAGACAAAACTTCTCCAGAAGCTTGAGAACCTGGAGCAGGAGCACAACATGAAACAATTTTAGATTTTGGAGAATTCTGTGTGAGAATTCAAGTATCTCAGTGTATTGGGTCTACACAGCAAGGCTTTTGCAGCCACACAGTGTGAGGAGGTCAGGGCTGCCCCATGCCCGACAAAGCTTTCTCCAGGTAACTCCAAGGTCCCACAGCAGGGCACAGCTTCACCCAGTAGCTGAGTGGTGTCACAGAGAAACAGATTTAAGGAAGGGCAAAATGTTGCATACTAGTTTGGGAAATGAACAGGGAGAGAAAGTGAAGAATAACTTATTTGTGTGCCCCATAGTATATGTGTCAAGTTCCCTACTGCAACTATTCTCCCTTGATAAAAGGGCAAATATTCATCACTTAACTCCTTCTTTACAGAATGTATTGTAGGAGCTATAGCACATACTCTGTTGTTCTCCACTTCCTACCCAAATGGAAAATTAGGGAAGTTCAGTATGTATTTGCAAAACTTGACTACATGACTATGCTATGTGGTACTCCTTTTTCCATTCAACCTGAGTGACAGCAAGCCACAGAAACATATAAATTCTCAGCCCTATAATCATAAATTCTTATATCCTTTGGCAAAAGAGTTAAAACTTGTTACTGATAACTTCATAAGGGCTTTTATCCCACCTCATAGGTAAGACCCTGAGACAGCGACCTATATTTCAATATGTTAATGAACAATCCAAGACAAGTCTTCAAAACACTCAGAAAGTCCTACTGATCTTTTTCTGAATTACATTAGTAGTAAATCTATAATGTAATTACTATCTTGAGAAAATAGATGCTACCAGAGCAAGCCATTGTTACGTCTTTATTGAATTATTGTACAGTCTCTGCAGGTTAATGTTTTGTAGGCTTCCTTTTTCTATTATATCACTTTAGTTCCCTTTTCTTATGTGAGCATTTTGTGTCTTCATTTTCTTACTGAATCCTGTACTAATAATGAATCTACAGAATATTTTGAGGATTAAATTCATGCTATCTGTAAAACTGCTGTTTTACAGGAATGAATGTATTTCTCATTTGTTATGACTGCGAATGAACAAAATAATTGCCTTTTATCATTCCCTAAGCAAGATATGGGTCTAACCCCTATTGTTACTACTGCAATATATTATAGGCCTTTTCAAAAAACCACTATATGTTTTGCATGTTAAATTTTTAAGTAAAGGAGGATGATTGATCCTTCAGACAGAGCTCCTGTTCGCCCTTCCTTTAATAAGTGAATAAAACAGTTTACCTAGGATTCCTTCAATTACTTTGGTTTACTTTTTCCCCTCAGTAGTCAAGTTATTAACAATCTCTAGCATTGAGCTGAAATTCTACATCCAAATTATGTAATACGGCTCAGCATTCTTCTCAGAGCTACTCTTAACTGAAGATTGGAAACAGAAAAATACTCAGTGGCTCATGTGGATTTACACCTGAAAGTTCTTAAAACTACTCTTTAGTGTAGCTACTATCTTGATTTAGCTATAATACTAGTAGAAGAGGGAAGGAGAAAACCATGGTCTGTTGCAATTTGGAACAACTAAGCCTAAGACAACATATTATTTCAGTTGCTCTAGTGAAAAAAATTATATTATTCTAGTACAAAAGAGGTACAAAGTTACAAGGTTTCAGCCAATTACAGCAGTTACATTAGTGTAACGTATTGATTTGTTAAAACTGACCAATAATCTGCATTTGTAAATGTTTTTAGTGTAAATTGTATCAGGCTGGGATATTACTAAGGATGACTGAAATAGCTGTGGAAAAAATGCTCCAAGTGTAAACACAGTGTTATACACACTGACATATATGTACACAGTCACTTTATACCTCTTAGCTTTCAGTGAATTGCATAATTGAAGAATATAATGACAGTTTATAAAGAATGGACATTTTATGCAAGAGGTCATACAACAATAGCATTTATCAAATGAGGAAAATGTTCCCAGTAATATATGGCTACAGCAGGGGGCCTGCCACTCAGAAAATGTCTTCTGGTGAGAGTTCACTAGCAGTGCTGTATGTAAAAGGCCTGTTGCTGTGGCACTCCATCTGCCACATTTGTCTGGCCAAAACACTACCACACATGCTGGCTGGCCAGTCAGCTGAAATTGGGAAGGAGACCACTAGAAGTTCATGAAACACTAGCACACAAACTGGAAAAGCAATAAAGGGGTCAAATGAAAAAATTCTATATGATGTGAGTGTTGCCTACTCTGAAGAAGGATACCTAACCTAGAAATAGCACAACAGCTCTCTGAAACTTGTGATAGTCTCCATGGGGAGCTGACGTTTTGGGACAGGTCAATGAATGTTTTAAGTAATTTTAAACTTAGATTTTCAGGTGTGATTTACAAGTGGACAGTAGGGAATTTCCTTGAAAGACTGAGTAGCTTCTCTCACAAGTATTACTGGCATTTCTTCTAATATTGCTTCCCTGCACTGCCTCAATTTACTTTTCATCACCTTCTTCTACAATAACTTTTAAAATCAGCAAACAATTTTAACCAAATCTATCAAAACGTCTGAGACTCCAAAAATATAAAGCTTGTAGCTTTAAAGAGAAATCGAAAATAACATCCCTGATTAGGAAAAGGGCTGTAATCTGAAATCTGCAAAGCTAAATCAGTCTCGTGATTTCCCATTCCCTCACTCCACATTTCAGCACAGTTAGCAAACATGGAAATAATCCTGAGACAATGAAGACTGAGGAGAAACAGGGAACATAATGGAGACTGTGATGTTGATATGTGTGACAGGACACAAGTTTGCAAAAAGTTTTTAGTTAGCTGTTCCCAAACCACTTATTTTTTTCTTCCTTATTTGGAGAATGCCAGGTACAGCCTGAACATGCAACAAACCTAACTACTCTCATCCTATAAAGAACAAAATGATATCTGTTATGGCTAGGTGTGCTCATATCATATTTTCATAAAATAATCAGTTCTATTTTTTATATTCAAAGTCTATGTGATTTTAAGACTAAAATGTTCTTTTGAAATAAAACACTTATTTGCAAATCAATAGGTGAGTCTCAAAATAAGCTGCATCATTTCTTGGATGTTGCTACGGACCGATATACTTCTTGTGCATAATTGAAGCACTTAATAAACGTTGCAAGAAAGCACAACCTATGCTGAAGGAAAAATGATGTCACAAAAAACCACACTGTCAAAATGCTTCTGTTGCTCAGTAGTGTTGATTATAACATGTAAATCAGAGTAGCCTCAGAAGGAGCTGGATCTTACAATTGTCTAAACTTGGTTTTACCTAGGTGACCATTGCTCCCCACTTCAGCTTCTCTTAATTGATTTCATACAGATCAAAAATTAGATAGGCTAATGGAAAATTTGTTGGTTTTTAATTTATGAGATAATCTTAAGTCAAATTAGAACTAGATAAGCAAATTTAGAACACTTAACAAAATCAATTAATTATGAATCAATTAATTATCACTTTAGAAAGTGAGACTATTTGAAAACAAATAATATCAGGCCCTCAAAGTGAGAGTTAATATACTATATAGATGTAATATAGGTACATTCATAAAAGTTTCACTGACATTACTTATCTACCTAGTACCAACAACCACAGTATTTAACTTAAGTGTCAAGCAGTCCACCAAAAAGTGAAACCCAAGCTATTCCAAATATATATCTTTACTCACACTTGTTTATCTCATCTGGGCATTTACAATATTTATTTTGGCTTTTAAATTTTTTTCTTTAACTTATCATGTAGGTTAATTCAATATACACATGCGTGATAAACAACTGTAAGTCAGAACTTGATAGAAGTTATTATTAGAGCAGTTACTACTTTCTAGCATCAGCAACAAAGAAAGTTTTACTAGATTCCTGAATTAAAGTACCAAGAAGTCTCTCTGCTGGTATAACCTGCTATAAGCTGGTACACACGCATGCTTATAGATACAGATCACTGACGTCAAATTATGAGCCTCCTAAGTTGGAACCTTGTATGGAAGTGGTCTAAGGCTACAGCTTTTACTAATTATGTTAGCAGCCATAATTGTTCCTTCGTGAGAAGAATAATTTGGGATCCTAGAAAACAGAGTGAGAGGAATTAGTAGCACTCAGCAGTTAAACAAAAAAACCCAAACAAAAAAAAAAAAAAAAAAAAAAAACAAAAAACCAACAACCACAGAGGCCATCCACATTCCCTTAATATCAGAAAACATTTTTCTCCTTCCAGACACATCAAAACCATGGGAAACTGAAGACTGGCAATATTGTCACAGAATGTGTACCAAAGGTTTTTAAGGACAACAGTCTACTTCTTTCATTACCAGATTCCAAAACTAAACAAAAACTCCAAAATTTCTTGAATGGCAAACTTCTCTTCCTCCTAGTAGAAAACTTTTTTATTTATTTTAAATATTTTCTGAAGAAGTACCATTATTAGTCTGACTTTGAAGAAAAAAGGCAATAAAATGATAAGATTAGGAAAATAACCATGTTTAAAACTATCACCTGACAATCCTTTGCATAAAACTAATAAACTTAAAAGTTCTTTTTTATAAGTTTCTTCTTTAACCCTGGATGCAGGGCTTACTATTCAAACAAATGGAGCGCTTTTTGTGATTGACTAAGTCTCCAGGATTTATTTCTGCTATTCTAGAACATAATATAAAACGGTCAATGTAACCTCTGTGGAAAATAATCATAGTTTTTTCCTTATCTTCAAAATACCAAGAGTTATTGTCTAAAAGCAAGGAGGGAGTAAGGGGAAAAATTACTTCAATTTCAGTTTATACTTTGTCTGGCTAAACATTAAGAAGGTTATCCTGACAGGAACACCATGCTTACAAGGCAGGCAAGATCTACATCTTTCAGCTACCTTTAGAGAGAATTACTGGCTCCAGTGAGCAGTAGAGACTTAGGAGCAGACCTAACTAAACAATAGTAGAAAGAAAAGTGTGAATTTTACTCAGTTGTCATGATAGATTAACATAATGAGGCTTTGGAGCCTCATTATAAGCACTTAAATTTCTGTGTTAGAATTACTTCTTCAGTCTCTTCATTCAGCCAATGCATTGATCCAAAATTGGTTGTTGTTGAGAAAATTCCAATCATGAACGTGCTATTTCACTATACATCAGATGTAAGTAAATCCCTGAATCGTGCTTGCTCAATTTATTATCAGTTTATTGTTCATTTTAATTAAACAAGTATAAGTAAGTAAATTTATGTACATACTTGCAGCAGTTGAAGCTATTGTATTTAACTTGTAAATAATTATTTGCTTTAAATAGATGTACCTATTTTTAAGGGGTAGCACAGAAGAAGTCTGTAAATAGTTTATTCAGAAATCTTCGCTTTGCTAGTCAAATTTAGCCAATTTATTTAACTGCTCACTGGGATTCTGTTAGGATTTCTTCCATATTTCTAGTTTCTCTGCCCTGCAATTAACAAATCTGCCTCCATTTGAAATATTTACAGAATGACATTTAAGCATAAAAAATCTGCATCTTACTATAATGTACATATCTGCACATGAAAAATAAACTGATTTCTAGCAAGAGTGATAAATAAGTGGTCCATACGCAAAACTGTTAAGAAATTTAGACTAGCTTCTTCCTCCTAGATACAAGACCTGCATCAGTTATTTTGAGTTATTTGTTGTTGTGGTTTTTTTGTTTTGTTTTTCCTAACATACTCATTTCTGGTAGATGGTGCCCAAGGGGGAAGGTATCTGAGAAAGTGTTTTGGGTGTGGGAAGGAGGAGACAGAAAAGATGCAGCATTTAAAAGACAGGATGATGGTTGGTTTACCTACAGAAATTATTATCAACTGTTTCTTAGTAAATATTTTAAATGTAGAAAGGAGAATAAAAAATGAATTGAAATAACAGTAGGGATCCAAAACAAGCAAAAAGCAGGCAAACTAGGCTATTCTGACTGCATGTAAGATCTACAGAGAAAGAAAACATATTTCATATATTTTATTTAGATTGTGGGTTTTGAGCTTCTTAGGAAATGTTTCAGAATTAATTGAAGAATGCAAGGAGAAAAATTGAAGCCCTAAGTAGAAAAGGGATGTTGTTTTAGAAAGCAGATAAGAAAAAGGATGGAAATCAGAATGTAATTGAGTGCCCAGCTAAATGGGAAAGATATTTAATGTGTATAACTTACGCATGAACAAATGCTGGACACAGCATTCAAGGCATCACTAGTTTAAGTTTAAAAAATAAAAATTTCTTTGCCCAGAAGATCTTCTCAATGTTAAAAACAGAATGGTGAAAAAATTCCAATGTAAAGGTTCCATGATAAACCTCAATCGCCACAAGTAAAAACATTAAAGGGGAGTAACCTGAAAGTAGAGGCATTGGTTAATTGTATTAAATCTGTAGCAGTGTACCTAACTTGGATCATGTATTGATTATGCTTCATTTATAAGCACAAATCCAACTTGATAATGGAGGCAGAGGGTAGTAAAATAGGCGTGAGTATACAGTGAGTATTCTCACTCTCGTCTTGGAAGAATGCTAAGATGCCAGAAACCACACAATGTTAGTTGAAAAAAAAAAAAGAAAAAAAAAAACCAGCTTTTCCCACAGGTGAGATCTTTTCTGTTGTAACAAAAAGCTTCATCCAACTGTTCTTATAATACAGATACATCATTTATATTTGTTCCTCGACACAGACTACTAGATATGTTTAACAGAAATCAGTATTATTTATGGTGTGAAACGCTGCTGAAATAGAAATGCTATGCATACTTTATTGTGCCACCTGGGCAAGGAATTGACTAAGGGTGCATTACAAATTCTGAGGTGAAAGAAATGCACCTTTCTTAGGGATGTAGAGAAAGACCTTCCATAGTTATGGCATTGTCTAATTGCTCAGTCAGAGTTAGTGAAGACAAAGGTTGGTTTGTGTGTTACAAAGAGGAAGCAGAAAGTTCTGATTAAATTATGGAACTACACAAGCAAGCTACGGATTGATCTTCATTACAAACTAGGCAAGTTTAACATTGTTAATTAGAATGTGGAAATCACTGGTGAACTCCTAGAAAGAAAATGACTGCCTATAGCAAACTGTCCAACAGCAACATACTGTGGTAAAGATGTAAATGCATTCCTAGCAAAGGGGTGAAACTTTCAGTTTAAACTTCAGTTCTCTGATTTTGTAGCACCTTTGTCTATGACAATAAAAGAAAGTCCCTTAAACTGATAAGCAACAGTCTGACAGAGACTGTGCACTTTGAAGATCTTTCTGGTCTGAGCAATTCACATTGCATCTCCTAACTTCAGGGGGGAAAAAATTCTCTACCTTTCACCTCTGAGGTTTTGAGGTACTTTTCTATGCTGCTTGAAAACTGGGCTAGTAGATATGCTTCACCCAGCCTCTGCTGTTCTCAGCACAGTACACATGGCCAAAGATTCACAGTCCCACATGGCAAGATGGAGAGGCAGCTCCACGAGCCCCCAGCCACGCAGCTACAGCACTGGTTGCCCACCTTGCTGTGAGTTCCATGGCGTCTGGCTTTCTTGCTCTTGAAAGGCAGCCACAAGGTAAGCCGCAAGCCTAAGAGGCCTCCAGGTGACTAGCTGCAGCTCACAGGTTGGCTCTTGGCCAACACAGCCCTTTGAGTTTGAGTTACTCTGACAGCTACCAAAACCACCATGTGCTGGTTCATGCACACAGCAGCGCCCTCCCTTCACATAATCACAGAACTGTAGGGCCTGGAAGGAACCCTTGGAGTTCATCTAATCCAACCCCCTGCTAAAGCAGGTTCGCTACAGTAGGTTGCCCAGGAAAGCATCCAGAAGTTCCAAATATCTCCAGGAAAGGAGACCTCAAGACCTCTCTGGGCTGCCTGTTCCAATGCTCACAACCCTCATCCTTCTCCTTGCTGAGTGAACCCTGTTCTCACACTAATCCCAACTTCCTCTGCGAGGCGCAGAAGAAATGCCCGGGACTGCTACAACGTCTCCGCCGCTGTAACCCCGGAGGTGTGACGGAGCACGAGCGCGTGGCAGCGAGCATCAGAGGGAAGGTGAGCTGCTTCCTCATTCCTCGCGCTGCTTGGTTGCGGGCCGGCTGCGGCCCTCGTACGTCCCTTGGCCGCCCTGGGAGCGCTTGCAGACGCACCACTTCCGCCGTTTATTTATTTACTTACTTCGAAGAACACGACATACAGTAACACGCTTATTTATCACTTCGAACAGCGGAGCGGACGGGGGAAGGTCTGCTTCCAGCCAAACCTTCCTCAGGACGCCGCGGTGCCGCTTGTAACCGCTCGGGAACGCCGATAAACGGACTCCGATTTTACACAGGGAATCCGAGCGCTAGCACGAGGCACAGCGCGGCCCGCTCGATTCATGGCGTCCCACCGGGCCAGGCCGCGCCCAGCGCCCTCCAACCGGCCCGGCCCTCCGCGCCGCCCGCCTGCGGGGGAGGCGCCGCCCGGGGCTCTGCGCCGTGAGGAGGAGGCTCGGCGGGACCCGCCGCCCTCCGCGCGGCCCGGCCGTGGCTCCTCCTCCACGCCTTCCTCCTCCTCCTCCTCCTCCTCCTCCCGCTCGGTCCCAGGGCGCTGGGCTGACATCACGCCCGGGGTTTCCATCCGACCGCGGGAGGGGGAGGCTGAGCGGCGTGATGGCGGCGGTCGGCAGGACTTAAGCGGCGGCGGAGCGGAGCGGCGCAGCGCAGCGCCCACCCTGCTTCTCTCCGCGCCCCTCCCTGCCCACGCCGGGGCCCATTGTTCGGAGCCGCCGAGGGCGGCGGGAGAGCGTTCCGCGCAGGGTTGCCGGGAGCCGGCGGCACTGAGCGGCGGCCCAGGCCCCGCCGCGGCCGCGGGAGCAGCTCCCGACCGCGGGCTGCGGCACGAAGCGCCCTGCACGGCGCACGTAGGCTCGGGCCGGGGAAGGCCTGGCCGGCCGAGCCGGACGCGCGCAGGTAGGAAGCGGCCCGCCGCGGTTACTCTTTTCCACACGCCGGACCGGAGTTGTGTGGCGCCCGGAGACGGATCGGGCGTGCGGGGGGAGCGGGAGGGCTGGGTGAGGGGCGTGAGGCTGTTTTCCGCAGAATGAGGGAGGGAACGGCGAGGGCCGGGTCGGCCGGCCGGCGTCGAGCCGCTCTCGCTGGCTCCTGCGGGGGGAGCCCGTGCCGAGCCGGCGGGGAGCGGAGCGCGGCCTTGGCTCTCCTCCGGCCGTGGGGGGCGCCGGGGGAAGCGAGCGCGGAGGACGGCGACGGCCTCGCGGACGCTGCCAGGGAGCGTTGGCCGGGAGCGGCGCCTGTGCAGGCCGCGCCGCCCGCCCAGCGCCGGCTCCGGGGGCGGGAGGCAGCTCCGGACGGGCCCCCGCGGCAGCGCCTGGGGGCGGACGGAGGGAGAGCGGCGGCGGGCCTCGGCGCGGGTCGCCTTGGAGCGGGCGGCGGGGCCGCTCGCCGTGCTTCCCGAGGTGCGGAGCTCGGGGCCCCGCGGGCGCTCTTCCGCGCGTAGGGCGCGGTGCGGAACGCGGCCTTCTCAGGCAACGGCCGCCGAGCCCCGGCCTCGCCTCGCGGCCTTTCGCGGGTTAAAGGGCTCCTTCTGCTCATTTTCCCTCCGTCATCGCCTTTGTTTGCTGTCCCGAGTAGCTAAGAGGGGTCTGAGCGTGGGGAATTTCCCATCCCGCAGCGGCCTCGTTCCCTCCCTTTCCCACACGGACTGAGGGCAGGGCCGCTGTTCGCCAGGGAGAGCACCCCAGGGCAGGCAGCCCGCCGGCAGCTCCAAAGGCTCTCACGCCAGGAAACGTACGGGAACTGCTTTCTCTCAGTGAGTTTCTGCTTGTGCCTAGAGAGCAAAAGTTTAGGCTCGCGTTTAGGTGCGTGGACTGCATCTGAGACTCCAGATCAAATCTAAGGTGCTCCTGCATGTGAAATGGGGATCATTCAGTCTGCAGAACCTGGCTAGTTTGATTGTTTGGACTTTTTTTTTTTTTTTTTTTTTTTTAAACGGGGCGGTCTTCATCTTCCTGCTTCTGCCCCCAGCTGTATGTAAACAGCATGTATGTGTGTGGAATTGCTTCCACTGTATTAGCTTCTGCAGATCTTGGCAGAGCATCAATGTCTGTAGTCTTTACCTATGTATTTAGTTTTCCTTCAAAGCGTATAGCTAATTTGTTCCAAAGTCAGAACTATGGCAAAAGTTACACCGCGAGGTGCAGTGCACATGCACAGTAAGCCATTCTTCTCACTCTACAATACTTAGTGAGGGTCATTTCCATAACGTTTCCTGTTCTGCATTTAGTGGTTTAGCAGAACTGTCATCTTTATAGCAGTGTCAATGAAAAGTTGCATAAAGGAGTGCAATGGGACCTGACTGCAGTTGGCCAAAAAAACTGCGCAGGTGTTTTCTTCTCTGCATTTTATATGTTTTGATTCCTTTCTGTTATTAGTTTTTGTTTAAGTACAGCAGATAAAAAAGACCTGTTGAGAAGAATGGGAACCATGAATGGATAACACAGAATGCTGTTTTTCAGTTAAAAAGAAGGTGTGAAATGTGATAGGTGCCTACTTTCAGTGTTAGTATGGTAGGCCAAGTTGTTTCTGTTATATTTTTAGTTGGAAATTTAATTTTCAATTTTTGTCAGTGTTTTCCTTTATCATTTTAGGTATTTGGGCAGAACTCTTGGCCATCTACAGAGAATAGCAAGTCGAACACATTTCTTTGAAAGCATACAAAGAAGTACTGGAACGGGGATTCTTGACATACACCTTGTAACCTGAGTGGACTTTCTTCTTAACCTCTTAATACTTACAATGAATGGGCACAGTGATGAAGAAAGTGTAAGAAACAGCAGTGGAGAGTCAAGGTAAGCACTCATTTCAGTTATTCATGGATGTGTACTCTTCTGTACTTTGTTAAAATTGATTTACGTTTTCACTGTGTCCCAGAACCCTCTGATTAGTGAGCAAACTGTAGACAGGAGAACTGGGTGTGCTTTCTTATAGATGCTTATCTGCTTGTTACGTTCATTTTGCTTCAGCTAAGAATTGTAATGATCGTGCAGATCCTTTATATAACAAAGCTTAGGCAATAATAAAACTGCATCAGCATCCAACAGAACAGTGTTACTCTTTTGAAGAAATGTTTTAAAAGTCAAAAGCTGAAACAGAACTGTAAAGTTAAAATAAAGCTAGTGCCTGGGATGTGCAAGGCCATCTCTGAAATGGGAGCAGTGAGCTGTTGATTTCAGTTTTTGACTTGTGGTATACTTCATGAGACTTCCTTTTTCACAGAGCCGTTAAAGCAGTGTAATCATTGAAATCATTAACTTTCTGTTTGTTTTCCAAAATGGAATTGCAGTTTACCAGCTTTTCTTTTTTTAATTACAAGGAAAAATGAAATGTAATGAATAAACTTCAACATAAGCACAGTCCTAGAATACTGAAAGCCAGTGCAGTGTTCACTTGGTTGTAAGACCTCAATTTAAACCTTCCTTCCTCCATGCAGAATGGCAGCAAACTTATTGAGGTTGAATTGAAAGTTTTCTTTCTGGGACTGTGCAAAATTCAACAGGAGTCTCCTACTCTGCACTAATTAGGGAAACTAATAAATGTGAAAATGTGAACAATGCTGGAGAATTAAGAAGTCAAAGCAATCTGGCAAATATAAAACAAGTTTAGACTTCTCTTCTAAGAGGTGGTTGTGACCATGCTGTTCATTTACCAGTTTGACTTTGCACCTCTTTCCGACTGCACAAATTGGAGGTCAGAAAGAATGCCGAGTTCCGTGGACTTAACGGAAATATCCATTTGGGTAGGGGAGGGAGATCTAAATCATTTCGTCAAATGAAGAAATAAAATAGGAAAAATGGCTAGCCATTAAGCTGATATGTTTATACTGGTAATGGACTCTAGCTAGCAGATGAATTTTGAGTTTTTTCTAGTAAACGTCAAAATATTCTTGGTTACTTTGAAAAACAAACACACACAAAAAAACAAACCATGAAAACATAATTAGATGAGAAGAGAAAGATGAAACAAAACAGTGTAAGGCTAGTTTTCTCATGTAGAAGTCCTGAGTGATTAACAGGGATTACTCTGAGTTCGTGTGCAAGTTTTTTATTACACATACAAGTTACCTTACAAGAGATAAGGTAGGAAAGCTACTTTGTATCAAATTTGTCCCCAAATGCATTAAATGTATTAAAGTTATTTTAAAACTGTAGCAAATGATAACTTCAGCAAAAGAGATTAAAACAACTAAACATCTTGAAAACTTCCCAGCAACTTTAGTAAAAGTTTCAGGAGGTACTTGAAAATTGATGATTACTTGTGAAATGTTTGTTCTTTATCTTAAAAGTGCTGTTCAGTGCAGCTTAAAGTTTTAAAAAATGTAAAATGCTAACAGCTGTTGTTTTTTTTTTTAGGCTTGTAACAATCATTAACCCTGTAGCCTGTTTCTCAGGAAGGTATTGGAAAACCTAGTTTGCAGCTGACTGTATATTACCAGATCTCCCTGTTTTTGTAAAGAAAAACTGAGAGCTTTCAATTTTAAGTGATGGAAGTTTCCTTCTAGCCTGCTTCCATTATCAAAATAATAATTGCAAAAGGACTACCTTAAGTTGCCTTGCTCTTTGTTTAGTCTTGTAGAGTTCTTCTGTTGATTGTAAAAATCTCCACAATTCTACAGGTTTTTTTTTTTACTACCAGGGGAATTGCTTAAGCTACCTGCAGCTAACTGTAGACGAATAGTTAACTGTATGTAGGGAAATGTTGCTGTGTTTAGCTTTTAAACCCATAGGTGTGAGTTATGGAATTTTACAAAATGGAAGAATAATTGGTGATAGTACTGTGGATAGTGTATTATCCTTATCTAGGCTGAGGAGAGGAGCAAAACAATTGAGAAATCAATTGAGAATTGCTACTGAGAAGAGACTGAAAAACATATTAAACTTTCAGCTGTGGGTAGAAGAGATTAAGGTAAATAGAGTGAAAGTCCAAGCAGCAGCATTGATTTAAAACAGATGTTTTAAATTATGTTAGTTCACAAGTATGGAGTGACCACTTGCCCTTTTTGACGCCTGGTGTAAACTTGCGTGGCCATCATTCTGGAATAATAGCTGTGATCGCAAATATACACTGAAGTAGGGAAGCCACCAGTATTACTTAGGAAAGGTAAGGGGAACAGTGGGTTAAAACTGGATTGGCAAAACTACACAGGCCTCATGGATATTGTTTCAAGGAAACATGTCTTGCCGTAGGTGTGGAAGGACTCTAGAATCATCAGCATTGGGATTACTGCAGAAAAGATCACTCACAGGCCTTGAACTTTGTATGTTGGTTAGTGCTGCATTAAGGAATTGGAGCTTTCTTTTACTCCCTGTGACTAGCTGCGAAGAGCAAGCAGTTAAGTTGCTATAAATCAGTTCTAGTACCAAGCATGATGGAAGTTATAGACCAAGATAAACACTGTCATCTAATCTTCTTGCTTGCTGTTCTGATTCCTGTGTGACAATTGCAGTAGAGTCTACTCTCCAGCTTTTTATTCACTTGAAGTCGCTATGGCATATTTAAGTAGCTCAAGGTAAAATACAGCAGATACTATTCACCAAGATAACAAGTGAATGTGAGGCATAAAAACTTATATACCAGTGCTCTGAGAAGTTGGCCCTTAAAGTCAGGCAGTGTGTTTTTTGTGCAGTGTTCCTGAAAGCATTCCCACTGCAGTCTTTACTATGAGTAAATGCACACTAGTTAGCTAGTAGTAAGAAAGCTCAATCAGCAAGGAAGGGCAGTTATACCTGAACAGCAAGATAAGCTCCAGGTAGAACAGGGACTGCAGAAGTGAAACACGGATGGTAATTGAATAGTAATCTGATTTCCCATCTCTTCATTCTTCCTATGTTTCCTGAAGAACAAGGTATGGAGGACTTGTGAAGGCCTTCCTACTTCATAGGTAAAAAGGGATGTGCTCAGCACAACTTATCTAGAAAGCAGCTGAATGGAATGCAGGGCACTTCTTCCTGTAAGCTGAAAGCAGTTGCTTAGGACAAAGAATTTTACCATTCTTGATATGCTTCAGAGCTGATGTTAACCAAAGATAGCAACTTTTGCAGGTTTAATTCATTTCATGCACGAACCACAAATGATATCTAATGAAGACCAAGGACATTATCAGCAGATTTCAGTTTGACAAAGAAATTCATAATTTCCCTAGCTGTGAAAAGCAAGCAATTAAGTTGGTGGAAGAAATGGCTTTTGGCTGTTCTCCTTTTCACTGTTGTAGCCTTCTTTCTGATAGAAATGCAGGAAAATTTCCCTTGTTGCAGGTGCTGAGCATGAGGCTATGTTTTCCAGTTTGGCATAGAAATTCATAATTTCCCTGGAAGATTGAGAAGATAAAGCCACTGCAATAGATTCTTGCTTTCAAGAAATAGAAGTTAGAGTTAAAATAGAAACTCCCCAAGCATGCTTGCAGAATTATTCCCTCTTGCTAACATCTTTTTATTGTAAGTTTAATAAATAATAGTAAGAAAACTGTGTGTGGATAGCAAGAGAGTTTGTAGAAGAAATTTCCACATCCCAGTCTTTATCTAATTTCACTTGGCAAGTACTTGCTTCCGCTCTACTATTCTCAGTGCTTCAAAACTTTTGATTTTTTTGCATTCTTCAGTGAAGCTTTCAGAATTTGGTTACTGTGGTACAGGTAAGTTCATGTTCCAGGTATTGACAGATAGAACATCAGAAGTGATTTTTGGATTAAGTTGTATGTAATACTTTTTTTGCTGATGGGTTGAAGGAGTTTCTGATAAGGACATTAATGTTTTGCTGCTGGAACCAGCTGCACGAAGAAGGATGGTCTGTGTACCCAGCAGAGCAGTAGGCCCTTGGGGTACTCTGGTATCTCCTGCCTGTGAGGTGTTTTCTTGTTTTGTTTTATTCTAAAATAAATTTTAGGTAGCATTTCCTTAAAACAAATTAGCAAACAGAAAGCCACCTTTAATGTAAATATTAAGTTTTAATCATTTGTTATTTTGTATGTGTTTCTCTGCTCATCCTGTATGGGCTTCATAATCAATGTTTGTGTTCCTTCTACGTCTGAATTATTTGAAACAAAAACAAAACAAAAAAACAGTCCATTGTCATCACATTTGTTTTTCAAAGACCTTGTAGCAATTCACCTTTTCTTTTTTTTTAAGTGAAATTTTAATTTTCTTAAATTGATGCTCTGTTTCCTGGTGTTTTTAAAGCAGAAGATTCTTCAAGTAACTTAACCTGATGAATGCACTCTAAATCAACAGTGATAAATTATCGCTTGGGTCCATTATTAACATAGATCTGACGCAGGAGCCTAAAAGCTTAGGCAGGTCTTTCACACCCAGAACTTGTATAGCTTTTCATCCTTCGGCTGCTCTTTCAAGTGCCCTGTATAAATTAGCAGACTTCATTCCTCACTGTTTGTTTCAGGTGGACCTTGAAGGAGTTATAAAGAGTAAGCGAGTAAAGCTAAACTGAATACCTGAAGGAACTAACGACTCTGTGACAGAATAGTTGCCTTTAGTCTCTTCCCTGTCAATGATGTTGTCTATTCAGATGTCATCTTCCCAAAGCATTCTCAAGTTTCATTGGATAGGTACTTACTGGGAATTTGAAAAATTAATGGGTAGAAGCAAATACAGAAGTTACATCTTCTGGTACTTTTAGTAAGCTGTGTTGCCTTTCTTACAAAGTAGTTTTGAAATAAGTGCTGTGTTAATAGATACGTTTTTCTTAAATATATTGGGGGTTCTCAGAATCAGTATGGGTTTATTTCTTTGTAGTTTGTAGGGTATTTTTGTTTGTTTGTTTGTTTGTTTTAGAAAGTAAAATACTACTGTCAGACTTCCATACCAATTTAGACTTGACATAGTCTATATGTAGTAACTCTGTTACTATACAAATATAATTCGTTGACTCAAGGATTAGGCATGAGAGAGGCTTCTTGCCTAAATATACTGGAAAGTAATCTTTCAGTATATTTATATTTATAACTTGTCAATATGCATGAAACTGTACTTCTTTGCGTAGAAATCCTACCCTGAGAGCATGTTCATTTTTAGCAGATACTACTGCATTCCTGCTGCTGCAGGTTATTACTGTCACTTAACTTTACCATCTTTGCCTTGATTTGTTTGCCTGGTTGTTGTGGTTTAACCCAACAGGTGGCGAAGCACCACACAGTTGTTTGTGCTCTCCTCCCCTTCCCAGTAGGACAGAGGAGAGAGCTGGGGAGAAAAGATGCAGAACTCACGGGTTAAAACAAGACTACTTACTGAGATAATGAAAAGGAAAAGGATCAAGTCATGCATGAGCAATTGCTTATCACCCTGTGAACAATGTCCAGTTAGACCCCTGTGCAGTAGGAAAGAGAGATGAACTCCAACCCCCTTCAAAACTGCTTCTGCATGATGTCATATAGTATAGAGTATTCCTTTAGCCAGTTTAAGTCATCTGTCCTAATTCTGTTTTCTCAGTTTCTTCAGGCCTTTGCTGAGAATGGCCGTAGATCTACACAGCACAGTTTAGCAGCAGTTATAAACATTGGTATGTTTATAACATTGTTTTTCTCCTAGAACAAAAAACATAGTGTCATACCAGACACTCTAAAAAATAGTTCTATCCCAGCTGTAACTAAGACAGTGCTAGAGAAGTAGTCTCACTTCTGCAGTACTGAAGAGAATATCTTCGTGTTATCCATCACACTTGCATCCATATTTCCATAACTGTATGATACTCCAGGGGGTGCTTTGTGCAGCCTTGTGTATTACTATCTTTGTTTAGTTTTTGGGTGGTTTTTTGTTTGTTTTTAGTAGAAGAACAAGATACATTGTATGAAATGTTTGATTTCATATTTAAGAATACTTTTTATCACTTAATACTGTTTCCATTTTAGTATTGCCCCTCTTCTACTTCCCCTCAAATACTTAATTTACTTGGAGCAGGGAGAGAAGAACACTTATGAGGCATATTATAAAAAAAAAAAGGGGATTTAAAAAAGCAGAAATTCAGTTTTGAGTAATGGAGTTAAGTGCCTAGAAGAGCACGCATACTCTTCAACAGTTAATGAATGTTGTCTTTTTTCATATGTTACATTAGCAGAACCTCTGTTCTGTAGCTTATCTAGCCATATTATTTTTCATCTACACACACTGTTGTAACTTTGATGGCTTTTGTAATTGTTGTTAGAACTGAGTGTCATGGAAGCTTCTTCATCATTGAAGAAGCCAGGAAGAAAAAGATAGTTAGACTACAGGATAGAGTTGCTCAGAAGTCAGCAGTGCAAAACCAAAGCAAAGGGAAGACAAAAAATGTTGGGTGCAGTACTGTAAATTGACAAACACAGGTAAACAGTTAACTTAAGCCCTGTGCACTGCCTCTTCTATATAATGTAAGATGTATGACTTTTCTTCCAAAATTGCTGAAAGAAGTCAGGCTTTAGCTCTGGATTTTCCTGCAGAGAGCTTTTATCTTGAATGTGTTCAGAAAGCCAGAAAAAGGCAGCAATGTCCTAATTTATGCTAGGTACCTCGAGATAGTGGAGATTTCTCTCTGTTTTCAAATTTCAGTCAGACTTTTTTCTAAGCTGGAGGAAAAGGGGTAAGATGTGGGTATGTTGTGTCCAGACCTCTCTCTCATACTACTTCAACTGTCTGCAACATACTAAGTATGATGTTCTCTTTTACCTTTTGCTGAACTGTTTTCAGTGGAAGCATGTTAATCAAAGGCAGTGACCCTAGGCTCTAAGGGAAAAGGGTAAGAGAGAAAGCACATCCTCTTTCCTTTAAGGTGTGGGGAACTCTGATGAGCAGAGGATTGGAATTGTTCCTATGATGTTATTTATGTAACAGCATTAGTCAGCAGGTAGCAGGTCATTATGACAGTATTCTTAGTCCTTGATTGAGGAGATATTTTAGTTTTAGTGTTCTCTGTGTCTTATACCTAGAGATTTGATAGCAGAATCGCAATTTAGTTGATTAATTTATGTGGAGGTCAGCAGTGTTACCTTGCTCTAATGAGCAAATTACTTGCTTTTGGAAAACTTAGAAAAAATATGGACCATAGCTTGACTACATCAGATAATATTTCAAGCTCTTTAGATAGAAAGAATTGCAAGTTGAATATGCCTTGAGAAATGAAAGGAAAATTGAAGAAGCCCGCAAAGGTGGAAAAGAAAGTGACAAGGGTGCTATGACTGCCTTGCAGGAACTGCCTCCCTGAATTTATATTTTAACATCTGTACATTAAAACTGAACGTAGATTCTGTTTTTTTCAGTGCAAATAAACTGCCTTGCTCTTACTCAGGTTTCTATCTCTTTTTTTTTTTTTTTTTTTTTTCCAATGGAACATCTAATTCAAAAGTCAAATTTTAGAGTGAAGAGTGTGAAATGCTTCTCACTTGTCAACTGGCTGGCAATGGTAACTTGCAGTGACAATTTACAGAAAGTAAACATGTTTTTATGTTAGATTGTATCTCCCTTTTTCACTTCAAGAAAGATTAAATCATTTCTGCTGATAAATGTTGGAGTGAGAGATGGTTGTCTTCAGATTCTCGAAAGCATGTAGACTTCTCTCAAGTCAATTGTGCTTGTTCTTTACCATTAGGACAGCTATAAGGGCAACCATTCCAGTGAATCAAGAAAATTACGTCTGAGCTACTAAGAATCTGAATGAAACTCCTGTATTCAGTATATCTTTCCCTGTGAGCCTCAAGAAGTCAAGTAACTACATTTTGAAAACCTCTGGCATACAAGCTTTCTAAATTCATTGATGCTTTGTGTAGAGAAAGTGCAGGAGGTATTATACCATACAGCAATTTAGGCACTTGGAAAACTACCGATAAAGAAACCCCTTGTTTTGAACGTGGTGTAAGTTTTGTATTGATTTACACTGATGTATAATTTTGTTGCAGAATGGTATCAATAAGAAATACCTGCTTGCTTGTTCCAGTACTTTTTCAGTCCTTTAGGTTGATAGGATATTTGTGAAAGCTGAATCTGTTGCTGCTGCTGACACCACCAAGGGGGCGCTCTGCTGGGTAGCGGTGGAGATGTCAGCAAAACTCACCCTATATAACCCTCACCAATAGGTGAATGTATTGATAAGGACTGAGAGGTATCTTCAGGGTGCATTAGCTCATACTACTGCTTGCATCATTGTTCAGATGGTTTGAAAAACAGTTAAAATTCAGACCAACAGTAGGAACTTTTAAAGAGAGAATTTTAAATTCCCTCTTCCTCAGTTCCCTCCTTACTGGTGAGGAGGTAATAGATGTAACTTTTCTTCTTCAATGCATGAAAGTGCTTGAACTTGTGCACCTTTTCTTAAATAATTCTGTCTTTCCTCTCAGGGTTACCATCTAGTGTACTGAGATGTAGTCTGAAATACTGCTGATGTAGTAGAGGGTCATAAGTAATCTTGTGGCAGAGATTATAGATTTATGTTCATATTTAAGGCCTGCTTGAAGTGGTTTAGGGAGAAAATGTTGTCTTTCTCTGTTTTGGGGCTGTTTTTTTTGTTTGTTTGTTTTGTTTTGTTTTGTTTTTAATATCATAGTGCAGTGGTTTCCAAACATTTTTTTTCACACTGTTATCAATAAAGATTTTTGAGCAAACACTTACAATGTATGTATATTTATTTCTAAATAAATTGGCATGCTCTGATGTGTTATCATGTACATTATAAAGCACATAAAATACAGGTATTAAGAACAGTAATAGAATCACAGAATATCCCATATGGGAACACACTTGTAAGAATTATTTTGTCCACCTCCTGGCTCCACACAGCTCCATCCAAAAACCCAAACCGTGTATCTGAGAGCTGTGTCCAAATGCTTCCTAAGCTCCAACAGCTCAGGGCCGTGCCCACTGCCCGGTGCATCCCATTCCACACCCACCGCCCTGTGCTGCAGACCCTTTTCCTGACCCCCAGCTGCCCTCCCCTGGCACAGCTCCACGCCGTTCCCTTGGGCCCTGTTGCTGTTACACAGAGCAGAGCTCAGCGCTGCCCTCAGCTTCTCTCATGAGGAAGCTGTAGGCAAGTTGTCTGCCCAAGATGCCTTTTTCCAGTATTAGTTTCATCCATGCTACCTTAAAATAGTTACTTAATTTTAATTGCCCCTGGCTTCATATGCGCTCAAGCCTTTCGTATTGTGTTAGTGTGTGTGAAGTTTCTTAGATTTGGTAATCTACCTTGTTATTTCTGTACACACAACAACTGTGAACACACTTTACTCTGCACAGGAGTTTAATTTCTTTTTCCTCCTCCATGATTATGTAGGACCGCCACATTTTTGGTGGCTTTTCATCATGCACTCATCTGTATGATATTCACTTGTGTTTCAAGGTTTCTCCCTTGTCTTTTTCTTCTATTTTTCTTTATTTGCAGTTAGGGCTTAATTCTCCCATCCTTAGGGCACTTAGCTGTGCTGAGAAGTAATGTTTTCTGATCTTTGAATCACAGAATGGTTTGGGTTGGAAGGAATCTCAAAACCCACCCAACCCCCTTGCTGTGGACAGTGCTACTCCCCACCAGCTGAGTTACCCAGGGTCCCAGAAACCTGGCCTTGAGCACCTCCAGGGATGGGGCACAGCTTCTCTCAGCAACTGTGCCAGGGCCTCACCACCCTTTGAGTGAAAAATTTTATCCTAATATCTAATCTAAATCTCATGTGTCATTATATTAAGAAAATAAGATGGTCTATATAACATTTTATTTAAAGAGTTACGCAGTCTTTAAAAAAAAGAAAAGGAGGGGGCAGGAAGATAAGGGAATGCTGATTTGTAGAAATGGAAAAGTCATTTGTATTTTAGTTGTACTGGTCTTTGTAGCTTATACTTACTGATAAGAGGTATATATATAAGAAGATAAATCTGAAGATTTGATAGATCTGAACTGTTTGGATTTTCTTTTGTGGGAAGGGGGAATGGGGGTGATAAGTGCTTGGGTAATAAACATTTGTATCATCTTAATTTCTCCTTGAAATTCATTTGAATGTTCTTGTTGCTTTTTTTAGTCCACAGAAAACATGTTTGATAAATGAAATCTCATATCTTATTCATTTTAACCTTTTTTTCATCTCAACTTTTATGATAAACTGCATACGCTAGTGTTCTGCATATGTAACTGCTAATTTAACAGTTCATTCATAGTGATGCCAAGATGAATTGTTTTTCAGTACTTGAGCCATTGTGAAATATCCCGCTAATTTCTAATTGCAGCAGATCAGATGATGATTCTGGGTCAGCTTCGGGTTCTGGATCTGGTTCAAGCTCCGGAAGCAGTAGCGATGGAAGTAGCAGCCAGTCAGGTAGCAGTGACTCTGAATCTGGTTCAGAGTCAGGCAGTCAATCCGAATCGGAGTCTGACACATCTAGAGAGAAGAAACAAGTTCAAGCTAAACCTCTGAAAGCTGATGGAACTGAGGTAAAACAAAATATACAAATGAGTCCTTGGTGGAGGGAAAAAATATCACTCTGTCCTGTTTGCTTCAAGAAGATTGCCATTACAAAACATAATATTTTAAAGTGTATAGATTTTAACCATTTGTCTAATTTTACCATGAATAAATACTTGAACTAATGCTCTTAAATTTTCATTTTTGTAAGTATTTTGAGTTAGATGCTTCCTTAAATTTTTTTATACAGAAACTTCTACTTAAGGAAGACAAAATCAGATAAAAGTTACTATTTCTGAATTCCTTTTTTGTTTTAATAATGTTTCTGTAATACTTAATTCCACTGTATCAGTAAAAGATCCTATAAAACTTTCCAGATTATATACAAGTGGCTTTTTGCATAACCAATTTGCTAGGTTTGGGAAGAAGTAGTATTTATAAATTTCCTAAAATTCAGTGGGCCAAAATTACCTGCAGTCTTCTCCATTATATGGACTTACTTGGGTGATAGATTGTACACGTATGAAAGTCAGTAATATATTAGTTGTTGTACAGTTTGAAGACAATTATGGATCGTATTTATGTTTTTGTTCATGTGCTTCACTATTCCTGTATGAAGCAAAAGCATTATCAGGTATGTGGCCTGAAGTGGTTTATCTAGATCAGTTTAAAAATCTAGATTATAGCAACAGTGCCTACAAAACTATTGCGAAACTTCTGGAAAAACTATCCTAACAATTCTTACGTAATAGTCTGTTCTGAGGAAATCTTACTGTTTTAGAACACTACCTGATATTACTAGCACATGTAGTAATTTGAAATGATTTTTTTTATTATTGACAGAATTGAATTGAATTTGGACTTAGTAGTGATGTTGTTTGTTTAAGACATGTTTCAGTTTAACTCACACTTAGATCTTAATTCCAATTCAGTTTTGGAAGTCCAGTCCAAGTATACTTGCTGTACAGAGATCAGCAGTGCTCAAGAAGCAACAGCAACAACAAAAGGCAGCATCATCAGACAGTGGTTCGGAAGAGGTGAATAATACACATTTAGTTCTCTACAGTGTAAATTTGCCTTTCTTGTGCCACATGCTATGATAAATTTTTTTAGAGCCAAGCTATGTTCTCTGTCTGTTACAGCTTGTCTATAAAAGTAATGTTCAAGACATGACATTTTTTATAAGGAATGGGAAAAGTATCTTTTGATTTTTCGGCAAGGTGTGCAAAAATTTTAGCAGCCTAGTTTATGGGTGTATTCAGGTAGATATTCTGTGACGTATGGGCAAAATTTTCAAGCCACATAGTATTTACATTGTATTTTTGTCTCTTGAGTTTCTTCAAAGACAGTTAAAAATATTGAAGATTGGTCAGCTATTCCTCCTGTGTTGATGTAGGTACTGCAGTTTTCAAAAACACCGTAGGATACATTTTTCAAGTCTTTGTTTTTCTTACCATTACTACAAAATAATTCTTGCATTTTAAGAACCATGCCTGAATTCTAGCTATTTAAAAACATAGATCATTGGTTAGTTAAACTTTGTGTAGTAGGAATATCTTATAAAGACATTAATGGCTGTGAAATGGTACCTATAAAGCAAATTTTCCTCTTTTATTGCAAAAATTATTCGCTGTAGTCACACTTAATGGCTGGATTTATTTTTGACTGGTACAGAAACTCGTAATTAAAACTCAATCGCACATCAGTAAAGCATTAATTTACACCTTTTGTTTAGTATTTCTTTCTAAGGCTGTTTTTCTGGATATAGATGATCTGAACTTAATCCCTATTAGATGGCTTTTTGGAAAATCTAGTTTTAAAAGGGTTCTTTTTAATTTTTCTGGGAGCAGAAATAAGATCAAACATGCTTTTTTTCAAAGTTGTTATTTAAACATTAAAGAATATGAAATATGGGAGAGCTTTCCTTGGACAGGAGATTTTATTAGGATTGTGATAGAACCATCATTCTAATTAACTCAAAACATCTTAAGCCGTTCTGTGTAAGCACAGCAGTTACTTTTCGAGACAGGTTTTTTTTGTTGGTGTTGTTTGGTTTGTTTTTTTTTTTGTGGTGTTCTCTGGAGTTGTCCTGCCACAATGTATTCATAGATGATAAATGAAAAACCCGTATCAGTCCTTATTTTATATTAATGACTACACGATGGGGGATTGGGAGAGTGTAACATGAGTAATATGATGACAGTTTGAATATGGGAGCTGAAAACTAGAAATATTCCATTCTTTTCTGATAATGAATCATGTATTTTTGCTTCATCTGCAGGACTCATCCAGTAGTGAAGATTCTGCCGATGATTCATCCAGTGAAACCAAGAAGAAAAAGCATAAAGAGTAAGATATTTTTATAAGCAATATCATGCTATTGTTTCTTATGGCAGCGTATAGCTCATGCCTTGTTTCTCTACAGTGAAATGCTTAAGTCCTCCTTTTAATTCATGTTATTCTTACCCATTTTGACTGACATCCCTAAAACTTACTGTAGAAATTGGAAATTGGTTAAGTAAATTTTTTAATGAAATTACAGTTGGAATCTCCTAGTTACTGCCAATTTTTTCTTTTTTTTTTTTTTGCCTTTAAAATGTATAACATTGATTATAGTTCTGGTAGTAATTAGCTATACTGACTAGAAAAGTAAGTTTCATTGAGATCAAGCTGCTTTTTAGTGGTAGATCAAAAAGTTTTGAGCGTTTATGTTTATGCCATGTCATTGTGGCAGTGAGAAATGAGTGGGCATAGTGACCTGTGTGCTTCATGAAAGCTGCATAGAAATTGAATTGTCCTGTTATTCCTCTTGTTCCAGTTAAGAAGTCATTGTAGTTCTCCACTTTGCTGGTATCATCTTAAAAAAATGGTTGTTGAAAAAAAATGGCAAGAAAAGCCTAACTTTGCAAACTTTTCTACTGATGAATTATTATTCATGGTCTTCTCTTACTTAAAAATTTGGTTGCACCTAGTACCATCCTCTGTTACAAGAAAAACATGTCTAGGACACAGTAGTAATATGGTCAGTTCTTGGCTTTTGTTCTATAATTCATCTGAACAAATATGTTTGGTTACTATTTGATGAAAAGATCAAAGATTTCTTCATATGTAAGTTGGTATGTGAGCAAGTCTTAGAGGATGGTTCTTGGTATTTGTAGTTCACATAATTCCACATAAATACAGGTAGGTCATGGATTTAATTGATTGATGTTAAATTTACTGCCTGCAGAAATCTTCTAATGAGACATGATTTTTTACTATTGGCTACATACCACCTACACATGCACATACATGTCTTGGGTCACTAGAATTATGAGAATGTCATTTCTTCCAGGATCCAGCGTGTATTTGAGTAGGAGAGAGAAAGTCAGAGCACCAATTCTTAGGCTTCATGATTGGAAATTTAACAGATTTTTTGTACTATACCAACTTTGATGAGCATTAATACTTCTCTAAAACTTTGGTTCAGGAAATTTAAATCTTGTTTTGGATGTTAATTCTAAGATTCAGTAACCTTTCAACAATGCGTATTAGATTTTTTTTTCTTTTTCATGGAGCTAAGATTATATTTGCCTTTATACAGTCAGAGTTTGGGGCACGATACTATTCATCAGCTGGTGCATCCTTTCTGTTACAAAGCTGAGCAAGCTTTGTGCACAGCTAAGCAGGAGCAAGGAGACTGTGCTTGGTTTACTAACTTGTAGTACGTATGCTGCCTGGTTGTGATGCTCTGATTTATGGAGTGGGGAGCAGGATCTTTTGGGAGCCAGTGCCTCTCACAGCTGCTGCAGTTCAAGTCTTTCAGGGTGTTTCTCTAATCTGTTTTGCATTGTTTTTTGATCCCAGTGACAAAGTTGCTGATTCTTTACATGAGCCACAGAGAACATAAGTGTTAGAAAATGTAGGACCCTCCTGAGATTTTATGGTTTGAGTGATGTGAGTTCAGATAAACGTGTATATTTCTAGCTAGTCTTGTTAAATACTTCAGTTTCTTACCATGAGTCATAACTCATTTCTTCAAAACAAAATTTATGTAGAAATGTAGATTTTTGTTCTGTTTCAGATGTAACCTCTATTTCTTTAAAATAGGAAACTTATTTTAACTCCCTGTGAAGTCATTGAGCATTTTTATTTATTGCTAGTGGCAACAATTTTTACTCAGTGATGACTACTGTCTGTCAACTATAATAGCTGTTAAAAAAACATTTTTATTCATGTAAAGAATACTTAAATTACAATAGACACCTTTGGAGAAATACCTGATTTAAAAAAGAAATAATGTAAGGGGTTTTTTTTTGTATTTGTATTTCAATTCTGCAGTGAAGACTGGCAAATGTCAGGGTCAGGGTCAGTATCAGGAACTGGATCTGATTCTGAATCGGAGGAAGATGGGGATAAAAGCAGCTGTGAAGAAAGTGAATCTGACTATGAGCCAAAAAACAAAGTCAAAAGCCGTAAACCTCCAAGCAGGTAAGATATACCTTGTGTTTCAATACTCTGGTTCTATTTCTAAAAAGCAGTTTAGTATTGTACTGCTACTATATAGGCAAAATGAAAAAGGCAAATGAAAATATAAATATAGGCAAATGAAAAGATAAATATTAATTTTAAAATTAAGTAATTTTTTGAAGCTAGGAGAGATAGTAATGATACTACTACTTTGTACTGAATGCCTCTTTTTCTTTGCTGTAATTGAAAGTAACTGGGCAATCGAGCTACATGTGTTTAGAAAACAACGTGTAAGAGTTGTGTTGTCCATCTTGATACGTCATGGTTGTATGCATCTTCTTGTCTTCAAGAATTAAGCCAAAAAGTGGGAAAAAGAGCACAGGACAGAAGAAGAGGCAACTTGATTCATCAGAGGAGGAAGAGGATGATGATGAAGATTATGATAAGAGAGGATCTCGTCGCCAGGCAACAGTGAACGTTAGTTACAAAGAAGCTGAAGAAACCAAGACAGATTCTGATGATTTGCTGGAAGTTTGTGGAGAAGATGTCCCACAGACTGAGGAAGATGAATTTGAAACTATAGAGAAGTTTATGGACAGTCGAATTGGCCGAAAAGGAGGTAATGTTTAACAGTGTACCTAAGGAACATATGAAAGTACAACTTCAGCCTTCCTAGTTGTAGATCTGTAGTGTCTGTAAACAGTAATAATTCTAAAATATCAGAATTGTTTTGTTATATTCATATATTATGAATTATATATTCATAATATATAATTATATATATATATAATTATAAATATATATAACTATATATTCATAAGGATGTTCCTTTCTAGGTCCCTTTCTAAGCATTTCAAAGTAAAATATTGGGGAATTTGTATATCTACATAGAAAGCACAAAAATAGTGGTTCATATTGCTTAAATGCATACCATATTATTAAATAACTATTTATACAGTTCAGCCGTACTTCATTGGTATATATTGTATGCAGTGAAGAACAGAAAACATTGCGGATAGATTTAACCGCTGACCAGTAACCTGAGCTCTGAAAGATTGTGCTGATAATGCTGAACTACTGAGACTGTGATTTCAGTTATTGCTATAGAAATTATCTCAATATATGCAATGTGTGGCATGGCAACAAAATGCGTATAAAATATCAGTGATTCTCTATTGTGTGAATCACTGGAAGTATCATTTTGAAGGGTGGTAGACCTTCATTCATATTTCCAGCAGTGCTACTATGCGTTGTCCAGCAGTTCTGCTTTATAAGTTTGAGTCTGCAAATTATGAGTTCTAACTCATGCAGGTGTATGTATATACACATATATATAAATATTGTGTAAATGTGTACACAGTCTATCTCCAAGCTTGCATTCTTTCCTTTCAGCTTTTTTTTCAGATGCTGTCCTAAATTCTGTCATGTCTTGCCCCGTGCAGGAGTGCATAATGTCCCTGCTGTGCTCAAAGTCTTCTGGACTAAGCTTCTTATAGTCTGCCCAGATGCTGTTGCTGCTTGTGCTTTATTTTGCTGTTGGCACTCTCACAGAATCACAGAATCACAGAATCACCCGGGTTGGAAGGGACCTCAAGGATCATGTAGTTCCAACCCCCCTGCCTAGCAGGGCCACCAAACACACACATTCAGATCAGGTTGCCCAGGACCCAGTCCAACCTGGCCTTGAACACGTCCAAGGACGGGGCATCCACAACCTCCCTGGGCAGCCCGTTCCAGGGCCTAACCACTCTCCTTGTATAGAACTTTCCCCTAACATCCAACCTAAATCTTCCCTCCTTCAACTTGGATCCATTTCCCCTAGTCCTGCTATTGTCAGCCCTTTTGAAGAGTTTACTCCCCTCGTGGGTGTAGGTTCCCTTCAGGTATTGATAGGCTGCAATGAGGTCATCCCACAGCCTTCTCTTCTCCAGGCTGAACAAGCCCAACTCCCTCAGCCTGTCCTCATAGGGGAGGTGCTCCAGCCCCCTGATCATCTTAGTCGCCCTCCTCTGGACCCTTTCCAAAATCTCTATGTCTTTCTTGTACTGAGGGCTCCACACCTGGACACAGTACTCCAGATGGGGCCTCACAAGAGCCGAGTAGAGAGGGACAATCACCTCCCTGTCCCTGCTGACCACCCCTCTCCTGATGGAGCCCAGGATCCCATTTGCCTTTCGAGCTGCCAGAGCGCACTGCTGGCTCATGTTCAGTCTCTCGTCCATCAGGACCCCCAGGTCCTTCTCTGCCGAGCTGCTCTCAAGGACCACTCCTCCCAGCCTGTACGGGTGCCTGGGGTTCTTCCGGCCCAAATGCAAAACCTTGCACTTTGCCGTGTTGAACCTCATCAGGTTCACCCGAGCCCAGCCCTCCAGCCTGTCGAGGTCCCTCTGAATGGCATCCCTTCCTTCCACCGTATCAACTGCACCACTCAGCTTGGTGTCGTCAGCCAACTTGCTGAGGGTGCATTCAATTCCCTCATCGATGTCATTAATAAAGATGTTAAAGAGCACCGGTCCCAAGACAGACCCTTGGGGGACACCACTTGTTACCGGCCTCCGCCTGGACATAGAGCCACTGACCACCACCCTCTGTCTGCGGCCTTTCAACCAATTGCTTATCCATCGGGTCGTCCACCCATCAAATCCACTTCCCTCCAATTTGGAGATGAGGATGTGGTGGGGGACCATGTCAAAGGCCTTGCTCAGGTCCAGGTAAATGGCATCGGTCGCCTTCCCTTCGTCCACCAATGCCGTCACTCCATCATAGAAGGCCACAAGATTAGTTAGGCATGACCTTCCTTTGTTTCATCTGGCCACTGCAGCTCACTGGGCTCATGTCCTTACTTGACTGTCCTCACAGAAATGAGCCTGCTCCTTACTGCTAGGATGCTTTAGCTGTGTAATATTTTTCCCAGATAAAATTCTAAAACCAGAAGATGTAGTGGAGCGTGTTGAGAAAGAAATTGATTTATAGCAGCCCTAAGTTATTTATGTTTCAAACATAATACCAAATGTCTTTTATGTGTTCAGAGATAAGAATAATGCGACAGAGAAGACATCAAGCAGTGTTAGTAGTGCGTTCCTTTTCAATCAGAAGCAGGAATTCAAAGAAAATTCTCTTGAGAAAAGATTAGATATTACAGGTTAGATACAGAAGTTTTAATTTCTTTATTGATCCGCTTTTGACTACTTTGAATGGGTTAACACACCTATTGTAATTGTTCAAATGTAACATGAGAGCTGTGTATATTCATGATTTTTTGTGCTCATATAAAGATACCACTAGATGCTGTCTGCAGGTTATTTCTTACTGGTTAATTTATAGCAGTACCCACTTAATAGTTACGTTACGGTTTCTTCCGCAGCCACTGGTGCCTCAACCACCATCTATGCCGTTGAGGCAGATGGTGACCCAAATGCTGGGTTTGAAAAGTCAAAGGAGCCAGGAGACATACAGTATCTTATTAAATGGAAAGGCTGGTCACACATCCATAACACTTGGGAAACTGAAGAAACACTGAAGCAACAAAACGTTAAAGGAATGAAGAAACTGGACAACTACAAGAAAAAGGATCAGGAGACAAAGCGATGGTGAATATTTCTAGGAGAACTTTTTCACTTGTTTTGTAACAGTGTTGGTATTTCATAACAATTGTTTTGTAACAAATTTGTTTCTGAGATCTGTTAATCTCTTTGTATGAGGCTTCAATTGTTTGTACAACAGGAAGGCTAGAACTTTGAAAGCTGAAGCCTCCTTAATGTGAGCTAATCTGAACCTGATTTTAGCATTTGTTATAAATAAATAAAATCAGAGTTCTGTAGTAATTTTGTTAGAGAGACTAATGTTTTATTGATGCCTTAGCCATTTATTATTATATTTATATGAATTTAGTTTTATTGTTTAATATTTTATTATTATTTATTGACTTGAGAACCTAGAACTGAAATGTAGTCTTCCTGGTCTTTGGTTTTATTAGTATGTTTGATATATTAGTGAATGCTGGTGACATTTTCAGCATTTTTGAGTGAGATGAATTCTTATGAAATAGGCCACTTTCCATAATGTTCCATGAAAATACCCTATAAAGTATGCTACTTATTATCTTCATTATTAACACCAGATGTATCTGATAGTAATTCTGTATTTTTATCATAATTTTTAGTCTCTAATAATGACACAGCAAGCCCAGATGCAATGTTTTTGGAGTAGGAATGTCAGAATTGTATCCCTTTTAAAATAAGCTTTCTAAGTAGTGTTTCTGTGATGCTTCCACTCAGAGTTGCTTGATTTTCCTAATTTTAAAACTACTCATTGTAGTAAATGTTGTAAATAAATTCCCATTTCAGGCTGAAAAATGCTTCTCCAGAAGATGTGGAGTATTATAACTGCCAGCAGGAGCTTACAGATGATCTGCATAAACAATATCAAATAGTGGAAAGAATAATTGGTATGTTATAAATCTAAAGCACTGTTGAGAATATTGTTAGCGCATTGCTTATATTTGCAGTTAAAAATTTAGAATATTACCAACTTCTTTTCTAATCTAAAACAAAATTTCAACAAAAGAGAAGTTGTCATACTCTGTTACATGGTGCTTATATATGCTGTCTTATCATCCAAATTCAATGTTGTCTTAAAATACAGAAATAAATATTCACTTAATATTTCTAATGCTTTTCTGCAGCTCATTCAAATCAAAAGTCAGCAGCTGGCTATCCAGACTACTATTGCAAATGGCAGGGTTTACCTTATTCAGAATGCAGCTGGGAAGATGGTGCTCTCATTGCCAAAAAGTTTCAGGCACGCATTGATGAGTATTTTAGCAGAAATCAATCCAAGACTACTCCCTTTAAAGACTGCAAGGTGAGTATATAATTGCAGTAGATTTATAATAATATGTACTGTCTCTGCCTGGGTTGTGTTGTTAGACTAGAATAGAAGAAAATAGAAGAGAATGGAAGAGAGTAGCTCAGTCAGATGGGACCTTCAGAAGTCATATAGTCCAACTGCCTGACCTCTCCAAGTTAACCAAAAGTTAAAGTGTATTATTAAGAGCATTATCCAAATGTCACTGACATGCAGGGGGTATCAGCCACCCTTCTAGGAAGTCTGTTGCTTTGTTGCCATCCTCATGGTAAAGAAGTTTTTTTCTAATGTTGAAAAGAGGCAAATGTTTTGGCTGCTGCTGAACAGTGTTCTCATGGTTTCAGAGCATTCTCTGTTTCTCACTGTGCTCACTTCTCCCTTCCTTCTCCCTGAAGCAGGCTACAGGTAGACAACAGTTTGAAAGAGAACATGGTGAGGATGAATCAGTGCTCAAACTGACAAAGCTCAAAGAGATTCTCCATGCCTTGTAATACCATGCTCAGCATTAAATCTGAGGGAAAAAATTAGGGGGTTACACTGTGGCCACTGTTTGGAGACTTACAGATCTGCTGATTAGAGGCTGTCTGTGATTGCTTTCTGTCAAATGATTCTTTTTTAGTTCTTGTTGTTTTATATTTTCTTTCTTCTTTCCCTCACCATAGTAAAGTACATCTATCTTCATCTGCAGGTTTGGCTCACCTGTGATGCTTCAGTTTTCTCTGCTGTATTGGTAGAGTGGCTTGCAAACAGCTGGATGGCAGTTTAGCTGCCAGACACACTCAAGCTGAACCACCACATTAGCTGTGAAAGTAAAAAAAATGTGAAAGTCTCATGCATTGAGAAATATGTATTATAAAACAGTTTTGAAGCTCGTTCAGAATTGTAATAGTTGTAGCTGTATAGTGATATATAGGCTAGGTATCACTGTTCAGGGTAGCTTTTTGAGATACTAGCCCCCTACTTTTTTACTGGCATTCAGTTACAGTATACTTTCTTAGTATTTTGGCTTGTCTGAAAAGAATGTGAACTTTGTGAGTGAGTTAATGTCATTCCAGTGTGAAATCTAAATCAGCAATCAGTTTAATTTAAACTTGAAAATTGATCATTGTTTTTACATGGCATAGTTTTCAGTAACGGATTCATACCAGATGTGGTGATCCAAGAGATGCCTTCTGCTACATTTTCTGCAGAAACCCTTTTTGGTAACTTCAATCAATGTTAAAACTGATGCTCAGTTTGCTTTGTCAGGTTCTAAAACAGAGACCAAGATTTGTTGCACTGAAGAAGCAACCATCTTACATTGGAGGACATGAAAGTTTGGAGTTAAGAGATTATCAGTTAAATGGATTGAATTGGCTCGCTCATTCATGGTGCAAGTAAGTATAGTCTGTTGGTAAATTTTAATCATTTGTAAAAGTTTAAAATTGTTTTTTCTACATCTTCTTCATCTCCCTGCAGCTGAAAGTAGAACCTGAGATGACTGTTTTTGCTTTAAGTAAGTCTAAAGCTTGTATTACATGCTATGTCAAAGAACAGTTAAGCTCTGTTGCTGTTTTGCTTGTACTCTCCGTGTGGGAGTTGTTTGTATTTCTAAAAAGCAATCAAGCGAAATTACCTAAAGCTACAAAGGCAAAAAAACCTAAACGAGATCTTCAGAAATAACGATGTTACCTCTTAGAGTACTTGGAAGCTTTTTGTTAACATTGGTAACTTAGTTTGAGGAAACAGTATATAAATAAACTTCAGGATGTAGAATTGTGAAATCTTTTTTGAGAAATGGTGCTCAAAAGATAGTAATTTATTTCTTTGTGTTCATTCCCCTCTCTCCATTCCTCTTCACCTCCCTCCCTGTTTTTTTTTCTTGTTGTTTTGTTTTGTTTGTTTTTCAGAGGGAATAGTTGTATTCTTGCAGATGAAATGGGTCTGGGTAAAACAATACAAACAATTTCTTTTCTGAACTACCTGTTTCATGAACATCAACTGTATGGGCCTTTTCTACTGGTAGTGCCACTTTCTACCTTGACATCTTGGCAAAGAGAGATTCAAACTTGGGCTCCTCAGATGAATGCTGTAGTTTACTTAGGAGATATAACTAGTAGAAATATGGTGAGTATCCCCCCTTCATCATTAGAAAGTCTAACTGGCAAATCTGATTCATTTTATATTCCTATCCTCTGCTAATTTGCAGTATTTTATTTAAGAGTGGGCAAATGCTTTCTAAAACAACGGGTTTAAGGTGCACATTTCAAGCTCAAATTGTATACAATACATCCATGCATTGTAAGTTCACATGAAAGATTTCCTACATGCTTACTAATAAAATATTTAAAATACAGTCTTATATTTGAAAACAGTATTTATGCAGGCCAGCCATAATCATAATATATTTTCTCAGGATTCTTGGTTTGTTTTCATAATTTGTCTTCTGAATATTGATGATCTTATTTATTAAAGTAAAAAACATTTTGTAGGAATTTGTTTCTATTTATTCAAGAGACTATGCTCAGCAATTATTTTGAAGGGCTTAGCCTGGAAGTTCAGTCTTATGTATGTTTTGTGTTATGCTTCTATTTTGTGATGAAATTGTATGCATTTCTATTGCTGTAGTGCTAAAATTCATTTCAATCAACCAAACCTTTTTCCGCTAGCTTACTGTTCATTTTGTTCTTGTAGATAAGGACTCATGAATGGATGCATCCACAGACTAAACGTTTAAAGTTTAACATACTTCTGACGACATATGAAATTCTACTGAAGGATAAGGTAATCACATGTACTTCTTTAGGGAGATGGAATCGTTTGTCTGGTGTAGAACTTCTGCTAGACTTGCATACATTTTGGTTCTTAGTCATTAAATGGGAGTCAGGCATGATGGATTTTGCATTTTTGACATGTAACAGTGCACCTGTTTTAAGCACTTAGTGTGTTTCTGTAAGTGTGGTGAGGTTTTCTGCCTTCTTCCATTTCATCACGTGCAGACCAGTTCCAGTATGCTTGAACTTCTCTTTACTATAATGATCTCCTTCCATCTTGAAGAGCTCTACTTTTCTTTGCATCTTCAAAGAACTGAAAAAGAATCATGCTCCTAGCCCCTAACATCTGCAATACAGTACTCTGAAATCCTGTGTGATTTTACTTCATTCATGTGCGCTGTCTCCATGATGGTAGTACAGTTATCAGTACTCTTTCTAAAAGTATATGGAAATTTTTGGAAATGGTCAATGTAAAGAGCATTTTGGCTTCATTTGTTTGCATGTGTTGGGAAGTACAGGTCAATGGAGACTTTTTTGTTCCTGTCATGAAAATTAATGTGGATCAAACTTCATTTTTTTTCCTTTATCCTTCCTTTAAACTTATTTTCTACTTCCTTGGGATGTTAGTACAGCCTTTCTGAGAGTCTGGTAAATATAGTAATGTGCATAAATATTACTAAAAGCATATAGCTGTATTTATTTTATTAATATATGGAAAAAAGTTGTGGTATTTTTATCTTGGTTATGAAATGTAAGAAATTATATAATATGCCTAGCCATATAAGTGTTAATTCCCCACTTCCATTTCTTTTAGTCATTCCTTGGTGGTCTCAATTGGGCATTCATAGGAGTTGATGAAGCTCATCGTTTAAAAAATGATGACTCTCTTCTGTACAAGACTTTAATAGACTTTAAGTCCAACCATCGACTTCTTATTACTGGAACCCCTCTACAAAACTCCCTCAAAGAGCTGTGGTCTTTGTTGCATTTCATCATGCCGGAAAAGTAAGGAAGATTTCTGTTTCATGAATCATGAAACATGATTCACATGTATTCTCTCTTTTGTGAAGTTTTGTGTTGTACAGTAGTGTTGTGATTTGAGAATCAGTAGAGATAAACATACTGTTGGAGAGTTTAACTATTCACTGTAAAGTAGATGCATTTATTTTTCACAGTCCTCTTGCTAGCTGTCTCCTGATATCATTGTTTCTTTTTGCCCTTATAGTGATTTATAAGAATGACAGATTAATGTATATTGGTCAGAACCCAGAGAATGCCTTACTATTAAAACTTGTGCAGCTTTCCAGTGGGGAAATAGAACAAGATTGAGGTTATCTTATTTTCCTTGATAATGCTACCAATAATAGCAAGTTTATGCCAAGATGCCTGATATCCTCTGTTTGGGTCAGGTTTTTGCTTTAAATACAGTGGGCTTACTGTATTAACCTTATTCTTTATTGGTGTCTGTTTATACATAGGATAAATGAGAGCTCATGTTAGAGCTCACATTCCTACAGGCAGCTTGAAAATGCCAAGCAAATTTCGTTTTCTTTGACTTACAGAGTGCACTGACTACTTCAAAGTCTTAGTGATCTAGTACTCATTCTCCAACAGTCTGAAGTTAGTTATCCTAGTCTGTTAAGCACAGGATAATTATGCTTCGCTTGTCTGTTCAAGGTGATAAAAAAAAAACATGAAGTTGTGTCTTACTGTCTCGCACACAACTATATTTTCATGCTCTTCTTGATATATGTAGTAATGGAATCTCTGCAGCTATCCAACTGGGACAATTGTAAGTCAGCAATTCAGTCTTAAATTTCATTTCACATAAATGTGTTTGGAACGTTCCATTCTTCTATTTACGTACAAATTAGCTGGAATTTCCTATGAGCTCAAAATTCAGATTTTTTAAAAAGTTATTATCTTTAAATTAAAAAGAGAAGTGAGGAAGAAATCCCATGTATATGTGCACTTTTGGTATATTTTTATTTTTCATGTTAATTTTAGGGTTCACGGTATGTCACTGTGTTACACTTATTTTCTTTTACATTTTAAGATTTTCCTCCTGGGAAGATTTTGAAGAGGAGCATGGCAAAGGAAGAGAGTATGGTTATGCAAGTCTTCACAAAGAGCTTGAACCATTTTTACTGAGAAGAGTTAAAAAAGATGTAGAAAAGTCTTTACCTGCTAAGGTTGAGCAAATTCTGAGGATGGAAATGAGTGCATTGCAGAAGCAATATTACAAGTAACACCACTTTTTAAATTTTTCTGTTTTAGTGAGATGAATATATGCAGATTACTGAACTCTAATAATTTTCATAAAACGGTTTGAGTTAGGGGCAAAAAAAATAAAAAGCACCTTTTATTGGTGATTTCAGGTGATTTCAGGTGATTTCAGAACTGTGAAATTCTGTGAAGCAAACTCTTTGAGATTTATGTTGGTGTAATCTCTGTCCATTTAGCTTCTATTTTTTGGCATATTTGTTCATCTTATTCGGGGCTTTTTAGAATTTATTTGTTTATATCTTGCCCTCATGATTCCACATGTAGTTACTCACACTGTATATCTTAAATCATAGGTGGATTTTAACACGGAATTATAAAGCCCTCAGTAAAGGTTCAAAAGGCAGTACCTCAGGCTTTCTGAACATTATGATGGAACTTAAGAAGTGTTGCAACCATTGCTACCTCATTAAACCACCAGATGATAATGAATTCTATAATAAACAGGAGGCCTTGCAGGTAACATTACATTCTTTTGTGTGAAAAATGTTTTAGATCTGTAATATGCACACAGTAATTTGGCAATTTATTACTTTTATTAAAGTGCATTAGGAACGAACAAGATCTCTAAAATGTGCGTCCTGGATTTTTTTTTACAATATGAAATATTGTAATGCAATACGAATGGAAATACATGTAACTGGCATTGGTACACCTGCAATCTATGTCATAACATTAAGTTATCAATTTTAAGCTTATTTGTAATCTGATATTGTTTTTCATATGCTCACAAATGAGTAAAATGAGAAGAAACAAAAGTAAGGAATATCAAAATATGTCTGCTTGTTTTTTTTGTTGTTGTTGTTGTTGTTGTTGTCACAGATGAACATTAACACTACCAAAATTAACACTACCAAAGATGGATTGTGACTTTTTAAGTAAAAATTGACTAGAACTTGTATCAAAACTGTTGGAAAGTACACAGCAATAGATATAAGGATTGTTGTCAACAATGTAATTTATATCAATTTTTTTTTTCTAAATATCTTTTTATTCCTGTAATCTTTGAAATTTGTAATTTAAATAGATTTTCCCAAAAATACTAGTTTATACAGTGACAACTTGTGATAACAAGCTCTTTTGTATTATGAAGTATTTCTTAAAGGCAGAAGCTGTTTTGATTTCAAGTTGGCACACTCTACTGCCAGCTGATCATAATACCTTTTAGAACTGCTTGAATATTATTTCTATTAATTGCAGACTTTAGTCACTTCTTTGCTCCACCTTATTAAATTTTGTTAGCTCTTACTTATAAAGGACGTATCCTTCTCTTTTCTAAGCTAAGTAACAAAAGCATCTCACCCTGAATTTTGCCTTCTCCAGAGTTATGTCTGAACTTAAAAAAGGCATTAAATTAAAAGCATCAAAATCCGTATTTGCTTTCTGTTCCCAGTATTCCTAAAGGAATTGAGAAAGCTCAGTGGTGTAACCCACATAAAGTCGGTTAAGCTCCACAAACATCAGTCCTCTCACTGTCTTGCCTGAGAAACTTGATTGACAGGCTTAAAGATACTTAAGAGGTTTAAGCAGCAGTGCTCATTTCTTTTTAAAAGATGGGAAGAAAAGAAGTTAGACTTCAGTATGATTTTTCTTAATTTGGTTGTTATTTTTGTTATCAAATGTTAGTTTTCAATTTGCAGAAAAGAACTTGTGCCTACACACTAGCTGCTCAAGTTTTGAGGTCAGGTTATTTCTTTAATATTTTGACAAAACGTTAAGATGCCACTTAATGAGCAGAAGCTGAGAAGCATGTTCCTCTTTATTTTATTTTTTTGTCTTCTTTTTAGTGAGGTAGTATTCGTTTGCAGTTAGAGTCAACTAAACTGAAATGAGAGAAAATTTAATGTTCAGTTAATAATGCATAACAGTAAATCTAGCTGTGTACTGTTATTACTACCTGAAGTTGTTTTTTAGTTCTAGGACACTGTACATTGTATAACTGTGTTATGTGTTATAACGAATGTCAGGATGACTCTTTTTTTTTTTCCCTCCCACATCAGTACACAGGAAAACAAGTCAGTAACTAAACACCTGCAATGCTGTTAGCGTTGAGATAAATTGATTTTATAATCCATATTTCTTTAATAGCATTTGATACGTAGCAGTGGGAAACTAATCCTTCTTGACAAACTACTGATTCGGCTGCGAGAACGTGGCAACAGAGTTTTGATTTTCTCTCAGATGGTGAGGATGCTGGACATCCTGGCAGAATATCTAAAGTACCGCCAGTTTCCCTTTCAGGTAATGATCTCAAGTAACCAAGAGGTGTTCATCCTGAACTTACGAAAAATCATGTTTTTACTCCGAGGGGGGCAGAGTAATGGAATACGTAGATCAGGTGTTACGAAATCTCCATTCTCTGTGATACTTAAAAGGCAAGTGGACATGGTCCTGGGCAGCCTTCGGTAGCAGACCTTGCTTGAGCACAGACAAGATGACTTCTAAAGGTCCTTGCCAGTGTTTCAGCCGTCTGTGACTATCTGTTCTTTACCATTTTGCTTAAGAAAAGAAAGCAACTTTGAATTTCAAAGATTTTGTGAAGGAGTATGTTAACATTCCTTCTTTTTATTCCTTCACATTACTGTTTTATCAGTTGAAAAGTCAGGTTACTGTGATGGGAATATGGCTAAAGAATTACTTTTAGACTGTAGTTTTCAATCTCTTCAGAGACTTGATGGATCAATAAAAGGGGAATTGAGGAAGCAAGCACTGGATCATTTCAATGCAGAAGGATCAGAGGTATGGTAATTATTTTTTCCTAATTTGTTTTTTTTTCCCAAGAAGCACTATATAAAAAGGAAGTTGGTGACATTGAATTTTATGCATCAGTAAGGTTGAAATTATGTTATTCTTGCCTAGATTGTAAGGTTTACACTATGAATTTTTATAACATTAAGTAGAAAATGCATAGTTTATGAAACTAGTATTTAATGAATTGTGTAGTTCTAATATTTTTATGTTGTTTCAATGCACTTTGTCAAAGTAGTTTTATGTAGTTTTAGTCCTTCTTAGCTATCTCCAAATAATTCTGTGTCATCTACGAGTTTTATCATCTCATTACTCATCCTGTTTTCATGCTGCTTATAAATATGTCGAACAGCAGTGACCCAGGAAGAGCAGTTCTACTTCATGTCTCTTGACTTAACCAATTTGCATCAGCTATGATATATAAAACTATTTCTTGTTTTGTGATTGCAGGATTTCTGTTTTTTACTATCTACCAGAGCTGGAGGATTAGGTATTAACTTGGCATCTGCTGACACTGTAGTTATATTTGATTCTGACTGGAATCCACAGAATGATCTGCAGGCACAGGCGAGAGCTCATAGAATTGGACAGAAGAAACAGGTACATATTCCGCTTGAAGCTTCAGACTTGAAGGATGATTCCATACAGTAGCTGTCAGCTGTCTGTGTGGGCCACTGCAGTATTTGTGTGTTTAGAAAGTAATTAATAATTGAATGGTTGTATTCAGAAATGTTCATAAATGCTCAATTTTTATTCGGTTTTTAAATTCCATGAAATTGAGACAAAGTATGGCAGCGTGATGTATGAATGGAGAGGGGAAAAAAGTTCTGGGTTCGCCTGTTTAAGCTTCATCATCGGGCACACTACCGTTAGTAAAGTATTTCATAGTTCTCTTTGAGTTTCTTCCGTTTCTTCTCTTGGAGAAGACATGCCGTAATAATCAGAAATACAACAATTTTGTGTATAGCAAAAATTGTGGCTAGTCACTGAGCTTAAAAAGAGACAAGTCTTGAGTTTATTTCTCTATTTTTTAAACTGCTTATGTGAAGACATCAGTGAAAAAATATTCATGTGTGAAGCCAGTCAATAAAATTAAAAAGATAAGTAGATGAGATTCACACTTCTCTTTGTTGTTTCTTAATGTTTTGAAATGTACAGGTTAATATTTATCGGCTAGTAACAAAAGGATCAGTAGAAGAAGATATTCTTGAAAGAGCCAAGAAAAAGATGGTACTAGACCATTTAGTAATTCAGAGAATGGACACAACAGGAAAAACTGTTCTGCATACAGGTTCTACTCCATCAAGGTACATTTGTGTTATCTTATACATAAATTTATATTACTTTTTTTTGATAGATAAGTAAAAATGTCAGTAATTTCACTGATTAATAAAAGGTGAAACAAGATTAAATAAAATAAAAGCTTCAAAGTGTATTGTCTTTGCAGATTTTTGTTTCTGTACTAAGTTTTATTTAACAGTAAAAAGAGTGCTTAACTGGTTCATGATTAAAAAAATGTTCTAAAATAAAATGGTTTTACTGAAACATTTTGTATTTCAGCTCTACACCTTTTAATAAAGAAGAGTTATCAGCAATTTTGAAGTTTGGTGCCGAGGAACTTTTTAAAGAGCCTGAAGGAGAAGAACAGGAGCCCCAGGTAGGTAGATTTAATAGACAAAACAACCTAAAATATACATGAGTTATTTAGTTGTAAAGAAAATTTTCATCTTTTTCAGGAAATGGATATAGACGAAATCTTGAAGAGAGCTGAAACTCGGGAGAACGAGCCAGGTCCATTGACTGTAGGGGATGAGTTGCTTTCACAGTTCAAGGTAGAGCTCTGTCCTCTTCCTCCTGTCATAATTACTTTTCTTTATAAAAACTACATGATGTTCTGCATCTGTTAGTTCTGAATCTCTTTCTAGTAAAATGTCTTTTAATCTCTACTGTCTGTGCAGATATTTAAAAGTATGTAATGTGTTACTAAAATAAGAAATATTTATGAATGTGTTAATGACTACAATTCTGGATTGTGGTTTCTTAATGCCTTTGATGTTAAGCAGCTGTGGTATTTTTAAACACAGTCTTAATTGATGACTTTTAGAAAGTGCTTTCAGCCCTGTAGTATACTTGAATGCCATATATTTTGTGTTACTGGTTAATAATATTACAGTGTGGGAACAGTTTATAAATGCATAAAATATAGAACTTAGTTTCCCTAAAACATTAGCAGATAAGTCTTATTTAAATAAAGCTATGTATTTACTACATATGTTCTGATATATAAGGTGGCAAATTTTTCCAATATGGATGAAGATGATATTGAGTTGGAACCAGAAAGAAATTCAAGAAATTGGGAAGAAATCATCCCAGAATCCCAGCGGAGAAGAATAGAGGAGGAGGAAAGACAAAAAGAACTTGAAGAAATATACATGCTCCCAAGGATGAGAAACTGTGCAAAACAGGTACCTCTGTCTTGTGTTTTTACGTTGATGTTTTCTTTTGGGTTTTTGCCTTTCTTTTTCTCCCCTTCTCTGAATTCATGTTTTTGTCAGACTAGATAGGACTTAACTATGTGTGAGTTATGTAGCTTTGAATTCTTATTCTGAAATTCCAGATCAGCTTTAATGGAAGTGAAGGAAGACGTAGTAGGAGCAGGAGATATTCTGGATCTGACAGTGACTCCATTACAGAAAGAAAAAGGCCAAAAAAGCGTGGGAGACCTCGAACTATTCCTCGAGAAAACATTAAAGGATTCAGTGATGCAGAGATCAGGCGGTAAGATATGGGTGATGTATATGTTTGTAAATGGATCAAACAGGTGTTTTTTGGTTAGTTTTGACTATTCTAGAGTTCAAAAATACAGAAAACAGCTGATCTGATTTATCTCAAACTGATTAGAAAACTTTCTTCCTAGACTCTTTTGTACATTTCTACATTTTATATCTCTTGTTCTCTGTGGTGCTGACAAAATGAATTATTATGTCAAAAATGAGCTCCATTTTGTGAGGAGAAAACTAGCTTGGAAGATGTCACCTAATTGTTTTACATTTGATTATCATAAGCTGCTCTTAATTCCTGCATCTTCTGACTGCAGCAACTTCAGAAAATTGTCCATCCAACAGGTCATCTTTTAACATGTGCAAAATAATGTACTTCCCATTGTTTTATTTGAAAGTTGTAGAAAGCTTATGTTTATCTTTGTGATGAGAAATGCAAAAGCTTGAGTGGGTTTTGTTTTCATACTTGTTCATACTGTAATTGAATTAATCTAATAAGCTGCATTTTTTAAAACAAAAAATACAAAGTCCTGTTGGAGAAATAAATATTATGCACCTCCTCCCATCAAAACAATGCTATAAATTCTTTTGACTGGAGAAAGAATTTTTTTTACTTTACCTTTATGGCTTTATGAAATGATTCAGAAATTTAGGTTGTTCGCATTTCTTTAGAATATTTTATATCTTTCAAAATCTTTCTCATTATAATAATAACCCTTAATAATCCTTTGGAAATCCTTGTTGCTCTTTTGTTTCAGTTAACAGCACAGCTAGTTGCTTATCATTTTGAAGCTATTCATGTGCTTGCACTTGCAATTTGCATTTTCATTTCATTCCCTTTTTATCCTGGTATTTACAGTTTCTTTCCATCACTTTTTTTCCAACAGCAGTAATATTTTTTATCTTTTATGTTGTGCTTTCTTATTCTCTATTCACCAGAATTCTACATTTGTTTTTTATGGCTAAAGACATCTAGTTGCTGAATTGAGTCAAGTGAAAATATAGTAATAAACATTATTAGGGATAAGTAGTATAAATTGTACCTTCTGTTGCCTTATTCATATCAGTTCTTAAACCAAATACCGTACTGACTTTGTGTAGATTGTCTGGATATACTAAGCTGCCCTAGTCTCTCTGGTTTTGAGTTTTAGAAAAATCTTATCACAATTCTGTATGGTCAGTTCAAACAGTTTAAAACTAATGTGTTTAGTTAAGCATACATTGAAACTGCAAATTATTTTCTTTTACTAGGTTTATCAAGAGTTACAAGAAATTTGGTGGCCCTCTGGAAAGGTAAGCTTATTTAATTAAAATTGTATAGCAACTTGGAACCTCATTTGCATAAAAACAAGAAACAATATACCAAGAAACCTTAGACTAGGGAGAAAATGATGTGCGTAGTCTTGTAACTTGACTATAGTACAATTTTGGCTTAATGTTGTCCCTTCTGTGATATGTGTTCAGATAGCTACACTGGAAACCTTTCAGTTTTGCAGGACTGCTTGCTCTTTTTCTTTGTATTTTACCTATTCCTTTGTTTAAGCTTCTTTGGTTATAGGCATTCAGCTGTCGTGTTTGCTAGCCTGTTGAAAACCTGCTGATTTATCTAGTGTAATTGTCAAAGTTACTTTTCCAACTTAGTTTTAAATTTTTTGCATTATTCCATTGTTTTGAGAAAAATCTGCCATCTTTATTGTCATGGTTTAACCCAACTGGCTTCTCAGCACCACATTCCTCTTCTTTTTTAATCTCTCATGCGGGAGAGATAAAAATAAATAAAAAGGGAAAAAAAAACCCACTTGTGGGATAAAATAAGTATTTAATAAGAGAAAAGAAAAAGAGTAATAGTTACGACTCTATATATGTTTTATATATATGTTATATATATGTTATATATATATATATATATATTATAAATATAATAAATGATGCACAAGCAGTTGCCTACCATTCCCCAACCAATTCCCAGCTGGCCCCTTCTGTGCAGCAGAAGAGAGCAAGTTAAACTCACAGCCCCTTCAGAGGTCCTTCCTCTTGTTATCATACAGTGTGGAATATCCCTTTGGCCAATTGCAGCCAGCTGCCCTACTACTGTTCCTTCCTACCTTCTTCACTGCAGATTGCCTCAGCTCTGTACAATACTGCTTAGTGACAGGTATATAAACATAGGTCTGTAGTTAACATTGATTTTCTTCTAAAACCAATACGTAGTGTTATATTAGACACTTTGAAGAAAGTAGTTCCATCCCAGCTGAAAATAAGATATTTCGTTTCCTTAAAAATCTTTGTAGTCTACATGAGGCTATTATTTGCAATCTTTTTTTTTTTTTTTTTAATGCACAGTACTAGAGCTAAAAACTATAGTCCTTTTTAGTTCTTGTTATCTGATACCTGTCCTCCAGTACCTGAATCACTTGTATGTGTGATTGTTGTAATTCCTGTATTCTTTTCTTTAGCTTTTTTTTAACTTTACAGATCATAATTGTACACAAGTTAGCAAGTACAGGTGACTGATAAATGATCATTTGTCTAGTGTCAAAAACTGAAGGAGTCATTCACAATTACAGAAGTGACAGAGCTATAATAGTGTTAATTTTTTTATTACAGGTTAGATGCTGTAGCTAGAGATGCTGAGCTAGTTGATAAATCTGAGACTGACCTTAGACGTTTGGGTGAGCTTGTACATAATGGATGCATTAAGGCTTTAAAGGACAATTCATCTGGACAAGAAAGAGCAGGTACAGTGTGTTTGGATGTGCGTGTGATGCAAAATAAGAAGTGTCAAGGAATCTAAATTATTTTTGCAGTGTGATCATGCCAATAAATAGTTGTGTTAGTGGAAAATACAAATATAAATGTTAGCATGGATGATTCTTAAAAATGGTATGGTGAGAAAATAATTTTTTCATTTCTGTGTGTGAAGTGTCATTGTGGTACACAGTATATTTTTACAGTACTGTGAGATTTAGAATTAATTTCTTACTCTTTGACGGACTGAGCATCTGGAGCTTAATTGGACCATTTAGTTAAGAAAAAATAATTTCTTACATCTATAGCAGCAAACTTGCTTGTTTTCTGTGTCTTTCCATAAAATGCATGTAACAGCTAACATATTAATACTCTCGTCATTTGTTTTTAGGAGGTAGACTGGGGAAGGTTAAAGGCCCAACATTTCGAATCTCAGGAGTGCAGGTGAATGCAAAACTCGTCATCTCTCATGAAGAAGAGCTGGCACCCCTGCACAAATCCATTCCTTCAGATCCAGAAGAAAGGAAAAGGTAATTTCTTTTTGTAAAGGAAGTTGTCATGTAAAAAATAATTGGACTTCATCTGCTTTATTCAGACAACTGTAACTCAGAGTGTGCTGCGATGGTGTTCTACCTCCATGCCCTATAGGGACTGGCTGCTGCAGCAACCTACTCCATATTTTTCTTTTTTTCTTCATTCACTTCACAAGTCAGCACCAGCTTTGGTTTGTGAACTGCATTCACTGAGGACTGTGTTTGGTTTTCAGAGTAATCCAGATTAGAAGTCTTGCTTGCTGAGTAACTGTTGTGTTATCACTGCTTGAGGGAAAATAGTGTCTGTCAAACTGCAGCAGATGGTAACTGATGGTAGTTGTTATCACTCAGAACTGTTTTGACTTTATGCATCGCTGTTCTTAGATTATCCATATATTTAGTCAGCAGTTACACTTGATGATGTTTTATGCTTTTCTTCACGGTTAGCTAACTGTGGTATAACCCAGAGCCACAAACTGATGTATTTGTTCTTCACACTGTAATCTTGATCAGTTTGAAAACGTATTTCAATGCTGATTTAAATAAATATTTTGTGAAAGTGTTAAAGAAATACGGTAGATACACAGATTAATTTCCTGAATATAACAATATCTTAGTGGTGTAAATAGGTTTATTTTTTCTGTTCTTAATGTGTTTCCCTCTCACTTCCTACATTCCAGTGCTAAAAATCCCTTATTTATCTAATTTATTTCTGCTAGATATGTCATCCCATGCCACACCAAGGCTGCTCACTTTGATATAGATTGGGGTAAAGAAGATGATTCCAATCTGTTAGTAGGCATCTATGAATATGGCTATGGCAGCTGGGAAATGATAAAAATGGATCCAGATCTCAGCTTAACACAGAAGGTATGTCATCTACGGCATTTCATCAAGGACTTCTTTTGTTTATGAATAACATTAATAACAACTACGAAAAGTGTTTATTTTTTGGCAACTGAAATTGCTAAGATTTTTCATGTCTGTAGTACTTCTACATTTCTGTATTTTGGTATGTTATTAGATTTTAAGACTTCAGTATTCAACTGAAGCATGCCTTCTTATGCTTCCTTATTTCTGCGTGTTAGGGCTTTTTTCATTTGAATTCTTTCTTTTCTGTCTTTTGCTATTTTAGATATTTTTATTGTATTTGCCTTGTTCTTGAGCTTTTGGGGAAGGAGGAGCTTGTACTCGATAGATACTTTGGTTGGTTTCTTTGTCACTATTAATCCCAACATTCTTCAGTTGAAACTTTTCATTGTGGCATAAAAATAGCCGTCATCAGACTGCAGTATTTGAGTTGTGGCTTGGCAGTAGTGCACAATAGATTTAGGAAAAAACTGGGCTGTTGCAAACAACCGGTAGCTTTGGAATTCAAGGAGCAAGGTTTGCATCTAAGTTTGTTTAATAATGATTTCTACTTCTGCCTTCCATTATTGTTTTTGTTTTATGAAACCACACATCTAGGGCTGACAATAGCAGGACTAGGGGAAATGGATCCAAGTTGAAGGAGGGAAGATTTAGGTTGGATGTTAGGGGGAAGTTCTTTACAGAGAGAGTGGTTAGGCCCTGGAACGGGCTGCCCAGGGAGGTTGTGGATGCCCCGTCCTTGGACGTGTTCAAGGCCAGGTTGGACGGGGTCCTGGGCAACCTGATCTGAATGTGTGTGTTTGGTGGCCCTGCTAGGCAGGGGGTTGGAACTACATGATCCTTGAGGTCCCTTCCAACCCAGGTGATTCTGTGATCTATGCTTTTTATATCCTGTAATAATGAGTTTTGCATTTAGAAGGTGCATGAGGCAGAGACAAGAGTTCTGTGTGTGACTGGTAGGGAAGCACAGAATTTCTTAGGTGAATAATGAAAATGGAAACCGAAATCTGAGGGTAGTTTCAGTTTGTTCTGAACTCTGTGAGGAATTTCGAAGCCTTTGTATTGGCTGTGATTAGAGAGAAATGAAAACATTTAAGAAATTCTCCCATGGCTTTCAAGCATGCTGACATATTTGCTTAACATAGTTGAAGTGGTAGGATTCACCATCTTTTATGAAGATTTTTTTTGTTCTGAGTGCTCTAAGCTAGCATATCTGAAAATTTGATAATGCATACTCACAGTTCATACTACCAATATTCTCCTTAGATTTTACCTGATGATCCAGATAAGAAACCCCAGGCAAAGCAGCTACAGACACGTGCAGACTACCTCATTAAATTACTGAGTAAAGACCTTGCAAGGAAGGAAGCACAAAGGCTTGCTGGTGCAGTAAGTAAAATTTGGCATTCATATGCAAGACAAAGTAATACACTTAGGGGGTTGTCAGTAGAACTTTCTTATTTTTTAGTTCTCGTTTTTACTTTTTGTAGTGTTTGTAATCATACTACAAGAGATGAACATAGTAAATGAATTGCAGCTATATCTTGTATGTTGTCTATCTTACTTGTTTGTGTTCTCTGCTGTTGCTCTGTGCTTTGTCTACAGTACAGAGGAAAGTGATGATTGATAGTTGCAATAAATAAGATTAAAATTCTGTTTGATGTAATTCTGCAATTATGGTGAGAAGGTATTTGTCTGATGTAGTAAAAGTACTGATTTGCATTCAGGGCAATTCCAAGAGAAGGAAGACAAGAAGTAAGAAGAATAAGATAAAGGCTTCAAAAATAAAAGAAGAGATAAAAAGTGATTCTTCACCACAACCCTCAGAAAAAACTGATGAAGATGATGATGAGGAGGATAACAAGGTAAATATCTTTCATATTTTGAAGATGTTAGTAGCAGTTCATATTTTATTTTCTGTTTGACCTAGTAAAAACAGAGTACCTGAATGGCCTCTTCTTCCTGTGGCTGCTGTTGTTAATCAGTACAATCACATGGAATTTAATATACCAGTAGATAAAGAATTATGACAAGTTTTCCAAATTATATTATAAAATAATTTTTGTGGTTTTATGAAAAATAACATTGTTTAATTTCAATGTTATTTAAATACCTAGAACATTGTATCTGCTAGAAGTGTAAATCTAATGAAAGTGCAAATATAAAACTGCAGTCTCTGGCTAGTGTGTTGTTACTACTAATACTGATTCTTCAGATATATATTTTTGTTCAGGCACAGGGGAAAAAAAATCAAATTCATTTAGAAGCAGCAGCATCAATAAATGATGTTTTGAAATGTGCATGTGTAAGTTCCAGGTTATGTCACGACTTTCATTATCTGAAAAGGCTACTTAATCTTGTGTTACTTCAGATGTATTTCATAAGGTTCTGCTTTGTTAGATCTTTTTAATATATTTATTACAAAGCCAAAACCACTGGAGAGAACAACATAGGTAACATTTAATATCATGTCACGCCTATGTTTATGATTATGAAATCAATTTAAGTAATTAAATGCAAATCATTAACTAAAATCCTTCCTACTTGGTTTAGATAACCTAAATGGAAGTATCTTTCATAATCATTTTAAACTATGACGTACCTCTGTAATTATCAATTCTCTCTGCAAAGAATAAAATACTAATGCAAATACATATCACAGAAGGGTACAGGTTGGAATGGACCACTGGAGATAATCTAGTTCAGCCCCTCTGCTAAAGCTGGTTCCCTGCAGTAGGTGTGTACTTGAAATTGATTAGGCCAGAGAAGAATTATGATACAGTTTATGATACAGTTATGTAAAAATAAATAAATAAGGCATTTTTAACTAAAGCCTTCCTGTATGTTATTTAGATTCTTTTATGAAGAATAGGTAAAGACAGTAACAAACTACAAACAAACAAGCCTTTCTATGTAGACTGGTTTGTTTTTATAGATACAATAACTTGAATAGTTTATTTAGAATGTAAGGCTTAGAACTGTGTGTGTTGTCACCACAAAGTAAAATTGATATTGGCAGCCGAATCATAAAACTATGTAAATTATAATTTAAAACTAGTTGAAAGAATGAGTGTCAGACTTATTCTGTTATGAGAGTCCACTCTTAACAGAAGACATTGCTAGTCTGTTTGTTGACTTGTTGCTGTTTAGGAGAATAAAATGTCTTCTCCTCTCTCATACATTTAATAATGATTATGCAACACTTGAATACTTCTGAGCACTTGAATACTTCTGAGCACAGACAAGTGGTAGTACTTCTGGAAAAAAAAAAAAGGACTAGATCCTCGGGTACTCTTTAAACACCTAAACATTTGGCTCTAGCTACTTAACTTCCGTATTTTGTGAATTTTGTGAAAGCTCAGTAGTCAAAAATTCTTTAAGCGTTCAGGAAACATTTGTAGTCATTGGATTCTTGCAAGAAAGTTTCCATGGTATCTAAGTACTGAAGTCCTGATTGGACTGCCTACTTGATGTCTAATCTAAATAACTTTTCGATTCATTTGTTAGGTGTCCTTGTATTTACTTTTCTGCAAAAAGTTCGGTATTTTCTTGCCCAATCTGTATTTCAGATCAGTTCAGAGAGAATGATGATGATTCTTGCATCTGTACATACTACATTTATTACTTACTATTGTAGTATTCTTCCATGTCTGAAAAGACATGAGCATCCATCTCTGACTTCTTAAGTAAATGTTACACCAATGATAGGACATTTATTTCATCATGAAGTAACTAATTAGGCCACATCAGACAATCTGTAAGTAAGACTTCGTATTTGAACTTTTAAAAAAAAAACAACAGAACAGTTCAGGAAAAAAGAAGGAATTTGGGATTCTCTCTGTGAATGTTTAATGTGGAAGCAGTAAAAAGTTACTGGGACAATACTAACTAGAACTTCTAATATTCCTTAAATTGAGTGTCCTGAACAATCTGCTCAGATTTGCAAATCTGTTTCCCTACAGTTTTTAGCTTCGAGCTCAATTATCTTTTACAGGAGCAGAATTCTTTGGGCATACAAAAATTAAATGGAGGTAATTTCTCACCACTCATTACCATTGTCAAATCAGTACTTATTTTGTGTCACATCAAGGAAATGAAGAGTAGTCCTCATTTTTCTTTACAGCTGCATCCATTTCTACTTGATAGTTATTAAATCTATGTCAAAAAGGAAATGCACAGATAAAAAGTATGTTTTAATCTGATGATTATGAAACTTTTATAGGTAGGGACACAGTTTGATGTGACATATATGCTTGCATATTGCAGGATGAGATTGTTTCAGTGAAACATCTACATAAAAAAATAAAAACAGAAAAAGAAAATGAAGAAAAGCCTGAGCCAGATATTGGTATAAAGAAGGAAGCTGAAGAAAAAAGAGAGACAAAAGAGAAGGAAAATAAAAGGGATTTGAAAAGGGAGAAAAAAGAAAAAGAGGATAAGAAAGAATTAAAAGAAAAAGATAATAAAGAAAAGAGAGAAAACAAAGTAAAAGAATCCACACAGAAAGAAAAAGAAGTAAAGGAAGAGAAGGTAACTAGGTTTACTTATCTTATACAGCACTAGAAAAGGCAACTAGGTTTTTGTGAATTATTTTGAGTTGAAAAGATATTTTGGATCCAATCAGTTGTCCTTTCATTGAAATCTTTTACATTATTTGAAGTTTTGCTTTTACGACTTGCAACTATGAGGACAGGCATATGAAATAGGAAATTACTTCTTTAATTATACATGACTTATATGGATTGAGAACACAAGTGGATGCAAGAGACTCTTATTCCTCTTCCATTCTGGTTTTCCATCCTACAGAGAAAGTTAAATGTGTCATCACTGAAAGTAAGCATAGTTTTATTGCCAGAGAGAATGCAGTAGTTGTCATCATTTTCATACACTACAGGATAATTTCACACCCTAAGTACACTTAAACATTTTCATATTTTGCTCTTAGGTAAATGAGATCAAATCTGAAAATAAAGAAAAATGTAAAAAAATTCCATTACTGGATACTCCAGTTCATATTACTGCAACCAGCGAACCAGTTCCTATCTCGGAAGAATCTGAAGAACTGGATCAGAAGACTTTTAGTGTGGTAAGTCCCTTTTTAATGATACCTTTGTGCTTTTCTAGATATTCTAAATTGACACAGTTCTGATATTATTGTAATGTTATATACAGCATTATTAATCACAGTAGCAGAGAGATCTCTTGCTAGTAAACTGTTAGGCTAGTGAATGTCACTGACATTATATTGAAGTTTCTTCTGTATTCAGGTCAGCAGTTTTATACTATTGCTTTTTGCATTTAGGCATTACAGTTTTCTCATCTTTCTTATCTAGTGGTCAGTATGCTGAAGAAATCTATCCTCAGTAAAAACTTAGATATTCTACTTGTTCAAGAGCAGAAGTTAATAAACAGGCTTTGGAAGGGTACTTTGAGCAATCATGAACTCTTCTGCTGTACATGTTTTATCGTGCAGATGTCAACAGTTTTCTGTTTCTGCCAGACAAGTTTATTTGATCTATGGTAGTGTTAAACTGCAGCATGCAAATTAGATTCTCATCAGTCTGCCTGTCAGAGGTCTATATAAGTTTTTTAATTAAATATTGCAATTTACTCATTTATGATTCCCAGGATGCATCTCCAGTGATTCAGGTGGATTGGGGTGTGTGACTGAAAACCACTTGATTTCTGTGTACAGTTTATATTTTTTTTTTATCACTTCTGCACTTCAGCAGTGAACTCTGTAAGCTGTTTGGTAAAAACTAGTTCAAGCTGTGGCTAGGTCAATGTGTTGTACAGCTGCTTAATTATTTAGTGACACGAACTAGCAGTGAAACTCTCCTTCTTGAACTCTTCCAGGGGTGGGGCTCCACGACTTCTCTTTTCTCAAGATTTTGACAAAGTGATGGTGGTATTCTTCGATGCCCTCTCCTCCCTTTTATTTTTAAATAAATAAATAAAGTCTGGTTCTGCAGTTGTAACATTTGTCCTTGCAGAGAACAATTCTGGCTTGTGTTTGTGCATGGAATAATATTTTTTGGCCAGGCTCTTATTTCTGAACTGCATTTTTTTTTCTTATGCCATGGTCAGATACCAACTAGCTAGCATGTTTAACTACATTTTCAAATATCAATTGCTGCTGCAGGTTGTCGAGGCTTAGTTGATTTGACTTACAGGGCAAGCAGAATATGCATTTCATCTTTTTACAATGCCATTGTTATTATATGGAATTTCTGAGCAAGTATCATTTAAATCACACTGGCTGCTTCATGAGCATTTATTCTTAAAACAGTTGAATTAAAGTACAGAAATTCAACAAAGCACGTATAAAATGTATCATTGTTGCCATCGGTGTTGTTACTTGCCCACACATATGGAAGACAGCTTTACTCTGAGTAGCTCAGGTTCTGCTAATATCTGCATAACGGTTAGGCTTAAAATCTTCTCAGAGAAGGAAAGCATCCTCTACTAAATGGCAAATAATCACAAAAACATCATTTTGAAATATGCTGAATGCTCTCACACTTAATCTTGAAATTCAGTTTTTAGCTTTTAAGTTGCTGAAAATAGGGCTTGTCCTAAATACTTGTGCTGAATTTTGTAGCAAATATTATCAAAGCTAGTTGTAATAACTCTTTCTCCCTCGAAAATCCTTTAGACTGAAGTATTATTTTCTTAAATCCTGAATATCCTTATTGTAAATCATGTCTTGCTTTTATATAGGAGTACAATTTCCAACTGAGTGTAAAATTCAACTTCTTCCAGTGGAAACCTGTAGTAAAACTAAATTTTAAGATCTCTTAGCAGAGTCTTGTGTTTCAGTTGGCTTGTAACTATACTGCCTTTGCCTGTATAAATATCAGAGTAATGGGTGGGTCATGTTTTTGGTGGTTTTTTTTTCCCCATTTTACAGTGCAAAGAAAGAATGAGGCCTGTCAAAGCAGCACTGAAACAGCTGGATAGACCAGAGAAGGGCCTTTCTGAAAGGGAGCAGCTGGAACATACTAGGCAGTGTCTAATCAAAATTGGGGATCACATTACAGAATGCCTGAAGGAGTACACAAATCCAGAGCAAATAAAACAGTGGAGGAAGTAAGTTTTTTCTGCATTGTTTTTCTTTTTTAAAAAGGAAAATCTCTAATTGTTTGTACTAAACAGTGAAATGTTTAATTATTTCTCTTGTTTCTCGTTCATTATTTCTTGTATCTTTCTGCCGTTTTAAATAAGGATTCCAAAAAATGATTAGTAATGGACTTTTTCATATTGCATAGCAATGTGTTTTATCCAGTAGATGGAGTCATTTCACTTCTTAGAACAATAAATAACTGTTTTTTACACCCTTTTATCAGTGGGAAAGAGTTATTATCTTCAAGGATCTTTTTATTTCAACTTAGCGGATTTTTTTATTGGCACTAAAAATAGGCAATTCAAATGGGTATGCTGAAAATTTGCGTTGATTTTGATATGCAGAATACTTCCTTTTTTTAAATGTACTCTAAATCGAATGACTTGATTTAAAAAGTCGTACTTCTATATTTCAAAATTAAGGGACTTTAAGCGCTTTTATGCATTGTGAGGTGACATTTTTTAAAAAAAATCTATTTTTGTAAGCATATTGCACTGTTCAGTTCTTAATGCAGTTTGAGTTCATTCTGTCTTAATGTACGTTTCAGTCATTTAAGTTTGAACATATATCCCGCATTTCCATATGCAAGCTATTTAAGTTCTATAATTCCCTTGCAGACTGTTGCTTCATCTGTTTTTGCTTGGTTTATTTCAAATTATTAACATGGTCCAAAATATATAAACAAGATCCATGTCTTGCATCCTGATAAACATAAATTTCTTTAAATGGAAAGACACAATAGAACTATTATTCACAATAATGCTACAGTACCATTTCTAGACTGTTAAAATATGTATTCCAGCTGGTTTTGGTAAATACTGTAAAGACACATAATCTTCATTTCAGAGTTACACAAGTATCTTTAGGCTCACCACTGACTTGTTATCTACCTTTGCAAACCTCTAGACCGAAACTGTAATGCTTAAATAGTGACAGTGAGGAGCAGACTGTTGCTTCCTGAGCCTGCACTTCAGTTGTTTCTGAGCACCAGGATTATGTGGTCTCTCTTAAGCATTCTACCAGTAAACTTGACTAAAAGAATTTTAGACTTCAGTTTATTTATCTGTAATCATGGATGCAAACTTTTTCTTCAGGGCTTTGGCAACTCAACAGCAAAAGACCTCAGTTGGTCTTCTTACTTCCTTTGTAGAACAAATTAGGCTTGAAGTTATTCCTGTGCTGCTTCTGTTCATTCTCAGATTTCTTGTTTGATTTCAAAAGCTTTGACCAGGCTCTAGAATTCTGTGGAAGATTTCTATGATATTTTCAGGAAATAAGCTGTAAAACAAATGTCATACACTGGAAGAAACTTCAGTTCTGGAAGAATTTTCCCTCACATACTGTGTTTACTTAAATTTTAATTACTGAGTTGTAAATACTCAAATTTTGTTAGATTTCAAACGATCTTGGAGAAGCCGTACATAAACTGAAGGCAATATTTGTAAGCAGCTACACAAACTGTTTTATTAACACAAATGTTATTACTACTTCATTTCACATACTTGGTTCTCTGAAGTAATGATAAATATGACAAGTTGTTGCAGGAATTCACTCATCAAATGCTTAAAGTACAGTTAAGTAATTCTTGCTGTGCAGGTAGGTAGTACTCTGTAATGGATTTCATACTGTCTTTTGTGTTGTTGAATTGATTTCAGTTAAACCCACAGTCATTTGCATAATAGGAGGTAGCTGAATGCATAGACTTATAACTTCTCCTTTCTTCTTCCTCAGAAATTTGTGGATTTTTGTCTCCAAGTTTACAGAATTTGATGCCAGAAAGCTGCACAAACTCTACAAACATGCAATCAAAAAGCGCCAAGAGTCTCAGGTAATATTTTAAACCCTCTCAAAATATACAAGCATATTTTTTTTAGTGCTAAGCACTTAAATTAGATTTAAAGCATACGCAGGAACACAGAAAATCCCATGTAGCTCAAGTAATTACTTTGTGTCTGTAGTAATGCAGTCCCTTTTGTTAGGATCTTTTTTGAAAGAATTCACATTAACTTTTTGACTTACCAATGAGTTTATGTACTTGTTTCTTTTAGCAGCATAATGACCAAAACATTAGCAGCAATGTGAATACACATGTAATCAGAAATCCAGGTAAGAAATCTTTGCTCATGCTGAATATAGCTTAAGCTTGTAATGGGTGTAGAAGCAAGTTACTTGACTATCCTTTTTAAAAAAATTGGAAGCCTACTTTTTGTACTTAGTTTTGGGTTGGTAGAGATGTCTACTTAAAAGCTGTAAATTTCATAGAAACTCTCTGCATATTTGTAGCTGTTGTAATGTCACCATAGATGTGGCAGAGAAAGAGAGTTATGTTTTAAGGTCATAGTTTTTAATTAGTTATATGGGATGTCTTTTATTGCTGATAGTTACACTGATTTTTTTTCTGTTTCCATACTTGCACTGTTGCAAAATATTACACAAGAAACACATGTATTATTGTGGATTTAAAATCAATGTATTATAGGAATGCTAGTAAAAGTCTTTCATTAACTACTTGTGCATGTCAAATGTTTTCTTTCCATTAGGCCCTTCCCTCCTTAGAGAGGAAGTTGATACGATTCTAAACCTAGTCTACCAAAGGCACTACTCACTGATTATGTGGATCATTCTTCAACTCTCCATTCAGTTTCTAAGACCAGAAAGCTCAGTTCCTGAGCCCTATACATCTACATTTCTGGTTTGCATCCTGCTTACCTCTAGGGTTTCTTTCTGTTCATTCACAGTAATGCATTTGTCTTGCAACCATTTAGGTCATATCTGTCAAATTATAATTTCATTTTCACATTGCTTTCGATCTAACAATAGAAGTGCTGTTTAAATTGAGTGAAGGAAATAATTTATAATGTGTGAGATTTCTTTATAACCTCTGCTTTATTAAACAGATGTGGAAAGACTGAAGGAGACTACAAACCACGATGACAGTAGCAGGGATAGTTATTCTTCTGATAGACATTTATCACAGTACTATGATCATCACAAAGACAGGCATCAGGGAGATGCTTATAAGAAAAGTGACTCTAGGAAAAGGCCGTATTCAGCCTTCAGTAATGGAAAAGATCACAGAGACTGGGATCACTACAAACAGGACAATAGGTGAGTTTCTGCAACAACTGTAAAACCTGTTCAGAATTCTCTTCCTGTTTTTGTAATATGCACGCAGCAAGCACCAGTGCTGGAGTATCCAAATCTTTTTTGAGTAATGCAAAATTACAAAGACAATGTATCTCTAACGTAGAGCTGTTGAACTGATATAATTGTAGTTTTTGCTGTGTGTTCAGTAGCACTTCTCTAATATAAAATCTTTTGGTTTTTAGATACTACAGTGATAGTAAACATAGAAAGCTAGATGACCACAGGAGCAGAGACCACAGATCAAACCTGGAAGGAAACTTAAAAGACAGCCGGGGTCATTCAGATCACCGCTCCCATTCAGACCACAGGATACACTCAGACCACCGTTCCACTTCGGAATACGGTCATCACAAATCTTCCAGAGATTATAGATACCACTCAGACTGGCAAATGGACCACAGAGCTTCTGGTAGTGGCCCGAGGTCACCACTAGATCAGAGGTCTCCTTATGGTTCAAGGTCTCCCCTAGGACACAGATCTCCATTTGAACACTCATCGGATCACAAAAGTACACCTGAACATACATGGAGTAGCCGGAAGACATAACAAAGACTGACATTTTCTGGACCTTCTTTTAGCCATATACAGTAAACTAACACAGTAATTGCCTTACATGACTTGAAAGATATGGACTGGATATTCTATCAGTAGCAGTATTGTTACTTCTTTCCAGGATGCAAGGTCTATTATCCCAACAGAAGAAAAATATTTTTGTATTTAAAGTTTATGCTGCACTGTGCTGCAAATGTTGTAGCACTTTTTTTTAAGAAATGGAAGATGTTTACTTTTACAGGGACCTCAACACTGCCCCTTTCAGACTGGATCTTACTATAAAACTCTTCATGTCAAAGTGATTTTAGGCTGAACACAGATTAAATTATGTTTGTAAATGAACATTTAAACACTGACCTGTGCTTATGTTTCAGGAAAGAATGGGGGATTTATTTTGTTTTATTTCTTAGTAGAGAACTCTCAAGGACTTTGTTCACTTTCCAAAGCTACTTGTTTACATTGTACACTGCGACCACCTTGCCGCTTTTCATCACAAGCTTGAATATTTAAATTCTGTAACTACAGTTGTAAAATAGCCAGGATTTCTCCTGTTTGTGATCAGTTATAATGCCTTTTTATGAAACAAACAACAACAACAACAAAAAATTAAAAAAAAAAAAAAAACACAACAAAACCAACAAATGGCTGTAAATTATTGTAAATTAATTAAATGAGCTTTTTTCCCCTCTCAGGCTTTTTTTGGCTGTTCCTTTCCCCACCAACTCAGGCCTTCTTTTCACAAAGTCGATATACTTACATGTTTTAAAAAAATATCTCAAATCAGAATGTAAAAATGGGGAAAGGGAATATTTTATTCCATTTAGTTCTCCTTTTTTATTGGATATGTTAGATACCTGTTTTTGGTTGTTTTTGTTTTTTTTGTTTTGTTTTGTTTTTCTACTAAGCTGTCAGTGTTGTGATTGTTGTAATGAAACAGTGAGAAATATCCAGCTAAACTATGCTCTGGAAATCTTTTCAGGTGCATTGGTTTAAAGAAGGAAGTGTTCAGTACCTGAACACTTCAAAACCCAGATCAGCCAAGATTTATTGTAAATCCATTTGTTTTCACTCTTTAACATGGGCAATAATGTCAAATGTGCTATGCAGCCAGTTAATATTTTAGAAGATTTGAATGACTTTATTAACAGAATTGTTACAATGCACACTGATTGTACATAGATAACTTCTATCTGACAAATTAAATTTAACTAAAAGGATATGTGGGCTCTTGTAGTTTTCTGCTATGTTTTGCTGTACAGCGTACCTTCTCATCAATTCTAACTCTGAAGTACTAAATTTTAATACACTATATTCTAATTAGAGAAGATATCTAACCCAACATTGCGTGGTTGATGCTGAGCACTTTTTCCAGTTAACCAGGTTTGTATGAAAGCATTGACAGAGAACTGAAATCTGTCATGGAGAGTCAGGATCTCATTGTAAGCACAGTTTAGGTTGGCTAGGTTAATTCTGTGTAAGCTAATTTATTGTAGGCTGTAACTTGGTAATTTAATGGTTCTTTGCGTCTTAGCTTTTATCTTCCCAGGTTAAGTGAGGTTTTGCAGTTTTTCTAAGTTTAATTGCTGAAGCAGTGTTTAGCAGTGGTGCCGAATAAGGATGCACATTTGTGCCATTGCTGAAAATCTAGAACATCTTGCATCTGAAATCACTGTGTGATTCTTGCTGCTTGAGAAGTGAACAAGAATCGTTGATCTATCAATAGAGCATACAGAGATCAGTCCCACTAAATCTGGTTCACTATCAGTGAAGCTATACTATGGCACTGTGATCTTTCGTGTTCAATGCGAGTCAGTCTGCGACTTTTTATTAAAGGTATTTCAGGTCTCTAAGAAAGAACATTCTTAACTGGTGGCTTTGATTGTTAAGATCTTTGCCTCTTTCGATTTGATCTTACTTACAGATTTACAGCTACATTCACAGCAATTTAAGTCCTCCCATGCTTGTTCTGACGAAGTTGTCAGTGTGAGGCTTGATGAAGAGAGCCTCGGTTACTTACAACGCTGCTAATGGTGTAAAGCTTACTACTTGGGAGAATACCATCTCCTCTGCTAATAAGCCGTTTTACAATTCATTCTGCGTGTGCTCAGTTCTGTTCTTTGTTTTGTAACGAAAAATTTACGGTCACTGGTACTGCAAAGTACCAAGATTTTCTCTACAAAAAGTCTGAGGGATTTTTAAGTTCTCAAGTATGCATTTCATAACAAACTCTTGGTTCAGATCTTTAAGTTGCTCATCTGTAGTATGTTTTAGGAAGTGAGAATTTTCTTGGCTGCAAGGGGCACCTGGTATGGCTCTTGAGAAAAATTCAGTTGTCCCATCTACCATGCGTGACAAATTTCTATCTTAATTATGTTACGTATTTAAAATCCACCCTTCTCATTACACCTAAGAGTGTGTATATATGTGCATTCCCAATAGTAGATTGATGATCAGTGTGAAAACAAACAACAAAATACATCAAAAATGCATCGCTGCTATTAAGTTTTAAAGATAGAACTGCATTCTGTGACTGGCTTCCATTAGTTTGTCTGCTCTTTTGTTGGCGTCACTTACTGGTGCACAGTTCTTGTGTTTTGCACATTTTGATCTTCTTTGCAGGTTCTGTAGTGTCTGAGCCAATGCTTCTGGTTTCTGAGAAAGACTTCCACTGCTATCAGCTAGAGGTCTCCCAGAGGTTTCAAGCACCAGCCACAAAAGGGTGGCAGGAACATGACACTTTGTGATGGGTGTGCATCCCTGACTGCTGCTTGAGACAAGGACAGCACAGCAACCTAGAGGGCAGCTTCCTAGGCTAAGTAAATGTGATGATGGCTGTGTACCTTATTTTTAGAGCTTGCTCAGCTTGTCTTGGCCCTGTACAATCCTCTAACATCAACAAATGAACCTTACCATTTAGTTTTTAAGGTATATTTCAAGTGGGAATTGCACTGATGTAAAAATATATGAGCAGAATAAAATTGTTATATCTTAGATATTTGTTCACTTTCAGTATGGTATGTATTGTAGGAGGGTTTTTTAATAGAAGAGTCATCAGTGCTCAAGTGTCTGTTTTTCAGCTTACTTCAGAATTTCATTATTAATGGAAACTGATAAAGAAATCCGCATGTACATACTATGGTTTATCAGGCTATTTCCACTGGTGCACAGCAACAGGACAAAGGGCAATGGGCAAAAACTGGAACACAGAAAGTTCTGTCTGAACATGAGGAAACTCTTCTTCATTGTGAGGGCTCAGAGCACTGGAATAGGCTGTGCAGTCTCTTTCTCTGGAGATGAAATTCAAGACACCTGGATGCTTTCCTATGCAACCTCTTGTATCATGTCCACAGAAGGAGATGTCAGTAGGCAGTCAGTGGATGTCTATTTTACCCATCACCCTAGAGCATTTCCTGACAGCGAGCGTTATCTTATGCATGGTTGAATATAAAGAGGGTATGGATCAGTTTGCCCACCACATGGTTACAGAACGCTCTGCAGCACTTTGGGAAAAGGGCGGCAGGACACATACAGTTTGACACAGAAATTCATACATCGTATAGGTCAATCCCAGACCACATTTGAAGAGCATCCAGTAAAGAGATGTGCAGTGAAAGGGCCGTGGGCCAGTCCTGGCTGGCAAATTGTGGAATGACACATTCCCACCAAGAAAACCAGCCCAGTACTACCACTTCTGTTCTGGAATTGGTTTGTAAACATTTCATACAGTACAGTGCGTTTTTATGTGAAGTTTGCAAAGGAAAGCCAATGAAAATACACTCTCTTGACTAAGGCCATACAAAATATTTTCGTGTTTAGGATTCCCTGCCAAAAGCATTACTCCTCAACCTGGGCAAATTGGTGGAACTATTTGCAAAAGCTGTGATTCACTGCAGCTGATTCCTCACAGCTAGAGGTACTATTTCTGCATCTACAGAAGGGAGAGCTTTGCAGGAAGGATGGTGTTCCCACAGCTGTGTACAGGCTGCCAGGGGCAGCAGAGTCAGTCACTGAGCACCAATCCTTGAGCCCAGAGGCGCAGGGGAGATGGTGTCTCAAGACATCACCAGACACTCTGACCCTACCACCCAAACCCGAGGTACCAGAGCCCAGGTGGTTCCTCTGGTTGTCCCAAATTCCCACCCCACTGCTTCACCCTCAAAGTTCCTCAAGGCACATTTTATCAGCCTCAGGCAGAGACAAAGACAGAGATCCTTTCCTGTGACTACTACCCCCCACTCTTATTCCATTTTAGTACCTATGTCACTAAGTACAAACAGCACCAGCTTTCCCCAAGGCTTCCAACCTACCGCACTTGCGTGCGCAGCCTCACCACAGTTTCCCTTCTTGAATGTGCTGCTGTCTCTGCTGCAAGCCAGCACCTGCCCTCACTCCTGGTTGGCTGCAAAGTCTGTACGCAGCTATGAAATGAAAGCATTAGTTCTCATTTTGGTGAGGATTCCGGAAGCTCTTAGAGAGAGGACTCTTCCAGAAGGCATGGAGGATGTACTCAAAGTGGAAGGAGGACTTATCAAGGGAAAAGTTATTCAAAGTTGAGCAACGCATCATGTTAAGGAGGAGTTTGGACCTGAGTTCATAAAGGTAATCTGGGGCTCACTGTAATAACTGCCAGACTTAAAGTCACCCAAAATGAAGGTGAGCAAGAGCAGCTGACGTACACTGCAAGTCTGCTCCTGAGCTGTCAGGAAGGAGCTGGCAGAACCGCTAGAACTGGTTATACCAAAGTGCTTGGAGGCACGCGCAGAGGTTTCTGTGTGTTACAATTGCCCTGGTTCTGGCAGTTTGGCAGACTGCCAGAGCAGCTTAATGATGGGTGAAATGCTGAAATAAAAATGTTGTCATCCTCAGAGCAGCTGTTGTCAAAGCATGTTTCTTAAGCTCCACTAAAAGTGGTTTGTAAAACACCTAATTAATTATTAACAACTTACGAAAATCTTGGAGGTAAGGCTCCAAGAGGCTTTAAAAGACAAAATTCTTAGTCCTGCTAGTACCCTGTGTACAGATCTGAGTTCATAAACGTGGAGCATGCTTGGATTATTAATTTGCTAAAGGTAAGCATTCTGTTTGTCACAGGTTTTTCAGCAAGCTCAGTTTTTAACTCTCCCTTCTCTGAGAACAAACAGCCGGAGGTGACCTCCGGAAACCACATCTGTTCACATGTAAGAAACTAAGAGGCTTTAGTATTGCTATATTCTAAGACTTCAACTGAGTTTTAATTGCAATAATTTTAACATTTGCTGAAGTAACTGAAGTATTTGGATAATAATCTTCTCTCTCGCAACTTCAAATCAGCCTCTGGTTTTTGCTGGATTTAACCCTGATGCTGACTGGCAAATGCACCCACAGTGCAAACAACAAACACAAGAAATGTTTCTTTAACTTTCCTTACCAGCATGGAGGAGCAATGATAACTCTGAATCTCTGGTATTTGTAAGCTAACCAAACAATTTTTCTCTTAAACGTAACTTTACCTAATATCACATTAAAAGTATCTGAGATACTCAAGATTATATTGTGTGAAACAATCTGTTCATATTGGCATCATAATTAAGTGCTGTGCATTGTGAATTTTAGGATGGTTAAATGTGGTTGACTGAGCAGAGCACACTGCTACCTTGGTGCTGAGCATCCATAGTAACGCTGCCAGAAGTCTAAGGCCTTTCAGGTCTAGAACACCTAGAACTGTAACTGCTCCTTCTCTTTTTGTCACTATGGGCAAAGAGGGTGCCAGTGTAAAATAAAGACATGTTTCTCGAATTTTTAAAGTAAAAATTAGATGTTGGTCTTATGGATATTTTTCTTGTAATGAAGAATGTAGATGGATTCTCTTTCATAGGTGTAACAAGCAAGAGATCAGTTTGACAAGGTTGCCAACAGAAGATCGTAATTCTCACCAAAGTGAGCCAAATCTAGAAGGATGAGTTATATTCCAGTTTCCTTTTTTTTCCAGAATGAAAGTAAGCAAGGCTAAAAAATTACCTTCATCTGCCAGGATCTGAGGGCTTCACTTCCTCCTGCCAATTCCATAAGTGCTTGTCTTTAAGTAAACGAAATGGTTATATGATACAGCACTGGAACATGTTGCCCAGAGACATTGTGGAGTCTCCTGCTATGGAGATATTCAAGACCTGTTCAGAGGCTTACCTGTGTGACCTATTGTGGGGTACTGGCTTTAGCAGAGAGGTTGGACTCGATGATCTCATAAGGTCCCTTCCAACACCTGTAATTCTGTGATTCTGTGACGAATTAGGATCTGGTCATTCATTAATCTTAATGGAAGGAAACACAGACGGAAAGAGATACTTCAGTGTGAGTGTTAATGTCAAAACAATGGCCGTTTTAAAATTCTAGAGAAATTCCATAATCTTGACTGGAAGTAAGAAAAGAAAAAAAAAAGAAATAAAAAATATCTAGTACTCTGTTATAAATTAGGGGATATAATGAGAGAAGGTGTGAAAAGTGGCTCATTTCAATTACAGAAAGTAATTAAACAGAAAGTGATATAACATAAAAATTTAATTTACTTGTAGATTATCCAATTTGCTTTTCATTTTTGAATATTTCATTAATTCTTAGAGATCACTTTTGTAATTTGTAGGAAGATATTCTTGATAGAAAGAATACACTGTTATTTAATTATAAAACTCAAAACAGACATTATTATTAGAAACAAAACCAGTATTTCCATAATTGTGACCATATATCGGAATTATTAGATTGAAATTCACTTACATTATCTGCAAGTGAAGTTATTTTTCCATGCATAAATGAAATACTTAATATATGTGTTTGTAGTGCAGTATCCCGCAGGATAAACAAATGGACACAGAGCTATAATGTTCTAAAGAAATATTTCCAATAAATAAAGAGCAAGCATTCAAAACTGAAGTGAGAGTATGAGTATTAAGAGTATTTTCAAAGGCTTCCACCCCTGCCGTGGGTACGGCTCGTGGGACGGTGCTTCCCAGCAGATAGAGGGATGTCTCTCCTGCTCGTGCTGAGCCCGTGGTTACTCTATGTCTCCTACATAGTGGCACAGAAAGGTTGGCTGTGCCACCAGCTATGTTAGGGGCTGTCAGGTTTTAGCTTATTGAGTAGGAATTTTAGACAGTGGGGTACTCTCAATTTGCCCCAAATGTTCTGAATTATAATAAATTAATTGCTCTGTCAATTCAGTACAAGGTGCTGTACTTTTTTTAAGGGCACATGTTGAAGCTTTGGTCTCTTGCATTAAGCTTCATTAAAGGGAACATGTCTGCAAAGGACATGGATTATCCTCATTTTTTCATGATCATTTCAACTCCTCATATACGTGGCCACAAATCAGCCCTGCTGCAGATACTGTAACTTTTTGCTTGTGTGTTTCAAATTTCTCAGATGTTCCATTTACTAAGCTTCATTTCATTTTATTGTATTACCTCATTTCAGATTATAGTGAACGCTTTATTTTCACCCCTACTCTGCTCCTCAGTCCTCTCATATGCTAGAGATATATTTTGATAATCAGAGTTCTACTTTTCATCTTGATGGAGGATGGAAACATCCCTCCTGTTGCCACATGCTTGGAGGCAACTAGAGGAAGCATGCGCCATACACCATGCACAACCTCTCAGCTGAAAGCCATCCCAACAGTTTGGAGCAAGTTCCTGTTGTCACACTGCATGGCCATGATAGCTCAAAGGCTGAAATAAATCTACTTACAGACATTCACAAGAGCAGTCATGCGCAAATATGAAATACTGATTTCTCTAAGCTGGCTGTCAACAATAAGTAATTTCAAAGAATACTCTACCCTGAGTAGAGTATCCTAATGTGGATGATTTCATATCCCATAGCATTGGGAATGCTTGATTCTTTATTAGATGTTAAACATTTGCTGATTAACCATAAGGTCCTTTGCATTTATTTTTAAGTTCATGAGTAGTTCAGTTTGGATTTTCATGCTTCCCAGGGTCTGTGCATTTTCCTCAAACCTATTCATATGTAAGACATATGCTAGATACACACTGCGTCCCAAAAGGGACCCATCTTCCCATAATGAATGCCAGCACTGAAAACTTGGGAATGAGGCAGCTGCACAGTTAGTTTCAGATCTCTCTAGACTGTGAAGTGAGGCCTCAGTTTTATTTTCCCACCGAAAAAATGCTCAGATTGTAAAGTAATCATTATGAACAAATACAACGAGGTCACTGTAGCTCTTTCTGACTAGGTTGTTTGAAATCTGCATTTTTAGGAAAGGTTAAAATGTCAAGAAGAGGGAAGAGTGTCAAAGAAAATGTCAAGAAGAGGCAAACACTCCTGTATAATCCTGTATTAAAGATTCAGTCTTGTAGGCATTATCATTTGCCACTAAATTTCCAGATCTGAATTTTTTTTGTTTTTATATCCCATTGTGGCCTTAGCTGGATATTTCTTCACTTAACCCCAGGAATGGAATAGGCATGATCCACATGCAGAAGGCTAAACTGCTCAGAGTCCAAGCAGAAAATCTTCAAATGTAGAAAAGCGAGAACACAGAGCTTTGCTAACCCTGCTGCGAAAAGCAACGTGTTTTCTTGTTGGCTGCACTGAATTACAATGGTTTGAATTATATTTGTTGGGGGTGGGAAGGCATTGCTGAAAAGAGAAAGGAGAACTCAGCTCTGCTGGTTCCTTGACAGGATGAGGTACTTTGTGTCAGGAAGGATTTTGATTATATGTGTTAAAATGTCACTACAGGTGATGTTCAGAGCTCAGAACAAAGCTCTGGTAAAGGCAGAGGACGGAGCTTCCCCCAGAGTTAGGGATGCTGCACGACAGATAGTTGTTCTGGCCAAAGCAATGCCCCAGGCCACGTGCTCAGGGTATGTGCGAGAGTAAAATAAATGAAGAATGGACAAATTGTACTCCTGCTTTATGAGGACAGGCTGAATGCCTGCTCTGCGGACAAGGAACAGAGGTGAAAAGGGTTGGCAGTAGATGTGCTCTGTGTTCCAAATGGAGAAAAGCCTAATTGTTATAAGGGCCTACACATCAAACAAAGCTAACACTGCAAAATGATGTCCTGAGCCAAAATACAAAGCAGGAGCTCTGTGTACATGCAGTTTCGTGTGCACACAGGTTTGCTAAGAATCTCACTGAAAGCAAATTCTCCAAAGAGATACCGAAATTGTTATCTGGGAAAATTTTATCCATGATTGTTAGGTAGCTTCTATTACTATTAAGTACTCCACCAGAAGTCAATATACTACCATTTAGCTGCTGGCAGTTTAGATATTCAGCATGGCTGACGTCGGAAGTTTATTCTTATGTAATATACAGCAGCACTATACAGAAACCTTGGCTAAAAAGGACCCACCAGGCCTGGCAATGACTGAGCATGAGACGCCTCACCACAGACTGCCAGGATTCACAGCTCCCAGCTGTCAGCAGGAAGCACTGGTAACGCTGGAGTTCCCTCCTCCTCTGGAGCTCACAGCCCAGTGCACATCTTCAGCTTTCATGTATCGCCGTCAGAAGTGGAGCTCAACTTGGGTGACTGTAAGTGATCACCGCACTTCAGGTTGTGCTGGGCAGGACCTGGGCAGCTAGTTTGTCTCTAGCAGAAGTATGTACAGCTGGGTAGGAGCTGAAATTTATGCACCAGGCCTGGATTCCTTTGTTCTGATTTCAACTTCATGCCTGGGTTCCTCCTCTACCATGGACATCCATGAATTTCATGCCAGCCAAAGTGCCTCTGGCTCCACCAAGTGCAAAGAAAGCCTACATGCTAAATTCACTGAACTATGGGAAATCTCTCTATGGCTCCCTGCACCTTTACCTCCTCTAAGGCACCCAAGGCCTTGCTGGATAAAGCTGTCACTTTGTAGCAAAGCAGAATGATATTGGAGAATAGCTCCAGGCTATTGGGGCACGAGCACTCAATCAAGGTGTGAAAGATGGAAACTGCTCCAGCAGAGGCTTGACCTAGTGGGTGGTAACTCTGCCTATGGCAGGGCCTTGGAGCTAGACGATCTCGAAGGTTCCTTCCAATCCAAGCAATTCTATGATTCTGTGAATTTCAGCTTGCCAACTCTTACCATCATCTGCCAAACACAAGGAGCGAGCAGGGCAAATAGCTGCATGCAAACTAGGCCGGCAAACCACATGGGAAACTGGCTCGGGTGCAGGCAGCACCCCTAGAACTGCATTATTTTACCCTGCTCACTGGCACAATTGCAGGCTCCTTGAGAGGCTTTAGTGGGTTAATAACAGGCAGAGACTGCATGCAGGCAGGCTGTGAAGGCTGCACTGTGAATCTGTTTCCAGTACGGACACTTCACACTCCAGCCGCCTGCAGGCAGTGACTGCCTTCTTCGTTTGTAATCAACAAAACGTTCACACTTTACACATGGGTTATTTTTCTACTGTTATGGTGTAGGAAAAAAAAAGTGGGAATTAACCCTCAGAACTGCAGTAATCAATTTCTGTAATCATAACTATTGTCACTCCACATGTAGCAAATGTCCTTCTTGTAGCTAGTTACCAGGTCTGAAGATGACCCTTCGTGTACCCAAAGTCTGCAATCAATCTTGTGGTCCACATTTGATCTACTAGTGAGCAACTTTTAATTTCAATGAAGCGTAATTTACAAATGTAGTCAGATTAAAATAATTCTAAATCAGATCAGAAGCATTTTCTACCAACATCATAAATCTAATTGCTTACCTGTACCTGATTTGCAGCTATGCTGCTCTGAAAACAGCCTAATTAATAAGAATGATATAATCTAATGAACAACATTGGCCCATGTAACCCTCAATTGTTTTTTAAATACAGTAGAGAAGAACTAGCATCATGACAGAGAAACTTAATCTTGCAAACCACAACAGAGAATACTATTAAAAAAAGGAGTCACTACTAGTCATACCTAGGCTTTGTATTGATAGCGGTCTTTAATAGTTGTAGAACAAGGAACAGACAGAATAGGGAAAGATAGAACACTTTGTACCAGTCTAGACACATACAGGAATTAAAATATCCCAAAGCGTGAAAATTTCATTGCAAAATTTCAGCTGTACTCATGTGATGAATGCAAAATTTGAAACTCTGCAATGGCTCTCAACAAAGAGAGGAAAGCCACATGTTTATTTAGTTTATTTTCCAAAATGAACCTCATAGAAACACTCATTAGATGGAGTAAAACTTGCAACATTACTTGCTTCACTCAGGGTGTTATCTCAGTAAATAGCCGCTTCCCACATCCCCAGAATCCATAAAACAAATGCACAGTATCGATAAGACTAAGACTTAAGTAGGTGGAGAGCTGTTCTCTGGCAGGAAAGTACCAGTTTCAAAGGAAATGAAGTGATGTGCTTGGATACTGAAGGGCCCTAACGTGACCACAAGAACGAAAGATGGATTGTTCTCTCACACTGCATTCCCCCAGATTGAATCCCATTTAACTGGTGCTCTGCACAGACTGCTCTCCCAGCCAGGTTTTACAGGAAGTGAAATCTGAGACAAAAAAGAGAACTTCTGTTTGGACTGTCAGTTCAATGTACAATTTCCCTTTGTGAGGACAGCCTCCTTCAGAAGCCATACATACATACAAAATGAAGGATTAAGCACTTACTACTCTGCTCAGTTCCATGACATGCTTCCAAGGGAAGTTACCAGTCTCCACAACTACAGAGAACTATCCTCAGCTGCCAAGAGCTCTGTTAGCAAACATTAGAAGATTAAAACTCTTGTCAGGAATACTCTGGAAGAGACTTAAAGTAATCTTTTGAATTAACCACTAACATACATGTAATCAGCTAACATTTTTAAGACAAAACTTTAGTAATAGGTTACTAGCTGCTGTATTACATTGCTGATGATCAAGCTGTATTACTTTCTGCAGAGCTTGCAGTGGTGGACCATCACACTGAAAATAAGTTCTTACGGATATGACAGCTGTCTTTCACGGGCACTTAACATAAGCACATTTAGAGCTCATGTTGCTTCCTGGAGACATTTGTTTCCACAAAGCATTTCAGTGATGTGTATCGATTACATAAGACTGTTTTCCCCACATCTCTTCTTCTAGCAATAGCAGAAGTCTAGCAAATCATTGCCTATCACTCTTGGTGTTTGATATAACTTGTTTTGCACTTTGTTTTCAGTTTTCTTTTCTACTTTGTGATTAGCCTTGCAGCTAAAATATCACAGCCGTCATGTATTCTTATCAGATGATCTTGATACAGAATGTTTTCTTATGGGTTCTTCTGTACCATTTATTCTTTTGATGCCTCAATTTCCTCTTCCAAGGTTATTCTGGTCTAAGAATTTCCCAATAAGTTTAAAGGAAGATTTTCATCATTATACTCTTCAAGATGGGCACAGCATCAGGGCCTCTGTACCCTGGTGTCATGGTTCTATATTTTTTTTGTTTTTGTTTGGTAAAGCTCTTCTAAGCATCTCCCAGTCACTACAAAACGAAGTATGCCAGTGGGGTCCTGAAGAGATGGTTCCTACTGCTAGTTTCCCCACACGCAGCATCTTCAATATACTGGTCTGGTTTGCAGCTGCTAGTCAGACTTCACTACGCAGCTTTAGCAGAGGGGAAACAAGCATCTCAAGATAATACAGCAATGGTACTCAGCATGCTCCTACATAACTAGCAATGGTGAGGAAACAAATCAGGGCTTCACTTACAGATTGACTGCCCCGTGGGCAACCCATATCCCCAGTTTCCCTGCACCCCACCAGGGGTCACTAACACCACACTACAGACAGTCCTCAGCAAGGTAGGCAACTTTATTCTTCTATCATAATAATTTAAAATATTTACACACTGCACAGCCACTCTTTTACACTAACATATACTTACTGGTATATTCATGAACCACATCTAAAAGTTTTTGAAAAGACTGACACATTTTAGGGTTTCCAAGCATGAAAATAAAATCTGCAGCCTTCTAAAAGACAGCCATTTGGAGCGTGTGTGAAAAAACCACTGTTCCCTGTAAGCTTAAGTTTTCTCCAGAGACCATTCACTAGCTTCAAAATATCCACATTTGGCATCAGCTAAAGCTCTCTTGGCAATGGCAGACTTCAAGAATGAACATGTGCAAATAACATTTTCTCAAGAAATCCCACAGCAGGAACAAGAAAACGGAAAACTCTTCAGGGGAAGTACTACATTTCTGAAATGCTATTTATCTGAAAGGATCACAATTTAATGCATGTATACATATCTGTTGTATATGTACATACACGCAGGATCCAGGGTCAGTAGAATTTAACCAGTATACAAGGTCTGCCCATCTATTTTGTGCATCACCGCAGCAATGCTAGGCTTGTCCACTGATTTTCAGCCACACGACCCTTAAATTCAGAGCAGTGATAACTAAGTTTAGCCACACAAAACAGGGAGAACCCTGTCATCGTCAGGAGGAACCTGCCTGGGAAAAATCACATAATCAGACAAAGCATTAATTCCTAGATCTAATTCACTTCAAACAGCACCATCATCTAAGTTTGACAGAACAAGCTGCCAACAAATCTAGATCAGAATTTTTTTTTTTATTTTTATTTTTTTTACCTTCCGCCTTACCTCAGTTCTATGTTCATCTATTGCCTGTGGTTACACATCCAATAAGGAATTAATTAGTTTCCTCTGAAGGTTACTGCTGTTCCTAACAGTCAACAGTCTCTAAACTGGCCAGAACAATCTCCATAAAAACTACAGGTTCTCATTCTGTGAATGAACTACATCTCACTCCACCAAGGCAAACAACAGTTTTTTAAAAAAGGCAAACACTAATTGATCTTGTTCAAAGAGCAGATCTAACTAGCTTCAGATGAACAGCTTCAGGAGTGAAAGAAGCCTGTCCTGGAGTTGGAGTACCGCAGCATGTATTAAGGCTTCCGTTTCTTGGAGCAGATTAAGGCACCACATAAAACCAGCCTTTAAGCCACTGCATCATTGTTCCCATAGCTCCTCAGTAACCACAGTCAGAGCTGGGGCCCTCACTCCTCTCCCTTCTTTCTAATGTGTTGATGTAATTAACACCTAAGAAAGAGACAGAATTCAGGCATGTGACTTCTCCAGTCCATCTCCCAGAATAAGTTAACCTTTGAGGGCAGAATCAGCTGTGGTAGTAACTTTGAAAAGGAAAGGTTACACTCTTACACAAAGACCATTAGAATCTTTCAGCATTGTCTCTCCAATGGCTCTAAAAAGCTACCAGGAAATCACATACATAATTACAGGACAAGAGAAGTGCTGTCTCTACAGTAAGTGTAGAAAATATCCCCATTAATTAATACAGTAAAAAAATTTGTTACACTAAACAGTACCTAAGCAGAGTACTGTAGGTACATGTGTATATGTATAATATATAGTTACTCAGCTACACACAAATATTTAATATATAAAAAATAAAGTGCTTTCTATCAGGTCCCAATGCAAGGACATTATAAAACATTTCACCGACTGTAAAACAAATAGATACAAAGAATACGACATCCAACATACATAGAACAGTTAACACAATATGTACAATCTTGCGGATGTCCCACGACAAAACATCCCTTCATATACATGGTATATACATATATACTCATCTTTACTCAATATATTATGACAATATATATTTCAAAACTTTGTTAGAGACAAAAGAAAAAAAAAAAAAACTACAAAAATGCAACAAGGATCAAGCACGCAAGTCCAAGACTGACAAAGGATTTGCTACCTTTGCCCACACCACCATCTCTGCTGCTGGGAAAGATATGCCAGCGCTCTTTTCTGGGATGCAGTGCCTCCACATCCTGCAAGGCACTGTGGGCGGCAGCTGTGAAGTTAGCATCACCAGTGGTAAGTAGGTCAAACACACACGAGTAAAAATAGATGTCCTTCACCAGCATCTTCTCATGGCATTTGGTGGTGGCAGTTTCCAGTGTGTATGCTGACCGGGGACGAGCAGCGCCTGCCTGAGGGAGCACCTGTCCTCTCACGGGCAGCGGCAAGTGGCCGCTGTCATCAATACGCTCACTTGAAGGGCAGCCGTTCACACACAGCTGCAGATCTTGACTCTCCTCGTAGGCCATGGCCAACTCTTGAGGCATGCGAATGGCCAGTGTTAAGTAGTGCCCAAGCTGACGTATATACACTGTTGTCCCAATGTATCTGGCATGCATTTCGACGTATTTGCCGCTGACTTTATCCACAATCTGCAGGCTCTTGGTGCTCCCATCACCTCCACCTGTTGTACCATCAACAAAAGCTGCAGGCAAGTCATCACTCACCGCCTGATATACTTTCTGATCTGTACACTGTTGGTATGATTTAAAGATAATAGTTATCTGGAGAAGAGAGAGGGAAGAAAAAAAAAAAAAAAAAAAAAAGAAAAGTTAGTGATTATGGGGAAAAAAAGGAGTAATTGAAATCCCTTTTTCATTTTGCACCAAGATTATCTGGGACTGACTGCCCATTAGTTCATACCCTGATCCTTTTCCTCATTCATGCCTAAGCAGAAAACAGCTTGTACACATGCTTAAAGCAATATTTTCCCAGGTGGCAATTGTTGAAGTTGCTCTTAACTTGGCCTGGAAGCAGGACTATTAGCATGTGGCAATTGCAACAAGGTCAGCAAAGGAAAAAATTGTGTATTTAATTAAGCATCACAACTCCCTCCTGCCTGATGGTTTCTTAACACTTTGGAATGCATCCTACAGTCACAGATGAGTGTGCCAAGTAATTCCCGCACTGCTAACCACGACAGCAGAACTGGATTGAACTGTGTGAAAGCATAGAAAGGACCACAAGAACTTGGCTTCCTTCACACACAATATTCTCATTGCCTCTTTCAGAGTAACTGCATGACCCCTAACAGAGACCTCATTGCTTCCTGGATGCACTGCCAGAATTAGTGGTGCAAGACTGCCATGAAGACAGCGATGTGTTTAAACCAGCCACCAAAACAACAAGTGCAGAGGGGAGATGACTTGGGAGAACCGTGAGTCCTGGACCCAGTAGCCTCAGGAGCAGGGGGATGCGACACTTCAGTCTGCTGCTGTCAGGGAACTCCCTGGTGGAGGACCAAAGCAAGACTATGAGATGCTTCAAGTAATGCCTCTGAAGGATAACTTCCAACCTGGAAGCCAGGAGTAGCAAGCAATTACCTTTTTTTTGTTGTTTTTTTAATTTTTTTGAACCTTAACACATATTTAAATATGCCACAAGAGTAGGTTCTCTGTGCTTAGTTGGAGGGAATAATCAGGTTATTTGGCAGAGTAAACTTGGAGTGCATAATGGCTTTTTCTGAAAATTCAAAGTATAATGAGGAATCACATATATATATTATAAACAGAGATGCTTCCTTCTTTAGTTTCAGGGCAAATAGTGACTTTCTGAAATGGTCAAAAGGCATTCTGTACCAGAAATATGCATGTTTATCATTACTTTCATCCTGGATGACAAGATTCAGAGTACTAGAAAGCATACTAGAAGATATTTTCAAACTAAAATTATAACTTTCCTTAAAAACTATTTTATAACAACCTCACGTTTTGACTTCACTTAGCCTGCATACTTCTGTGCAAAAGGTGTTGTTTCCTGCCATAAACAGCTCTGTTACAGATAGCCTGACTAAACTTCTAACCTCCTTAGCCTTACATCTCCATACCAGTTGTAAAAGACAAAAGTCTACCCCTCCTCCTATTGCAATGACTCTTCCACGGAGTGGGAAGCATCCCCTAACAGTACTGCACTATTTTTTTCATGTTTGGTATCTGCCCCTCTCCCACCCACACAGGCAGCAATCGCTATTTTGAGTCCATATGTTCTCACTGGTGCAGTCTGAAATCTTCCAGCAGTTCTTCTGTTTCAATCAGTTATACAGCTAGTTTGACTCAAGCCATCTGCTAAACTAATAAGCGTGCTATGGCTAAGCTAAACTTGAATGCCTACGCCCGAAGCTCAAAAAATGTCCAAGTGCTCCTCTTGCTGTAAAGACTACTTCACAGCTTTATGTTTCTTGAAGAAACTCTCTGCCCTTGAGAAGATATAGCTGGGATTTGTCGAGCGATTAATATTTCTGCACATAATCTACATCCTCATGCAGTAAATTGAGTTTATATTTTATATAACTGTTTCAAAGAAATAGACTTCTAACTCAAGACTGCTCAGATGAAGGACCAATCCTACCTCCTGGGGGACATTTCTGCTGCTCTGCAAGGAAGAAATGATTTATATTTAAGAGAAGTAAAGCTCCATAGCTGCCCAGCAACTGAACAAATCAAGAGTTGAATGAGAGATGAACACTGTGAACAAAAGATCGTGGTTTTACTGAGACACAGAAGTGGTTACTTTATAGAACGATGAAGCAAAGGACCAGGCAAAATCTATCAGGACACATCAGACTCACATCTCTGTAACTCCTTCCTCTTGAAGAATGAAACACAAACACCTTCAGAGATCGAGAGGGACAACCGGTAAGATCAGCAATAACAGCTGCATGCTGAATGAGGAATGACTGCCTAAGTGAATGAAGACCTTCACGCTTCCAGCATCCTTCCAGAGATCACAGAATCACAGAATCACAGAATCACCCGGGTTGGAAGGGACCTCAAGGATCATGTAGTTCCAACCCCCCTGCCTAGCAGGGCCACCAAACACACACATTCAGATCAGGTTGCCCAGGACCCCGTCCAACCTGGCCTTAAACACATCCAAGGACGGGGCATCCACAACCTCCCTGGGCAGCCCGTTCCAGGGCCTAACCACTCTCCTTGTATAGAACTTCCCCCTAACATCCAACCTAAATCTTCCCTCCTTCAACTTCGATCCATTTCCCCTAGTCCTGCTGTTGTCAGCCCTTTTGAAGAGTTTACTCCCCTCCTGGGTGTAGGTTCCCTTCAGGTATTGATAGGCTGCAATGAGGTCACCCCGCAGCCTTCTCTTCTCCAGGCTGAACAAGCCCAACTCCCTCAGCCTGTCCTCATAGGGGAGGTGCTCCAGCCCCCTGATCATCTTAGTCGCCCTCCTCTGGACCCTTTCCAAAATCTCAATGTCAAGATCATTAAAACTTATCAAGGACATAACCATGTTTAAACACTGTGGCTCAACACATTAAGTTTAGATACTACATTTTCTGTCCTGTCACATCCACCTAATCAATAAGTCAGAGATCTGTAAAACCCTTCCCTTATCACTCGCTACATTAATCTGGCAGCCTTCTACTAAGGGAACATGAACAACTTGTTGCAAAGGGAGATGAAGCAAGTTTCACTGCAAGGCCTTCTCTGTTCAAATTTTCAAGGCAACTTTTTTTTTTGGGGGGGACAGCTTTCTGCTATCTCAAACAAGTGTAGGATGTGTTTATACGCACACTTGTGCACAGGGTACTTTCCGAGCTTTGTCTGGGTTGTCAGAATGCCACCACAGAGTCACATCACTGATCATGGACTAGAAACTACCTGCCCTTTCTAAAAGAGAAAAATCCACACGTAAGCATCTTCAAATAAAGAAAAATATTTTTCTAATGTATCGGCATCTGAGCCTTGTTCTCTAGACAAGTAAAAGACTCTTAATCTACAGTGGTGAGGAAGTCCATGAGAGACCCATATAAGGCTATTTCAGAAACTTAACTGAGGCACGCTACACAAATCTCAGCTAAATTGAAGTTTCTAAAAACAAAAAGTTCCCCATGCAGTTAAGACATGCTTGAAATATTTCATTTTGGACATCATCTTCTCACCGCTACTGACAGCAACATCATCCCCACCAATGTACTGATCGCACGCATCTCTCAAACCACAACACACATGCAAACTCTTCCAAGTATGGTGTTACTGAAAGCATAATTTCTGAGGCCGCCCACTGTTCTAGAGGCCATCGTACATCTCTAGAAAGTGCCTGGTTTGTATGCCTTAAATAAAAACATTTTTAACTCTGACATCTTGCACTATCATATGCCACTGCCCCACTGCAAAGACAAAATACAGACCTGTGGCATTATAAATGTAACTATTTGTTGCTATTTTATTACTGAGGTAGGTTCTGCATGAATTAGCAAGGGGGATACAGGCCCTTGCCTGTGTGTACAATCCAGTCCAAAAAATGTCTGGAGATAAAGGTGTACATGGAAAATGGGCAGAAGGCATTTCAGAAGGAAGTTTCACACTGTTAGAGCAGTGATCCTGCTATATTCCTGTATTCCTGGGAGGACTGAGAGGGAATCAGTGCAATGTGTGAAAGGCGGCTTTAGGATTTCATAGGTAGACAACTGCATAAGCATCCATGTTATTTCTGAAGGGGTTTTGCAATGGCATCCAAAAGATTCTGAAATTCATACATACAAGTATGAACACTCGAAACCCAGTGCACTAAAGGTTATTCCTGTCAGCCTCCAACTGAGATTTTCACAACTTCTCTTTCCAGAGGCCTGCGACAGATGTGAACTACATGCACTGATTCTCAGAAATCAAGAATCACTCAGAGGAAACCACATGAATAATGGCTCCTGCCTAAAGGTGGAAGTTGGGAGATTTAACACAGGAAAACCACAAGGATTCACTGTAAAATCTGGATGCAATATTTTCATTTCACTGGCTAGTTCCTATTTGCATACACTGCATATCCTTCTGGATGAAAAAAAAAAAAACACAACACAAAAGGTGCATAACAAATACTGATGACAGCTCAGTTCAGCAAACAGCACTATGCAGCAGGAACTCTCCATGTTTCTCTCACACATTCATGCTCTCAGGAAAGTGAAGATGGCAAATAACCAACCTCAACATGTTGCCTGTGCCCAGGAAAGCTGCACTGTTCTTCTCAGACTGTCCCAAACGGTGCTACATCAAAGTAACCCAGGGTAACTGCACATACTCATGACAGTTTTCAGTGAGCTTTCCTGATGGACAGGATCACGATGACACAGAACCAAGGCTTGAGACAAATGCAAGCTGTGTCAAAAATGAAGCTTTACATATTATATATATATATATATAATATTTTTTTTTAAGTGCTTATCTGCATCTTCCGTATATCACACAGGGATTCCTTTAAGACAAAAAATACAGCACCCAGCAGACAGAATGTTCAGCTGCAGCCTTTGCCTTAGAAGCTACCATCTAAGCTGAATTTGCAGCCTGCCCTCCAGTCAGGATAGCACCTCTGTGCCTCTCTATCAGTCATCACTATTTACAACAAAAAAATCTTACTTGCTTGTACATGCTATGAACTGATCATCAGTTGGTTACAACGAAAAGTTAACCAGGAACAGAAACAACAGTTTGTCCACATCATTCTTCTATTTCTTTTATCTTCTTCCATGACGAAGAGCAATCAGGGAAAAAGAAGGTATAGGTAAATAAAGAACACCGACTGATGTAGGTTTTGAAGCTACTGTACATTTAAGTAGAATGCAGAAGAACCTCCAATGTTCATGCCTGAGAAGAGATCTCAGGCTGCATGAACACGGCATGAGCTCAGCTCAAAAGCGAGGATCCACTCAAGCTGTCTGGAGAGGCAGCTGCAGCCATGTGAGGTAGAGGACACGAGGAAACAACTTCTGAAGGTCTCTGACTTTCAGAAACATCCCAAATTACTGCAACTGCTTCAGCACCTCTGTTTCCAGCTGTCCAACGCTACCTGCTGAATGATTTGGTCAGCTCATGCCAAACCACACACCCAAACACATCATTACCTTACAGGGACTGGAAAACCCCAAGCCCTACATCCCCCCTCCACCCCTCTGCCTGCAGTCCTCTCCACTCTCCAGCCACAGAAACAAAACATTGATTCGTAAGGTAAGTGGTGCCATCAGCTCCACCTCAGCGACCAAGCAGCTTTTTATGATGTTCTCCCACAAAACTATGTACTTCTGAGAAATAAAGCCAAATCCACCTTTATCTTAGCCGGAACGTCTATAAATATTACAGAAACCTAGTCACATGTGGTCAGTTAACTGATGCTCCCACTTACAAGAACAACTGAATGGTAATTGGAAGACAAGCACTTTAATATTACATAAAGAAGACTAAGTACACGGTGTTCAGTATGCAATTATCCTCTGGAAAAAAAAACAAACCACGCCGCAGAAGGAATGCTTAATATTTCACTACCCAACTAATGCAGTCTGTACAAAAGTTGAAAGCTATAAAAAGCTGTTTTCCATGGCCAATTGTTTTTCCTCTCTTCTGCCACTCACTCTCTCATCCTCAAGCCATCCACTACAAAACTGCTAGATAGATAAGAAAAGTTTCTTATCCATTTCCATTTACCTCAAGCAGGAAGGGAAACCCAGGCACCTTTGCCTCATTTGCTGTTCAGGAGCAACTGCACTAGTGGACACAGAACAGTGTCATACTGATGGAAGGCTACACAACCCTCTAAATAAGGCCTACCATTAAAAAAAAAAAAAAAAAAAAAAAAAAAAAAAAAAAAAAA